>NC_090647.1:178450451-179105451 GCF_040937935.1 Hyperolius riggenbachi | reverse complement strand
TACTCACACTAGGTTCTTGATCGAGATGGCCCTTATCAGCTGACTGTCTGAGAACACTCTAGTATGTGTACCAGCCTTACACTTACTCTTTATTACATTAACCCTAACCTGATTTTGATCAATAATACTCATACAATTCATTACTCAGTGACTATTATTTTCAAATTCTACCCCAATCTAATTTCCACACTTAATTCAGCTTTTGGGTTTACATGTAACAAGGTGAGACACATCTGTCTCTTAGCCCAAAAGTTAAACTTACCTCTGTGCAATGGTGTTTAACTAAAAAACACTGTTATGTTAGCCATAGTCATCATGCTTTTGCAGATGGTCAGCTTGCAGACATTTATGGGCAGCCAACAGTCTTCAGACTAACCCATAGATATTGCACAGCAATAACCGTAGAAACTGTTAGCTGTCATTGCTTGTAAATCAAAAAAGAGAGATCGAGAGCCCACAATAGTGTAGTATTATAAAGTCAAGGTAGGTGAGGTAAAATGGGTGTGAACAAATACTCACAAAAATGGGTTAACTCCAAGGCAACCACTGCATAGGCAGGTGGGGAGGTTAGACCCAACCCCAGTCAGGTTGAGAAGTCGGTATCTGTAAAATTGTGTCAGAAAATTAGGGGGTAACACCCTGTCTACCAAGGATGGACAGCTTGTAACTGATAAAATGAAACAGAGGCACCAGGAACAATAAAATACACAAAAAAACTGTTTAAAAATGGGAGGTGGTGGTGGACTTACCTGCTGAGAGCTTGTATAAGTTACTCCTGTTAATTGCCTGAGGAAGTGGTTGAAGCACCTGCAAAACACAGTTTGTGGAGTATACAATAAAGTTTTTTTTCCTGATACAGACAGTTGAAGTCTTCAATGTGGAGGTAAGTCCACCACTACCTCACATTTTTAAACTGTTTTTACTGTATTTTATTGTCCCTGGTGCCTCTGTTTTGTTCTATCAACTGTTAGCAGACATTCGTCAACTGAAGGTGCAGCAATGCAATTAAAAATGGAGTTACACCTTTCACCACCCAGTGTCTTTTCTGTGGTTATATTACATTAACACAATGTTCAAAAATAATGGCAGCTCTCAGAAAATCAGGATTTTCAACATGACTTTAATATTACTTTTACAACTGTCTTTCTAGAATATTACAACATAGTGTAACCTATTTAACCAGCAGCAGAGTAGGAGAATATCCTGCCCCCTCAAGAAAGAAATTGCCGTGGATGATGTCTGCCAGTCGATCGACAATCAGCCACAAGTAGACAAAGCTTATGTTTCCGGGCAATTGCAAATTTTTCTGCATCCCCATAGACATGCATTGCATTTGCCACATATAAATGAGATGTGGGGCCTCACTTCAGATTTATAAAATGTCAAAAATTTGAATGTCAAGATTTTTAACCATTAAACTAAGAGCTAAAAGTCAGCATTTGCAGCATACTTATTTATTTTTTTAATCCTTGTCAGTGTTGCTCGGATACCATTTTTCACTATCTGGATCAAATTCGGATACAGATATCCGAGTTTAAAATTTTCCAATCCGGATCCGAATCAGATATCTGACTTCAGTATCCGGCCGGATTCGGATATCCAGATAGAAAACCAGAAGCGACCTGAAAATGGCAAAAAAAACCTCTCTCTCTCTTGCGCTCTCTCTCTCTCTCTAAAATAGAAAAAAAACGAGAGCCCAATATGGTGTAGTATGTTAAAGATAATTGGTAAGTGGTTTAGTGAGAGAATTTATACTCACAAACACGGGTTACCATTCAGGCAACCACTCAATAGGCAGGTGAGGAGATTAGACCTGTCCTCACTCAGGATTAAGAAGTCACTCTCTGTAGTAAAGAAACAAGAAAGGGGGTAGCACTCCCCTCCATCAGGAGTGGACACAGAGTATTTGTATGTAGAACAGAGGCACCAGCAGGATTAAAGTCAATAACATTTTTACAAATTGCTTGGAGGAAGTGGTGGGCTTGCCTCCCAAAATCAGACACGAGATCCTGTCTTCATATAAATCAATACATTTATTATACGGTACCCCAAAAACAGTGCAACGTGTTTCACAGGCCCAGCCCGCTTCATCAGGCAATAAACGTGGGGACAAAACTGTAGACAAGAGACAGTACATTATGCTATAGTAAATTCTGCAGTTACAAATTTGCATATCAATATATTGCATATCATAATGCATACCATATGAAAAATTGCTTCGTGGAGATGGCATAAAAGAGTTGGGTGTGCAAGTAAACAATAGAGGGTAGAGGCTATGGTGCTCGTAATAGTAATGGGCTATGGGGTGTTTTTTACACAGATTTGCAATGAGTGGTATTGGTAATGGAAAAGGGTACATGTCAGCAAGAGTAATGGGTAATAGAGCATTGAGAAGAGAACAGGGGGGCCAACAGGGGGCCATAGCCTCTACCCTCTATTGTTTACTTGCACACCCAACTCTTTTATGCCATCTCCACGAAGCAATTTTTCATATGGTATGCTTTATGATATGCAATATATTTATATGCAAATTTGTAACTGCAGAATTTACGATAGCATAATGTACTGTCTCTTGTCTACAGTTTTGTCCCCACGTTTATTGCCTGATGAAGCGGGCTGGGCCTGTGAAACGCTTTCCACCGTTTTTGGGGTACCGTATAATAAATGTATTGATTTATATGAAGACAGGATCTCGTGTCTGCTTTTCGGCAGCAAGCCCACCACTTCCTCCAAGAAATTTTTAAAATTTTTATTGACTTTTATCCTGCTGGCGCCTCTGTTCTACATACAAACTCTCTCTCTCTCTCTCTCTCTCTCTCTCTCTCTCCCTCTCTCTCTCTCTCTCTCTCTCTCTCTCCCTTTCTCTCTCTCGCTCTCTCGCTCTCTCGCTCTCTCGCTCTCTCTCTCTCTTTCTCTCTCATTCTCTCTCTCTCTCTCTCTCTAGGCCTGGATGCCTTCGAAAGGGATTTTTGCCATTTATGGTGATTTTGGCTTTTGCTCGGATATCTAAACTACCTATCCACCTGGATTTTCAGATGGGAAATCCAAGTTTGCTCGGATAGTCTATCCGGATTGTAAAAAATATCCGAATTGCTATTCAAAGTTCGGATAGTGGAAAAAGTTTGGATTATCTGGGTAGTTCGGATATCTGGAATCCGGATGAGCACCACTGATCCTTGTACCAGTGACAGGACTTCTTGACACAGTCTTCTAGTCATCATTCCTGAAAATTGCTCCAGTAGAGAGAAAGACAAAAATTACTATGTATACTCAAGTATAACCCATCAAGAGTATAAGCCAACGCCCCAATTTTCGCCCATCAAAAAAGTTAAATAATGAGTGACCTAAATATATAATTTTTATTTTTATTTCTCTTTTTGGTGCTATACACTATTCTATGTTACCAGGAAGTGTTTGCTTGCTTTTTAACACTACTTTTTTGCCCCTTTACCAATCCTTGATGTGTAAATCCCAATGTGAATGGGCAGCAGGAGCACACACACACCTGTTACTGATTGACAGGATGTATTGGTATGTCCTGCTTGTGTTAGTGAGGCTCAAACTGGATGTAGTGGCACATCTTGAGTTAACAGGTTAATTATAATCGATATATGCTAAGTCAGCCAGTATTCTGATTATAACTCATTATTGGGTTTTTTTTGTATAGTGATCTGAAGGTCCCCAACTCCCCAATACATGCCCCTATTTTGGGCACTAAATTGCTGTGGATGTCAACATATTCCTCTACCTCTTTCTTTTCTTTCTAGAACATCCAAAATGATTATTTACTTATCTATTTGTGATCCATATATCTTATATGTGACCTGTTATCTACTAGTGTTCTCTGTAATGCATTTATGCTGGGAATACACAGGTTGATTCTGAGCTGATAAGATGGTTAGATAGATAATTTCCGACATGTCCGATCACTGTTCAATCGTTTTGCCGCTCGCTTTGTCATTTAAGTGAATTGAAAAAAGATAAGAAAAATGAACGGAAGAGAAGAGAGTCAAGCGGGCAAAATAATCGGGCGCAGAATCGAGCACCAGAATCGACCGTGTATTCCCAGCATTACATGTTTAAAACATGGATAAGACCTGACATGCAGACAGTCAATTACAAATAAGGGATTTGCATATAAGATAGGTAAGTAATGGGTAAAGCCCAGTAGTGGGCATTTTGGAAAGCATAAGAAGAGCATAGGAATAGTAGTAGAAGCTTTCAATAGTTATACCGTCTTTCCCCTAAAGTAAGACACTCCCCGAAAATAAGACCCATCTTATATTTCAAGCATGCTTGAAATATAACACATTCCCCGAAAATAAGACATCCCCCCCGAACCCAGCGCCGCCCCCTCCGCCGTTATGCCACACCGCCGCTGCTGCCAATTTACCTCCCTGCTGCTGGCCCCCTCCTCTAGCAAATCGGATCTCCCTCCAGCGTACGCTGTGCATAATTCACTTCAAATCAACGGGTAAAGACAGCTAAAGTTGTATAGTAACAGCGCTGCCGTATACAGGAAGTAAACAGAGATCACTTCCTGTATACGTCGGCGTTGATACTGTACACGTTTAGCTGCCTTTCCCCGCTGATAGAAGTGAATTATGCACAGCGTATGCTGGAGGGGGATCTGATTTGCTGGAGTAGGGGCTAGCTGCAGGGAGGTAAATTGGCAGCAGCGGTGGTGTGGCATCACGGCGGAGGGGGGTGTCTCTCTTTCTGGAGGAGGGGGCCTGCGTAGGCTGGTGGGGGATCCAACTTTCTGGAGGAGGGATCCAGATGCAAAGGAGGTAAATTGGCGGCGGCAGCAGCGGCGGGGGGGGGAGAGGGGGGAAAGTTGCAATGGCTACATACAATACTACAGAGGGGAAAATTATAAAGTGCCATCAGCAGCAGTATAGATCAGTGACTGTGTGTGAGCCCTCTCCCCATCAAGAGCTATAGAGGAGAGGTGAATTGCACGCATGGCTGTCAGTACATATTGGCTCATTTTCAAAATATTCAGCAGCCCTCTCTAAGATCAAATATGATGCAGGGTGGGGGTTCAAACAATTTCCTCCTACGGTAGGGGGTGCTGGCTATATACTGGGAGGTGGGAGGGTGTCTGGGTATATGCTAGGGGTATACTATGGGCTATTAAAGGAGGTTCCGGCTACCCCCACAAAATATAAGACCTCCCCGAAAATAAGACCTAGCACATATTTTTAAGGAAAAATTAATATAAGACTGTCTTATTTTCGGGGAAACACGGTAGCACTTCTTAAGTTGTGCACAAATTACTGGAAAGGATAAGTGTTTATAATTAACTAGTCTTTTTAGCCCATTAGATAATGGGTGCTGTAGTGGTGAGTGTCCCACGTTCCCACGCTCTCTTGACCCCGCACAACCACCAGCAACCCGCACCAAACCCTGAGCTTTTTTATGTTTGTATTATTAACAAACAAACAAACAAGCAGACAAAAAGAACAAAAACAAAACAGCATATTTGAGCTTCGTGTTATGTTTGCCTGATAGCATATTTTATTTTTATATTTTCATGCCTGTGTTGTGTCAGTAATGAGCCCAGGCAGGAGTCAAGACTTTTTTCTTACATATGGCACACAGTTTATCACCCTAAAATGATAAGCAAAACAGAAAATTAATAGAACAGAAACTTCATTCTTAGACTAGTTTAAAAATGGTTATTATTATAAATTTAGATTTGACATCATGTACATTAATACTAAGTTAACGTTGGCTATACATGGGTTACAGCAGAACTCCAATTTACTTTGAAATTAAGCCATATAGTCAATTTCATTATCATGGCTTATATTAGTATGTTAAGGATGCAGTTATACCACAATATTTTTGCTATTATTATTTCAAATGTTCAAACTATATTAATGAGAACATCATTTTGGAGAACTAATTATTTCTATTTGTCTTGTGTCACACTTTCTAATTCCCCTATATTAGAACAGCCAAAGCAAATTAATTGCTTTTCCAGCAGTTGAACCTCAGCCAAGAATGAGCTCATGTTTTCTTTCCATTTAGTTCTTTCTAGGACTGTATTGTGTAAGGCAACCTTCTAGATAGAAAACACAGTCCTTGAAATACATTTTTACACTTTTTGTTTTGCTATGCTTTGGGTGAGGCGTACATAAGTTTAAGTGACCCACTAGGAAAAATAAAGTTCTTAGCTGCAAAATTATACATCAAAACAGTTAAAGTGAAATTAAAATTAAATGAATGAATCTCAGCGAAGCAAAAAAAGCAGTAATTAATGGCTCCCTTAATTGTCTTCATAAAATATTTGCATGGGTCTAATTTGCATAATTTGCATGTATTAATTAATCTTTCAAAGGAATTTTGTGCTGAGAGAAGCCAAAAAATCTCTTTGTTTTATTTAACATCTAATGAAATATTTATCTTCTTTAATGAACTTCTCATCTTCATTAAAATAAAAATTGTGCAACTTTCTGTGTTTTAAATGTTTTTATAATTTAAGTCTTCTGAAAAATCTCTTTAAGCTCTGAATACTGTCAGAACAAACATATTATCAAGCTTTCTGCATCATTTAACTCCTACTTACAGTATAAAGAGATGAAAATGCATACAACTGTTTGTTTTTGTCTGATTGTGATACAATTTAATTTAGTAGATTGTTTCCACTTGTATTTGCTGCTTTGTCATATCTCATCAAAGAACTAGCAAGAAGACTTTTTTTTGTAATTTGTGTTTGCACCATGTTTAACTGATCTGCAATGAGTATAATTTGATTAGATTTTTGATCTACTGCAGAGTGAACATATGCACTGAATAAACTTGTAGGTAGGGGTGGCCATAGGTCTGTGCAGCACGTGTAGCTGCATGACGACCCAACCTCCAGTGTACTCTCACATGGGGACCTCCTGTGTTGCTAACAACCAGGAGTATTATCTCAAGCTATGCCCAATTCTCTATGGCCATGAACTGTAAGTTCATTTCAGTGGGGACTCCTGCTGTCCCACTTTACTTAACAATTCCCTGCGGGCAGCTAGGCAGGGTAGAGGATATTATTGGCCAGATTAGTGGCTGGAAGATGACCTACATTGACATGGATGAGTACAAGAGGATGAAAGAAGTTTAGGAGAGGGAGAATAGTTTAGGTCAAGGCATGGAGGAGAAAGGCTTTTTTGTCTGGCTTACAATCACCTGTGGTAAAGGGAGGCTGGGGAAAGAGAGTGAAGCACTGATACTTTAAAAGAATAAAAACTGCAACCAGTGTCATTAAAACAAGACAAAATGGATGCTAGGGCTTTGCAGTGTACCTCCATCTGACCCATTCTCTATAAATCTCTCTTTTAGTCCACTTATCTGCCTACAAATTACTGCAAGGCACTGCCTGAAGTTTATATGCATGCTCCTTATCTACCTACCCCTCACTTTGTGTCACTTATCTGCCTACTGATTTGGTGTCTAATGCTGGGCATACACAGCTCTTTTTATATTAACAATCGATGGCTCGATTGATAATATCCGACGTGTCTGACCACCGCGCCGGATTGATACTGCGCTCAATCCCCGCGGGCGCGGGCGGACAATAGAAGAAACGAAGCACAGATAAGGAAGTGCCCGCGGGGACGAGCGGGAATCGATCTGCGTGCACACACAGATGAGCGGTGACGCGCCGGCATCGAGCCACTGGCTCGATACCGGCACATTATCTCACCGTGTATGCCCAGCATTCCAGTTACCTAAATTCTGCTTTCTGCCTGTCACATACCTTTGTTCTTCTTAGCAGGGCATATACGCAAAGTAATTTAGTGGCTGTACATGGTGCTATTTATGAACATAAGATGGAAGTTGTTTGTACAACACACGTTTCACAAATAGTGTAACATACATTATAGAAGCATAATATGCATTGCATACATCAAGTGGGTTGCTTTATTTGCATAACGCAAATGTACTAGGTGTAAAAACTAGTAACATTTACTTGTGCCTCGAATGTACATACAATTTACAGCAATTAGTAAATCTGCTTCTAAGTGTGATAATAAGGACTTACCTGCTATCTGTTTTCTTTTTTATGAGCTGTAGTTTATGTGTTCCCTTATAATGCTTGCCCTGCTTCCAAGTGTCATCAGGAAATAAGGAGTATGCCTGGTTTGTACAGCCAACACTAATAGATATTTTCACACATGAGGCATTGGATTAAAGTCATCACTCAGAAAGCACTATACAAGTTCATTTACCTAGGGACCTACAAGAGGTTCATCAGGAAAAGGGGCTCATCAGGTATGGGGAAAAGTCCAGTCCCTGATGTCCTAATACAGTTCTTGCTTGCCCTTATTGTAGATTTACAGCTTACTGTGCCATCTTCCCCAATTACCTAGTCTGATAACATGATGGTCTTGTGACCATGAAGCTGGGGCTTGGGGGAAAAACAGCTAACCTGGCATGAGGGACCTAAGAGCACCATAATAAACATAAGCAAGCATGGGGAAAGTAGCTAAAATAATGACAACATGCTTCTGCTTGGTAGTTACTGGCAAGAGTTTAAGAAAGGAGCATTCCTTATGAGGAGGACTAAACTAAGCTAAAATTCTGAATTTGTTTGGCAATTGGCACTGCATGCTAAATTTCTAGTAGAGTGGATTCGGAATTCAGCAATTCTGGCCATCCCAGGGGAATATGGGGTACTATAAATTGTAAGCACTGTATTGAGTAGTTGCGATAAAAGGGCAATATAAATTAGTGGCACTATAAGGTACCACTATATTAGGCACCACTATATATGAACACACTATAAGTGGGCACTTTGTGTGGATGCTATAATGTGGGAATTGTGTGCAACCCTAATATACAATATGCTTATTGCTGCTTTAGTATATGTGGAATTTCACTTCAGTGCCCCTATGAAGGAACTGATGTTCCAATTATTGCCTAGACTGGTCGGTCACATGATTAATCATTCAAACAATTTTTATTTTTATTGTGGCTGTCAAGGAAACTTCAAAGTCTTTATAATCAGCATTTTAAAGAATAGATGAAAGGGCCCAGCACAAGGGTTTAAGTTAAGGTTAGGTATGGGGTTGGCCTATTAAACAAGGCAGTTTAAGATATGAAGGTTAATTTATAGTGTGTAGACACAGATTTATACTTATAGTAGTAAGATCTCAGTGTTTAACACTAGTATACCAATTTATTTATAAGTGCATGCCCTGGCATTGAAGCTTGATCTTTGCTTAACTACACAGTTATTTTTGGATAAGCCAGAGGCTGGAAAGACTGAACCACCCCTCTTAAATAACCTTATGTTGCTGCTATAAGTGGCTTAATAGTTAGGGAAACCAAATTCAGTCATATGTAAATGTAATGTAAATGTTTCAAAGCAAGTTTAGTTACACCAATTTCCAAATTTGACTTTCACAAGTCCACTTTGCTGAAGTTGCATTGCTGTCCAGATGATCAGAAATGGCTAGCTGGAATCTAAAAATGAGGTGCGGACACGTGTGTGTGTGTGTGTGTGTGTGTGTGTATTACAATTGCAAATAAATGAATTCCTTCAGTATTCTATCACATACTACAGTGAATAGGAAATACTTCAGTTCCCTGTGTCTCTGTTCACTTTGCTGCCATCTGCTGGTACAATGCTGTAAGTCACATATTGCAATATGGAAGACATCTTATATGTAACAACATAAATTATGAGACATTATTTACTACCGCACAAATAATTTGTGAACTACCTCATGTTTATAAAAATAACTTGTTTTAAATCATACGTTTCCATAGCATAATCAAAGTGCTGTACTATTGTATTTTATGTTTCTTATTTTGAGAATAAAAATTGTGAAAATGGATAGCTTTAAATAGATAATAAGATACTAGTTTATCTAATCTACTAGACAACAACTCACTGCTGGTGCAGATTATTTTTTAAAAAATAGAACGAGGGCCTCAGTCTTCATAACAGATTTATGTTTTTGTTTTTTTCAAATACTAGTTAAAGGGGTTCTTTCCTCTTTTCATCAAGTATTCTCAATTTCTTTCTACCCTCACTTTCCCATCATGTGCTAAGTAGGAATTAATTTTCTATTACCCTGTTATTATTCTTAAAGCAATTAATATTCTTAGTTTAATTGCATTAATTTTCTTTTAAGTTCAATGAGACCCACGTATGTGAGGGATACACGCAGGAGAAAATCTAAAACTATGCAAACTTATGAATTTATCATTTGTTTACATAAGTCTAAAACTACATGCATTTATTGTTCGCTTACAAAAAAGTTCAGAAGGATAACAAACTTTCCATACTCCACATAATTGTGTCAGCAACAACTTGAGGTTTAACAGCTCAATTGATCATAATTTTTCTTAATTTGATTTCAGATAATTTGTTACAGATTATCGATGAATACCTAAAAAAATGACAATGTCATCAATTAATTATCTTATTGAATCAAAAATGCAGTCTTGTTTCCAAAAAATTGGGACACTGTGTAAAATGTAAATAAACAATTAATGAACAAATGGGATAAGATGCTCAGTCCACTCCTGGAGCCACCAGAGTATCGGCCCTTTAAAAAGTGTGGACCAGCAACTCAAAATGAAAATCTTTATTTCTGCTTATTAAAATCCATCATAAAACATGTAGACAATGAGTGATTGAAGTATGCCTCATCTGAGCGATGCACAACAGTTCAGAGCTCTTCCTCTTTCAAGCTTATGACATACTCATCTGATGACACTACACTACTGACGTCATTGCGATGGTGTCACGTGGTACACTACAAGCGCCCACGGTAACAATTCAAAAAGATACCTGACACTGGAGGAGTCATGCCAGCTAAGCCTGCAGCACACACCACTGGCCTGGGGGGACCACATACACTTGGGGAGGGGAAGGGGGTGAGCAGGCAGCAGCAGGAGGATTTCCAATAGGTTTTATGCTGAAATCTATACAAATCTGTCTGCAGTGTGTGGGCAAGCAATAGAACCCTCTCTGATCAAATGTAATCAGAGAGGGATAGATCTAATGGTCGATCTGCTGGCAAATCAAAAAGTGTATGGGCACCTAGGCTTCTGATAAGGTCAAGAGCTGGAAAGTTCAATGGGTCATTACTTCTGTTTATTCAACTCAGCAAGGCACATTTATCATGGCTGCTGTTTACAACTCAGTCTTATACCAGGGGCGTAACAATTGGGGATGCAGTCCCTGCACCTGTTGGCCCATCTGGGGCATGCTAAGGGCACGCTGGGGCATGTTCAGGGGTTGCAGCATGAGGGGAGAGCATTTCACATCGGTGGGGAGGGGGGACAGTCCCCCCCTCCCGCACTTCGGGCTCTCCCCTCTATGCTTCTCTCCTGTATCTATTACTGGCAGCAGAAGCGGCATCAGCAATACATACCTCCATTCACCGCCGGAGGTCTCCAATCTGTAAAAGCTTCACATTACTTCCTGTTTAATATTTGTGTAGTAGGCATGTTTTAGATTGTTGCCTACATTTTCTTCAAATGGAAAGACTAGGAAACTGTCAAAAGCCACTGAAAGATCTAGCAGAATCAGAATGAAACACTTGTTACAATATCTTGTATTGCAATTGCCTGTTATAGAACTGATGCCTTTTTCTGGTCTGTCACTGCTCGGTAGTTTTTCTGGTGAAAGAGGGAAAAACGTTTGACTTTCGGGGTACTGAGACATCCCTCTTTTTTTAGCTCCTTTATACCATTAAAGGAAATATCCGAAAAAAAAGGATCCACTTACCTGGGGCTTCCTCCAGCCCCTGGCAGCCTATCTGTCCCTCCCTGAATCTCCATTGGGGTGCCAGGAAGGATTTGGAAGAAAAAGACGACAGCATGTTGTTATCACTATATATTAAAATACACTCTTTACATTTAAAGCTTTGCTGGTCAAATGCAAATATAAGGCTGACTGAATAATTCCTTATCACTCAGATGAAACAACTCATCAAGTTAAATAGGAAGTTGTATTAATTTGATATAGCTGACTCTTACATAATTGTTATAAAAAAATAGATATAAATCATGCACTGTGTACTGATTTAAATATAGAGAATATCCATAATATCTTTAATATTCATCTGAATTAAAATGGATTATTGCATATTGTAAAGTGCATTATTTGTAATCCTTTCTAAATAACAATTTCAGTTAATTGAATATGTAATGTAGTATTATCTCAGTGTTTATTTGAATAGAATATGTAATTTACCACATCCTGTAAGTGGAAGTCAAAGCATTTATAAAAGCAGTGTTTACGATATCTATGTGAAGTCTCACCAATGATACATGCTTTGTAGGTGACCTCATATATGATACAGTGAAGTCATTACTGATACAGTAAAGTAGTTTTATTACTTGTGTGATTACCTGGAAACCATAAATGCTTTATGGGCTTAATATCTTGATTCCCTAAGTCCATTATCAGGGAAAACTCACACTCATAGATTCATATAGCAAAACAAGCCACAATGGTAAATTTGCAGTTCACTGCGGGATTGTCCACCATCACAGTACTTATAGCTGTGATGATCTTGATGATTGCCAGCTATTTTTCTGTGATGCTGCTTGTTATACATGTAGAAACATGCATAGATATTGCATGAAACATAAAAAACATATGTAAAAAATATTCCCACAAACTCATATTAATATAATACATTTTTTGTTCTAAAAATGAAAAAATAGGCAGCTGCACCAACATTAGTAATCTGCTTATCCAGGGAGGTTGGGGTTGTTGGTGTCTCGTGACTAAAACCAACCCCATTGGCTTTTAACATTAGCTGGATATTGAGAAGGGAAGAAGCAACCCCCCCCCCCTCCCATTTTTATATATCCATAAAAGAGCTTTGACAACTTCTGGTAACATTGAGAAAAAAAATCTAAGTTTTAACTCCTGGGATGTTTACTGACTCCAGTCTAAACCTTTATTGGGTATAGGTTAGGGGTCTGCTTACCTAAGTGGTAATGGATATTTGGTTACCACTTACAGAGGGTGTAACTGGGTAGCACCATAAGCTCACCTTATTATATCACCCCCACTTTCTTTTAAGAACACACAGAGCTGGCCCAATGTGTACAACATAGAACTCAACTTACATACAAATTCAATTTACAAATAATCTTACAAATAATCTCCTGGAACGAAACCTATTTGTAAGTAGGGGACCACCTGTATGCAGACCAATTACACTTCACTTCAGAAAGAGCAGGGGAAAAGCCTGCATTCAGTGTACAGTTTCACTACTATAGATGTATTATAATGAATTGGAAAGGTTTTTATCAACCTTCTCTTTTAATTCTAGTAAAGCCAATGTGTACTTTGTCTTAGCTTTAGTTAATTGCCTCTCCTTATTTTAAAGGCAGGGAGTGAAAACTGAGACTTAAGTGCTACAAAATGTCTTAAAAGTATCTTCTTCCAGTTTCTGGAGCAAAATTATATGAAATCTGCTGATTTAAGACTTTTTTTTTAAACTCAGTTGACCAGATTTGGTCAACGGTCTACAGAAACTATTTTACTTGACTGTGCAAGTAAAATATGCACATAAAAAAAAGAAAAACACAAAAAAACTTTACATTAAAATTGTATGCATTCAAATTGACAAAGGGACTGAGGTGCTAACATTCTCCAGGGCTGGATGTCACTGAAGAGAAAATATTGTCCTGCAATCTAAAAACGATTCACACAGTATGTTTGCAAGCATGACTATACATCCATACCCACCCAATACCAAACATTTTTAGCTAAAGCAAATCAGTCTTAAAAAGTGTTTTATTTTTGATGTTCAAATATGTTCATAGATCTCAAATAAATAATATAGGCAGATGATCTGGGTAGAAACAACAGAGAATTGAACATAGATGTTGCCTTAGTACTTTATGATGTTTAACTTTGTTTATTTCTTTTTTTCTTTCTAGATGGCAGACTATATTTAAAGACAAGTGTTATGTATTGAATATACATGGCAAAAGGATTTGCAGATACATACTCTAGACATTGGAAAATCTGAAGACTGTGAATGCTTTGAAAGCATAAAGGAATCCTGTTTTGCATATCAATGTCCTTCAAGTACACTGCATTGTCAGGTTGGATACCTGTGACTACTGGAGAGTCTGTTTTATAGCTATATCAGTAGCACTCCATTTGTTGGATTTCCGTGGAGTTGCTGCTGCAATCTTGTAAAGACTGTGATTATCAACTAACAACACCCTACTGTACTTCTTTTTTTATGGAACTTGTCTGACATTTCTCTAAGTGAGCACACCAGAACCTTCCAGCAGCAGCCACTTGGGTATCAGAAACATTTTATCACACCTAAACCAGCAACAATGCTTAGATGTGAAGAATTTTGAAATGGACGTTTTTTAAAGGGCATGCACTAAAATGGGAAGTAAAAAAAAAACAGAAAACCACATGACTGCAACTGAAGTTTTTAAAATGTAACCACATTTTTTGCTTCATAAAAGATATATTCTACAATGAAGAAAACTTCCTTTCTGAAAGCAAACCACTGTATTTAATGAGGAGAACTCTTTTTGCTGAATGTAAACTGACTACACGGTGTTCTTGAGCCTATTGTTCACAACCAATCAAACAACAGAACTTACTTCGATACTGTTGGGTTCAGAGGAAAAAAAAATCTTCTTTTATTAAAACAGTAGGCCACATGTAAATAGACATGATCACAAGAATGATATTACGTATGCAGTAGACCACTAGTGTTTAGGAATATAATTTTAGACAATATGTTTTGTCACTCTGTTGGTTCTCAAGAAGCCTTTATAGTTTTAACGCATGCAGGCATGTACATATTTGTCCTAAAGTCACAGTATTAATTGAAAAAAAAAACCCTAAAAAAAAAATCTGGTGAAAAGATAAGTTTACATCAGCCACTTTTTATTTGTATATTAAGTCTCTTATTCCCTTAATCATCATGGATTTGAATGTGGCTGATCAGCAAGCTGAGATACCAGAAATATTTTTATATTTTCCTGTCAATTTTCATTCAAGATTCTTTAGAATAAACTAAACCTAAACACTTGATATATCCTTTCACTAATACTGAGTACAGAGGTTTTCTGTCTACTCACTACTGAATGGTATGATCACTGCCCATTCTTTCATTGTATCTGTACATTGTAGTGTAAAGGGGGAAATATTTTTTGTCTTTTTGATGTGTTAAATAAAAGTACACATTTTCACCATGAGTAACTGGAAATAAATCAGAACATAATATTAGACATACAGCAATGTAGATTTTTTTTCCCACTTCTTTTTGTAACTTCTGTGTACCCCTCTAAAAACTGAGCTCATAAATTAGTTCCAGGGAGTGTACAAATTTTTAGTTTCTACACATATCTAGTTTTATGCACATAAAATGTAATTTATTTTGTTATAACACATTCAAAATTGTTTTTAATGTCAAAACTGAAATGTTATTCCTGTAAAATTTCATTTCAACTTGGTAATGAATATTGCTTGTGTTTTAAACAACTGGAGCTTGTGAAGTCTTCCATTATGTACTCTGACATAACTTTTCTGTGCAAGAACCGGAACTCTTCATTTCAAGTCATCATTGTAATTTTGAAATAAAAATATTGTATATACAATTTCACATTCATTTTTTATGAACCAAGCAATATTTTCAATAAAACATTATTAATACTTTGTAATATTTTCCAAGTACTGCTTTTCCACCTTCTTACACACCTCAATATTTTTTTTCCTTTTGATTACCTTTTCTGCATGTATCTGTTAAGATGCTAAAAATGATAGGTTTTTGTTTTTGGTTTGCTTAAAGATGCTAATGAAGCAGTCTTACAAATCAGAGCAGAGCATTGTCAAGTTGTTTAATACCGGATCAGCTTATTTCGGCACGTGGTTCTCAGAGCCAAGCGCTGAAACTGGGCGCCTCATAGCAACAATGCTTTGCTGCGCGGGGCGCGTATTAGTAATTCTGGGCTCTGTCAGCTGCCAGTCCCTGAATTACATCTCCCTCCAAGTTGCGACAACTCAGAGGGGGAATAGTTTTTAATGCTGCCTTGGAGTTTATCGGCAGCAGTGAGAGCCTTCATTCAGTTCTCACCGTGCTGAACTGAGCGGCGCCGAAACAATATGCACCCGTTTAATACAAGTATTGTTATTATTTCTTGACGATCACAGTATTGGCAAGATTATATAAAGACATATGCATGTATTTAGACAAATTTACTCATAACAAATACAAACTGGATATATCAATCCACCTATCTGTCTTTTTTTAACTAATTATGATATAACGTTGACTAATGATGATATATTACTAGTTCAATTTACACCAGTTGTTTATGTTCATTTTCCACCATAAGTTTTATGCCTATAAGATACATATTGAAATTTGGTCACAGGTACAAGTCATAGCTTATAATTTTACAAGAAGTATAATAAGATTTACTAATGAGAAGACAGTAGATATCCCAAAATATTTCACTGTAAGTTCTATTTAGAAATTAATAAGTGTTCCTTTATATATCTTTATTTTGATTTTAATTGATTATAATTTTGTTAGGCTTTTGCAATTCAATTTAAATTTTGTAGTACTGTATTAACATTTTCTGTGTTTTGTTGCAGTCATGTATGTCTTATTTCAAAGTCCAATTTGAAAATGAACTTTTGAGTTGTATTTTTCCCTTTACTGAGTTTTTGTAGAATAATGTAAGAGTTGTCTTTTTAAGTGTAGCTATTTTCCTTAAGACAACACTTCTTACCAGATTGCCTATGTACTTTGTAAGTATTTTAAGTAAATATTTTCCACAGATATACCTGTTGCCCTGGATTTTTCCATTTAATGCATTGATGTTGTTTCCTTGGCAGGAAGCAATAAGTCCAGCAGAAATGTTTGTCATTCTTTGAATCTCCAAGACATGTACTCTACTTACCCATGTAATGAATGATTCATTACTGAAGCTCAGAGACACTTTAAGGAATACGTTTAACTCTTTTGAGACCATGAGGCTTTGGCCCCTTAAAGGAAACCTGAGATCACATATATCCATGTACTTATACTTAACTGGGGCTGCTTCCAGTTCCATGAGGTGCGTGGGCTCCCTCACCATCCTTTCCGGCCACTCCATTATCTTTGTATCACTGCTAGTAATCTGGCTGGCCATGCTCCTTCTGTGCAGACACAGAATACTCCCGGGTGTTTGTGTGCAGAAGTGCACTACTGGAGCATCTGGCCAGATTACTGGTGGCAATAAGAAGATAATGGATTGGCAAGAGAGGATGGTGAGGGAGCCCACGCACCTCTTGGGGCTGGAGTAAGCCCCAGGTAAGTATAAATATATGGTACACTTTAAGGACCAGATCCTACTATTTTTCTAAATTGAAGTGATCACAGGGACAAGAGGCAATGAAATTGGCTCCTGACCAGCACATGAAGCTCAGCTGTCACTAGGCAGAAGTGATAGAATGAATAGCGCAGCAATCACGATGGGAGCATAGACCAGGATCAGGTGAAATCTACATCCTATTAGAGACTGACAGGCACAAACAGGATGTAGAGTTCACCTATAGTGGTCTAGAAAGAGTTACGTTTAGTTTCTGCTTTGTGCAAATGTGAGAAATATTTGAAAGAAAGTAGGACCGATACAGAGTAGACCAAAAACCCTTATAACATGCCAGACTAAGTTTGTTGTGTATATAATATGGTGTCCATGCTCAAGATTAGTATGACTACTAGAGAAATGAAAGCCAGGGTACATGCACATATTCTATCTTTGGACTCAGGAAAGGATTGCACAAGACATAGAGCACATATGAACTGAACACCAGGGCAATCCAGATTGTCTTCTCTTTGCAGGGCTGGAACAAGTCTCCATCCCCTGCAGAGGGGGCGATAGGGAACAACTTATTTTAAGAAGAGAGACTCAATGATTTATAAGGAGTAACGCCATGGGGGCATTAGGCCTAAATGATTATGTTGACATGACGTGCTTCTTGGATCCATAGAAAGTGCCATGTGCATGCACTCCAATGTGGATTTTGAAATTAAGGTTGAAACTATATGATAATAGGAAATGTCCAGTTTATCTAAACAGTTGTTTTTAATCTAATGGAGAAGATGAATTTAGGATATGTAGTGCACTTGAAACAAAAAGAAAAACCGAGAGCCCAATATAGTGCAGTAAGTCTAACAATTGTTGGCGAAATAATTAACAGATGTGGATATACTCACAAACACGGGTTACCACATAGGCAACCACTTGAAATGCAGGTGGGGAGCATTAGAATCTGACCCCACTCAGGTTTAAGAAGTCGCTCTCTGTAGAGAAAGAAGGGGACAGTCCCCTCCACCCAAGGTGGACTATATACTGTGCAAATTTGGACAGAGGTGCCAGGCAGGTTAAAATGATCTAAAAACAACTAAAAAGGAGGAGTACAGGTGTACTTACCTCCTGAAATGATGGACAATCGAGATTGTTCAAATCGCAAATAACACTTTATTTTGGCACTCAGCAACGTGTTTCGCAGGTATAACCCGCTTCATCAGGGAAAGGAGTGCAAGCTCAAAAAGGTCCAATAGTGGCAATGCGCCTCTGTCAAGGATATGTAGTAATTGGGGTGAAGTAGATGACAGCCTTAGATGGCACTGAAATATACTATAAATGTATATATAGATTGAGATGAGAATTGGAGGGAATTCATTGTCGCTTTATAAACAGTGACAATTGGTGTAGTTTTACCCCCCCCCCCTTTTTTTGTTACCTTCCTCAATTTTCTTCTTTTCTCTCCCCTCCATTTATAGATATGTATGTATTTATGCATATATACTGTATATTTTTTTAGATCTTTTATCTTTTACACATAGATTTACAATGTACTGCTGTACTCCAGTCTTTTATTGTAGGATAGGTCTGGAATACTTATACATTATACCTGCCTGAGGAATCTTTCCTACAGTATTTCAACACACCTAGTGAGCTCATGCATTTGCCCATTAAACCAGTGTGGAACCAGTGTGGAACACAAGATGCTTCCAGGCTGGTGAGTAGAGATGTAGTGAACATCAAATTTTGGGTTTGTGAATTTCAATCGCGAATTTCCGCAAAAGTTCGCAAATCGGCTGTTCGCAGTGGGCTCCATAGACTTATATGGCAGGCAAACGGCCACCGACTTTAACTGTAAATAGCAAAGCCCCCTTACATGCTAGAAACACCAAAGGGTATGTGGAGGGGGACAGTGGGTACAAGAGGGAAAAAAAAGACTTTATAGTTTTTGAGAAAATTGATTTTAATCAGGGATGGTTGTAGTCAGCCAACTTCACTACGCTGGAACTATGCGTAGTTTTACGCAATTACGCTTCGCCAAACTACGGCTTCGAAATCAAATATTTGCTTTGTATACATTTCGTAGAATACGCATTAAAATACGCAATTACGCGTAGTGGAAAGCTTAGTGTATGCGGATGCTTACGCCTGTATGCAGAAAATATTACGCATTAATTCCTCTTTAGATGCTTATCCTGGGAACTCTTCTATGCGTACATTCCCCTTTCCAATGCGTAAATTTGTAAGCATACAATCATACGCGGAAAAATAGACGTGAGTAATGCATACGTAGTTCACTACGCAATACACATGTTAACTACGCATAGTAAGCATAAGCTACGCATAGCGGTACTTCGCTACGCGTAAATTCTTAAGCGTAGTTCTGCAACTTCACCTACGAACTAAGATGCGTAGATGCAAACTACGATGCGTAAATTCGCACTGGCGTAGTTTCTGCTCATCCCTGATTTTAATGTTCTTCTTCTGAGTGTGGTAAATGTTTAAACGCCCGCCAACTTTAGCGGTTAATAGCAAAGCTCCATTAGGTGCTAGAAATACCATATTTTCAGGGTATGTTAAGAAGAACAGTAGAAACAAGAGGAAAAACATATTTTCAAAAAGACCTTATAGTTTTGAGAAAATTGATGTTAAAGTTAGAGGAAAAAAGGTGTGATTTACTGTATCACTGTTACTGTATTAACATGTATGTAAAAGTATTTTTTTTTCTGTTGTTTTAAAAAAATTTTTTAAAGGAGGTGGGATCCCCCCTCCCAAGCCTCTTTAACTCCTTGTCCCCATGCAGACTGAGATAGCCAGAATGCGGAGCCCCGGCCATGTGGCTTCTCACCCTGACTATACCAGTCCGCATGGTCCATGGTATGGGGTGGCTCCAGGGGGGAGGGACGGACAAGCTTTACCCCCCTGGAGCCCTTGTCCAATCCATGGACAAGGGGCTCTTACTCACCTCCGGTGCCCCAGGAGGAGGAGGGGGCGATGGCTCCCTGGGGGGATTCATGATGGCATCTGGGTGTCCCCTTTAAGAAGGGGACCACAGATGTCTGCCCCTCTCCCAGGAGAAATGAGTATAGGGGTACAAAGTACCTCTTACCCATTTCCACAAAGGGTTACATGAAATATAAACATAACAACAAAAAAAGTGCTTTAATATTCTTAATTAACCAGAAATACGCAAACGGCGGGAACATCCAATGTTCACCAGGAACTATTCAGCCGCGAACTGTTCAGGCTATCTCTACTGGCGAGACACGTCAGTAGTGACCTGTGCCTACCGGGAAGCAGTGCGTGCAGCCGATGAGACTCACGTACTGGAGTATGAGAGTATGCTCCATTATTTAAATGCCTAGATCAGGTTTACACAGAGCCTCTGAGGATGCTCATTGGCTGCTCCCACACCGCCCAATAGCCTCACATAAGGAATGGGTATGATCTAATCTTGTCTTCTGCATATTGTTGCATATTATTGCTAGAGATGGCCCAAACAGTTCGCCGGCGAGCAGTATTCTGCGAACATTGGCTGCTTGCATTTGCGGTGAACAGGAAACATTTGGCATGTTCGATTTGCCCCCCTATACATCATCATTGAGCTAAACTTTGACCCCTTATCTCACAGTCAGCAGTCCCATGGCAGCCAATCAGCTAGCACCCCTTCCTAGACCCCCCACCTCCTATCAAAAAGCAGTTGCGGTGGCCATATTGGATTAATTCTCTGCTGGCTGCTGTGCTGACTGTTAGTGAGAGCAGGGTCAGAATTTGCTGCAGATAGGTAGGGAAAGCATTAGCTAGGCGTGTGTCCTTGTTCCTCACTAGCTGTGAAAGCAAACAGCCCTTTTGAAGGCTAGCACATTGGTCTCCTGTGTTTTTTGTGTGTGTGACACGCCACAGCCCACTGACACCCAGAGCTGTGTGCACACTACCGCTGTTGTCTCATTAAGTTGCAGGCACAGAACCACTCCAGTGCATTATTATTTCACTGGATTCTGATAGTACTATTGCATTTCTCTGTGTGACACTCCACAGCCCACTGACACCCAGAGCTGTGCATAATGTGATTTCTGCCCTTTAGGAATTAAAACCTGACTCTGCGTCAACTCTGTTATTTTTGGTGGGACTTATGGCATGGATCCCCCTCCAGCATGCCCCTGTCCAGGTGTTAGATCCTTTAAAACAAGTTTTCCATAACTTTTGTGGCCAGAAACAGTCTTTGTAGGTTTTAAAATTTGCCGGCCCATTGAAGTCTGGTGGTTCACCAGATTCGCCTATTTGCAAACATTTTTTGGAAGTTCGCATTCGCCATTCGCAAATGGAAAATTCTATGTTTGCGACATCTCTAATTATTGCATGGAATGGAAAAGCCTGATGGATTAAAGATTTTTTAGGTTGACACTTATGCAGTGCCAGACATGCTTCCTATCTTTATTTGTTATATGTCAAATTAAGCCTTGTTTACTTGCACAAGCATACTAGCGGTTAGGTGTGGTGATGTCACCAAATCATCCATTCCCCCTTCATGTTTGTATGCACTGCATCATGGAAGTCATTATTTTTATGTTTTAAGGAACAAAAGGGAAGATAAGATAAGATTTTTGTGGTAGATTTTCCAGCAAATATTTCAATAATTTATAAACCAGGATCTGAATAAAATTCCCCTTTGCATTGTCAGTTTAAAGGTGAAATGTTAACTAAGTTGAGTTGAAAGGGAATCTGAAGTGAGTAAAATTATTTAGAATAAACACATGATGTAGCCGCAAATGAATATTATATACTAACCTCACCGTCAGTTCCTCTCAGAAGCCCACCATTTTCTTCTTACAGTGATCCCTTCCAGTTCTGACAATATTTTGTCAGAACTAAAATATACCAGTTGCTATCAGTTATATATCAGCTGCTGTCAGTTACAACTGAATGTGCAAGGTAATGTCCATGTTTCCCTATGGTGCAAGTGCGTGATATTACAGTTTAACAGTATGCTGACCATGAAGCTGTTATGGGGTAATGGCCATTTTTAAGATGGAGGATGGAGAATACCATTGATCACAGTGGACAAATGGGATGCAGAAGTGGAGAAAGAGATTGAGGAGTAGACTACATGGGTGGTAAGTATGACCTGTGTATGGTTATTTTGACTTTTTATTTTCAGTTTAGGTTCTCTTTAACTTTTGTAAAATGTAACTGTCCACTGCCATCCTTTCAAAAAACATCACCCTGGCTAAGCTGTAGCTGGTCACTTATTAAGTTGCCTCTTCTTTGTGACAGCAATGTCATCAGTGTGTACATGTATATACCATGCGCTGTGGCCAAATATATAAACATAGCTTTTTGGAGTATGGATTGTGTGCATATAACATGTGGTAAGTACAATATGGATCCCACTACTGGAAAGAAGATGTTTAGACAGAGAGGAAATTCATTTTAAATACACGTATTGTTTCCTTTATACAGTATTTGACTGTAGTAGTTGGTTCCAAAGTAAAAAAGTAAGCACACATATTTGGTTTCAATATTTATGCCTACAGATGGAAATTTTGACTTCTATAGCAAAAATGTGAGCAACTTTATGTGATGCATCTTGTGGTTT
This sequence comes from Hyperolius riggenbachi, assembly GCF_040937935.1. Classification (NCBI taxonomy): domain Eukaryota; kingdom Metazoa; phylum Chordata; class Amphibia; order Anura; family Hyperoliidae; genus Hyperolius; species Hyperolius riggenbachi. Next base: position 179,082,557 of record NC_090647.1, on the reverse strand, counting down.
TCAGAAAATAAATGGGGTTTAAAATGTTATTTAAGATACCCAGGGATGGAGCCTTTCAGACAGACCATGGAAGAGTTCCATAAAGTTGGGCTTGCATGTGATTAGACCTGTGCACCATATGTTTTAAAGTGAATCCTATTAAAAAAATCAAGTTTGGTTTCTTTTCAGAGCAAAGGGTTCGTGTAGGAGTGCATGGTTCCAATCGTGCCTTCATTTTATCAGAGATCTAGATTACTCGTAGCTTTCAAATTCAGCAGACAGATCTTAAAGAGAACCAGAGACGAAGCACCCTCATGTATTTTATTACATGTATCAGTGGGAACATGACAGTAAACACATACCCTGCTCTCTGTTTCATCCTTCTCTGCTCAATCTTCCTGTTATCAGCTGTGATAAGAATCACCAACTGAGCATTCAGTTTAGGTTTGACCTGGAATCATTATAGCTGAGTCAGTCTTCTGTGAAGCCTTTTCAAGCCCAAGCCTGCCCCCTCCTGGCTCAGCTTTCCTGCTTTGCATACTCAGAGCTCTGATGACATGGGAGGGGCTGCTCCTGCCGAGAAAGAAGCTCTGAAAATAGATAAGTGTGACTGCTGTGTGATCAGTCATTATTATTATCATCTATGCAGTGTCATTTCTATGAGAGACACTTCCTGCAGGCAGCTGCACAGCATACCAGAATAATGAAAGCACACAGATGAAAGGCTACAGCAGCAGGAGCCCTGCTTGTCTATAGTCTCATAGAGCCTAGACAGCACATTCAGAACAGCTCATAACCTGGAAGCAGAATGGGTATGAGCCAGCGGCCATATTGTATTTTTCCTGAAGTAATAATGGCTGAATAAACACTCAAAAGGCACACCAGAGCGGCAAAATTATCAGATAGAGCATTTATTCTTTACAAGCTAACAATTGATATGTTTATTTTGTGTAAAACTTTCATCTCTGGTTGCCTTTAAATGGATTCTCAATTTTACTAACTAGTGGAGAACTTGCAGAAGCTTAGCTGTGGCATTGTCCAATGTAGGAGGCACACGTCTTTTTATGGGAATTGTAGCAATTAAAGCAGGAGGACACAAATAAATAAAGTAGTTTGAGTAGAACATTTTGTGGGTAAGGGGTTTGAGCCTTGCTTTATTCTTCAGGTGGAAGAATGAGGCATTGACAACAGCTACATATTGTTAATTGAGTGAGTGTTAGTTCTCTATCAAAAATCAACCCATATGATCTGTTTAGGGTCTTTCCTCTTCAAGGTGTCTGCTCCACTGGCTAGCTTGAAGTGAACAGACTTTTGTCACGTATTCATCATATGCAGGCCCTCATCACCAGCATCTCAAATTTTTGAGTACAGTCCAGTGCTGGGCCGAAATTACGCATGAGCGTAATTACGCATCGTAATTCAATGCAATATAACGTTATTTATGCGTAAGTCATAAAGCGGTATCGTAATTACGCTGTCTACCGTAATTGCTAGGTATGCATAATTTTACAATGACTTACGTGTTATTTTATGCGTAATTACTAACATACAACTTCCCTTTTCTAAGAGTAGCCAATCAGTCAACATCCTAAGCAACCAATAGTATCTTCTCCCGCCCTTCAGTATATAAGCGTACGTGATGGCTATTGCGTACACATCGTTCGTATGCATCAAAAAGTACACATTAATGGGTATTACGGCACTACGCGTAACATCGTAGCGTAAGCGCCTACATTTTGGTATCCTTACGCGTAACTGTGTAAGTTAACGCGTAATTACAGTGATGAACCATAGATAATTTCCTACGCTGTAACCATAATTGCGTAATGCGTAATATCGTAAAATTACGCGTAATGATCCGTAAGCGTAGATTTTTCCATTACGACCAGCACTGGTACAGTCTCAACAAGCTACAGTTTATTCACATTTGAAGTTCCTCTTGATGGGAATTAATAGATGTTGATGGATCCAATAGTCTAGGCTTAAAGAACAGATATAATTGTATATTGTGTAGCAATTAGGGATGGTCAGAAATGGCAATTTCCGCTTCCGCAGAAGATCCGCTTTCCGCCATTGCTGATTACCGCTATCGATTCCCCTTTCCTTATTCCAATGCGGATTCTTACAGAAATTTTTGGCATGGAAATTTCCTCTTGTTCCCACTATTCTGCTTAACATACCCTAAACATGTTCTGTTTCTAGCACCTATGGGGGCTTTGCTATTGACCTCTAAAGACGGCGGCCATTGACTGTAATGTAAAATGTGGAAAATCTGCATTATCGATATGCAGTCATTTTATTATCAAAAGACTCAGAATGAATAAAGGAATCAGAGAATGGGGATTTAGGTGGAAATTTCAGAATTCTCTGATTGGCTTATTCATTTTGAGTCTTCTGATTGGCTTAAAATTACCGCACATCGGTAATGCAGATTTTCCGCATTTCACATTACATTTAATGGCCGCTGACATTTTGCGGTTTATAGCAAAGCTGCTGTAGGTGGTAGAAACACCAAATTTTCAGGGTAAGTTAAGCAGAAGAGTGGGAACAAGAATAAAAAAAATCTTTCAAAAAGACTTTGTAGTTTTTGAGAAAATCAATGTTAAATTCGGAGGAAATTTTTTGCGGAAATTTCCGCAATTTTCCGTGAAAATCTGCCTACCGCACTTGTATTACCAATTTCTGAATTCCGATGCAGAAATGCAATTTCCAATTGGAAATGCAAAAATGCAATTTCCAATTGGAAATGCCAAAATTGCATTTCCATGGAATCCGAACAAGCATCCCTAGTAACAATGATAGCCAATACCGTGGATCGAGTTTATATTTCCATCTAGTACCATATAAATTGCAAAGACTAAAGTTAACAATGGTAAACCCTGTGGCATTCCATAAGTCAGTGAGACTGAGTTGGAATGGTAACTCAGGCATTATAGCTGTTACTAGTGACCTTAGCATATTTAAAAATGGGCTAGGTCTGTAACCACTCATATCAGCGCTACCACGCACCCACACACCCGCCGCACACACACACACTTTTGCCCCTCCTGGCCCTGTCCTCCCCTGCAAGCCACGCATCATTCCCCAGCTCTCCTCAGTGTCTCTGCGTCCCTCCCTGCTCATGCGTACAACAAAAAAAACACAAGCACGGACATGGGGTGCAGAAACACTTGAGGATTATTATAGAGGATGTGCCAGACAGGATTATTGGAACCAAATCAAAATAGCGCCTCTTAGAGCACAGTGGTTCTGTAACCATTAAAATAATAAGTCATGGTTTACACCACTGAATTCCTATCTAATGGTTTACAGTATCAACTGATGCAGAATTGAAGCAAAGCTCAAGCATTCCCTCTCATCTATTGCTCACCCAAATTAGTGCTGTTTTAGGGCTGTGTCTTTTGCTGAATCAGGATATATGTTATCCATACATGAACCTTACCGGTATTCCTGAGTCAGGCTCGAGACGGAAATCCGCAGCTCAGAGCGGTAACCCCGAGCTGGATCCATAGGAGGTGAGTGATATGCAGGGTCCATCTAGTGCACCATCTTCACACACTAAAACTGAAAATAATCATACCGCCAGGGAGGTTAACCTACCGAGTTCATTTCAAATTGGCTCTTTATCAATAGACAAAAGTAGTACTAAATTGCTGCCAGTTCGCACTAGGTTATTGACTGTGATAGTCAGATATTGGCCTACGAATAGACTAAGGAATTCTGAACACATATTAAAATCGTGGTGAGCATGCAGGTGTACTGCTTAAGGTCTCAAATACCTTTATACCAGTTTATAGAGGAGGGGGATGGGATATATTTAAAAAGTATGTTTAAAAAAGTTTCAGAAGGGGTACCACTTTTCAATATGTAATACATACTGAATTATTACATTTCACCACCACATCCAATATTTTAAACAGATAAAGGTTACTAAAAGTCTCCATGTGTGCACATAAGTCTGTCTTGACAGTACTGCTAGTAAATGTACTTGCCATTGACATTTGGAGAGCTGTGCTTGGATGGTAATGGCTATGAGCCTGTATGCACAGTAACAGTCATGTGATTTTTAGACAAACACTTTTAAAATGTGTTGGCTCAGTATATTATTTCATGTGCATGATTGTGTAGATTATGTATTATAAATGTTAATGAGCACTCTATTTAATATAATGTTTTGGGATTTAGTCTGCAATTACTTAATAGTAATTAATACATAAAAGGTATTTCTCCTGATGCTCAGTAGTAATTGTTTAAATGTTGTTAGAGAAATTAAAGATTTTTATTTACAATTTTAATATGTATAATATAAACTGTAACTTTTTTAAAGTTTAAAAAGCACAGAAAAATATTGTTTATAGCAAGTTCATTTATTATCTAAAAAAAATTAATGCTGAGATGTCCATGTATATGATGTTATTAACATTAGACTAAAACATAAAATAATAAATCAAAACATAACATGTTTGATTTAAATTGTACTATTTTTAACACTGTCAACATTTCATGTTATAAATAGTCTTAGTAAAAGTATAGTGTTAAAAAGGATACTGTTGAAGAAGGTTGAAAAGGTAATGGGAAACCCACATTTCTATCAGACTACTAGAGACAAAAATATAATTGGGAGAAATATTCCTGTAGGGGATTACAGTTTGGTGATATTTAGAAACTATGGGCCTTATTCAATTATTTTTTTCTCCTGAATTTTCTCCTAGGAGATCATTTTCCATCTTCTATTTTAAAGTACCTTTCAGCATTATGCAATTGAAAAAGTACCAAAAAGTAGCTAAAAACTACTGTCAAAATTGTTTTCAGTATTTTCTTGCTTGCTGGTGGCATAAAGGACATTTTTTGGGGCCCATATGCATTTACATTTTACTCCTGAGTTTTCTCCTAGGTGATATTTTTAAACTTGTCAATAAAATGCCCTTTAAGCCACCAGAAAGCAAGAAAATACTCTACATAAATTTGGTAGGCCTATTTCACCTACTTTTTGGTGCTTGTTTTTTATTGAAAAGTGCTGGGAAGTTATTTTAATTTAAAATGAAAAAATGTTCTCCTAGGAGAGAACTCATGTGAAAAAGGGAATTGCATTTTTATAGATCTTGGCCCCAAGACTGATAACAAGGCCCTTTATTTATTAAATTGAATTATGGTGAACTAAAATTATAAAGTGAACATAGAAATATCTGCTCTGTTACTTTTTTAAGTGTATAACTTTATGGTTGTAGTATGCATAGAAATTCAATTTTAGGTTTAGGGTTTTAGGTACACTGCTTAAATTTTAACTACCTGCGGACCGAGCGAGTACAAATCTACGTCGGGCAGGGGTCGCTGCGGTCCTGACCGGATGTAAACTCTACGTCCCATTGACCGACGCCCCCAGCCCGTCCGCGTCGCTCGGTCCGCTCTGCCCCCGCCGCAATCAGCTGCCAAGCCGCCTCTATGACGGCAGAGCACTGTGAGCCGGGCAGGAGCCGCTTTCATTGGCTCCTGGCCCTGTCATTCATGTAAGCCGGTCCCATTGGCTTACATGAAGTGACAGGGTCAGGAAGCCAATGAAAGCGGCTCCTGACCGGCGCACAGTGCTCTGCTGTCATAGCGACAGCAGAGAGAGCAGCCTGCAGCGGGGACAGAGCGGTGTGTACGGCGAGAGCGACGGTAACTTGCGGCGATTCGTCGGGCAGCGGCGGTTTGCTGGACCAGCACCCTCTGGTCCTTAAGGGGGCAGAGGGTGCTGGTCCAGAAAGGGTTAAACAAGTTGAAAAAATACAGTAATTTGTCACACAAAACATATTTACAGTGCTGTAACCTCATACCTACATTTAGTTTTTATACCTGTGTAATAGTGCACTAACTTTCCAACATAAATCTTATTCCCTAGTGTCATAGAAGGAAGAACAAGGATTGTTATTAAGTTATTGTTATATAGTTGTACTATTATGGGAAGTGCACTTTTAAGTGGTACCTTTTATGTTTCATCTACATTTAGTTTTTAAGAGAGCAGCCTACAGAATACCCAGCAGGCTTACAGTGATCTTGAACCACAAAGTATAAGGGGCAAAAAAGAGACAGAAAAGCCCTCCAGCTAAAAAGCAACCCTGAGTATAATTTGTGTGAACAACACAGATGGTATTTGTGTAATGAAGTTTTAAGTGAGCAACTGTGGTTTCCCATGATGCACCACTCCTGAATATGCAAATCATCTCATTATGGCCATAAAGCCAGGCTTATACATTTTACAGAGCCACATCAAACCCAACATGCATGCAGCCTGTTTCGGAGAACAGCATGGAAGACAGTCCACTGCATGCAGAATTATTCTGTAAGGTAAACAAAGGTCTAATTTTTACCTTACAGGTGTAGATGAGTATTGTCCATGTTTAACCTTTTCGGGACCGGCCGCCTACCCCCCCTTAAGGACCAGGCATTTTGCGCAGGAGGGGGGTGCGCGCATTTGGGGGGGGGGGTCAGGCGGCCGGATCCCGTCTGTGGCTGGCTGGATTTGTGTCCCCCAATAGTGGCCTGTGCCCCCCCCCCTTCTGCAAGCAGCCTTCACTCACCTTTCAGGCTCCAGCGATGAGCCGCACGGGACCCTCTTCTCCGGCCGGCATCTCCGTTCTGTCTGACAATCAGTTCCGGGTCGCGGCTTGATGACGTCGACATCAAGCCGGGACCCAGAGCTGACGTCAGACGGAGCGGAGATGCCGGCCAGAGCGGAGGGGGCGCCGATCGTCGCGGGAATGGCAGGGAGGTGAGTGGATCCTCTTATTTTCCCCCCTGCCGCCGCAGCTGTCAAACTGATCACTGTGATCGGACGGCGATCGTAGTGATCATGTGATCAGCAGCCATACGCGATGGCTGCTGATCACTCGGGGGAGATGTCGGCTGTCATATGACAGCTTAATCTCCCCCTCCGGGTGCGCACGATCGCGCGGTGCGCACGATCGCGTCGGGAGCAGAAACTGCGGGCCAGTGTAGATTCTACGCCGCATCAGGCTAGAACAGCCACAAGTGCAGCGTAGAATTTAATGCACGCGGTCCCGAAAAGGTTAAAAGATGTCATGCAAATATTGTGGTTTACTCAGTGATGATTGTAATCAGCTAATTACCATTACACAAAATTTTGCGTACATTTTTGCATCTACACTTATACATTATTACGATTTGTAAATTCAATTGATTTTGTTGTTATTCGTAATGTCGCCTAAAATTTTGCGTAATTTTTGCGTAATTTCGTGCCGACTTGAGCAAAGCCCCCATACATGGCAGTGACACCAGTTGCTACATATAAAATTGCTACATATGTTAATGAGAATAGTGGGTACAAGTCAAAAAAATAATTTTCCAAAAAGACCTTGTAGATTTTGAGAAAATTGATTTTAAATATGCAAAGAAAAAATGGGTTTTAAACAAAAAAAAAATTAATTAAGTTAAAAAAAACTATTTTTCTTTGCATATTTAAAATCAATTTTCTCAAAAAATATTTTTTATTTCTTTTTGAAAAATTCTTTTTGACTTGTACCCAATATTCTCCTTAACATATGTAGCAATTTTGATAGCAATAGCATGTATGGGGGCTTTGTTATTAACCACTAAAGTCAGCACAAAATTTTGCAAAATTGCACAAAAATTATTTGAAAAATGATGCAAAATTATGAAATATTACTAATACATTCAAAATTAATTACAATTTTCTCTAAAATTCGTATTACAATTATGATGCGTAATTGCAAATTTTGATGCAAAATGTTGCATATGCAAAATTTTGGCCCACCACTGGGTTTACTTACTTTTAGTTTGAGCACAGTACTGAATATTGACTCTTGCAGCCTGCATTTGTATGGTTTACCATTTACCTACTATGTAAAACATGAAGCAATGTTTTGTTTTATACTCTATGCTAGCTGTGTAAATAAAAATTGAGTACTATTCCGCTAGCCGGGCGCAACCACTGGGTGGCGATAAAACTTCAGCGTTGAACAGTGCTGGGGGAGGTTCGGGCGCAATTGAGCTAAGTAATGTAGAATGTAATCTCCCTCGGCCTGCAAAATCCCAGCACCGTTAATTACTATTCCCCCTCCAGGCCGCCATGGATAGTAGGGAAAGATGTAACTCTGGTGCCAGCGATCGCTGGTGAGGGAGATCACATTCTACATTACTTAGCTCAGTTGCGCCCGGCTAGCAGAGTTTTATCGCCACCTAGTGATTGCACCCGGCTAACGGAAAAGAACCGAAAATTGTGTTGCAGTTTAATCTAATACTCCTTTATGCTATCTTTTAACCCTCTTTACAAAGCATGTTTCTCTCATAAAGATTATATGTGTGACACAATATTTGGTTTCAAAAACTTACAAATATAAGTCTCATTATAACAAATCTATACAGGCACACACATTTCAATGTAGACCATTTAATGGTTTCAGAATTACTTTACAATAGCTTAAAACTTAAAGTGACTCTGTAGTGGATTTTTGCATATAAATACACTGTTATATCCTGACACAGAAGTGTTTAATACTATGACAGATGCTGTTTCTTACCCAGAAAACCTTGTCATCTGTGTTTTGTAATCACATGCATTAACCAAAATCCAGCAGCTCAGTCAAACTTGCTCATGTTCTTCCTTTCCTTAATGAGCCATGCTGTCTCTCATGAGACCTGATAGCAACAGAAAAGAGGGTGGAGACATCTTGTGGCAATCAACACATTAAAGGGGTTCTGTGGGGGTGTCCTGGGGATACAAACTGTCACTTACCTGGGGCTTCTATCAGCCCCCTGTAGCAGTAATGTCCCACGCCGTCCTCCTCCGATCCGCCGTTCTCCGCAGCCGGCTCCGGTCAATTATTCGTCTGACGACAGACGAATAATGCGTCATTAGAAGCTTACTGCGCAGGTGCAGTACAAAGGTTTCTTGTACTGCGCCTGCGCAGTAAGCTTCTGATGACATGGGTGGAAGTGAGCAGGTGCGCGGCCCAGGCCGCGCAGCCGCAGTTGAAAGCATGCCGCGCTAGACCAGAGCCGGCGGCAGAGAATGGCGGATCGGAGGAGGATGGCGTGGGACATTAATACTTAGGGGGCTGATAGAAGCCCCAGGTAAGTGACTGTTTTTATCCCCAGGACACCCCCACAGAACTGCTTTAAGCTGCCAATGTGACTTTTTTTTAAGTGTATTTCTATTGCTGTTTTCAATTTTTAATTGTTTTATAAAGCTATTTTATATAACATAGTTACATAGTTATTTAGGTTGAATAAAGACATACGACCATCAAGTTCAACCAGAAACAACACTGGCTTGCACCCTCACACACTGCCCTGCACCCTCACATATCCCTGTTGATCCAGAGGAAGGCGAAAAACCCTTACAAGGCATTGGTCAATTAGCCAATTAACAGGGAAAAAAAATATTTCCGACTCTAAATGGCAATCAGAAAAATCTCTGGATCAACGCCACTGGGTATTACCTAGTAATTATAACCGTGTGTGTCTTTCATTACAAAAAAAGCATCTAAGCACACAGATATAGAATAACATAGCCCTAACTACTTCCTGTGGTAATGCATTCCACATTTTAATCACTGTTACTGTAAAGTACCCTTTCCTAAATAAATGGCTAATACTTGTTTCCTCCATGTGAAGATCATGTCCCCTAGTCCTTTGCGCATGCCTAGCGACAAAAAGCTCATCTGCCAAGTTTTTATATTGCCTCTGATATATTTATAAATGTTAATTAGATCTCCTCTAATGCATATTTTCCGTAGACTAAATAAGCCCAGTTTATCTAACCTTTCCTGGTAAGTTATACCTTCCATCCCTCTAATCAATTTTGTTGATCGTCTCTGCAACTGCTCTAAAGCTGCAATGTCTCTCCTGCAATTCACTTATTTTGTAATTGTGCTATATTGTGACTTATTCACTTGTTTCACATATTATGCTTATAACAAAAAAGTTCAAAGTTGTGCTTATTTTTAAAGTAAGCATGACAATATGTACTGTACATGTTTATTATACTTATAATTAATTTAGAGGAAAAGTGTAAATATTCTACAGGTTTAGTTATGCATTTTATCGCTTTGGCTTTCCTAATGATAATATGGTATGTATAGATTAATTTTTAATATTACATCATCATTGCATTAGGTGTTAAACTTTATATTGACAGTTATTCAGAAGGTGACTAGAACAGAAGCCAAAAAGTATGTTTTAAAAGAAGGAAGCACAAGATTCCAAGATACAAGTTTAAAGTGGACCTGAACTCATGCACGGGACACAAGGAAAACACAGATTAATCCACCCCATTTGTGTTTAGAGAGAACGGCCTGTCTAATTCCCCCTCAGCTGCAAGTAATCACAACAATTGTAATTTGAGCTCTCAGCTGTGTAAGCACAGAAATCTCGGCAGCATTAGCAACCTCATCTAATTTGTAAATACAAGATGTTAACTCTTTGTCTGCTTCCATGAAAGCAAGAAGTAGGTATGCTGCAGATTTATTGCAGGAGTTCTGTAAGCAGTAACAAAGAAATGTTTTTCTTTAAAGATTAGCATGCTGTTGATTATCTTTTAGAGCAGAGGGGAAGTTCTAAGTTCAGGTGTGCTTTAAAAGCAGAATAGATAATTTGATAAAATGAACCTAATAAACAGGATAATCATTAGAAAAAATACATAAATATTTAACTCACATTTCTGTAAGTCTCTGATTTTAGTATTTGTTTTACACATACTGTAAAATAAACATTTTTGAGGTTTTCTTTCTTTTCAGACACCCATCTGTTGAACCCTAAAACAGAAAAATAAACAATCTCTGTGAAAATTCTCAGGTGCCAAAAGGCTAATATTTGTGTTTATTAAAGGTGGAGGAAGTATAAAGGTGGTGGTGGCTAAATAGGAGAGAAGAGATGGGGTTTAAAGAAGTGAAGGCAAAGTGGAAAGAAGGGAAAACTAGGGGGAGAATGGGGGGATGGGGTAAGGAGGGGGGAGAGATGGAGGGGAAAGGAGGAGGGAAGGAAATGGCAGGAGATAAATTGTGATGTAAGCTTCCCCATGTTAGCTGGGTAGTGCAATAAATATATTTAGTGTAAATAATTTAAGTATTTCATCCTGAAAGTGAAGCATGCTGGAAAGACTTTTGCTATGTATTTCAAAGCCATGATTCTAAGTAGTTAAAATGAGAAAAGAATTGCTCTGGTCCTTAAAGGGAAAAAACCTTTAGTGGTTAACTAGTTAATCATATGATAAAGGAGATGTGCCAAAATGCAGATGAACAAAATCTGCAAACTTGAGATAGCAGAACATTGATAATATCTTCTTTGGAGTTGAATTCCAAAACCCACAACTACATTGAGTCTATTTGCACTCTTGCTCATAGATTAGGATCAGATACTGCACAGTAAAATGTTCACCTCCATTCAAGACCCAGGAAGACCCTGCAAAACAAGTATTTATGTAATTTCCCATGGTTACTTAAAACAGTACTTAAAATCTTGGAAAACCAAAGTTCAACATTTCTGCATACGTAGGATCTGTCCTTAAACTGGGTAATGAGACCCCAATCAATGAAAAAAAGGTATGCTTGTTTCTTTATGCATTAAGGTATATAGTCCAAAATGTTATATTTTGTATGGCAAAAGTATATACCCAGAGAGTTATGTGCCCCTCATTGAGCAGCAATATAATATTATTATATTGTGGTACCAGTTTATTTTATATGGGCAGCACGGTGGTGTAGTGGTTAGCATTCTTGCCTTGCAGCGCTGGGTCCCCGGTTCGAATCCCAGCCAGGTCAATATCTGCAAGGAGTTTGTATGTTCTCCCTGTGTCTGCGTGGGTTTCCTCCGGGCACTCCAGTGTCCTCCCACATCCCAAAAACATACAGATAAGTTAATTGGCTTCCCCCTAAATTGGCCCTAGACCATACATGCACTACACGATACATACACATAGGACATATGACTATTGTAGGGACTAGATTGTGAGCTCCTCTGAGGGACAGTTAGTGACAAGATAATTTACTATGTACAGTGCTGAGGAAGATGTCGGCACTATATAAATAATAATAATAATATCTAATAATCCTATATTATGCACAAATGGTACATTTAAATCAGAAACTCTGGTAACTGGCAAAAAAAAGTTTCAGTGAGAAAACTGGAAATTATTTGGAAAGTGTGATAAATGGAGACTTACCTTTTGCAAAATGACCCTGAGGAGATTTGGATCTTTAATTGAAACTGATAAGTGTGCATATATATGGAGACATTTGCTCATTAGGCAATAGACTGTGATCATTTTTTTCTTATTTAAGGCTACATCAAAGTCTGCTGAGGCGGCCAATAAATTCTGCCTCAGCCGAAAATGAGGCGAGTGTACAGTAGCCCCTGATCCTGACCAACCCCCCACATGCGGATCATCTTGGCTGTGCAACCACCGATTACATTGAGCCGGTTGCTCCCCCACCCACCACATGACATCACACATACAATGCTCTGTTGTCCCGCCAAAACCCGCATAACAACAAAATGTGCCAGCAGCAATACAGCTGATATTGCATCTTTATGACCTGGGGATGTTGCCCATGCAGATCGGGCCCCGATTTCCGACAGGCAATGTTAGTCACAGGTGTGTATGCACCTTAAGATACAGAAATTATAATAAAAACAAAACCTATTCATATTTTGGATCTAACAGCAAAGAATCTCTGCACATCTTTGTGGCTTGCATTATGTGCACTGTATGATCATAGGGAATGTGACCAATGCCATGCAGAGAAAAGGATTGTGTGTGTATGAGGAATACTTTGATAGAAAAATAATTCAGAATAAGATTACTCTACAGGCTGTGAACATTTTTTTTTTTTGGAAGTACCATCTTTCATATTGAATACATTTTAAAAATGATTCAAAGACAAGTAACAGACTGTTTTAATGTTGTGGCCATGGCACTTTTTACATTATCGTCTGAGGAAAACCTCTTTGCAATTAGTTGTTTTTTCAGCATTGAGAATGCCTAGAAAGCAAATGGTGCTAAACTGGCCTATATGGGGGTTATTTCAGGGCATTCTAAGTAATTTCAGCAAATGTTGCTAATGAAGTAGGAGCAACATGTAGCTGGGTATATTCATGGAGCAATATGGTCTTACCTATTTGATGGTCTCACATCAGTAAGATTACAGGAGCTGGGGTAGCTGTCACTGTTAACTATCTGTCCAAAGAGAACCTATTGCTCTAGGACAGGAGTGCCCACACTTTTTCAGCTGGGTAGGTAGGGTACAGGTCCCTTCAGCATAGGTAGCTGGGTACAGGTCCCTTCAGCATACGTAGCTGGGTACAGGTCCCTTCAGCATAGGTAGCTGGGTACAGGTCCCTTCAGCATAGGTAGCTGGGAACAGGTCCCTTTAGCATAGGTAGCTGGGTACAGGTCCCTTTAGCATAGGTAGCTGGGTACAGGTCCCTTTAGAATGGTAGCTGAGTACATGTCCCTTTAGCATAGGTAGCTGGGTACAGGTCCCTTTAGCATAGGTAGCTGGGTACAGGTCCCTTTAGCATAGGTAGCTGGGTATAGGTCCCTTTAGCATAGGTAGTTGGGTACAGGTCCCTTTAGCATAGGCAGGTAGGGATAGGTGCTCGGGTGCTTAATCACTTACCTTCCTCCAGCTCCAGCGGCGGTGTCTGGTCTCCCCTCTTTCAGCTGCAGGGAAGATTAGAAGCATGTCGGCGCTTGAAAGAGCGCTCCGGTGGGCAGCGTGAGTGAGTGAGTCATGCGTACATGTGTGCAAGTATGTGTTGTGCCCGGCGCCGCCCCCAGCCATGACATCGCGTCATGGCAGAACCGCCCCTTGCCTCTCTTCAGCTGCGCCTCCTCTCTCCTCCCCTGCTTCCTATTTGCCAGCGGCAGAATTTGATGGAACAGCTGCCGGCCGCAAAATGTAATGGGGCTTGGCCGCGATCTACCAAATAGACGGTCGCGATTTACCAGTAGACCGCGATCGACCTATTGGGCACCTATGTTCTAGGACAATTATAGGCAAACTTGTCTCTCCAGTTTTTAAGGAACTACAAGTCCCAAAATGTATTTGCCTTTATGAATCATGGCTATGGCTGTCAGACTCCTGCAATGCATTATGGGACTTGTAGTTCCTTAACAGCTGGAGAGCCAAGTTTGCCTATCACTGTTCTAGGATCATACAGTGTTCATGAAAGAGCAGCACAAGCATTACTTCACCCATTAAGGGCCACACATACATTTTTTTGGGTGGTGCTGAATCTATAAGGTTTCCACCCACCCACCCAGTTGTTCTGATTCTTTGGTTAAAATGATCAATGAATTATCACAATCGAGGTTAAAATATCAAGAATCCATCCTGACATTTGAACGCTAATCTTGCACACTAGCAAGCAAAGGAGGATCCGCAGACCAGACTTGGCTGATGAAAAAAAGGCTGTTCTTTATTGAAATATCTACAAGACAACATGCAATAAAATCACAGGATCCACTTGATCCTGTGATTTTATTGCATGTTGTCTTGTGGATTTTTCAATAAAGAACAGCTGTTTTTCATCAGCCAAGTCTGGTCTGCAGATCCTCCATTGCTTGCTCATGTGCACTGGCCTGGCCTATCAAGATCCTGCACCGACTGGTATGACCATTTAGGGGGTAGAGCGTACATGAACTTTCTCTCTGCACAATCTTGCGCACTAATTGTTGTTTCAGTTTTTCGGTGAGATTTTTGGGTACTACACCCTACACATTTTCTGAGTCTGTTCAAAGGTGATGCCAAGTCAACCTGAGAGTTCATCGTAGGTGAGCCTTCTGTCTTAATGTAACTGTTCTTCAGCTGTTAATGCTGAGATACATAACAACAGCACTGAATTGCCTCAGAAATGAGCTTCATTATTTACTCATGTGTTACCAATATGAAAAGGCTTTCATTACCATATTACAGCACCATAGCTAATCATTTCATGCCATAAGCTCGTTGTGGTCAAATTCATGAATATGTTTATATTTGCAGGTTTGTTGGCGAAACTTCATTGTAAGAAGATGCACTACTTTCCACTTCTCACTTTTTTTTTTGCTCCATAATAAGCACTTTCTGTGATTCTAACCTATATTACAAATTATCGATTTTCCACAAACTTACGTAACCTCCCACCAGCGAGGTCTTAGGGTTAGGCGCCACCGGGGGGAGGGGGGGGGGTTTACGGTTAGGCACCACCAAGGGAGTCTTAGGGTTAGGCACCACTGGGGGGGGGGGGTCTTACGGCTAGGCACCACTATTTTACTGGTGCCCATTTTTCTAAACATAAAAATAGAGGTTAAAGGGGGGAATAGTAGACTATCAGTATTATAAACAATATTTTACTGCTAATGCTGGCACTCATTTTATTTAACGATAAAGACAATATTATTTAGATCTGGCGCCTTTTTTAACCCGAGCCTGTTTTATATGTCATTAGGATGTATTTATATATTCATCTGCCACCAGAAACTACTTATCACAACCTACCTGTTATTGGAAGCTACCTATGCAAGACCCTGGTGGGTAACAGGGTCACTTATAGCATAGCACACATACATCCCTATTTTTGCGTGCTGGTCACAACACTTCTGTTATTAGAAACTACCCTGTCATCATATTTCTGCCGATAGAGTATAACTTTCTATCTTTTACTAAAATACTTCTGACTAATAACTGCTTGTACCTGTCGGCCACTAGTCTCTATCCAGCTACTTACCACTGTAATCTATTTATGACTACCTACCCGTCACTGGAATGTAACTATTTGATTGTCACCAGAAACTACCTGTTGGCTTTCAAATGAGTCAATCTGTAGGATAAACATGACAAACAGATAACAACATTAGCAGTGTTTGTTCTCATATTTCTATCACCACAGATCCACTTTAAAGGTAAGAACACATATGTGATCACTGTCAGCCAAAACCGTTTCATCCGATGATTGTAATGTGTATACAGTGGCCAGGGATAAATCTTGCTCGGGCATTGACCCTGATACCTGAGCGTGACCCATCACAATGCTATTTTCAGCACCTCCCCCTCCCCATCCAAGAAGCAATTCCATCATATGCCAATGTTGTCCATCTGCCCCTCTACATTGAAAACAAAACACATCACTAGCCTCAAGGCTAGGAATGTGTGTATACAGCATCGTTCCCCGAATTGTCGCCCAAGAAATCCCTGATGGCTACAATTATCAAATATCTATACATAGCTTAAGCTATAGCAAATTAAGACTAATGGTGCCCACACATGGTACAATTTTTTTCATCCAATCTTACCATTTCTATGTAGTGTAAGGGTAAATTAAGTGAATATACTGAAAGGATAATGTAGGCATTTCCCTCATATTACATAGAAATGGTAAGATTGGATGAAAAACATTGTACCATGTATGGGCACCATAAGGCTGATAAAAACCAATACCTATTTAACTCCTTTCAACCTGTTATTTTCAGTGAATGCCGTTTTTTTTTCATATTTTGGAAAATGAGTAGATAAAAAGAGATTCTGATACAAGCTTGGTAAAGCTTAGCAATCACTTTTTTTTCTTTTTTGTGTGTGTGCTTTCTGCCTGTTAAATAGCTTATATACATGATTTATATAAGCATATTTGCTTCTTCATGAAGATGCTATTTGCTCACCTTACAGTGTATTATTCCCAAGATTCACATTATTCACACAGTAACTTGCTGAGTAATATAATAGTTGAATCTCGATGTTGTGGTTTTAAAATCCTCATTAGTTTTACATATATTCTTAGTATACTAGTTACAGCCTTCTTTGCACAGCACAAATGAACCACTTAATGAACTGACAAAGTACACAGTATATATTTGTGTCTGTGTGCGCGTTTGTGTGTGTGTGTGTGTGTGTGTGTACTTTGGCTTTTCAGCAATAAGGTATTATAAAATTATAAATACACCAAATGTAGTACCACACAATGTGCAAATACATAGCTCTGGATGTAACGAGTAATATTGAACAAGAAAAAAAAAAGAACATACATCACTAATAATAATAATAATAATGATAATGATAATAATAACCTAATAATAACCTACTACTAACTACTACTACTACTACTACTACTACTACTACTACTACTACTACTACTACTACTACTACTACTACTACTACTACTACTACTACTACTACTACTACTACTACTACTACTACTGCTAATAATAATAACTAATAATAATAAATAATAATAACCCAACTGAGGAATTTCATAGCAGCTACTCCTCTGCTTTTCTGTAAATACTTAATCTTTTAGGTGCGCAACCATTTTTCACCTAAAATTGCATGACACGATTTTGTTTTAGTTTCAGAGCCATGGTTCTAGTTATTCAAATTAAAAAAAGAAAAACTTACATTAGTAAGTAGGGTATGTACATGACTGTAACATTACACACGGATCTCCACAGTAAATTAGATGTAAAAAGAAATGTATAAACATGGAGGTAGTACTTTTTGTTAAGTCGTATACAAAAACTGTGTTTCTAGCTGTTGTAGAACTCTTATCCCCATTACTAAGAGTTCATCAAACATTGATGGGGCTATACAAACCAGGAGTCAAACACAAAATGGCTCTTACCTATGGAGGTCCAGGAACTGCATATATTTTTGCTTGTTTACAGTGCTAGAGAAACATAATGTTGTAATTTGACTTAGTTTTCCATTTATTACTGTTTAACTGAGTTTATAAATCAGTCCAGGGCATTCCTGTGTTAGTGAGCAGAGCGCAGGCAGAGGCCCAACTACTGGGGAGCCACAGGTAGGCACAAGCCCATCGAAACGTTTTTCTTAACAAATCATGTTTTACATAGTTAGTGTTGTTGTGGGCTCACTTGTTAAGGGTAGGGGAGTCACAATGGTCACCCTATAATGGCGAAGGTGGATTGGTCATGGACCTTCAGGCAGACTTACCCCTTAGCTTTGTACATCACCACACTTCACAGAGTAAGGGGAGAGGGATCTACATGTAACTTAGGTCTTATCAAAGTTTTGCTAGAAATTGTCATGGCCTAAAAAAACCCTCAAATTCATACCCATGCTTCATGAAGACATTTGGAATATCCCTAAAAAAATATCTTCATGATTTATTCACATGGCGCAATTGTTGGCTTAGGGTTTTTACATGGATTTGTAATTTTCTATATCTGCTGGCAAAGCTTTGAAATATCTTTACATAATTACACTAAAGTAAATTGTAAGCCTGTGTAATGAAAGTTTAAACAGTATATCAGTTTTCACTTGTTGATATTTTTGAGGAACCTTAGATCACATTCCTTGGGTAAAATTGTTAGTCCAAGTTTTAGCTTCAAAATCACATTTAAGATATTATTCTAATCCCAATGACTAATACATAAAATGCCTTACTGTCAGTATACAGTGTTTTCTTTTTGAAAAACTTACTCTGTGCCCGTGAGTGAACAATTATTGCTTAGCTAACCCAAAGGTACAAAAACAAACAGCAGGGCTATTGCAGACTGGCTTTCAAGTGTACATAGAATCAAGGGACAGATTAATTTCCAGTGTTATTGTGTTGCAGAACTTGCAATTATTGTTAATATTAATGGCAAAGGAATGATGGGATGGAGTGAGGACTGGGAAGGCTCTTTGGTATCCAGGGAGTTCCCAGGGAGTTCTCTCTACATAGGTATGTGCAGACGTATGTATAAAAAAGTAATTTTATGTATTCTTTATTCAAACAGGTATTCCTAATATCACTAATGAAAAGAAAAACTCTCTGGCCCAGACATCATCAGAGATCTGTCACATTATCTCTCTCTCTTGCTGTTTCTTACTCTCACCCTCTCTCTCTCTCTCTCTCTCTCTCTCTCTCTCTCTCTCTCTCTCTCTCTTGTTAACCAATTCCCATCAGTCTTGGTTTCCTCACCAAAATCACCAATCTCTTCCTGGCATCACTGCTCCATACTCTTTCATCACCATGCATCTGTCTGTGCATTTTTTGGTTGTTTTGTCTCCTATTCCTGTACTTACTTGCTGTGTTGCTTGATGTCTGTAGGTGTACCCCAAGGTTTGTCCTTGAACCCCTTTATCACCTATACCCCTGGTCTTGGGCAATCAATATGATCATAATCAACATGTTGACTATCTCCTGCTACTTTAATCACCATATATATATATATATATATATATATATCATAAATGTGTTGTGCAAGAAGCTACTAAGATACTAAGATGCTTGTGCATATTCTCGTTATATCCTGTCTTGACTATTGCAGCACTGTAGTTTGCGGTCTGCCTCAAAGACAAATGCCCATCCAATGCTGACTGACCTCAGCTACTTTTATTCTCTTCTCCTCTGACTGTTGTGATGATGCCCTTTTTGCCAGTCACTTCACTGACTACCCACATCGTGTATTTAGAAACTTGCAAAGGTCTCCTTAAGTTGTTCCTTCCAAACATTCTCTAACTAAGTTGCAGATATCACCTCATCCGCTACCTTTGCTGTGCACATGAAATCCTTTGTCCTCAGCCTTACTATCTTTTATGCTTTAATCCAAGACCCCTTTGTCAGGAACCATCCCGCGGCACGCCTGCGTATACGGTTCCCGACTGCGGGTTTGACCAGATCAAGCGGGGGACAGCCTTATTCAAGCCTTATTCAAGCCTTATTCAAGCTACAAACAAGGCTGTGGCCCCTAAAAATCTCCTTACTGCCACCACTAGCGGTTTGCTAGACACGTTCACTCAGCTGCGTTTTCGTATTTGGCTCAGCTTTGTGCTTAGGCCGAATACGAGAACGCCACGCACACACACACAGTTGCAATCTTACACGGTAGTGAAGCAAAACCACTAACAGTCATTCCGAACGATACTGTTAGACTTCTTACTCGGCTGTCGAGCGCAGAAGTGCCCCATACACACAATTCAATTACAATTTCATGTGGTAGTGTTGCTCAAGCATACAATTAGGCATGGACTTATACACAGCTACACTGCAGTCTCCTCTAGGCTATGAGTGTTAGTTTAGTACAGCAGAACTCAAGCTTATTAAATAATAATTTAATATTCCAGGAAAAAAGTGGAACAATGCAGAACAGAATATATACAAAAGATTACAAAAAACAAAATAAAAAGTTACAAAATTAAGAGTTACAAAGATACACACAAAGCGATTTGCTTACCAAAATTCAGGGATCCAGATAGAAGAACCATGGACTTTTGTGGACGGACACAGCTCTGGCTTGACCAGGAGCCCCTTAGCTTGGGCCGGGAGTCCAGCTGCAGCTACCGTCAGAAGAGGACTGATTTTAGGTATCTGACCCCGGTTTTTTATAATGGAATATTTGCCTTGAGGCTGTAAGCCTGTTTGGACGGTGGGAACTAGATTTAATTACATCCTCAGACATAATTTGATTTCCAGAGATCTAACATCCACAGGTGAAAAATGTAATATAGCCCACACACAACAAAGGACTTCTTTCACCTCCAATTTCCCCCAGGTTAAAGTGTATTTTACTACATACATGAAAAGACTTCCCTAGTCCACGTTACAGGTGACAAACACATTGTTGACAGTATTGGCCTGAATAGCCATCTCCAAATTAGAGGCTAGGTAGACAGTCCCTAATTACTGTCCAGGTTACTTTGCCTATTGAAGGTGACTGGTCTATTCAATGAAGACAATGGCAGTTCCCTTGATCTCTGCCCTCAATGCAAATTTAATCTACATACAGACATTATCCAGGTGACACCTTCCAAAAGCCAGACTGGCTGACATACAATCCCATATAATACAGTAGTACACAGCAGACATAAAAATGGGAAAATGAAAATATATTACTGTATTATCCTTAACAGCATCAGTACCCCAATATATCACCACACCTCCGCCGTTAACTTGGTGCAAGGCAAATGATCTTCCCAGATCATCCTGCCTGCACCTACACTGTTGGTTCTGCTTGACGGGACAGCCCGTCCACATTCCCATGATTGCTCCCCTTCCAGATGGCTCTGGCAGATGATTCTAACAAATCATCCTGCCAAAGCCTACATTGACGGCCTGGCCGGGTGGGGTAACCCTTTTGCATCCTCAGGAGGGTTCCCCACCTGTCAGTTAGCTCCACGCTACCCGAATGGAAAGCTAGGTCAGGTTGCTGCAATGTGTCGTTGCCCTTGGCAACCTGACGTAACCAACCAAGGGAATGCGGGTCAGTGACGATCGTGAATTCGCGACCATAGAGACAGTGCTGCAGCTGGGGACGGGTTCCGACCATCACTACCCGCATTTTCTCTATAGTGGCAGGATCTATCTCTCGGTCCCTTTGGGGAACGATTATCTGCCGGTCTGCCTCCTCCACTTTGGACAGCTCCGAGGGTATAACTTCCCAGAACCCTCTCAGCCCGCCCCTCCCCGCTGGTGACCTGCTGGCTAGCCCCCTGAGCTCTTCCAGGCTGCTGTCAAATTGAACAGCCCCAGAGAGCTCAGTGCTGCCTGTCACACATTTCAGGAAGGCTGCAGACGGAGAGGCTCCTGGGCCCTCAGGGCCAGGTTCCGAAGTGGATGTTGCTGACCCAGCAACATTTGTCACTTCAGTGGACAGTCCCTCTGCTGTAGACTCGCTAGCGCTGCGGGTTACCACGGCAGCTGAGGGAGCGCCTACATTACACATATTATAAACCACATCACCTTTGGTCTTGAAAACATCTGAAGGGGGAAGATCTGGCCTGGTGCCGTCTGCCTCCTCAGTAGGCAGTTCATCTGCTGCAGCCCAGCGACCACTGCTGGTTACTCCGGCAGCTGACGGAGTGTCCACATGACACACAGCATTATGTAGCACAACACATATGACATCAGCATTATCAGCCCTACATATATTGTCATTTGGGACATCACATAAAACATCAACATTATCTGTATCATTACACACAGTGCTACTCAGCACTTTGCCAGTAGCATCAACAGTTCCTGCATCAATAGCCTCGATAGTCCGTGCGTCATAAAGGACATCATCAGTTTCTGCATTCTCCATATCAACATGTCCCACTCCAGGCCTAGGCACTGGAGAATCACTAGGGCTGGCTCCTAGTACACAGTCCGTAGCACCTGGGGCCTCACCAGCACTCCCCACTTGCACAGCATTATCAAACAGTACCTTGCAAGAGTCCTGAACTTCTGCTGGGGATGCAGGCTCCACGGGGTTTGGATTAGGCTCATACCGGGCCACTAACCGTCCCAGGTCAGTACCCAACAAAACGTTAGTGGGGATGGCTGCCGTTACCCCCACTTCTTTCATTCCGCTCCCGCCCCCCCAATCCAGGTGGACCAAGGCGGTGGGTATGGCGGGGGTGACACCCCCAACTCCTTTGACAGCCATAGTCTTGCCAGGAATGTACTCCTCGGGGTTCACAAGCTGGGGGTGCACTAGAGTCACCTCTGTTCCAGTGTCTCTTAGACCAGTGGTAACTGTATCCCCAACCATGACAGGTTGCAGATTCTCTGCATAGCTACCTGCATTCCTGGTGGCACACAATGCATTCCAGGCCCAGCCAGAGTTTGGGGCTTCCTTCTACTTTTCTGGGCAAGTAGCACTGATGTGACCCGGTTTGTTACAGGCAAAACATTTCCGAGTGTCAATGGTGGCTGTTCTACCTCCAGGATGCTGCGGTGCTTGGCTTCGCTGGGTGCTCAGAGGAGAAGGTCTTGCAGTCTTTTCTCCCTTCCAGCTGGGCACCGTAGTCCTCCAAAAATCAGATGCTCGATTGGACGTGTAGGCATCAGCAACTTTCGCGGCCTCATCCATGGTCTTCGGCTCTCGGTCCCGTACAAACTGCCGGACCTCAAAGGACAAGTGTGGAGGAACTGTTCTTTTATTATCAGTTCCTGCAGGGCATCAAAGGTTTTAACTGCCAGTCCTTTTAACCACTGCTGGAAGGCAGTGCGCAAGTTGAAAGCATGATCCAGGTAACTGTCATTAGGACAGGGCCTCGCCTCTCAGCCCTGGTGTGAGGTATCTTGCCCACTGCTCACGGGGCACCCCATACTGCCTACAAGTCCTTTCAAACCCCTGTAGGAAAGTGTCTATGTCAGAGTCCTTGTCCATAGCGGGGAACTTATCCAGGGGGATTCTGTGGACTCGCTCACCTTCGCGTTCTGCGGGTCCAGCAGACCGGTTCTGCTGCTGAAGTTTAGTCAGCTCCAGCTGGTGTTACCGCTCAGCTCTTCCCTCCTCTGCCCGGAGTCTTTTACACTTAGCATGGCGTCTTTCACTCTCGGCCTGCCGTCACCGTTCAGCTCTCCCCTCCTCTGCCTGTCGGTGCAGTAGGATCAGCTTTAGGCGCAGTTCAGGACCAGCTGAGTTCAGTAGCTGTAGATCAGCTTCCAGAGATGTCATCTCCATGTTCGGTGGATCATCCAGGACATTGTCTCCACTCGCATTCTGTGGCAGGAGCGATTCCTCCTCTGGCGTGTCGTGAGCTGCATCCGCTGACGTTGAAGCACGGTCTTGCTCTGCCTCATCATACTCCTCGAGGGCACGAACTAACTGCTCCTTAGTCTGGCCGTTCGCCGTCTCGATGCCTCTGTGCTCACACAGGTTGAGTAGCATCTCTTTGTTTTGCCTTGCATAGCTGGATGCTTTCTGAGCCATCATGTTGCAAAAATAAAAAGAAAAAAGGGGGGAGGGAAAGCAAAATACCAAGTGTGTATCTTTGAACAAAAAAAAAACGTATATAGATTCTGCACTGAGCAGACTTCTGTAGGCTAGTCGCTTATACCAAGCTTCCAGCCTTTAGTACTCAGAATAGCGAGCTAAACTGCGTACTAATGTACTAAACGTTCCCACCACTGCCAGCCAATTATGTCAGGAACCGGCCCGCGGCACGCCTGCATATACGGTTCCCGACTGCGGGTTTGACCAGATCAAGCGGGGGACAGCCTTATTCAAGCTACAAACAAGGCTGTGGCCCCTAAAAAGCTCCTTACTGCCACCACTAGCGGTTTACTAGGCACGTTCACTCAGCTGTTGAGTGCTCAATACGCAATCTGCGTTTTCGTATTTGGGTCAGCTTTGTGCTTAGGCCGAATACGAGAACGCCACGCACACACACACAGTTGCAATCTTACACGGTAGTGAAGCAAAACCACTAACAGTCGATCCAAACGATACTGTTAGACTTCCCACTCGGCTGTCGAGCGCAGAAGTGCCCCATACACACAATGCAATTACAATTTCATATGGTAGTGTTGCTCAAGCATACAATTAGGCATGGACTTATACACAGCTACACTGCAGTCTCCTCTAGGCTATGAGTGTTAGTTTAGTACAGCAGAACTCAAGCTTATTAAATAATAATTTAATATTCCAGGAAAAAAGTGGAACAATGCAGAACAGAATATATACAAAAGATTACAAAAAACAAAATAAAAAGTTACAAAATTAAGAATTACAAAGATACACACAAAGGGATTTGCTTACCAAAATACAGGGATCCAGATAGAAGAACCTTGGACTTTTGTGGATGGACACAGCTCTGGCTTGACCAGGAGCCCCTTAGCTTGGGCCGGGAGTCCAGCTGCAGCTACCGTCAGAAGAGGACTGATTTTAGGTATCTGTCCCCGGTTTTTTATAATGGAATATTTGCCTTGAGGCTGTAAGCCTGTTTGGACGGGGGGAACTAG
The DNA here is from genome assembly GCF_040937935.1 of Hyperolius riggenbachi. Lineage (NCBI taxonomy): Eukaryota > Metazoa > Chordata > Amphibia > Anura > Hyperoliidae > Hyperolius > Hyperolius riggenbachi. The sequence continues at coordinate 179,057,909 of NC_090647.1, read as the reverse complement.
ATTTAATTACATCCTCAGACATAATTTGTTTTCCAGAGATCTAACATCCACATGTGAAAAATGTACTATAGCCCACACACAACAAAAGACTTCCTTAACCTCCAATTTCCCCCAGGTTAAAGTGTATTTTACTACATACATGAAAAGACTTCCCTAGTCCACGTTACAGGTGACAAACACATTGTTGACAGTATTGGCCTGAATAGCCATCTCCTAATTAGAGGCTAGGTAGACGGTTCCTAATTACTGTCCAGGTTACTTTGCCTATTGAAGGTGACTGGTCTATTCAATGAAGACAATAGCAATTCCCTTGATCTCTGCCATCAATGCAAATTTAATCTACATACAGACATTATCCAGGTGACACCTTCCAAAAGCCAGACTGGCTGACATACAATCCCATATAATACAGTAGTACACAGCAGACATAAAAATGGGAAAATGAAAATACATTACTGTATTATCCTTAACAGCTTTAGCACCCCAATATATCACCACACCCTTCTCCTCTCCTTTTTTATTCATAAAGTTCTAAGCCTTGACATTTTCAGTACAACCTTAAAACATACCTCCTTAAACAAGCATAGAACCCTTCAGGCACATGTCTGAATTTGCATCAGATGTCACAAGACTCTAGATGTCATTAATTATATACATTTTTTGTTTACTTGTGTAACTGAATGTTTTAGATGAACTATGTATGTATCAATAGTACCTACTATTGCCTATAGTGTACTCTGTATAGTGCCGGGAAACGTAATGGCACACTAATTATAATAGCAATAATAAAAACAATAAGAAGAATTTTAAGATTAATATATATTGTTCCATTGTTAAGCTTCTTATACATGGGCCTATTTTATAGCTAATTCAGACAACTTTATTAAATCTTCCACTTATCTGTTGATCTAAACATCTTCAATCAATCAACTTCTGATACATTTCAGACAGCTTATTAACAAAAGTGTGATCGGATATCTAAGCAAATATCCAGCAAGGACAGTAATAATAGAGGGCTGAAAGCACTCAAGTGTTTCCTGCTTACGTTAATTCTCTTTAATGTAGGTGTTGTTTAACATCTCCTCCTACAGACCATCCAAAGAAACAGTTCTCCACTGTATTGTGCTCTGAAGGTTTGTGTATACATATTTATATCCATTGTCTGCGTTTTTTAATATTTGTCTGGCCAATCATATGTCTTTATTGTATAATGCCGGACTAAAGACTGCCGAACCTGGGACCATCCAGCCAAAACCAGATCCAAGATATGGATTGGAATCTTCTGGATCTGCCATTCCAATCTAAAGTTTCTACCTTTAAAATACTGTTTATGATTGGACTTTGATTACAAAATTGTCCTCATGTCACGACACCTCCCACTTTTGCTATGTGTAAATTAAGACACAGATTAATAGCTAGTCAGATAGTGAATTGCTGTCTTTTTGTTTACTGTCTGTCAAGATATCCACATGTGTCCAGATTAAACCCTATAATTAGAATATCACCTCACCAGTTTTTTATTTGTAGGAGAGGAAGGAGAGATGATTCCATCAATGCCATACGATGAAGAGATATAGTTTTTCTTGTTGCACACCTTGGACTGTACAAGTTATTATTACAGACTACCATAGTCATATACAAATCATTTATGTCAGCAGTGTGGTGCAAAAAGTAATGCATTTTGATATATAGGCAGTAAGCATGCATGATCTTGTAATGTTTTGCAAGCTCCTGCACAGCAGCATTCAGACTGCTAGAGGTTGGGCTAGGAATCATCATTGCTTTTATGTATGCTCAGTACACTTAACCTGACAATTTAAGCCTGCTTATAGTGCAGAATGCTGAGCTCATCACTCCGTCTGTCACTGCTGACCTGTCCTTTCCATTTAGCATGGTGGAGGAAAGCATTTGTCAGGTGTTTTTTTTTCTAAGCTGCAGATAATAGAAAGAAGAGAGCACAGAGCATGATATCCTGCATGCACTGTGTTGATGAGCCATCTGAGTTCCAGGGTTGTGGAAACACTACAACAGGAAATTTTATGTGTGCAACAAACACCAAGTTAAAACCTGACAAATCTGGTTTTGCAAATTTGGCCTAATTGGCTTATCACGAGACATTGCTCATGCAAATATGCATTTGCTTTCGCATGCCAAAATATGAAGGGTCTAAAACTAATACCGCAACGCGGTTGCCCTAATCCCCTCATGGCAACATTTTGCAGTGTATTTAGTTGTAAAACCCTGCATATTCTGGCAAGCAAAAGCAAATGCAAGTTTGCATGAGAAATGCCTCTTGATTAAGCCAATTAGGCCAAACTTGCTAGGCTAGAAATATCAGGATTCACTTGGTGCTTGATGCACACCCCCTTCTGTGTTGAAATGTTTCATTTCTTTCCTTTGGAGGTGGGTGGTGGATGGTCCCCTCAGGGGGGGTTGTCTGCGCCTGTCCTCCCCCCGGTGTGCGATGCGGGGGAGCCACCTCTGAGCTGTAACCAGCTTGGGGTGGCCACTGCTTCGTTCCCCCTTCTTGTAGTGCTCCCAAGTCATGCTCATTTGGCAGATTGTGAATGACACTTATGGACGCAATGCGCAATAAGGTAGGTACTTATCCTTTGGGAGGCGGGTGCGGGCTCTTCCAGGCACTGGCCATGCTTGGGGGGGGGCAGGGGTTCTCTGCACTTCTCTGTCCCCACCCCCCTTCCCCCTGGGGTGCAGCTACAGAGTCTCTGAGCGGTGAGAGGGCTTGGACCTCTGCTCATGCTGCTCCCCATTTCATGGAGGCATGAGGGGTATCCACGTGGCGCCCCTGGATAAGTGCTAAATGTAGCATGAACTAATCCCCGCAGGGCAAAATTTTGTGGTGTAATTAGTTAAAACACTGCATATTCTGGCAAGCGAAAGCAAATGCAAGTTTGCACGAGCAATGCCTCTTGATTAAGCCAATTAGGCCAACCTTGCTATGCTATAAATAACAGGTTCAACTTGGTGATGGATGCACACGCCCTTCTGTGTTGAAATGAGTTCCACGGTTGGCTGGACAGAACTAGATACTTTGGGCAGGCAAGCCATTTCCCATATAGTATATTTTCAACTAGATGGTTAGATGTCTATCTTCAGTATATATTTTCTATAGTCAATAACTATTTTTCGTTGTCTCTATACCCAAAACACTGTAATGCTGGGAATACACAATGAGATTTTTCAGCCAATTTACTGTCCGATCTTATTTCCGATCCATTTTCCGATCAATTTTCCAATCAATTTTCTTTTCTTATCAATTTCCATTCACTTCTATTAGAAATCGATCAGAAAAACAATCGAAAATAAGATCAGACATATCAGAAATTATCTATCGAACCATCTATCTGCTGAAAAAAATTATGGTGTATTTCCAGCATAAGGGACCTGTCACATAGAGAGATTATCAAAGTGAATCTATAATTACATTTTATGGGAAAAATTGTGATCAGTGGGTTATTAGCAAATCTTAATTTTGAAAGTCAGTTTTTAATAGCAATACTTCTGGCACCTAAAATGATCTTTGCTCATTATTTTTAGGGGTTGTTACGGATAAGGCCAATGTAAAGACTAGTCTAATAGTTAATCTAACTGTGAGGGTTAGATAAACTGTTAAAATTAGAGATAAAAGATACACAAGATGGCATGTGACATGATGAGCTAGACATGTGAATGTACAGTGCCAAGCACACAAATAACTATGCTGTGTTCTATTTTTATTTCTATCACTGAAAGAGTTAAACATCAGGTATGCAAGTGACAGTTTCTGTCTGGGTTGGGACCAGTTTGAACCAAGGTGTAATCCTCACTGATAAGGAATTACAGCCATAAAACAAGATGGCTTCTGAGAGCAGAAAATAGATAAAAACTGTCAAAATAGATAAAAACTGTCATTAGTTCAAATATTTTAGCTCTGGGATACTTCAATGAATGTGTCATTAAGCAGAGATAATAAAACATGGTCACGCTGGAGCCGTCTGACATCACCCGCCCACCGCAACCCGCTCCATGCCGGAAGAGAGTTGGAGAGGACGGCTGGCAGGCCTGAGAAGCGCTTTTGATTTTACCACATTGTAAGTGCAACTTTTATGCGTGAATTTTTAAGTAAAGAAAGTATTACACCAAAGGAGCGCTCTTGTCTCTTCTACAGTTGTTAGTATACACCTCAGTGGGGGTGTCTGAAGACTCGGAGAGGAGTGCAGCTAATGAATACACAATGAGCAAGAGAAGGGAGGGGGGAAACAAGAGTCAGGGAGGATATGATGTCAGCATTAGCTTGGCAAGATGGCCACTGCCTAGAATAGGATTTTCTGCTTTTCCTTTATAAAATTCAAATGAATTATTACGTGGATAGCACAATACATCTGTTATGTAAGTATAAGTAGTATTTATCTACTTATATATGTGTTTTTTTATTTCTAGGTTATCATGGGTGTCGCTTGTTCTTTAAATGAATTGCACAAAGCACCCCAAAGAATCTCCTAAATATATCAGTTATTAATAATAATTTTCAAACACACTTTCCCTTGTTGGGAATTCAGTTAGAAAGATCACTTAAAATGCCTTTTCTACCTTTGGTGTGTCTTGGCCTCAGTTTAAATGACCTGCCAGAAGGTATCTTCACACATGTTATGCCATAACAAAAACAATAAGCAAGTTCTCTCAGGCAGAGTTTATATTTCCTCGAGATAACTAGTTTACTTTTTGAATCGGCAGTTGTGTTATCTGTTTCACGAATTATCTGCATAGCTTGGGCTTGATTCACTAAACCGTGATAACTCATATCACTGCCGTTTTCACTCGTGTTTTCGCATCTGTGCGTGTTCTCGAATTTGTATGCACAATTCGCGATTGTGCGCAAATGTGAAAACGCATGCGAAAACGGACGTGATATGAGTTATCACGGTTTAGTGAATCAAGCCCCTAATGTGTCAGATTTCTAACTAAAGACTATAAGGCCCCCTATTCAACTCCCCTTTTCTCCTAAGTTTTCTCCAAGGTGATATTTTTATAACTTGTCAATAAAGTGCCTTTTAAGCCACCAGAACGCTAGAAAATACTCAGAATAATGTTGACGGGATGTTTTCACCTACTTTGTAATACTATTTTAATTGCAGAGTGTGGGAAAAGTTATTTTAAACAGAAGATGAAAAATTATCTCCTAGGAGAAAACTTAGTAGAAAAAGAACAAATATTCTGAAAAAAACTGTACAATGTGCCCTGATTCCTTTCTATGCCAACACCAAAAAAATTGTCTTCTCACCAAGCATGGTGCTGATCTAGCTGTCTAGACCAAGTAGCAAAGTGGCTGGAATTTAGTGGCATTTAGAGGCCTTGAGGTAAATAAAGAAAATCTCAGTGCGTGCAGAGAATGCATGTTAGGTTTACTGGGATTTACACAGTTATGCTGTCTGTGTAACAGACAATATAAATGATGCATGTCTGTAATGAGTTACGCAATGTGTGCAACCTCTTATGTAACTGCATGATTGCTAGTGAACATGCTATTTTCACACATTGAATTTGCAGAGCTTTTGTGAATTTACTCCATTGTGTGGTAATACATGTCAGGTGATCACAAACATCCAAAAGCTTGCCCGTCTTCCTAAACATGGTATCTGGAATACGTGTGCTGAATTATGTAGTTCCTCACATACAATTCTGTGTCCCTACTAGTCCCTGGCTGCTAAATGTCTGCCATGGTGGTCCATGGTATTATGGGATGCATACATGTAAAAATGTACCTGGAAAAAGGGTGCAGGGGTTTGCTGCTAGTAGAATCTAGTTAAAATTTGCGATATTTTACTACTGAATTCCTATAATAAAATATAGGTAATATTTACCAATATTTTACTATGGCTAAACGAACCCTACTCTCACAAAGAACTCTCTCTAACGATGCTTAAACCTAAGGACCCCCTGGTGGTGCCTAGCCCTGAGAGCCCCTGGTGGTGGCTAACCCTAAGACCCCCCCAGTGGTGCCTAACCTTAAGACCCACCCTGGTAGTGCCTAACCCTATCCCTACCTGGCGGTACCTAACCCTAAACCCCCCTAAACCTTTCCTCCCTTCTCTACCGCAAAGCCAAAGTGCAGCAAAAGTAAGTAAATGGTGGCGGACAGAGGCACCCAATTACCGGCAATGATTTTATATATCAGAACCTGATACAATCCCGGGTGTCAAGGCTTGCGGAAATGCAAATAGCGGCATTGCATAGCGGATAGTTACCTTCAGGCACCAAAATGTACCTATTTGTCATCATTACTGCTAATCAGGTGCCTCAAGGCTTTGAAATTTACCTTGTTTGCCACAGATCACGGCCATTATAAAAGCCACAATTTGCAGCAAAGAAGGTACAATTCCAGGGCAGGAATTTGCAGCTAATCACGGCTTTTATACAAGGCCCTTATAGCAGCGTCGTTTTTTTTTTCCGAAAGGGCTCCTGCGCCCTTTTTTCTGCCTCATTATGGGACAGCCCTCTACATTTTCCTGTTACATTGCAGTTGTTTTATTTAATTAGTTCCAAAATATATATGTGATATGAGAAGGGAATGCCAAATCAAACACTGCAGCAACAGTACTGTACAACCGTTCAGAAAACAGTAGACAATTGAAAAATTAGACAGAAAGTTTAAATAGAAGCTTGAGCATGTAAACTGAATTGATTTGAAACAAGTACCTTATTAGAGTAAAGACTGAAGGGGAAAAAAAGGAATCAATGCTGAAACAAAAATTTGTCTTGTAAGGCTAAGCAATCTTGAGTGAAATGTGTTGACACAGCATCACATTCTGTAGCCCCATTTTGCATGCTTTTTAAAGTGCAGCCATCTCGATCCAGGAGAGATGAATAATTGACTGATCACTGCATAATTCAACATATTCTTGTAGAAATTCAAGGTCTGGCAAATTTGAAGCTTTTCTTCTCTATTGAGACTGAGGTTAAAGTTTCAATCAACCTTGAAGAAACACATTTAAATAACACAAGGATGCATGATTTATTAAGATGCATATTCTTTATTTGTCTTCCTCCAGCGCTATTAAGCACATTTTCTACATATGTGAAAAGGGTTTGCATATTGTGGACAACATTAATGTATACAAAAGAAAATCATATTTACATAGGTTAAAAACACATGAATTGCGATATTAGGTCATGACTTTGTCCTCATTAGTCTCTACTTACATTTCCTGCTGTACAAAAGTATCAATTCATTAGTTTAACAAGCTTGCATACGTTTTTCTTGTGCTGTTTTTTCAGAAAATGTTATAAAGGAAGTACAAAGGATTCTTTCCTGTTTTTATCTTAAACATATGTTAAACTTTTGCACAAGTTTGGATTATTTCCAGCATACCGGTCTACATGGAGATGTGTTACAGAAAAGATAAATTCTGAAGTAACAAGTGGTGTTTACACTATTAATTATAAATGGACTTAAGCCTAGTAGCAGAATGCCCAGTCTCTTCCTATATTAATCAGATACTCAAGTACAACTTCAGAGTCTGCAAATAGGTGTGATTGCATAGTGAGAAAAAGTGCTAAATGATAATGTAACAATCTTACCTTCCTGCGGCAAGTCCCATGGCGTCTCCTGCGGTACTCGCTCACGTAGTGGGACTTCCGCTCTGCCGTCCGCCAGTGGCAGCTCCAGCACCTCTGTGGCGGTGGATCAGCGCGCGCGTCTGCAGTACGTCCAGACGGACGCGTGCGGGGCAGAGCAGCCTTTATAGGCTGAGGAGGCATGTCTGATGAGGTGTCAGCTGTGATTTCATCAGCTGACACCTTTTTGCAGGAGGTGCTGTCAATTCTGGGGTTGGGCGTATGCGGTGTCGCTTGAGTACTTAAGGCCAGAGCATTCACTTGCTCATCGGCCTTGATACTAATCAGTTCGCTGGTTCTTGGCCAGTAGCTAGTGTGAGAATTGAGAGCTACATTTCATATAATGCGCATCAGCACAATATATATTTACTCTAGTCAGTATTGTATTATTGTAATATTGTATATTGTCTGTGTTCCGAGCTTTGCCTGCCTCCTTATTACGAATTTGCCTAGCCCTTCTGTACTACTGCCATCTGATCTCTGTGTATGACCTCGGCTTGTCTCTGACTACGCTTTCTCTCCAGTCTTCTGACTTGCACTTGTTACGCTAACTCTCTTCACGTATCAGCATGATAGATAATGATAATTACTGATACTAATTACTCATACTAATAAAGGTGGTTAAATCGGACCTCCAGAGTAATTAACAAAATCCTGCAGGCCCCTAGTAAAAAAAAAATTATAGTTACCTGAGCAGCCTTGTCCCACAAAGCCATCCCGAAGTTCCCGCATCACTCGACTTCCGGCGCTTGTCCCGCCTCCCCTCTCTCCCCAGAGAGAAATGCCAAGCTATTTACTGCAGATGTAAATGGACATGTAAAAAGTAAGCCAAAAGGGGAATTTGGTCTGAAGTTAGAAGACCTAAAATACCATAACTCAGCTCCAGGAATAATTTATGCCACTCTCTTTCCCAATTCCCATTTAATGTATTCCTTCTTGTTCACAGTTTCTTCTTAGAAAGCTGAATATTTACAAATACATCCTGTTGTAAGAAAGCAAATTCATATTCAGCAAGCTTTAAAAAATCCTATTGGTCCTTATTTGCCATGACCTAATTAAGTACTTTGTAAGACTCCTGTTTGCCAAGCTCTACCCATCTAACCATATCAATCTTTACCTTGAATTCATGAAGGTCAGCATAAAGTGGGATGAAAAACTGCTTTTAAAATCATTAAAAAATCAACCTAACATGGATTACAGTGTATAAAAAACATTTCCCCTAATAAATAATAAATACACTTTCAGGCAGAGGTGTAGCTAGGGTTTTGTGTGCTCGAGGACAAATACAGTTTCTGTACCCCACCCAGGAGAATAGGAGTGGTCATGTATCAGAATGTAGGCATGGTCATGGAGCCCACCATGTAGGTAGCCAGGGAGACCACCCTGTAGTTAGCCAGAGAGCCCATGTTTAGGTAGTCAGAGAGCCCCCCTTTTTTTTTGTGGCTAGATAGCTTCCATTTAGGTGGCCAGCAACTTCCTTCCTTTAAGTAGCCAGAGAGACCCCCTTTAGGTAACCGAAGAGCCTCACCAAACCCAGATAGTGGCAGGGGGAGCTGTTACATTAACTCATTTCTCTGATCCACGTGTCGCATGCCTTTCCAGTTTCTAGAAGTCCTGTATTATGGTGAAATCTCACCTTATGATCTCAATGTAACAGCACAAGCTGGGCACTCTGCATGCGCTCACCTAGCCTTCCAGCCGATCTGCCCTCTGCCCATATAAACAGGCATGAAAGGGTAAAGAATGGCAAACCAACAGTGGCCACTGAGCGCCCCCACATTTCTGTGTCTGGAGTCATATGTCCCCCTTGCACCACTCTAACCTCTACATTCAGGTGTTCATACCTGTATGAACGTGGAGTCCTTTCATAACAAATGCCAATTAGGTGGGTGTATATTTGCCTGCGATTGCAGGTTGCCTGCATTTGTGATCTTAATGCAATTTTTCTGTGCTTGCAATGTTTATGTCATTTTCATTGGAATGTACAGAATACCTTTCAGTACTTTGCTGAAGAAAAAAAAACAGGAAGGGGGAGTGTGGTCACACTGTGGCCTCACTTGCCTTCCATAAAGGATGAATATAACGAAAAAATAAATATGTACCATGGTGCCAGGCTGTAGATACAGGAAAAAGGTGTTACAGGCACAGCACATTTATTGTGAGAAAATGTATTACTGTATTTCCTGCAGTATTAAGATGCACTTTTTCTCCATAAAAAATGGGGAGAAAAAGGACCTGAGTCTTACACAGCAAATGCAGGGAATCTCCAACTTATGAGCACCCCTTGATATGAACTGCTGGCCCATCTGCCATGCTGGGGACTCCCTGCACTGTCCCTTGTGTGCCTCCCCCGCGTATGTCCTTGGCTGCCCCTGTGTGTTTGCTCCATGTGTCCAGCTCCCCCTGAGTGCCCGCTCCCTCTCCACTTCCCCTTGTGTCTCCCCTGCCGTTCGGCGTAAATAGCAGTGTAGTGGCAATGTCTTACCTAATCCAGCAGCTCCTGCTTTGATCGCAGACCTCTCTTAACTCTCATGTGCTCAACCTCGTCACGGCTTCTGCTGAAGACACTGCTGCTACCCTGCTAATTACTCTGGGGCAGGGAGCGGAGACACAAATGAAGAAGCAGGCACTTGGTGGGGGGGGGGGTACAGGGACATGCACAGAAGGCACACTGGGGTCAGAAGGGAAACAGAAGGGGGCACACTTCTGGAAACAGAAGGGGACACATTGGGGACAGAAGGGCACTCACTGGGGACAGAAGGGGACACACTGAGGACAGAAGCGGACACAGGAGGACACATGGAGGACACCAATTGGGGAGAAAATCTACAAGACACTCCTGGAATATGGACTGACCAGGTTAAGTATATATATTTTTCCCCAGGTTTTAGTCCTCTAAACCTAGGTGGGTCTTATATTCCAGAGAGCCTTATATGGCTGAAAATATATGTATAGCGTTTCATCCCTCTTAAAGCCTTAGACAGTTTTTTACAAGTTGGATTAGTATGATTGCAAGATAAATAGGTACAATAGCTCATGCTACTTTTGCCAACAGTTACACCAGTAAGTGAACTTATTTCCTGAGGAGAGCCACATGTGCTGTTTATAATGATACTTGCATACAGGTGCAAGCATCAGAGTTTAGATTTCTGGTGAGAAACAGACTAAGCCACTGAAGTCTAAGCTATAAATGGAGTAGGATCTGCTACAGCCTTATTCTGTAATCAGCTACACTGGATGTCAACTATTGTTTTTTCTCAAGAGCTGTTTTTGAAACCTTTCTGTTTGTGCTGTTTAACTGTTTACTTTCCATGTGTTGGCATAGCAATAGGGGATGCAGACAGGGCCGGCCCGCTCATGAGGCGGGGTGAAACTTTTGCCTCAGGCGGCAAATTTCCAGGGGCGGCACCCGCCCGTCCGTGGGTGCGGGGAGCCGGCCCGCCGAGCTGGAGGGGTAGCTGGCAGGACGGGGGTATTGGGCCAGCGGCGGGGAGGGGGGTCGGACCCCCCCCTCCCTCGCCTGGGTCCCCCGTCCTCCGCTCCCCTCCAGCCTAAATAGACGCAGCCGTATATGTAAGAGGCACGGGCGGGGAGACACTCACCTCCTCCTCGCTCCAGCGTGCGCTCCACTGACATCACTTCCTGAAACGCTGCAGGAAGTGACGTCAGTGGAACGCACGCTGGGAAGAGGTGAGTGTCTTCCCCGCCCATGCCTCTTACATATACGGCTGCGTCTATTTAGGCTGGAGGGGAGCGGAGGACGGGGGACCCAGGCGAGGGAGGGGGGGGTCCGACCCCCCTCCCCGCCGCTGGCCCAATACCCCCGTCCTGCCAGCTACCCCTCCAGCTCGGCGGCCCCCCAGAGCGGCCCCCCCTGAGGGGGGGGGAGGGGCGGCGGTGGCAATTTTTTAAAAAAAATTTGCCTCAGGCGGCAAAAAGTCTAGGGCCGGCCCTGGATGCAGAGGTTGCGAGTTGCGACCACACAGGGGCCCCTGGACCCGAGGGGCCTCCTTAATCCATTAGCTTTTAATTGGTACTATGGTACTATGGTACTGGTAATGAACACCTCAATATGTGCATTGAATAGTAGTTATCCTTAGCTAACTCTTATTACACCTCTCTGACACTGAAACTGTCCTTGGTAGGTTTTAGGACTTCATATCAATAGAGTGCTTGGGGCCCCCCATAAAAAACATTCACTGGGGCCCCAAGGTCCTAACCTATGCCACTGTTTCCATGCCAAGTTCCAAAGCAATAAGCCAGAGTACTGTTGTTTAGAGCCAACTGTATGTTAGCTGAGGGAAGCTGTCCACAGAAACTGGTAGTAGCTTAAACCACATTCATGGTCACCCTCAGCCTCAGTACATTGTAGGTTTATCTTATAACCATGTTAATGGTGGATTCTTCACAGGGGTGCTTGGTGAATCCACAACAGTGAGGGAACGCAAAATATTCAGATGACAGCAGTGCCTGGGTTTCTCCATATATGGGAAATTTAACTGATAGGGAAACAACAGCAAAAGAAAAAAAAACAGATATTTTACAGGTTCTTATCTGTAAACAAGGCTAAACTGTAAGGATGTTATAAACAAAAGCTTTGGAATATTTGGCACATCATTACAATAAACATACATAGTCATTGCAAGAGACCTGACAACATCGCATCTTGCATTTCCCATGTGTTAATAACTGTTAAACTGCTAGAGTCAACAGAGAAATATTTATGATGGCATACACATTATCAGTATGCAAAGATGAGACATTAGTCACAGCTGGTCCCTATGTCAAAATGTGTCAGGATTTAAACGGTAAAACAGGAACAAAATAGCAATTGACTTTCCAATCAATAGTGTAATCAATGTATTTCACAGAATATTCCCCATATCTAAATTGCTCTGTGCAGATGAGCTCGCCTAGCCAAATGCTTATAAATCAATAGTGTAGAAAGGGAAAGACATACGTTATTATTTTCTTTCATTATTTGGCTTGCCTATTGTTCTGTTCTATAATGCACATGAAAAGGAATTGTATGCTTTTTGATCTACAAGAAATCCTTGCTTTTTATAATGTAATTAACTAAAAGTAAATGTTGCATTCAGGTACATGTTCAACAATGGAAATATAGAATGAGAACTTTAGATATGGCAAAAGCATTCCTTATTTTAAAGGACAGGTCCGAGGTAAAAAAAACAAAAAAAAAACAAGATCTACTTCCCTGGGTCTTTCTCTAGCACCTGGCCGCCTATCTGACCCTCACCGCAGCTCTGCTTCCAGCCAGTGTCCCGGGGGGTCCTCTATGTTGCAGATGCCGACCTCACCAGGTTGGTATCTTCTCTGCCTGGGCGAGCACATGGCAGCGCTGCTAATGATCGTGCTCACATAGCCTGGAGTGTTTTGCACAGGCACAGAAGACATCTGCAATGGAGGGGACCCCAAGACACTGGCCGGGAGTGGAGCTGCAGCGAGGGTTAGATAGGCTGCCGGGGGCTGGAGATAAGCGGATATGTCCTTTAAGCCAATTTTATTAATATTTACAATATACAGAATACTGGGGCTACATTTACATCTTAAGAGCAGAAACAACTAGATCTCCTCCATCAAACCATTTTGTCCAAGAACTTATCTCATATACTGTCTATAGAAACATTAGTGATGCAGGCTTACTGACCATCCTCAGATTTCTGTTAGCTAAAATGACCCCCTTTTAGGCCTTGTTCCCATTGCATTCCGCTCGCATGTCCATCTGCGTTGGGCTTTTTTTTCCTTTCCTGGTGCTTGGGTGGGCGATGCGGTTTTGTTAAAAGCGCTTTTTGTTAAAAGCGCTTTTCTAAGCCCTTTTCCCGAGCAGTTTTGTAATTCACTCCCTGATGCAAGTGAGGAAGTGAACTCTTTGAACCGAAAAAAAATAAATACAATGTGTTTATTCTTAAAAACACAAATGCAATCGCCGCACAAAGCAATTTTGTGAGCATTTTGCCTATACGTTCCATTGAGACGGAATCACCTCAAAAATGGTCCAGGCACCGCTTTGCTGAGCGGATCGGAAATGAACTGATCAGATGTGAACTCTCTCATAGAGAATCATTGCAGAAACGCTTTCAGGATGATTTTGAAAATTGCCATCGCTTAAAAAATCTCACAAACGCCCCTAGTGTGAACGAGCCCTTAAAGAAAACCTGTACTAAAAATTTAAAGTCAAAATAAACATACAAAAGTCATACTTACCTCCTGTATAGTCTACTGTTCAATCTAATTTTCCTCTCCTGCGTCCTGTTTGTCCACTGTGATCAATGGAATTCTCCATCCTCCATTTTGAAAATAGCCATTACCCCATAACAGCTTCCTGGTCAGCACACAGTTAAACTGTAACATCGCCCACTTGAGCCATAGGGAAACATGGACACATCATTTCTCCTCTCAGCTGTAACTGACAGCAACTGATATATAACTGACAGCAACTGGTATATTTCAGTTCTGACAAAATGTTGTCAGAACTGGAAGGGATCATTGTCAGAAGAAAATGGTGAGCTTCTGAGAGGAACTGATGGCAAGGTAACTATGTAATATTTATTTGAAGTTACCTCATGTATTTATTTTAAATAATTTTACTCAGTACAGGTTCTCTTTAAGCTGCAGAGCACCTCCCAGTAAACACATAGTTTAGGTCTTCAGTGATCCTTAGCCATATTCCTTTATCCCAATCAGCTGCAATATGAGTGACTGCATAAGCGCTGGGGCTGGGAAAAATACATTCATTGCAGTGAGAGCAGTATTGTTTCTATGGACATTAACAGTTGGGAAGATGCATAGGAGAGGAATAGCATAAACAGAAAATAATGTCATAGTTTTTTTTTGTCATGCTTTATTTTAAACAGAAACAAGCCTTATAGCAGGAAAAACTGCAAAAGCCAAGATGTTCTTCACAAGCAATGGTTAAAGGACAACTGAAGTGAGAAGGATATGGAGGAAGCCATATTTTTTTCCTTTTAAATAATACAAGTTGCCTGGCTGTCCTGCTGTTCCTCTGCCTCCTGTACTTTAGCCATAGACCCTGAACAAGCATGCAGATCAAATGTTTCTGTTCTGACAAAAATCTGACGAGTTTTGCTGCATGCTTTTCCAGTTGTGGGATTCAGACACTACTGATGCATGAAAGCTCAGCTGAATGCCAGACAATCGGTATTACGTGAAAATAAACAAATATGGTAGCCCCCATATACCTCTTGCTTCAGGTTCTCTTTAAGACCATATTTGCCAGACCTGTCCTCAAGTGGCACCCAGGGCCAGATTTAGGCCAAGGCCGCCTAGGCCATGGCCTAGGGCACAACAGGAGGAAGGGCACCAAAGCAGCTTGCTAAACTGGTGAAGCATTTGCAAGCTTGCAAGCGAGCGCCTGACCTCGGTACTTTGCTGCTAGATATCTGTGCAGCAGTCATCTTGCTCTCTGTGCACATTTGCATTGTGGCTGGTGGCTATGGACTTGACCAGCATTGGAGACGGAAAAGAAGAGGAAGCTTCTGCGAGTTGGCTACCTTTATTGAAAGGCGGGGAGGAGGGATTAATGGAGTCATCTGGCTACCTATACTGGAGGGAAAGGGGCAGGAGTCATCTGGCTACCTATACTAGAGAGAAGGGGAGAGGGGTCATCTTGCTTCCTATACTGAACGGGGGCGGCTGGTGACAGTGGCCTAGGATGGTAAAGAGTACAAATCCGGCCCTGGCCGCACTAAGAAAGCATTCACAAAGGTTGGTAAATTACATGATGGTACATACACTGCAATAATTATCACACCTGTACATATTGTAAACTATCTGAAATACCAATACTTCTGACTGGAACTGAAGGACTTGTAATAATGATAATTATTATCATTATTCTGGCCACCAATGTTATTCCAGACTAGCAACATATCCAGGCCCATTAATAAATATAGAAAAAGCCTTTACTTCGCTTTGGCTATACGACACCAAATCCCATTTTTGATTTTAAAACATCCTTGTAATGATCGCTGCTGCAGCAGCTATTACTGGAAGTGGTAGTGCTGCAGCTCAGGCAGTTCTGATCTATTTCCATGCAAGCTGTATAGCTTTGTCTGTTTTTCCCTGCTGTCAGCTTGTGACTGATTATCATTCACCTGTGTGGGAATCTGCATGTCTGCTCCCATTGGATGACCTCAGTATAAAGATATGCTTCCTGCAGGGTTTCCTTGGGTTTTCATAGCTTCAGCTTAAGCCAGTCTTGCTGTCGCTTTAGCCCCCGATCGTGTTTCTTGTTATAAAGATACTTTGCTGGTCTTTGCATCATATATTGGTTCATTGCCAATATATATGCATACCAGCACGTTTATTATTTTCCTTGTATTTGTGTTACGTGATACATCAGTGTCGCTGATGTATACGTACACGGACTGTTTATATCCTGTGTGCAGTTAGTCAGTTTTCCAGCACGTTTTGGTAGTTTGCGCGTACCGTGAACACCCGTGCTGAGCTAGTTATCCTGTTCCTGGTCCTGTTTGTGGATTGCGTTCATCTCTGCGAAGAGATAACGAATCCTTCTGAATCCTGTTCTGTTCCTGTTTGTGGATTGCGTTCATCTCTGCGAAGAGATAGCGAATCCTTCTGAGTCCTGTTCCCTGTATTACTCCAGTCCTAGTCAGCGTTCCTGCTTATGTCATATATCGGTTCATTGCCGATATATACATATGTTAGTCAGACGTTACAAATAGTTTCATTGATAGCTGTAATTGTAATACGCTAGGAAAACATACTTATTGTATATTTATCTGTGTTACGTTCATCTATCTTAATCCTGCTATTTTCTGACTATCCTGTCCTGTCTTTGTGAGGCACGCCATCGCCGCATCGCATTGGCTGCCTCATTCCAGTCTGTCTGGTTTTGGACGCTTGCTGTCGCTAAGTAGCCGCTAGCTAGCAAGCGTTCATTCTGTCTACCTGTCCTGATCTCCTCAGTTCTGGTTTATGCGCTCAGCGCTACTTTGCGCTGAGACGTTATAACGAAAGCATTGTTTGTGGCTGTCAGATCTGCACCGGCTCTGTGCGCCACAATCTCCTATTGGAGTCAGTCCTCCCCTCCACTATACTAGGGATAGCCTGTTTCCTGGTGCTAGTGTGTGTACCTCCTCCACGCCAGCTCATGCGTTGCATGCTGACTGTGGAGAATACACCACCAAGCCTAACATTATGAAAACCCCATTACCAATCCCCATTGTGGGGGGGATTCCCAGAAAGTATGACACTGTTAATTATGGTTCCTGTTCCTTTAAGAAATTTGAAGAACTTAGCTCTGAAACAGAAAATGAGTTTTTCTCTGAATGTGCCAGGTTCCTGACCAATCCTGATCTCCAAGCGACTCCTGTTTCAACCTGGGCACTCCAACTAAGTTATATTTTGTTTAAAGGGGAATTATTCCAGTGGGCATTTGATGTTCTCAATCATTCCGATTTGAAAGATAGACCGCTGGAATTTCTAGCGTTTTTGATCCATAACTGGTTGCGCATAGATCCATTGCCTTTTCCTCTTAATGAACTCCTGGCAGCAGGCCAATCAGCTGCTCCTTCAATTGCTTGCAAGAATGAGCAGCAAGCAGAAAGTGTTACTGATAATTTTCCTGCAGCTTTGAATAAATCACCAAAACCCGCAAGGTCAAAGGCAAAACGCAAACGTTCTAAGAAACGTGTCCAATCTGCAGAATCGTTATCCTTAGCGACTGAGACCTATAATGAGATTCTGCCATTAACAGATAATGAAATGCAATTGTCTTTCAGGGGGGTTAAATGGACTTATGAAACTACTAATGAACTTTCCTCCCTGGCTAGGGAAAATAAAGATTTTTGTTTAAAAGAATTATCTGAGTATGATTATGATGAGATTTTACAGAGTATTGAACAAATCAACTTATTTGTGAACCAAGGGAAGTTTGCATACACTACAGTTCAACACTTGCTACAGGTATTGGAGATTCTTAAGAATAAGGAATCTGCCAATCACCTGCTAATTAACCCTATACATGTGCCTGCCACAATCATATCTGCAGACTGTGATCAGCCTAAATGTTTCGCTGTTAAGTATGCATGGGATCCTCCATTCGAGAGGGGAGAGATGGAAGCCCTGGTCTGTGAATGGAAGAATGATTCAAGTTCATTTTGTCAATTTTACAGTGCAAAAAGTGAAATGGTATTGAACGCATGCATTAAGTCAGCCTATAACCTAATAGAGGCTGGTGTGTGTAGGTATGACTGTGTGGCTCCCTTGATTGATGTGTGGGAACTGATTTTGGATGATTTTTATGTGACTCCGAATTCGCAAATTTGGCGTTCTGACCCGCCTGCTTCAGCACCTTTGGCTGATTCAGCAGGTGATTCGGAGCTCTTTTTGTGTGAAATTGAAGTTCCTGCAATTCAACCCTGTACCATGGATAACTCAGTGTTACTTCCCAGTAAAACAGAAGCCACTGATACATTCTTAACCTTGCCCTGCGCAAATTTCTCAGCAGAGAATCCAGAGGTCCTGCTGACTTCCGAGTCCAGCCTAGCCAGTACTCATGACTCTTTGTTTAGTGAAACAGACACCAGAAAAATCTTGCCTGTCTCTGCAAACACTTCTGCAGAAATTACCTGTGTTAATAAAGTTCAACTCCTGTCTGATCCAGCAGATGCCAATAGATGCACTACATCAGTTTCCGAGTCCCAGCAATCCTGTCTAGTAAACTCAGAACCCCAGCATCTGAATTTTCCAATTTTACAAATGAATGGTGATTCAGATGCGCAAACATTGTGTCTTGATCTTCCTGTTTCTACACCTCGCTCTAGTTTCGTGAATAGCTCAGAGCATCTGCTATGTGAACCTGAAATCGCAAAATTATTACCTTGTTCAGAAAATTTTCCAATAAATTTGCCCTGTACCATGAATTGTGCAGTAGATCTCTCCAATGAAACTCAGGTCACAGAATCATTATGCTGTCCAGCAGGTGCTTCCATGGTTTTGCCCTGCAATATGGACTGTTCAGTGATCCTGTCCAGTGAAGCTGTGGTCGCAGAGTCTTATGCTTCACCCAGTACTTTGGATACTTTAAACCCTCTAGCAGAGGAGGCTGAAGCACTGCTTACCTCAGTTGGTGTTGCAGTAATATTCACTTGTCTAGCAGCTGTTTTGGAATTACAGTCTGCTCTAATAAAACTTGATGAATTTCTGCCCAGCAAAGCAGAAGCCATTGAAATATTGTCCTCGTCAGCAAGTGTGTCAGATACCTTGTCCTGTACACAGTCTGATTTAACCAATGTTGTTGAGTCCCTCTCCAGTGTTGTAACAGCCGAGGAACTCCAGCCCTGTCCTCTGAATGTTTCAGAAGTCTTGCCCTGTAACATGGATAATTCTGATTCTCTGGTCAAAATAATAGAAATCTCAGAATTTCAGTCTGGTCTGATGAGTGTTCCTGAAACCCAGCCCTGTATCCTGAAAGATTCTGGTTCTCTGGCCGCTGTGGCAGAGGTTCCAGAGTCCCCTTCCTGTCCAGGGAATTCCTCAGTTTTGCCTAGTCCAGTGGGGGCTGCGGCAATACTGACTTGTTCTGCAGCGCCTCATGAGCTCCAATCCAGTGTATTAAATGAGTCTCTGTCCAGTCCAGAGGTAGTTGTGGAGTCCCTGTCTGGTTCAGTGCATACATCAGAAGATTTGTCCTGTCTTGTTAGTGCCCCTGAATCTGATTTGTTACTGACTTTGCTGGAATCAGCGACATCTAAGTCTGATCCAGCATTCTCGTGTAAAAGTCCAGTAGTTGCGAAGTTTAGTCATGATGATTTTTTTTTGGCCAGTCCTGGTTTTGGTCCTGTCTTGGCTGACCCTGAGGCTCACAGTTCCTTGACATGCCCAGAGGTTTCTCTTGTGCCGGTGTGCCCAGATGTTCTTTGTGTGCCAGAATGCCCAAGTGTGTCTAAGGTGTTAGCGTGCTCTGATGCTTCCTTAGTGGGAACACGTTCTGATATTGCCAGTCTGCCTGCATGCCCAGAGATGGTTCTGGTCCCTGAAAGCCCTGATATTGATGTTTGTCCTTGTGGCCCTGACTCGGGAATTGCCCTAGGTTCCATAGGGGTTCTTGATGGTTCTCCATGTGAGCCTAAGGGGCATTCTGACCTATGGGGATCTCTTTGGAGCTTCAAGGTGTTCTGGGAGGTCTCTGAGAAAACTTGTCCTGGTGCCTTGGACTGGTTCAACAGTGGGTTTTGTGTTGGTAAAGACAGTACCGGTGGGCATTGCAAAGGCTTTGGCGTTTCTGAACGGTTCCTGGAAGGCGGTGGGTATCGCTCAGGGAGTTTCGGAGGGCTTTCTTCTGGAAATCATGGTTCTGATGGGTGTCACACTGGGGCTTGTAGTACTGATGAGCATGGTTCTGTAGGTTCTGGTTCTGATGGGTCCAGTCTTGTGGGGACTGATTCTGGAATTCGGTCTTGCCGGGCTGTCCCGGTCATCATGAATTATCAGTCAGACTGTTTTGTTGGGAATTTCAGTTTTGAAAAGCGTCTGGAATCCGCTTTTAAAGGCGGGGGTACTGTAATGATCGCTGCTGCAGCAGCTATTACTGGAAGTGGTAGTGCTGCAGCTCAGGCAGTTCTGATCTATTTCCATGCAAGCTGTATAGCTTTGTCTGTTTTTCCCTGCTGTCAGCTTGTGACTGATTATCATTCACCTGTGTGGGAATCTGCATGTCTGCTCCCATTGGATGACCTCAGTATAAAGATCTGCTTCCTGCAGGGTTTCCTTGGGTTTTCATAGCTTCAGCTTAAGCCAGTCTTGCTGTCGCTTTAGCCCCCGATCGTGTTTCTTGTTATAAAGATACTTTGCTGGTCTTTGCATCATATATTGGTTCATTGCCAATATATATGCATACCAGCACGTTTATTATTTTCCTTGTATTTGTGTTACGTGATACATCAGTGTCGCTGATGTATACGTACACGAACTGTTTATATCCTGTGTGCAGTTAGTCAGTTTTCCAGCACGTTTTGGTAGTTTGCGCGTACCGTGAACACCCGTGCTGAGCTAGTTATCCTGTTCCTGGTCCTGTTTGTGGATTGCGTTCATCTCTGCGAAGAGATAACGAATCCTTCTGAATCCTGTTCTGTTCCTGTTTGTGGATTGCGTTCATCTCTGCGAAGAGATAACGAATCCTTCTGAATCCTGTTCTGTTACTGTTTGTGGATTGCGTTCATCTCTGCGAAGAGATAGCGAATCCTTCTGAGTCCTGTTCCCTGTATTACTCCAGTCCTAGTCAGCGTTCCTGCTTATGTCATATATCGGTTCATTGCCGATATATACATATGTTAGTCAGACGTTACAAATAGTTTCATTGATAGCTGTAATTGTAATACGCTAGGAAAACATACTTATTGTATATTTATCTGTGTTACGTTCATCTATCTTAATCCTGCTATTTTCTGACTATCCTGTCCTGTCTTTGTGAGGCACGCCATCGCCGCATCGCATTGGCTGCCTCATTCCAGTCTGTCTGGTTTTGGACGCTTGCTGTCGCTAAGTAGCCGCTAGCTAGCAAGCGTTCATTCTGTCTACCTGTCCTGATCTCCTCAGTTCTGGTTTATGCGCTCAGCGCTACTTTGCGCTGAGACGTTATAACGAAAGCATTGTTTGTGGCTGTCAGATCTGCACCGGCTCTGTGCGCCACAATCTCCTATTGGAGTCAGTCCTCCCCTCCACTATACTAGGGATAGCCTGTTTCCTGGTGCTAGTACCTCCTCCACGCCAGCTCATGCGTTGCATGCTGACTGTGGAGAATACACCACCAAGCCTAACAATCCTCTTAACCTTCTGCCGCCCGCGTCACGCCAGTAGGCGTGGCCGCGGCGGCAGCCCCAGGACCGCCTAACACCAATTGGCGTAAAGTCCTGGGGCTCGGTTTTGCATGAGATCGCGCGCATGGTGCGCGCGCATCTCATGCTCGGAGGGTGGAGCTCCGCCCCGCCTTCAGTCTCCGAGCGGCTATTGCCGCTCGGGAGACTGTTAGACGGTGATCACGCCGTCTATTTACTAGGTGCAGCGCTGCGATGAGCAGCAGCGCTGCACTGGGCAGAAGCCTATGACAGCCGATCGCCATAATTGGCTGGCTGTGGGGAGGGAGGGAGGGAATAAACTTAAAGAAACAGGGTTTTTAAAAAAAAACAAAAAAAACAATAATATTCATTTTAAAAAAAATAAACATGGGGGGAGCGATCAGACCCCACCAACAGAGAGCTCTGTTGGTGGGGAGAAAAGGGGGGGGGGATCACTTGTGTGCTGAGTTGTGCGGCCCTGCAGCTTGGCCTTAAAGCTGCAGTGGCCAATTTAGCTAAAAATTGCCTGGTCACTAGGGGGGTTTAGCCCTGCAGTCCTCAAGTGGTTATGTAATGTGAATGTATGCCTGAAAATGAATGCCAGGAACAATGGCAATGTTTCAATGGGGCAGAAACTGCACATGGGTTCCAGATGTCTAAAACTGTGTAGGGGTGAAGTTGTCTTAATCATTGCACCATTGTGGGAAACTTTAAAAATCCACACACTACTGCTTGTGGTTTCTCTACCTTAAAATCAATCCAGTACAGTAACTTATATGTTAACATTACCTTCCCTCCTAACTCTTCCCCTCACCCACCCTCCTAAAACACACACACACACACACACACACGCACGCACGCACGCACAAGCACACGCACACACACACACACACACACACACACACACACACACACACACACACACACACACACACACACACACACACACACACACACACACACACACACACTTTAATAGTAGGATGCATTACTTTTTGTCAGTGGAACATGTTATTGGACAGACTGGTGTTGTGAATGAAACTAAAGCAAGTACACACATGCAACTATTGTTACCCATCAAGGATGAGGATACGTTATCAGAATATCATTGGGTGATAGATCGGAGGCCAAAGCTGTATAGATGCATCACTAGCCATCAGGCTAGCAGTGCATTCTGCAGCTGAAGGTGGGGGGAGGGGGCAGTTCATTGCGAATGGAACATGATGGAGCAGGTGGGGGAGCAAAATAAAATTGCAATTGAGCATTCTCAGATGTCATTAAGTATCTAACATTTTGTCTCCTTATAAGCAGCATACACCAGCCATACGCTGCACCCACATTAGAAAGGCGAACAATTGTAATTCTGAAGCAACCACTATCAGCTGTTTCAGCCAACTTTTATCTATTGTGTGTATGTACTTTTACATAAAGTTTGCATTATAGGCCAAAATAGTAAGGCAAAAAAGATGCTGAGATACTAGGTGGAAACATTTAAGATGCATGCTCTTTATTCCTCCTCCCTTGAGAGACATATATCTTGCTATAATACTAGGTAACTGTCAGGCTCACTTTACTTATTCTACAGCGTTCTGCAATGTAAAGATTTGATCATGCAGGTTTACAGAGAGCATCTTTAATTACACATTCTGTGTAACATGGGTTTACAATGATAGACTACACAGCCCTTTCCTCAAGCTTATGCAATATTTATATGGAATGTATACATTAATTGTGGATTGTGTCATTCCGCTTAAATAAAAATAGTATATATGAAAAAAAACACTCACAAAAATCCCATGCATTTCCCAAATTCTTAAAGATAGAACTATATAGAGTTTGCCTTGAACAGGTTGTTATTATTATTATTATTATTATTATTATTATTATTATTATTATTATTATTATTATTATCATTAGCATCATCATTTTTAATTTTATAATGATTTTGTTTGGCTTTATTGGATGCTTACAATGCAGTTTAGCATCATTCTGAAGCAATAAAACAAATATGTTAAGATGATAACAACAGTGCTATTAACAAGCCTGTAAGGCTCACACTTCTAACACATGTGCAAAGGTTTGACAAACACAAGAGAATGCTGTGCATGAGGAAGAACACATTAGCTATTAACCTTCCCCCAGCCCATCAACTTTATTTTGCAATCTTTCCCCAGAACCATTAGAATACCCTGAAGAAATGACTTTCCAATTAAAAAGGATCTCTGAGAACACAGCCTTTTTATCTCTGACTCCTGGTGTTCTTTATTCCAATAATTTAAATTGGAATTGATTTTTCAATTTAGCCGTTGACTTGCTATGGACACACAGTCAAAAAGGCCGAATGGAATTGCATGGCTCAAATGTTTGTCTTAGTAATGTACTTCTCATAAATTCACAGGAGTCAGATTTTTAATGTCTTCTCTTTGCTCCTGCTGAAGACAGCAGCTTTTCGGCTCAGCATGGCAAACTGAAGAAATATGGGCAATTTGACCTTAAAGAAAATAATGTTATTACTACATATCTCTTAGAATTCAGTGTAAATAACCTGTAGATGCTTTGTTATGTCTCTATTGGTAACAAAGAACTTTAGATTTATTGCACGTAGTGATGCACATAAATAAAACATCGCTTTCCTTTACAAAAGTGCAAAGTGCTTTAAATAAGCCACAGGTCTCCCTTTTTATGCCTGCATTGGTAAATACATGTATCATCTTCTATTGTAAATAATGTTAAAGTAACATAGCATTTGGCATACTGTGCTGTGAAATGCTATGATGCATTAAGCAGATAATAATGTGTGTAAAGAGTAACTGTAAGGAAATCTTTAAATTATCCAGAGTATATATCAAGACTTCTCCCAAAAAAGGTTCTCAATTAATATGAGAGAGAAGCAGTGATCCATTTCATTTAAGCCTGTCTTCCACAATCTAATGACTTATTGTTTAGTAATGCCGTACCTATACTAGATTTGACGAACATGTTTATCGTTGCTTTTTCATTTTCAGTTTAAAGAACAATTTCCCTAAAACATATTTCAGTTTTTCACTGCTTTAGGTGATGTGAGGGAAAGGGCTGCATCTCAACTCCTGTTCAAGTATAAGCTGTATATGAAAAAGAGGGATGCAGAAATGTTGAAACCCAGTTTCAGTTAGTAGAATATCAGAATATTTACAGATATCTTACATTTTGAAAGTGAGAATTATCATTGTAAATAATCTGTAAATATGACTAATATTTTACTACAACTTAACCTGGCCCTATTCTCACACAGAACACTCCCTCTACCTATGCCTAGCCTTAACCACACCCCTGCTAATGGCTAACCCTAAATTCATCCCCCTGGTGCCTAACTTTAACGGACCCTCTATGCCTAACCTTAAAGAGACTCTGTAACATCAAAAAGATCCCCTGGGGGGTACTCACCTTGGGTGGGGGAAGCCTCCGGATCCTAATGAGGCTTCCCACGCCATCCTCTGTCCCACGGGGGTCTCGCTGCAGCCCTCCGAACAGCCGGCGACAGACCCGACTGTCAGTTCAATATTTACCTTTGCAGGCTCCAGCGGGGGCGCTGTGGCTGCTCTCGGCTCCGAACTACATGGAAATACCCGATCTCAGTCGGGTCCGCTCTACTGCGCAGGCGCCGGAAACTTGCGCCTGCGCAGTAGAGCAGACCCGACGGCGATCGGGTATTTCCGCCTACTTCGGAGCCGACAGCCGTCAGAGCGCCTGCGCAGGAGCCAGGAAGGTAAATATTGACGTCATCTTTCTCAGGGGGCTGCAGCGAGACCCCTGAGGGACGGGGGATGGCGTGGGAAGCCTCATTAGGATCCGGAGGCTTCCCCCACCCGAGGTGAGTACCCCCCAGGGGATCTTTTGACGTTACAGATCCTCTTTAAAGACACCCCATGTTTAACTTTACCCTTCCCCCCACGCATAATATGTGGATACAAATAGTGGGTGCAAGGCAATATTTTGTATAGGCACCTAGGGCGCACCCAAGCTTCTGCCGCTAACTGGCATCTACAATTCTTGCTTCCTAAGAGGACATTATAGCTTAGTTGGCCAGATTTATCAAAACTTCTCCCTAAACATTTCTAATCAGCAATGGGAATGGTTCTGCGCATTAATACTGAAATTCTTATATCCTACTTAATTCGGGGGTGATAGTGGATGTTTATTGTGAAATTCCAGAACTGCACAACAGAAGGCGCAAATCCAGTGCTAAACTGCCGCATCATGAGTGCTTAATAGCTTGAGCAGTGCAGGCTAGGCAATTTTGACATGTTTATCATCTCAACGTTAGTTTAATGTAGTGTCTTACAATTAAACTATACCAAAGATGTGTAGAGCATCCATTCAACAAAGTTTAAACACATTAAAACAGCCTGAAGAAATCGGTTCATTGCAGCAGTTCTACGAGGTGAAACTAGAACAGCTCTAATTGACAGGTGTTTGCACCAAGCTCTCCCACACCTCATGAAGTATGCAGGTGTTTGGCAGCAGAGCAAAGCAGATCTGTATTGAACCTATCCAGCGCTGGGTTTTGTATCACTGAACTCACATGCATTTATTAGTGCCACTGGGTGTAGTGAACTTATGTGTGTGGCCACACACACATCACACACACACACACACATTTGCCTGGTGATCCCCTTATCTTCAAAACTTTCACACCAACTCTACCTTTTCTCATATAAAATATTTGTCACATTAACAACTCCCCGCCCACCCCAAACACTCATTCACTATTGAGCCCAGTTACCATCTGCCTTACTAGCACCGCCTCTTACCCCTTTCAAGACAAATTTGCATATGTGCAGAAGATCAGTGATTAACCCCTTCAGCATTTACCATTGTTCCTCTCAACTCTATTCTGCAATTGCTCAGAGCTTCCCAATGTCCTGTACTCCCATGCAGCTGATCAGTGTATACATCATCCAACATTGGGCTTCATTCCCCTTGTCCTCTTTTGTTCACAGAAGTACAGAACACCAGGCTCTAAGGAATTGTATGGTGTGTGGCCACCATTGTTTTGCATTTGCAGTTGAATGAGCTATCTTTATCATCTCTCTGTAAGGAAACTCCACTGGAGACCCTACAATAGTATTGGCTCAGCTCCTTAACCTTATAGCAAGAGGGGGGACAATAATCAGCATTAGATAACCATGTAGAGCGATTTTCTTTTGAAACAGCCCTACATTGATGTAATTGTCTACCTGATATTAGTTTAGTGGCTTAATGGCACACCTCCTTCCATTAACATTTACATCATGTCTGCAACCACAGCATCATTATCACCCTCCTTCAAGACATCTGTGTTATATTGCTAGACATAACAAAAAGCCATATCACATACTTTTTCTTGCACACTCTCCTTTTTTCACTACTGCTGTTGATTTTGATGGAAGGACCATCACAACCATTGGAGGAGCAGTGAAGAAGCAGACTTCTGCTTCAATACCAGGTTGATGGATCAGAATTTTTCATCAGGTAATTCTGACAATACCTCTTGAATTTTATGTAACTAGGCATCTGTTCCACTCACAGGGAATGATTTTGGTGCTGGGCATTTAGCTATTACAGATGACCAAGGACAGCCTAAATTGGTAGCTCCATCAAAGCTCTTCAGGTGGGATACCTATGTGCTCCAGCAAACCAGAAATGGTACACAATTCAGGGCTGGGCCGAGGCAGAGGCGAGAGAGACTCCAGCCTCAGGGCGCAGTGTAGTAGGGGGGCACACAACTCACTCAGCTATCATTCCCGTATTGTGTTTAAAGTAAAGAGAAATAAGAAAAGGGGATATATGGCAGTGACTGCAAGACAGATAGCTAGAGATTAAGGTGTTTGGGGCCCTGGGGCGCCACTTAGTCTAATAGAAATCAGTGTGTGACGGTTGGGGTGGGAGGGATGGAGGGGCGCACTTTGGTGTTTCAGCCTTGGGTGCTGGCAGACATTGTCCCGGCTCTGACACAATTTATGTCAGCTGCTGGAGGAAGGAGGGTAAAGCACATTACAAAAATTAGATAATTTAGGGAACCTAACATTTGAATTCACCGTTAAGAATAAAGGCTACAGAATGTGTGCTACTTTCTCAGAAAAACTGCCTATAATTCTTGCAAGACCTCAATTTAAACTAATCAATACCACCTCTTTGTGACTTTTACTTCTGAAAATGGCCATATTCATACCTGTAAGAACAGGAAGAATGATCAGTAAGTTAATAATGTTTTAAAATTAAAGTGTACCAGAGCTGAAAATATTAAAAAGATGTATACATACCTGGGGCTTCCTCCAGCCCCATCCGCTTGGATCGCTCCAACGCCGCTGTCCGCAGCTTCGGGAACTGGGTCCCATCATTTATGTCAGTCGGCTCCAGTCTACGCAGGAGAAGTGCGCCCTCTGCTTATCTCTCCAGCATCTCTCTTTCAGGTTGGAGGGTCTTCTTGCTATCACCCTGATCTTTAGCTCACTCCACAGATTCTCAATTGGATTCAAGTCAGGACTCTGGCTTGGCCACTCCAAAACGTTAAAGAGAACCTGGACTGAAAATAAAAAAGTCAAAATAACCATACACAGGTCATACTTACCTCCTGTGTAGTCTAATCCTCAATCTCTTTTTCCTCTCCTGCGTCCCATTTGTCCACTGTGATCAATGGAATTCTCTGTCCTCCATTTTGAAAATGGCCATTACCCCATAACAGCTTCCTGGTCAAAACACTTTTAAACTGTAATATCACCCACTTGAGCCATAGGAAAACATGGACATTACCTTGCACATTCAATTGTAACTGACAGCTGCTGATATATAGCTGACAGCAACTGGTATATTTCAGTTTTGACAAAATATTGTCAGAATTGGAAGGGATCACTGTAAGAAGAAAATGGTGAGCTTCTGAGAGGAACTCACGTTGAAGTTAGTATGTAATATTCATTTGCAACTATGTCATGTGTTTATTTTAAATAATTTTACTCACTTCAGGTTCCCTTTAATTTTGTTGTCTGCTAACCATTTCTTCACCACTTTTGCTGTGTGTTTTGGGTCATTGTCATCCTGAAATGTCCACTGGTGCCCAATGCTAAGTTTCTCTGCAGACTGCCTGGTTATATCTTTGACAATCCTCATGTACTTCTCTTTTTTCTTGCTGCCATTTACTGTGATTAGTTTTCCTGATCAATTGGCTGAAAAACACCCCCAAAGCATTAGGTTCTCACCGCCATGTTTGATAGTGGGGATGATGTTCTTTGGGCTGAAGGCTTCTCCTTTTTTATGCCAAATGAAGGAGAGATCATTTGGATCAAACAATTTAATATTTGTTTCATCTGACCATAACACAAAACACCAGAAGTCTTCTTCTTTGTCCAGATGAGCATTTTGCAAAGGCCAAGAGAGCTTTTGTGTGCCTTATCTGGAGAAGTGGTGTCCTCCTTGGTCTGCATCCGTGGAACCCAGCAGTGTGCAGTGTCCGTTGGATTGTCTGCCTTGAGACATTGCCACCAGCAGAGCCCAGATTCACCAGGATGGCCTTGGTAGTGATCCTTGGATTTTTTTTCACCTCTCACTATTCTCCTGGCCAGCACAGGTGTCACTTTTGGCTTTCGACCACGTCGTTTGAGATTTTCCACAGTGCAGAATATCTTGTAGTTTTTAATAATACTTTGCACTGTAGCCACTGGAACTGTAAAACATTTTAAAATGACCTTGTAACCCTTTCCTGACTTGTGAGCAGCCACAATGCGCAGCCGCAGGTCTCCTCACTGAGCTCCTATGTCTTAGCCATGACTGTCCACAAACCAACTGCAGAGAGCTGCCATTTTTCACCTGTTGAGTTGATTAAAACAGGGTAATAAGGATGCTTTAGAACAGCTTGGACTATTTGAAATGGTATAGAACTTTGGATTTTCCCACAGACTGTGACAGTTTGTGAAATGTATGAATCATTTTGGACTGGACACTTTTTGTAAGAATGTAAATAAAAGCTGAGAAATGTTTTTTTTTTTGTCCACAATAATGTCTCTTGTACATCGTCTTATTATCTTTTGGGAGACACATACTGTATGTTATTTCCTGTCAAAAAATTACTTGCTGGTTGAATAAAAGTAACTTTAGCCAACATTTGCCAGGAGTATGAATAATAATGAGCAGCACTGTAAGTATGAATACACTGATACTTCAAGCTGGATGTGTGCATGAAGACATTTCCTGCAACAATATCACCCATGTCCATTCATTTTTAGTGATGAGCACAAATTTTGCATAAGCGTAAAATCGTATCAATTCACAATTACGATGCAAAATTGGAATGCAAAATTGTGGGAAAATTCTTAATTAATTTTGCATGCAAACATAATCCATCCGTAACTTTGAGTAATTTTGAGTAATTAAGTGAAATTTTGTGTAATTTTGTGCTGACTTTGGCAGTTATTAGCCAAGCCCCACATACTATCATCACCAAAATTGCAATGTATGTTACGGGGAATAGTGGAAATACTTTTTCAAAAAGACCTTGTAGTTTTTGAGAAAATCTGTATTTTTTCTGAGTTTAAAAAGCATTTTTCTTTGCATTTTTTAAAATTGATTTTATCGAAAACTACAAGGTCGTTTTGAAAATGTCTTTTTTTGACTAACTCCCCTTATATATAGCAATTGATGATGATAGCAAGTATGAGGCTTTGCTATTAACCTCCAAAGTCGGCACAAAATTATGCAAAAATGATGTGAACATTTAAGCAAAATAACAAATGATTATATGAAATCAATTGAATTTACAAATCGTAATTACATATAGACATAATTGTTAAAATGTATGCAACATTTCCTGTAATCTTTATTAGCTGATTACGATCATCACATTTTGTTTCATATCACTCCATCACGAAGGATGAGAAGCGATTCTGCCCCTGTTTACTCTACTTTAAGTCCTACTTCCTCATATTAAAGACAGAATTGGGCTGCATATTGATCCTGAGTTTTTACAAAAAGTATGGTAATAACAATTTTTTACAAACCGCAGCAGCTCACTATACTGGCCCCTTACTAAGCATCAATAAAAATCTATAAAAAAGAAAACAACTCATACCATGCTGGATCAACTGATATGTGATTAAGCCATTAGACTTTCATCCAGCATTATCTGCATCAAGCTGTGCTACGGAATGTAAAATCCCTCCTTCTGTGGTGCCACTCTGTGTACATACATCTATAGTAGTTCTCTCTTATGTGTTGTCCTAGAAGATGCTTGAGAAAAATATATGTTAGGCTTAAGTATGACATTATTCTAGGATATTCTGGGACAGCAATTGCCAAGCCAATTTTCAAGTTATGTGTTGCTGTTCATATTTGGGTTATAGTTCGGATCATTCCAAATATCAGCAGTTTGCTTCAGTTTGTCTTAACCACGACAACAAAACAAAAGCGTGCTTTCTTAAAACAGAAAGTACTGTATTTGCGATAATTCAGGTTGGAGTGAGCTCCAAGATGCCTCCCAGTGCATCACTGCTGAAATATGCAAATTATCCATTGTTTTCCCTACAAGTCAGCCACACCTCCAAATCCGCTGGAATGCAATGATCTGTCAGCTTTGTAATATTACGGATTGCTGACATTTCGGGCAGATTTAGGGGGAAGGTGGGCTTGTGGCCTAAGTTATAGCCTGGTGTCAAAAATAAACAGGTAGAGTGGATCAGTAAACAGTGTGTATTGTCTAATAAATGGCCAGAATCATACTGGTACTTGGCCCCACCCAGTGTATAAAAATGAATGAAACCATTAATGTCAGTCTTGTGTCCATCTTTGTCTTGTGTCTATCTCTGCTACACAGTAAATAGTTAGCTAGTTTAACAAACTAAAATAACATTTTTTCAGCCTTTTTCATCTACCTGGTCTGGTCTGCGGATCCTTCTTCACCTAGTGTAACAAACGCTGGAGAGGCAGCCGCGGTGAACAGCGCTACCACCACAGCTGCCTCCAGCTCCCTGTTTAGCAATGTATCCGTGCCTCAGGCGTCTAGCACGCCGAGGATGGGTCTGTCAGTTGCACATAGGGTTGCTTTGTCGTGCGCGCACACAGGCAGGACCTTTATGCGGGGAGGAGGCGCGTCAGCTGACCAGCCGGTCGGCTGACGTCAAAGGAGACATTCGCCGCTCCTCATTGGTTGATAGGAGGAGGGCATGTCTGAAGGGTCTCCTCTGCTTCAAAAGCCTAGGTGAATCACTCGCAACTTGTCTGCTGTTGCGAATACTCTGTGTTAGCGCTCAGACCTTTAGATAGTTCTGGTGTGCTTTGATCTGGGAGGAAGCCGGGGATTTCCCACAAGATAGGAATTGTTGATAGCCTTAAAGATTTACATTACTGTATTATTATTTGTGCATGACTCTGGCTCGTTCTGACTACTCTCCTGCTTAGTGACTTTGTACCTTTGCTCATCTGATCCTGCTGCTGACTCTGCTTGCATTAACCTTTCTGCCTCTGCCTACTGATTTTGTACTGCCTCTGTCTGTCTGTTGCCGAACCTGATCTGTCTGACTCCTCTACTCTCACCAGAGGGCCCTAGACTCTGGTGAGGGGCACTGTACTATTAGCACTCACCAGCTCCTCTGGTGAGGTATTGCCAAAGCTATTAGTACTACTGTTGCCAAACCTGATCTGTCTGACCACTCTACTCTCACCAGAGGGCCCTTGACTTTGGTGAGGGATATTGTACTGTTAGTACCCACCAGCTCCTCTGGTGAGGTATTGCCAAAACTATCAGTACTACTGTTGCACCAATCACTCATTGCATTTGTTGTCACATCAGCTTTTTATATACCAGCATTATAGGTGATTCTGCTAGTCAATCCGGATAGAAAAAAGTTTTTATACTGATGTGGTGGGTTTTAATACAGCATTTATGGGATACTACTTAGAGCTGTGTTTGGAGTCACAGTCTACTCATTAGCATTTTACTAACAGGTCTGCAATTTGCTTTTAAAGTGTCTCACTTCTAAGTTACTGACACTGATGGTTCCTGCATGTTTAGAATGTATATTTTACCTAACTATAGTTATTGTTGTTATGTTTGAAGTTAGGATAGGAAGTTAAGTAGTGTGCGCTCCAGAAAAGCACCGGTGGCTATACACACAGTGTCTGGTCCTGGCATTTCAGCATTAACCTCCTTAGCGGTAATTCTGAGTCAGGCTCGGACCGGAAATTCGCAGCTCAGAGCAGTAACCCCGAGCTGGATCCATCGGAGGTGTGGAATGTGCAGGGCTGCTGCAGATGTATCTATGATTTTTAGGGTCTAAAAACGTGTGAAAAAGTTGCACCACTTTCAAACACTAAAATCCAGAAATAATCATAACGCTAGGGAGGTTAAGTGGCGAGCCACGGAGGTGGGGATCTAGGGGTCTACACATGGGGCACAGGTAAATGCTTATCATACTATATAAGGGAGTGATTACAGGTTGCTTGCTGTCCGGACAAAGAGCCACCTACCTTACGGAGCAAAACAGCTGTCGACTTCCACACATGTCTATACCTTTCTCCATTTTAACGGTACAGTGGCTGGAATTTGCTATGCAATAATCAAATAAAAGAGGAACAAAGCACAACATTAATTTACCAAGTCCCACCGCATGTGTCTTGGAGATCTTAACTGATTACCTAAGCCGCACATGAGTAATGCCTGAAAAGTTTTGATGGGTCACAGTCAGTTTGTTTAGCCTTTTTTGAAGATGGAGATAAAGTGAAGGCAGCAAAACCCTTAAAATACAAACATCCCTCAAAAAGTTTGTTGAATCAACTCATAAGTTACCTACTTGTTATTCCAAGATACAACCTAGTTATATCTTAACCAACAATCTACTGTTAAAGGTTTAAATTCACCTGCAATGTTTCCTGAAAATGTGTTTTGCATTACATTATCCTTCACCTTTCCTTCTGAAGCTTATTTTTAGAGTTGTTTTGCATTCACAGAAGTTTAATGTGATTCACTAAAATAATTATGGTTAATAAAATCTTGAATTTTATCCAATTTTAAATCTGGAAATAATTAGAATAAATAAATCAAGTCTGCAATCACAGATGACAATTTTCCCATATTTAATAGATATAACAGCAACAATTTGGAAAGAGTAAGTAGCATGATTATTTAAATAGGATGCAATTAGATGAATGTAATAACAAATATTTAAATGTTGTTTCTATGTTTGATAAATGTGGCATGTATAATCAAAGTGAAAAACAAAATTAAGGATCTCCACATGTTTCTATTCCTAAATTGCTAAATGCTTGAGAGGGAAAAAAATCTATTCTTTGATTTTCTAGGGACAAATATTTTCCCCAGTTACGCTATATTTGCACATACTTTGTTGCATTAAAAAACAGTTCTAATTACATGGAATATGTTACTTTCAGCACTTATCTAAAAGCTAAGTATAGTATAATTCTCTATTTAGATATGGTAAATAGAGTCATAAAACACTTTCCTTTTTTTTTACTTTGGCCAACTGTTCAAACAGAATCATTAGTGTAAAACAGCCTAAAGCTGAATACTCACCGTAGTGAGCTAGCAGATGCGAGTTACTTTTCACCTTGCCATCGTGCAAGGATTACTGGCAAATCATATTGCCCATTTCCTTCGCATGATGGTCGATCGTTAGGAAGCATTACTCAGGCAAAAGCTTGAGTGATGCTTTCTTTTTCTGAGCCATGGGGAGTGAGGTTTACACTGTGGTTACATCGCAGGTACATGGGAGGCTTTAGATATGTGTGGCAACTGGACAGGGAGCTCTGGGGGTCTCCTTATTAAAGGAGACCCCCAGATGCAGCGGTGCAACACATGCGTTAGCATGTTTAGACCTGGTCTTTGCAGGTCTAAGCTATTGCCATGCTACTGTAATTAAAACACATACATTTTATTTGCCCATTTGTCCTGGTTATTGCAACGTTTAATTTTTCCCCTAAAACAATGTATGGTTCCAATATTTTATTTGGAAATAAAGGTGAATTTTTTCAGTTTTGCGTAAGATAAGATTCAGATTAGCAAAATTAGCCAAAAGACTGCTCTGCTGATTTGAAATATTTGTATCTTATTAAACTATTAGGAGAAGAAAGGAATTAAATATTTTAATTGGAGGGGGGATTTAAAGTATTTTGATAATTTTCATTTTCCATTCTGAAATCTTAAATCCAATCTGTAGCTCACCTCACAGCAGGTTCAGCACCGGGCTCTTACAAACCACACAGGACCCCTGCTTTAGAGATGCATGAATCTTAGGGTATCGGGTCTACTTTTTATTATTGCTATTAATATTTATCAGCGTTGTTCTGCTTTTGATTATTATTTATTATTTATTGTATTTATAAAGTGCCAACATATTATGCAGCGCTGGAAAATAAATAGGGATACATACGATGTAAACCAGGGGTGACATACAGAGAGGTAGCAAACGGTTATACAACATACAGTAGAACAAGGCGATCCATGCAAACAGGGTATACGATGCATGGTCATGATTCTCCATTGCACTAGCAAGAAGGAGTCATAAGCTGCGCTCAGTTTAAAATCATTACTATTAGCACACTGGCATACTCCAGAACAAACAATACCAATGTATTCTGACTTTACAAAGCTGTCAATTCAATGCTTACACCAGGGCTGACATGATCTTGCTTAAAACCATTTCTCAGTTCTTAACACGTGAAAGAGCTTTGCTTTGGTTAGTTAAAGGAACACTATCGATTTACATATTTTTTTCAATTGAGATAGGAATTGTTTGGGAAGTGCTGCTAAGTACTGGTGTATACATTTCCCTAGCAACCTCTTTGTTTACTGTTATCAAAATACTTTCAAACTTTACTGACGCCAAAACTGACAGCAGAATGAGCCATGAGGAGAGGGGAATTGACACATGTACATACTTTTTGTTTTGTTGTTGCAGCCGCAGTGCAGCCAAGGTTATTGATAGTATTCCTTTAACTAATGAGTTTGACTAATTACCATCAATTCTCTGGTCTGTTTTGAGTTTACTCAACTCTATTGCTGCATTATTCTGAACAGTGATGAGAAAAAAAAATACACGTAAATCTCTTCTGAACCAGGGAATGAAACACATTTAGCCAATGAAAGCCTCTAACTGCCAAAAAGTCACAATCTAGTTTAATTGGCTCAGTTGTGTCTCTACTTTTCTTTTATTGATAGCCTTTTGCCATTAAGAATTCTGCTGTATGTGTATGACTAGTAGAGATGGCCCGACCGCTTCGCATACGAACTTATTCGCGCAAACAATGCGAATTCGCGTTCGCATCGAACCGCGAACATTTAGCGAGTTCAACCTGCCCTCTATACTACATCATTGGGCCAAACTTTGACCCTCTACATCACAGTCAGCAGACACATGGCAGCCAATCAGGCTGCACTCCCTCCTGGAGCCCCCCCCCCTTATAAAAGACAGCAGCGTCGGCCATGTTCTCACTCTGTGTGCTGCTGTTTTAGTGAGAGAAGGGAGAGTTGCGGCAAAGATAGGGAAAGCTTAGTTAGGTCTTGTGAGCTTATTTATTTATTTATTGTATTTATAAAGCGCCAACATATTACGCAGCGCTGAACATTAATTTAGGTTACAGACAATATTTAGGGGTGACATACAGCAATATGACAATACAGGAATAATAGAAAACCAGATCACACGGCACAGTATGAGTGCCAGGTAATGCTTAGTCATTGGATTGAGCATGTAGATTAGGCAAGTTAGGTTCACTCAGATGCATAGCATGGGTTCACAGTAATGGAGGTGCATGATCAGGTAGGACACAAAAGGAGGAGGACCCTGCCCAAAGGCTTACAATCTAGAGGGAGAGGTAAGGACACGAACGGTAAGGGACCAGAGTTCAGCTGTAGGTTTAGAGCACTTGTGAGGGGTAGTAGGCGAGAGTGAAAAGGTGAGTTTTGAGGGCTTTCTTGAAGATGTTGAAGGAGGGGGCTGCCCTAATGGGTGGAGGTAGGGAGTTCCATAGTGTTGGAGCAGCTCTTGAGAAGTCTTGGAGGCGTGCATGGGACTGGGTGATGCGGGGGCGGTTAGGAGCTTGCTCCTTTCTGATATTTGTTGCTGAAAAGCACCACCAAAACAGCTGTTTTAAGAGCTAATGTTCTTGTGATGTGTTTTGTGTGGCCCACTGACACTGCATATACAGCCCTGTCTGTCGCAGCTGGTCCTTGCTAATTGCTATAGTGTGCCAGGCCCAGCACATTCAGCACACCTTTTCACTGCACCTGTGTGACTGCACATTGTATTATTGCAGCAGTCACTGCATACCTTTTCACTTCACCTGTGTGACTGCACATTGTATTATAGCAGCAGTCACTGTATACCTTTTCAAGGTATTCAGTGTATTTGTCTTTTAATTATACAGCAGGGCCTCAAAAGAGTCCTCTTGTATTGTTATTTTTCGTCACTACCTCCCTGAGTTGGGACTTGCGTGCCGTGCCTGCTGCCTTCCTTGGATGTGTGGTGGTAGCCATTTCTCAGGCTCCCACTTTGGGCCGGAATTGAACCCTGATTTCCATACCTTTCACTGCATCTGTGTGACTGCACACTGTTTTATATACCAGTAAGTGCATACCTTTCACTGCATCTGTGTGACTGCACACTGTATTATACCAGCGGTTCCTGCTCCTCTCCCCACAGCAGCCAGGTGTCCATTAAGGAAATCTTTGAACGGAAAAAGCCAATGTCTGCCAGTCACCCCCTTGTGCGGCGTCTGACAACTGGCTTAACGGAACTGTTAGCTCGCCAGCTGTTACCATACCAGCTGGTGGACCCTGAGGCCTTCCAAAAATTTGTGGCGATTGGGAAACCGCAGTGGAAGACACCAGGCAGCAATTATTTTTCTAAAAAGGTGATACCTAAACTTTACCGTGATGTTGAAAGGCAAGTAGTGTCATCTCTGGCACACAGCGTTGGGTCAAGGGTCCATCTGACCACAGATGCCTGGTCTGCAAAGCATGGTCAGGGCAGGTACATTACTTATACAGCACATTGGGTCCTTCCTTGGATGTGTGCTGGTAGCCGTTTCTCAGGCTCCCACTACGGACCCCTGGACTACTGGATGTGCAGGCTTGACCTGTGGCCAGAGCTGTCACAATTTGCCATCCAACTTCTGGCTTGCCCTGCCTCAAGCGTCCTGTCAGAAAAAACCTTCAGCACAGCTGGAGGCATTGTCAGTGAAAACGAAGAGAAGTCGCCTAGGTCAAAAAAGTGTTCAGTATCTCACCTTTATCAAAATGAATGAGGCATGGATCCCGGAGGGCTACTGCCTGCCTGAAGACTAAGTCAGTCCCCACATAGCATCTCTGCCTGCCCCAAGACTAAGTCAGTCCCCACACAGCATCTCTGGCTGCAGGCCACTTGACTGCCTTCTCCGCCACCACCAACAGGGTCCAGGATGCCAGGTGGATTCCTGAATTTTTAAGGCCTCTAACAAAAAGAATAATAATTTTTCTGGTGCGTGTACATGCCTGCCTAATTTTTCTGGCTGCACTGTGGCTGCAACAGCAAAACAAAAAGTATGTACATGTGTCAATTCCCCTTCGTGATTGTTACCTTGTCGCGGTGAAGGGGCTTGCATATCACAATGAAGCAATGACCTATATGAGTGTGTTGGGGGCACACCAAAGAAAATAAGGTTGTTGCTTCTTTGTGGACAGACCAAATTCAATCAGCTGGACAGTCACTGTGATTCTGTCATTGAGCTACTTCTGCCCGACCATATGGGCTGGAAAGCCGCCATCACCTGCACTCTCGCCAATGCGCACACCAGCACGGCCATCTGTTTGCGGTGCGTTACACAGTGATTTTGGTTTGTCAGTGTAAAGCAGTACACTACTTACACTACCTGCTGATCCATGTATACACACGCAAGATTTAGGAATGCAATGTGATTTCTGCCTTTTAGGGATTATAACCCTGCTGTGCATCAAATCCAGAATTTTCCCCGGGACGTTGGGCATGTATCCCACTCCACCATGCCCCCTCCAGGTGTTAGACCCCTTGAAACATCTTTTACATCACTTTTGTGGCCAGTGTTTGTGTTTTTTTTAAGTTCACCTGCCCATTGAAGTCTATTGCGGTTCGCAATGTTCACCGGTTCGTAAACATTTTCACAAGTTCACGTTCGCGGTTCACGAACTGAAAATTGGAGGTTCGCACCATCTCTAATGACAAGCCACATTTGAACTTGATAAGTATGGATACTCATTCGGATTTCAAGGTAATTACATTTCTGCTTTTATGATCAGAACTCTGCATTTCATATTGGAATTTGGAAACCGTAAACTGGAAATCCCATTTCTATGGGATAGCTGCATTACTGTGATTCAGTTATTTTATCCCAATCACAGAACTAAGAAGCACTACACCAATCAGAGAATGCAGAGTCAACTCAGAAGTATTTGGCCAGAGAATGCAAGAAGTGACCTCCTCAGAAATCGGAAAACGGAAATCGGAGATTTTAGAAATGTTAGACCAATCACAGAGCTTAGAAGCATTGGACCAATCAGAGAATGCAGAGTCAACTCTGAGGTATTTGGCCAATCAGAGAATGCAAAAAATGACCAAAAAAAAACTCCTCGTAAATCAGCAGAATCAGTAATTGGCATTGGTGGAAATTATCATTTCCCTGGAATCAGAAATAGGCATTTCTGACCATCCTTAATGTGGACACACACGATACAATAAAATGATCAGATTTTACAGTAATTCAATAAAAATGATCGTATCTCTCGAAGAAAATCAAAAGCTTTTTTTTTTTCATTTGACTGAAAAATCCAATCGGATTTCCCGTTTTTTATCCGGAATGCCAGATATTTCTCTTCAATTTCTACTAAAGATTGTATGGTGTGTGTTGGATTGTTAATTTATTAATATACACACCCTAGCAATTTTCTCTGAGTTTCCAATCATTTTTATCATAATTGGGGAAAAATTGAACATAGGTGTGTGGCACATTGGTCATATTTTTGAAATGTTACAATCAGTCAGAAAAATTGATTGCAATTCTTAAATTGAACAGATATTTTAAAAATAGTATGGTGTGTGGCCACCTTTACTGATAAGGAAATTATTGCTCAGTAACAGAGAAGTAACAAATATTTTCTAAACATTTCTTGTGATACCTCAATACAGAGACTGGTGTAGTTATTTTTTCTTTTGGTACGCAAGGCTTGCAATGTCTTTCTTAGGCATGGCAAAATAAAAAGATAAGACTTTGTTATTGTCATTACTTAAATATTTAGCGTTATCAGTTGTGTCGTTTATGATGACTCAAAATGTATGCTATCTTGTCAAAATCATTTTAAGCTTGTTATAAATACTTATTTTATGCATATTGTTTGAAATAGCTGTGAACTGAAATAAAATCATCACCGATATGCTGTATATTCATCTTACCTTATTATATATTCAAATGTTATGCACAGGAACTTTGTTGTCCTCTTTTACAGAGTACAAAACTTTCTAATCATAGATTTTACAGATTACTAATCTCAAATGCCTACCACAATTGATGCAATCAAAAGATAACAGCATTTTTAATCAAATTAAGGAAATTTCCTTTGGAAAGTCACAGTTGGATTAGTAAATAATACATTATCAAAGAGCTGTAAAAATGTTTAATAAGATTAACATACTCCTGAAAGCTTTAAGTAAAATATATGTTTTTAGAAGCGGGAAAGTTTTGAATTTGGAGCTCAGATACTTTCTTTTTTGATGGATGAAAAATGATAAGCAAGGGGTAGATTATTGTAGTTGGCAAAATTAGAATACATGGATCATCTTTGGAAAAGTAAGCTTTTACTACTTTCTTGTTCTTTTTCTAATGAAAGAGCAAGGAGCCACACCCACTTTTTCATCTTCATTTTAATAAGTGCTATTTTCAATGAAATTGTTCTTATATAATATTTCATATTTGGCCCTCAATTGTTTTTCTGAACTGAACAGTGCCACTGGGACCTGAAAGCTGGTGATGATGGACTTGTCAATATTTAAATCGCCGTGTTTGCTCTAGATGTTGAGACGATTTGGGAGACAAAGAAGATAGACATCTAGTGGTGTGGTGCCACTCACATGCTCAAATGCCTCACGCTGAGGTAGTTGTTTGACCATGGCTTCTACTGAAGGCCACAAATGAGAGAACCATGATCCACTAGATTGCATTCAACAGGACCTGCACCCCTGTGCATAAAGTCTGTCTTGGATACAGTAGGATAATACACAATTTCCTTATTTTTGGATTCCACACTTATTGTCTATTATTCACACCAGCTACTTTCTAAAATGTAAACAGTATGAGTATGAAGAGAGTAGGGTATAACGCAAGGTATAAAGGCTATGTCAGGATTTGCCTCTGTGTAGAAGCAGTAAGGTCTTCTTTTGTGGTATGAACAGACGGGGATGTTGGGGAGGAAGATGGTGCTATAGCACTAGTAGAGGAAGCAGGTTGAAACAGCAGCTCTGGTATTTTACACTGGGCCAAGTAGGCCTTCCATTAAGCTGGTTGATGACTGTTTGCATGAATAAATATACATGTAAAGCCCAGGCTATATCCCCCTTTTATCTTCTCCATCTGTCATGCTGCTGGTCCCTGGCTTGGTCAGATGCTGATGTGTTAAAAACCACTAGACAGCATAGTTCCTTCCGTTTTAGGCAACAGACTGCCTCATGGCATAAAGGTCTAGCCGGAACCTTCCTTAAATAAAACTGCCGATCTATACACATAAGAGCTACTATTGTAATTCAATTGTACATACTTCAGTACAGTGCTCACATCCAGGAGTTTAAATCTTTTTTTGTATATCAAAAAACACATTTGAGGTATTTGTGACAGGACAGGCTTGAGACGGTATTGTTGAAACATATAGACTTGGTCACTAAGGCCACTGTATGCCACGTGGCAAAATCAGCTGGGAATGAGCTTCCAATCTAGGCTGCCACAGATTGACAACCGCATGATGACCTGGGTCCAGTACCCTTGATGCATGCTCCTGGAGTAGCTAAGGCACCAAATGTATGGTTCCTTGAAACTTCAGTCATTACAACCAGTGATGCTTGGATACCCCCCCTTCCCAATTACGGATTCGACTATTCGGCCGTGATTGAAAAAAAATCTGGAAATTCCGTGATTAATCTCTGGATTTGAAACGGACTCACAAATTAGATTTTTTCCGTGAATGAGGCAATCACGGAAATTCACGGCCGTGATCATGGAAATGATCACGGAAAAGGGTTTTAGCTAATAGCAAGCCCCCCACACATACTAAAATCCCCAAAATTGCATGGATTATAAATGTGATAAGGGGCTACAACTTTAACAAAAAAAATTCCAAAAAGAACTTTTAGTTTTTGAGAAAATGGATTTTAAAGTTAAATCAATACTTTAAATGCAGCTATTAATTGGTAATAAGTGGTTTTAAAGAGGGAAATACACTTTAAGCAATCACAGAAGTGAAGGTGAGTCCCAATGGAACAAAAGTGGCCAACGCCACAAAAACATCCAGAGAGGTTTTTGTAAATATTTTTTTTCTTTTCCTTGCAGCAATGGCATTGACATGGCCTCAGACTTGTCCGTGGTTGCTGGCTGCGGGAACACAGACTGTAGTAGTGAAATAGAACATCTGCGGCAGCAGGATGAGGACTAAATAAGTCAGTGCGGCAGCACATAATGACCATGGCACCTCACCAAAAAAATTACATGCATCCGTGGCTCCCATTCATGGGTGGATGTCACAGCATGCGTGGGGCTGCTGCTGCTGGGAGTGCTGCCCCCCCCCCCAAAAAAAAAACAAGCAATATACTGAATACAGTAAAATAGAACACAAAAATCAGTGGACAGCGCTGTGGTCTGCCTGCACTACGTGCACAGCAAACTAACCGGCTGCACGCTAGTAGCAAAGTACAAGGTCACTGACTAAACTTAGTGACTGAACAACTGTGGCAGTGACTGCAACTAACTGAAGTTGATCACTGACTGGCTGGCTTAGCTAGCTAACAAGTATACAGTAATAGAGCAGTAGAATCAGTGTGAAGTTGAACCTGCCTGCCTGCACTAAGCACAGCAATCAGTACACTCTCTCACTGACAACTACACTGACTACAACTAACTTAAGTAATCACTCACTGGCTAGCTAGCTGAATACAAGTATCAGATACAGTATAAGGACTGAAAACGTTCTTGCTGATGTACAATATGGCCTGGAGATAATCCTCTCAGTGCCACAGAGTCTAGCAAGGATGGAGAAATGGCCCCGACTTTATATACAGGAGGGGAGGGCAGAGCCTCCCCTCCTATGATTGGTTGCTAGTGCTAGAGTTGGGCCGAACCTCCGATTTTAGGTTCGCGAACCGGGTTCGCGAACTTTCGCGGAACGTTCGGTTCGCGTTAAAGTTCGTGAACCGCAATAGACTTCAATGGGGATGCGAACTTTGAAAAAAAAAATAATTATGCTGGCCACAAAAGTGATGGAAAAGATGTTTCAAGGGGTCTAACACCTGGAGGGGGGCATGGCGGAGTGGGATACACGCCAAAAGTCCCCGGGAAAAATCTGGATTTGACGCAAAGCAGCGTTTTAAGGGCAGAAATCACATTGAATGCTAAATGACAGGCCTAAAGTGCTTTAAAACATCTTGCATGTGTATACATCAATCAGGTAGTGTAATTAAGGTACTGCTTCACACTGACACACCAAA
This sequence comes from Hyperolius riggenbachi, assembly GCF_040937935.1. Classification (NCBI taxonomy): domain Eukaryota; kingdom Metazoa; phylum Chordata; class Amphibia; order Anura; family Hyperoliidae; genus Hyperolius; species Hyperolius riggenbachi. The sequence goes on along the minus strand of NC_090647.1, from coordinate 179,014,738 downwards.
CTCACCGTGTAACGCACCGCAAACAGCTGTTTGTACTAGTGACGGCCGTGCTGGACTGGTGCGCACCATGGCGAGAGTGAAGGTTTTGGTGGCTTTACAGCCCATATGGTCGGCCTGGCTGATGTAGCTGAATGACAGAACAGTGACTGTCCAGCTGATCAAATTTGGTCTGACCACAATGAAGCAACGACCTTATTATCTTTTGTGTGCCCCCCGAGACACTCATCTAGGCGCCGGTCATTGCTTCATTGTGATACGCAAGCCCCTTCACCACGGCAAGGTAATGATCACGAAGGGGAATGGGCGCATGTACATGCCTTTTCTTTTGTTGTTGCAGCTGCCCTCAGTGCAGCCAGAAAAATTAGGCAGTCATGTACACGCACCATAAAAATTATTACAGCGGCCGCTGCTAGCAGCGGCCTAAAAAATTCAGCAATCCGCCTGGAGTCCCGGACCCTGTTGGTGGTGGCGGAGAAGGTAGTGAAGCGGCCTGCAGGCAGACATGCTGTGTGGAGGGACTGGGAGCGACTTAGTCTTTTTGGGGCAGGCCAGGCAGCCAGTCACACGGCGTGCAGGCAGAGATGCTGTGTGTGCGGGGACTGACTTAGTCTTGGGGCGGGCAGCAGCCCTCCGGGATCCATGCCTCATTCATTTTGATAAAGGTGAGGTACTTAACACTTTTGTGACTTAGGCGACTTCTCTTCTCTGTGACAATGCCTCCAGCTGCGCTAAAGGTCCTTTCTGAGAGGACGCTTGCGGCAGGGCAGAAGAGAAGTTGGATGGCAAATTGGGACAGCTCTGGCCACAGGTCAAGCCTGCGCACCCAGTAGTTCAAGGGTTCCTCATCGCTGTTCACAGCAGTGTCTACATCCACACTTAAGGCCAGGTAGTCGGCTACCTGCCGGTCGAGGCGTTGGTGGAGGGTGGATCCGGAAGGGCTACGGCGAGGCGTTGGACTAAAGAACGTCCGCATGTTCCGACATCACCATGAGATCGCTGGAGCGTCCTGTCTTTGACTGCGTGGGCACGGGAGGAGGATTAGTGGCAGTGGTACCTTGCTGGCGTTGTGCTGTCACATCACCCTTAAAGGCATTGTAAAGCATAGTTGACAGCTGGTTCTGCATGTGCTGCATCCTTTCCACCTTCCGGTGAGTTGGTAACAGGTCCGCCACTTTGTGCCTGTACCGAGGGTCTAGTAGTGTGGCCACCCAGTACAGCTCATTCCCCTTGAGGTTTTTTATACGGGGGTCCCTCAACAGGCAGGACAGCATAAAAGACGACATCTGCACAAAGTCGGATCCAGTACCCTCCATCTCCTCTTGCTCTTCCTCAGTGACGTCAGATAAGTCAACCTCCTCCCCCCAGCCGCGAACAATACCACGGGAAGGTTGAGCAGCACAAGCCCCCTGCGACGCCTGCTGCAGTTGTTCTCCTGCCGCTGTCCCCTCCTCCTCCTCCTCCCCCAAAGAAACACCTTGCTCATCATCCTCTGAGTCTGACTCGTCTTCTGCACACGACCTCTCTTCTTCCTCCTCCTCCCCCCTCTGTGCTGCCGCAGGTGTTGAGGAAACAGCTGGGTCTGATGAAAATTGGTCCCATGCCTGTTCCTGCCGTAACGGTTCCTGGTCACGCTCATTCGCAGCTTCATCCGCCACTCTACGCACAGCACGCTCCAAGAAGTACGCGTAGGGAATTAAGTCGCTGATGGTGCCCTCACTGCGGCTCACCAGGTTGGTCACCTCCTCAAACGGCCGCATGAGCCTGCATGCATTTTTCATTAGTGTCCAGTTGTCGGGCCAGAACATCCCCATCTTCCCAGACTGTTTCGTTCTACTCCAGTTGTAGAGGTACTGGGTGACGGCTTTCTTCTGTTCTAGCAGGCGGGAGAACATGAGCAGGGTCGAGTTCCAGCGAGTGGGGCTATCGCAAATGAGGCGTCTCACCGGCATGTTGTTTTTACGCTGAATTTCTGCAAATCGTGCCATGGCTGTGTAAGAGCGCCTCAAATGCCCACAGAACTTCCTGGCCTGCTTCAGGACATCCGCTAAGCCAGGGTACTTTGCCACAAATCTTTGAACCACTAGATTCATGACATGTGCCATGCAGGGTATGTGTGTCAGCTTCCCCATATGCAAAGCGGCAAGCAGATTGCTGCCGTTGTCGCACACCACGTTGCCTATCTCCAGGTGGTGCGGGGTCAGACACTCATCCACCTGTTTCTTAAGAGCAGCCAGGAGAGCTGCTCCAGTGTGACTCTCCGCTTTGAGACAAGCCATGTCTAAGATGGCGTGACACCGTCGTACCTGGCATGCAGCATAGGCCCTGCGGAGCTGGGGCTGTGTAGCTGGAGAGGAGAACTGCCACTCAGCCAAGGAGGAGGAGGAGGACAGCGAAGAGCATGTAGCAGGAGGAGAGGAGGTGGCAGGAGGCCTGCCTGCAAGCCGTGGAGGTGTCACAATTTGGTCCGCCGCTTTCTGCTTGCCATCGTTCACCACCAGGTTCACCCAATGGGCTGTGTAGGTAATGTAGCGGCCCTGCCCGTGCTTGGCAGACCAGCCATCCGTGGTCAGGTGTACCCTTGACCCAACGCTCTTCGCAAGAGATGACACCACTTGCCTCTCAACTTCACGGTGCAGTTGGGGTATGGCCTTTCTCGAAAAATAAGTGCGGCCTGGCATCTTCCACTGCGGTGTTCCGATGGCCACAAATTTACGGAAGGCCTCAGAGTCCACCAGCCGGTATGGTAACAGCTGGCGAGCTAACAGTTCCGCCACTCCAGCTGTCAGACGCCGGGCAAGGGGGTGACTGGCCAAAAGTGGCTTCTTCCGCTCAAACATTTCCTTCACGGACACCTGACTGCTGCTGTGGGCAGAGGAGCAGGAACCGCTCAAGGGCAGAGGCGGAGTGGAGGAGGGTGCCTGTGAAGGTGCAAGGGAGAAAGCGGCAGAAGCAGATGATGCACCTGAAGGAGGAAGAGGAGAAGGAGGGTGACTTTTCTTTTGTGTGCTGCTGCTGCTTTTGCTCAGGTGGCCATCCCATTGCTGTTTGTGCCTTTTCTCCAGGTGCCTTCGTAAGGCACTTGTCCCTACGTGAGTGTTGGCCTTTCCACGGCTCAATTTTTGTTGGCAGAGTGAACAGATGGCTTTGGTCCGATCTGAGGCACACACATTAAAAAATTTCCACACCGCTGAGCCACCCTGGGATGTGGGCACTATGGGGACCTCAGCAGCTGATGCTGAAGGGCAAGTTGGCTGGCTGTACATAGGTGGCGATACATGGTGCCGGACTCTGCCACCAGCTGTTTCTGACGAAGAGCTGCCCCAGCTTCTTTCAGCAACTTCTCTCCTCCTACTACTCTCTGACTCCCCCTCTGAACTGTCCCCCTCTTCATCTCCTCTATTGGGAACATACAGAGGATCCCTATTACCGTCATCATCGTAGTCATCCTGCCCAGCTTCGCTTGCCTCAGACAAATCCAAACTTGCACCATCAGTAGGTCCTTCATCCTCCTGACACGTTACATCCATAGTGTTGCCGCGTAACTCAGACATATTAGCTGGTGAAAATTCATCTGGCTGTAACAACAATGGCTGTGCATCAGTGATTTCAACACTAAATAATTCTTGCAAAGTGTCAAATGCAGCGGAAGTGGTGCTAGTAGTAGCGCTGGTGGCTGAGCAAGATGAGGTGTTCTGTGTCGCTAAATACTCAACCACGTCCTGACAATCTTGGGAGGTGATGGGACGTGCCTTCTTCCGAGCACTGTACTGTGGGCCAGGTCCACATGAAATTACATTTACACGACCTCGCGCAGACCTGCCGGGTGGCCTTCCTCTGCCTCTGCCATTACCTCTTCCTCTACCTGTTTTGTCCATATTGGGTATGCACGGAGTGGTATATCACACTGCGTGCACTCACGTAGGTAGGTGGGTTCACTTAACTGCACAGGTATGCGCACTGATGCGGTGGGTTCACTGAACAGAACAGGTATACAGTGGCGGGTTCACAGAACAGGTATGCAGTGGCAGGATCACTGAACACAATAGGTATGCAGTGGCGTGTTCACTAAACAGGTATACAGTGGCGGGTCCACTGAACAGAACAGGTATACAGTGGCGGGTTCACAGAACAGGTATACAGTGGCGGGTCCACTGAACAGAACAGGTATACAGTGGCGGGTCCACTGAACAGAACAGGTATACAGTGGCGGGTCCACTGAACAGAACAGGTATACAGTGGCGGGTCCACTGAACAGAACAGGTATACAGTGGCGGGTTCACAGAACAGGTATACAGTGGCGGGTCCACTGAACAGAACAGGTATACAGTGGCGGGTTCACAGAACAGGTATGCAGTGGCAGGATCACTGAACACAATAGGTATGCAGTGGCGTGTTCACTAAACAGGTATACAGTGGCGGGTCCACTGAACAGAACAGGTATACAGTGGCGGGTTCACTGAACAGGTATACAGTGGCGGGTCCACTGAACAGAACAGGTATACAGTGGCGGGTTCACAGAACAGGTATGCAGTGGCAGGATCACTGAACACAATAGGTATGCAGTGGCGTGTTCACTAAACAGGTATACAGTGGCGGGTCCACTGAACAGAACAGGTATACAGTGGCGGGTTCACTGAACAGGTATACAGTGGCGGGTCCACTGAACAGAACAGGTATACAGTGGCGGGTTCACAGAACAGGTATGCAGTGGCAGGTTCACTGAACACAACAGGTATGCAGTGGCAGGTTCACTGAACACAACAGGTATGCAGTGGCGGGTTCACTGAACAGGTATACAGTGGCGGGTCCACTGAACAGAACAGGTATACAGTGGCGGGTCCACTGAACAGAACAGGTATACAGTGGCGGGTCCACTGAACAGAACAGGTATACAGTGGCGGGTTCACAGAACAGGTATACAGTGGCGGGTCCACTGAACAGAACAGGTATACAGTGGCGGGTTCACAGAACAGGTATGCAGTGGCAGGATCACTGAACAGGTATGCAGTGGCAGGATCACTGAACAGGTATGGAGTGGCAGGATCACAGTACAGGTATGCAGTGGGCTGAGGGCTCACTGAACAGAACAGGTATGCAGTGGCAGGATCACTGAACAGGTATGGAGTGGCAGGATCACAGTACAGGTATGCAGTGGGCTGAGGGCTCACTGAACAGAACAGGTATGCAGTGGCAGGATCACTGAACAGGTATGCAGTGGCAGGATCACTGAACAGGTATGCAGTGGCAGGATCACAGTACAGGTATGCAGTGGGCTGAGGGCTCACTGAACAGAACAGGTATGCAGTGGCAGGATCACTGAACAGGTATGGAGTGGCAGGATCACAGTACAGGTATGCAGTGGGCTGAGGGCTCACTGAACAGAACAGGTATGCAGTGACAGGATCACTGAACAGGTATGCAGTGGCAGGATCACTGAACAGGTATGCAGTGGCAGGATCACAGTACAGGTATGCAGTGGGCTGAGGGCTCACTGAACAGAACAGGTATGCAGCCAGGAAGAAGTTAAGCCTAACTAATCTTTCCCTATATGAGAGACTGCAGCAGCTCGCCCTACTCTCACTAATGCAGGCACACGAGTGGCCGTAATGGCCGCCGCTGCCTGCCTTATATAAGGGGGGGGGTGGGGCTCCAGGGGCTAGTGTAGCCTAATTGGCTACACTGGGCCTGCTGACTGTGATGTAGAGGGTCAAAGTTGACCCTCAGTGCATTATGGGGCGAACCGAACTTCTTCCGCAAAAGGTTCGCGTGCGGTACCCGCACGCGAACCACCTACGTTCGCGCGAACCACGTTCGCCGGCGAACCGTTCGGCCCAACTCTAGCTAGTGCCTGGCTGGGGGCCTCAGATTGGCCCAGGGATGTCATCTCTGCCCATTTCCGCCAAATCACAACCTAATCACGGATTTCCACCGCAGTCACGGCCGTAACTTCCGTGGCCGATTTCCGTGATCGAGAATCGATCACGGATTTGGATTCGGAAGTCGAATAGTGAAAAAGTGCATGTGAATCACAGCTATTCTGTGATCATGGAAATTATCCGAGCACCACTGATTACAACTTCTGCTTCTGGATTAGTGAGACTGTTCTAAGTAACTGCTTCTTGGTGTGGGGCCTTAGATGCAGGCTTAATTTTTCTTTTGGCTGGCAACAGTTTATATATCTTGAGATCACACTGAGGACAGAGGGATGCAGTTATATTACACCACATTGGCCAATTTACATGAGTGTGAGAGGGTAACTGTCATGCGTGTGGGTGTGCAGACTAGTAGCTATTAGGTGTTGCTAGTGTTGGGACCTTTATCAGCAGCCACACCACAGTGGCTTGTTGTTTTAGTAAGGAATGGCCAGTGTTGGCCAGTGTTTTAAATTCAGATTTGATGTGCAATAAAGATTTTAATTCACCTATTGCTGTGTGAATACTACACTGGTTTATGCACATTGGATCACCCTACTATCTCTCCATAGGATGTATCTGCTCTTAAACTTTATTGTTTTCTTTTGCACCCTGCCATGGCTCTTATTGCTATGTCAGGTGAAGGTGCCCACTTTCTCATATTTCACATTCTCCTCTTCCTGACCTGAGTTATCTTACACCAAGTGCTGAAATCTGGCACCTAGTACGTGCATGTTATACCTTGGTACTCTCCCTTTGGTTTATCTTCTTCTCTGCATATGTATACTGTAATTACAGTCCAGGATAATTTGAGTACCATGTGTGGTGGTTCTTTAGACAGGGCCGGATTTAGGCCAAGGCCTCCTAGGCCATGGCCTAGGGCACCACAGTAGAAAAGACACCAAAGCAGCATGCTAAACTGGTGCAGCATTTGAAAGCTTGCAAATGCTGCAATGCAGGGAGATCAGGCGAGTGCCTGACCGGGGTACTCTGCTGCTAGCCGCATGTGCAGCAGCCATCTTGCTCTCTGTGCACGTTTGTATTGTGGCCGATGGCTATGGACTTGAGCAGCATTGGAGACGGAAAGGAAAAGGAAGCTTCTGCACTGGAGATGAGCAGAGAAATGAGTGACACAGATGGCTGCTGCGGTGTGAGGGCGAGCTGGCTACCTATACTGAAAGGGAGTGGGGGTGGGAAAAGGAGGGATTAAGGGAGTCATCTGGCTACCTTTACTGGAGGGAAAGGGGGGAGGAGTAATCTCGCTATGTATACTAGAGGGAAGGGGTCATCTGGCTACCTACACTGGAGGGAAAGGGGGAGGAGTCATCTGGCTACATATACTGGGGGGGTTTCAGGCTACTTATACTAGAGGGAAGGGGGAATGGTCATCTCACTACCTATACTGAAGGGGGACGGCTGGTGACAGTGGCCTAGGGTGGTAAAGAGTAGAAATCCGGCCCTGTCTTTAGACCTGTGGTCAATTGTACTTACAGATACTACATTTGGCTTTTTAACTTTCTTTTAATTCACACTATTCCTGTGGCTAACCCTAACCTTCCTACCCAATGTTAACCCTTTTAGACAAAGACAAGACACATAACATTCATATCGCACTTTTCTCATGGCGGACTCAAAGCGCCAGAGCTGCAGCCACTAGGACGCGCTCTATAGGCAGTAGCAGTGTTAGGGAGACTTGCCTAAGGTCTCCTACTGAATAGGTGCTGGCTTACTGAACAGGCAGAGCCGAGATTTAAACCCTGGTCGCCTGTGTCAGAGGCAGCGCCCTTAACCATTACACCATCCAGCCACCTTTTACAATGCCTAACCCTAACCTTTTCCCAATGTGAACACCTTTTTCACACATTAACCTCTCCCTTCCCACATACCTCCCTTCCTGATGCCTAACACTATGTTCTGTAACATAAAAACCTCCCTAGCAAAGCCCCCTCCTCATGTACCAATCTAGCCTCCTAATCTTCTTGAATAGACTCCTAACCATACCAAATCCTCTTCTTTTGTCATACATTTCAACATTGAATCTAGGCATCAAAGGCTAATAGCAAAGAGCTGAATTATGTTCTAGGGCACTTCTAGACACAAACAGAGGGGATATTGTGTAACAAAAAGTCTCCATGGTCATGCCAGTTTATGGGCATGGTCATATAATGTATGTGAACCTAAATCAAAGTCACCCCTCAGCAAAAAATAAATAAATAAATAAAAACATAAATTGGGCAGAGTGTTCCACCAAATAATACAATAACACAACCTGTCCCAACAAACAATATGATTAGGCAGCAAATTCCTCTAAACAACATACTTAGGACATTTTTCACATGCATCATAATTATGCATCCCAAGCATAATAATCAAAGTATACCTGAGGCGACATGTGACATGATGAGATAAACACGTGTATGTACACTGTAAAACATATTAATAACCAGGCTGTTCTTTATTTTTCATGCCTGAATACGTTTATTTTCCTGCATGCAAGTGTTGGTAATATAGTAAACCTCGCCCTAGCCTGGTTCTTCACCTACCTCTCAAATCATTTCTACAGGAACTTATTCAATGGCTCCTCCTCAACCTCCACCCCCCTCTTGGCTCTGTTCTTGGCCCCTTGCTGTTCTCACTTTACACCACCTCCATCAGAAACTCATCTCCTCCCTGGGCTTCAACTACCACCTACAGCATATGCAGACGACATCCAGATCTACCTCCACAACTAGAATCTCTCATTCAACACCATAGATAAGGTATCCTTCTGCCCCTTAACCATTGCATCCTGAAAGTCAGCCAGGGTCCTTTAGTTAAACCTGGAAAAACATAGTTACATAGTTACATATAGTTATTTTGGTTGAAAAAAGACATACGTCCATCGAGTTCAACCAGAGAACAAAGTACAACACCAGGCTGCTCCCTCACATATCCCTGTTGATCCAGAGGAAGGCGAAAAAACCCTTACAAGGCATGGTCCAATTAGCCCCAAAAGGGAAAAAAATCCTTCCCAACTCCAGATGGCAATCAGATAACATCCCTGGATCAACATCATTGCGCATTACCTAGTAATTGTAGCCATGGATGTCTTTCAACGCAAGGAAAGCATCTAAGCCCCCTTTAAATGCAGGTATAGAGTTTGCCATAACGACTTCCTGTGGCAATGCATTCCACATCTTGATCACTCTTACTGTAAAGAACCCTTTCCTAAATAAATGGCTAAAACATTTTTCCTCCATGTGCAGATCATGTCCTCTAGTCCTTTGAGAAGGCCTAGGGACAAAAAGCTCATCCACCAAGCTATTATATTGCCCTCTGATGTATTTATACATGTTAATTAGATCCCCTCTAAGGCGTCTTTTCTCTAGACTAAATAAACCCAGTTTATCTAACCTTTCTTGGTAAGTGAGACCTTCCATCCCACGTATCAATTTTGTTGCTCGTCTCTGCACCTACTCAACAGAACAGAACTCCTAATTTGCCCGCCCTGTGCAATCTTAAAGAGACAGATCCAATATATTTCCTAGCTTTTAAACATCCAAACCTGTCATACAGTGGGCTAAAGGAAATATGGTTGATGGTAATAATCTCAATTTTTGTTTATATTTACTTTTTTTAGAGGCACTATATTGATCTGATTAAGCCAGTATCAAATTGTTCTCAATACATTGTTTTTGGCCACATCATTTGTCTACATCATTGAGGTATATAAAAATAATATATAAAGAGAGAGCACTATAGAGACAGAGGAAGTATTTTTCAATCAAGAATTATCAAGCATTGTAGCTTGCTTACAATCTGCATAGGCAAGTCGTTACAGCTTATGCTGTACACACTGGGGTGACATGCCAGTATATTAAACCTAAAATAAATAATTGAAATATGTTGCATTTATGATCAGGGCTGTGATTATGTAATAATAATTAACTAAATGTACTTGTTGAGTGAATGTGAAGATATTTATGTTTGAGGCTTTTCAGTGTTATGATTGGTAGTATTTTTAAGAGTGCATCAAATACACTTTAAGGACAAAATGTATCTAGTGTTTGCATGGTATTAAATATACTCCATAAAATGCCATCCCTAAGAGTCACAACAGACAAGATTTAGCTAAACATAAATAAACAGATATGAAAGAAGCATTTAATAATGCCATACATTTCCTAACCAGATGTTTCCTTGAAATGTTTAGGAGATGTTGAGGGTTTTAGCAGTTGCCGTTCATTGGACAAGGTTTACAATCCCCCTTGTTATTTATCATTTTATTTCCTGGACTAAAAATAGATCAAGTTCCAAGCAAAATGTTTATTTTTATAACTGGTCTTAAGTAGACACTGGGGTAGAAATCAGATAAAATACTTTGTGAGATGTGTTTCTGTTTCATTTGAAGCCTGACAACGGAATTGGCCACAATATGTGTAATTTAGTCACTATGCTACTGGAAGTCTATAGAAGATTAATGAATAGTCAGGCTCTGTGGCAGTTGTGAAGAGATGCAGGATATAGCAAACTAGCTGCCATCTGTTCACAACGTCTCTTATAGCTCTTTTAAGGAAAACATTTAGCAGCAGGAGATAAGCAGATGGGTAGTTTTTAAATATTAATATTGTTTTGTTGTTAGAAGACATAGAAATAATCTACGAATTGTGCATTTTTATATTAAGAATTTTTGATGCTGGAAAACTCAAACGTAATCCTCATGAAATAATGGTTGCAGTCAGCATATGCTAGATAGTGCTAAGAAGACTTGTACACTAAGTAACATTTTTTTTTTAACAAATGTAAAAGATTTTCAGTGAGGTCATAGCAAGAAGTACTATGCATACAAAGTTACATGATTACTACCTCTGTTATAGGAAGAGAAACAGACATTATATTCCTGGCAGCACCAGGGCTGGCCCGCCCATGAGGCAGGGTGAAACTTTTGACTCAGGCGGCACCTCTAGGGGGCAGCAAACGCCCATCCGTGGGTGCGGGGGGGGGGGGGGGCAGCCGCCGAGCTGGAGGTGAAGCGGGCAGGAAAGGGGTATTGGGCCTAGCGGTGGGGAGGGGGATCGGACCCCCCTCGCTCGCCTGGATCCCCCGATCTGCGCTCCCCATCCAGCTTTAAATAGTTACGTTGCAGCCGATAGTAAGAGGGACGGGCGGGTATCACTCACCTCTTACGGTTCCAGCGTGCGTTCCACTGACATCACTTCCGACAACGCCGTCCACTTACAATACAGTTTTCCTCAGGGGGTAAAAAGTCTAGGGCCGGCCCTGAGCAGCACTGTGGCATACAGACAGCTGTATTTGGTGATGCTGTTTCATTAGTGGGGCAGCATGGTAGCGTAGTGGTTCACTACTCACCTTGCAGCGCTGGGTTCCCGGTTCAAATCCCGGCCAGTTCATTATCTGCAAGGAGTTTGTATGTTCTTCCTGTGTCTGTGTGGGTTTCCTCCTGGCACTCTGGTTTCCTCCCACATCCCCAAACCATGCAGATAAGTTAATTGACTTCCCCGTAAATTGTCCCTAGACTTACGATATGTACACTACACTATACATACATTAGCCCTAGACTATGATATGAGTGACATGTGAGTGACTATGGTAGGAATTAGATTGTCAGCCCCTCTGAGGAAAAGTTAAGGGACAAGACAATATACTCTGTACAGTGCTGTGACAGATGACAGTGCTATATAAATACTAAATAATGCTAACTAGTGATTTTGGAAGTTGCTACTTGGAAATTAACTAACGTTAGCTAGAGTCCTTGTCATTAAAACTAGGGTTGCTCTTAAACTACTCCAGCGCGAATCTACGTGTCGTAGTACGCAACTACGCATTGTAGTACGTACCGTATATACTCGGATACAAGTCGACCCCGTGTATAAGTCGACCCCCAAAATTTGACCCTCACAAGGTGGATTTTTCCAATTATTCAAGTATAAGTCTATAGGTAAGTCTATAGAGTCTATAGGTAAGCCAGCCAGGTATCTGCCTCCAGTATAGGTAGCCAGCATAGGTAGGCAGCCAGGTATAGTTGCCCCCAGTATAGGTAGGTAGCCAGTATAGTTGCCAGTAGCATAGGTAGGTAGCCAGTATAGTTGCCAGTAGCATAGGTAGGTAGCCAGTATAGTTGCCATTAGCATAGGTAGGTAGCCAGTATAGTTGCCAGTAGAATAGGTAGGTAGCCAGTATAGTTGCCAGTAGCATAGGTAGGTAGCCAGTATAGTTGCCAGTAGCATAGGTAGGTAGCCAGTATAGTTGCCATTAGTATAGGTAGGTAGCCAGTATAGTTGCCAGTAGCATAGGTAGGTAGCCAGTATAGTTGCCATTAGTATAGGTAGGTAGCCAGTATAGTTGCCAATAGCATAGGTAGGTAGCCAGTATAGTTGCCATTAGTATAGGTAGGTAGCCAGTATAGTTGCCAGTAGCATAGGTAGGTAGCCAGTATAGTTGCCAGTAGTATAGGTAGGTAGCCAGTATAGTTGCCAGCAGCATAGGTAGGTAGCCAGTACAGTTGCCCCCATGTATAGGCTGCAGCGGTGGGGAGAGTGGGCATGGAGGCAAACATCTCACCTTCTATCCTCCATCTACTTCCTCTCCCAGGCATCCCATGCGTTGATACCAGCGTTTCCTGTGATGACATCATCACAGGAGACGCTGGTATCAGCACAAGGGGATGCGTGGGAGAGGAAGTAGATGGAGGATAGAGGCTGTGGAAGGTGGGATGTTTGCCTCCATGCCCGCTTTCCCCGCCGCTGCAGCAGTCTCCTCTCACCATCCACCGCTGAGCGCAGTCTCCTCTCTTCTGCTCGCTTCTCCTCCACTCGCGCGGTAACTTCCGGTCCCGACGTCATGTGACATCGGGAGCCGGACCATCTCTCTTAAGGGGGCAGACGCGCGAGTGAGGGAGAAGAGAGGAAAAGAGGACACTGCGCCCAGCGATGGATGGTGAGTAACCCCTCTACACACACACACCCCACATCCATAACACACACCCTCACCCCACTCAGGCTGTAAGTCGCAAAATTTAGGACTATGCGACTATAAGTCGACCCCCCCACTTTTTTACTTTGAATCAGTCCTAAATTTTGCGACTTATACCCGAGTATATACGGTAGACGAAGTTTAAGAACTACACGTACGCATTTCCGCGTAGTCGTAGTCCCGCTATGCAAAGCATCGCCCGCTACGCGTAATTGATGTATGTATTGCGAAGTCAACTACTCGTGCGGTAACTGCATCTACATGGATCATTGCGCATGCGCAGAAATATTATTGCCCTTTTACATGCATACAATTCCGCATTGGAAGGTGGAATGTACGCTTATATTAGTTTATATTTGCAGATAGGTTGAAGATTATTGCGAAAATTTTTCCGCATAAGGGCATAAGCGGTCGCATCAACTACACTTCGCACTACGCGAAGCTTGCGTAATTTAACACGTAGTCTACGGAATTCAAATGTAGTGAAGTTTCTGATTACATAGCCGTAGATTGCGTAGCGTATTTGTGTAAAAATACACGTAGTTCAAGCGTAGCGAAGTTGGCTGACTACGACCATCCCTGATTAAAACTCATTCTCAATACCCAACCCTAACCTCTCTCCAACATTAACACCTTTTTATTCTTAACCCTAACCTGCAACCTCACATTATTGTCTTTTTTTATGTGTAAGCCTATTCTCCCCCCGATTATATAAATTCTGTTGCAAACTCTAAAATAATAACCCTTAAATCTAAACCTATCCTCCCCATATCCTATCCCCCCTAGCATTAACTCTTTTATTTGGTGGCTAATCATAACTGCTTATCCTAACCAATACTCATTCAGTGCCAAATGTCTGGATTGGCTATAATTTTACATTGTTGAAACTTACAAATAGACCAATTATTTGCAACAACTTCTGCGTTTGATTTTCACACTGCATAAGCCATAAACTAAGCATCATATTTTCATCAGCTTGGAATAATTTGCATCTTGTTGATCATCTGCTCTCCTGGGACTCTGCAACACCAATCAGTGGCTGGGGATAAGCAGAAACATGTTATTCTATGCCTGATTAAATTAGAGGCTAGCACAGCACATAGTTCAGTTTAATTTTCAATGTTAACATTTGTGTTTACATTGTGGGAAAGAATATAGTCTACACCACACTCTTTAAGTGTATTGGTCACTGGTCAGTTATTCCTATTGCTTGGGGTGTATTTGTTTTTGCCATACACATCACTGATCACCAAATTATTAATGGCTTTACTCATAAAGCAACAATATATTATGAAGTATAGTTCAATAAATAGGGGAGACAATAAAATAATAATCAAGGATACAGAGCTAGGCCACATATTACAAGACAGGGGGTCAATATACAAGTAATAGTCATAGAGTCCATTCTGTGACAAAATGGTAAAAAATGGGGGAGGAGGGCCCTGGCAAGCAGGCTTACAATCTAACAGGGAGTGGGAGGACACATAAGGTGGAGGGGATGGCATGTATATCCAGAGGAGGGGTCTAGAATAAAGAAGATGACAGCCAGGTAGGCAAGGGTCAACTTATGGGTCTTTAGGGCCTGTTTGAATGTATTAAAGGTGGGGCGAGTTGGATGGGGGTGGTATGTAGTTACAGGCAGCACAGGACTATTTTGGGGAAGTCCTGGAGCCTTAAATGTGAGCAGGTTATGTGAGGGATGGACAGCTGCAGAGTGTTGGATGAGTGGATGCATAGAATCAGTACAAGATCTGAGCTGTAGGAGGGGAAGGTACGAATGGTGGTTGGATCTAAAAGCCAGGCAGAGTAGCTTAAAACCACTTCAGGACCATAGGTTTACATCCCCTAGTGACCAAGCTTTTTTTTACAATTTTGTGCTCTGCAGTTTTAAAAGCTTGCTGCAGAGCCATACAAGGCAGCACACAAGTGAATCTCCCCTTTTCTGCCCACCAACAGAGCTTTCTGTTGGTGGGCTCTGATAGCTCCTGTGATGTTTTTTTTTATTAATTAATTTATTTGTTTATTTTTTAAAAATAAATTTGTCGATTTTTATTATATTTTTTTACTCCCTCCCTCCCCCTGTCAGCCATTGACAGAGATTAGCTGTCATAGGCATCAGCCTATTAGAGCCGATCACTCTTGAGCCTCTCTAAACCGAGTGACAAGGCTGTCCCCAGTACAGAGCTGCCATAGATTGCAGTGCTGTGCAATTTGATAGACAGCATAAATAGTCGCTGGGAGACTGATGACGGAGCGGATCGTGCGATCTCCTGCAAAACCCAGCCCCAGGACTTGATGCCTTTTGGCGTTAGGAGGTCCTGGGGCTGCCATCCTCCCAGCACTTAGGTGGTTGGGAGGGGGTTACATTTTATTCTGAGGGTGACTGGGAGCCAGGGAAAGGATGTGCAGAGTGGGGCAGCAGATAATGAGCATTGGGAGCGGTGGATGAGCCTGGCAGCAACATTAATGATAGCCTGCAGGAGGTCTGGAAGCAGCAATTCGAGAGATATGTGGACAACCAAATTAGGGCAGGGTTGTGTACACCAATGTAGTGCAGTTTGAACGAAGAGGGGATGATCATTAACTATGTCAAAAGCAGATGAGAGGTCAAGGAGGAGGAGGATAGAATAATTGTTTGAGTAGGCTAAAATGAGGTCATTAGTGATCTTAGCGAGTGCTGTTTCAGTAGAGTGGGCAGTATGGAAACCAAATTGAAGGGGTTCAAATAGGCAGTTTGTGTTACGGAACTGGTGGGTGAATGATGGCATTCTTGAAGGCTGAGGGGAAGATGCCAGTGCAGAGGGAGAGGTTGAATATGGTTGTTAGCACAGGTGCCCATGCAGAGAAGGAAGTGCAAAGCATGTCAGAGTTGAAGGGGTCAAGGGGAGAGGTAGTGGCACAGGAAGATGAGAGAAAAAGGGGCAACCTCATCTACAGTTGTGGGGTTGAAAGAGGACAGGGGAAGGTAGGAGAGAAAAGCGTGAGTGGGGTAGTAAGGGCAAGCGGTAATTGGATGTAAAGAGATGTCATGTCTGATAGCAACAATTTTATTGTTGACATAGTCGGTGAGGTCTTGGGCAGAGATGGCAGTAGTGGGGGAATGTGGAGTAGGAGTGAGAAGGAAGTGTAAAGTGGTGAAGATGCAATGAGGGTTTAACCACTTGAGGACCTAGGGCTTTCTACCCCTTAAGGACCGGCCACTTTTTTTCCATTCAGACCACTGCAGCTTTCACGGTTTATTGCTCGCTCATACAACCTACCACCTAAATGAATTTTGGCTCCTTTTCTTGTCACTAATAAAGCTTTCTTTTGATGCTATTTGATTGCTCCTGCGATTTTTACTTTTTATTATATTCATCAAAAAAGACATGAATTTTGGCAAAAAAATGATTTTTTTAACTTTCTGTGCTGACATTTTTCAAATAAAGTAAAATTTCTGTATACATGCAGCGCGAAAAATGTGGACAAACATGTTTTTGATAAAAAAAACCCCATTCAGTGTATATTTATTGGTTTGGGTAAAAGTTATAGCGTTTACAAACTATGGTGCCAAAAGTGAATTTTCCCATTTTCAAGCATCTCTGACTTTTCTGACCCCCTGTCATGTTTCATGAGGGGCTAGAATTCCAGGATAGTATAAATACCCCCCAAATGACCCCATTTTGGAAAGAAGACATCCCAAAGTATTCACTGAGAGGCATAGTGAGTTCATAGAAGATATTATTTTTTGTCACAAGTAAGCGGAAAATGACACTTTGTGAGGAAAAAAAAAAAAAAAAAAAAGTTTCCATTTCTTCTAACTTGCGACAAAAAAAAATGAAATCTGCCACGGACTCACCATGCCCCTCTCTGAATACCTTGAAGGGTCTACTTTCCAAAATGGGATCATTTGTGGGGTGTGTTTACTGTCCTGACATTTTGGGGGGTGCTAAATTGTAAGCACCCCTGTAAAGCCTAAAGGTGCTCATTGGACTTTGGACCCCTTAGCGCAGTTAGGCTGCAAAAAAGTGCCACACATGTGGTATTGCCGTACTCAGGAGAAGTAGTATAATGTGTTTTGAGGTGTATTTTTACACATACCCATGCTGGGTGGGGGAAATATCTCTGTAAATGACAATTTGTTAATTTTTTTTACACACAATTGTCCATTTACAGAGATATTTCTCCCACTCAGCATGGGTATGTGTAAAAATACACCACAAAACACATTATACTACTTCTCCTGAGTACGGCGATACCACATGTGTGGCACTTTTTTGCACCCTAACTGCGCTAAAGGGCCCAAAGTCCAATGAGTACCTTTAGGATTTCACAGGTCATTTTGAGAAATTTCGTTTCAAGACTACTCCTCACGGTTTAGGGCCCCTAAAATGCCAGGGCAGTATAGGAACCCCACAAATGACCCCATTTTAGAAAGAAGACACCCCAAGGTATTCCGTTAGTAGTATGGCGAGTTCATAGAAGATTTTATTTTTTGTCACAAGTTAGCGGAAAATGACACTTTGTGAAAAAACACAATTAAAATCAATTTCCGCTAACTTTTGACAAAAAATAAAATCTTCTATGAACTCACCATACTCCTAACGGAATACCTTGGGGTGTCTTCTTTCTAAAATGGGGTCATTTGTGGGGTTCCTATACTGCCCTGGCATTTTAGGGGCCCTAAACCGTGAGGAGTAGTCTTGAAACGAAATTTCTCAAAATGACCTGTGAAATCCTAAAGGTACTCATTGGACTTTGGGCCCTTTAGCGCACTTAGGGTGCAAAAAAGTGCCACACATGTGGTATCGCCATACTCGGGAGAAGTAGTACAATGTGTTTTGGGGTGTATTTTTACACATACCCATGCTGGGTGGGAGAAATTTCTATGTAAATGGACAATTGTGTGTAAAAAAATCAAACAATTGTCATTTACAGAGATATTTCTCCCACTTAGCATGGGTATGTGTAAAAATACACCCCAAAACGCATTATACTACTTCTCCTGAGTACGGCGGTACCACATGTGTGGCACTTTTTTACACCCTAAGTACGCTAAGGGGCCCAAAGTCCAATGAGTACCTTTAGGATTTCACAGGTCATTTTTGTTTCAAGACTACTCCTCACGGTTTAGGGCCCCTAAAATGCCAGGGCAGTATAGGAACCCCACTAATGACCCCATTTTAGAAAGAAGACACCCCAAGGTATTCCGTTAGGAGTATGGTGAGTTCATAGAAGTTTTTATTTTTTTGTCACAAGTTAGCGGAAATTGATTTTAATAGTTTTTTTTCACAAAGTGTCATTTTCCGCTAACTTGTGACAAAAAATAAAATCTTCTATGAACTCACCATACTCCGTACGGAATACCTTTGGGTGTCTTCTTTCTAGAATGGGGTCATTTGTGGGGTTCCTATACTGCCCTGGCATTTTAGGGGCCCTAAACCGTGAGGAGTAGTCTTGAAACCAAATGTCGCAAAATGACCTGTGAAATCCTAAAGGTACTCATTGGACTTTGGGCCCCTTAGCGTACTTAGGGTGTAAAAAAGTGCCACACATGTGGTACCGCTGTACTCAGGAGAAGTAGTATAATGCGTTTTGGGGTGTATTTTTACACATACCCATGCTAAGTGGGAGAAATATCTCTGTAAATGACAATTGTTTGATTTTTTTACACACAATTGTCCATTTACATAGAAATTTCTCCCACCCAGCATGGGTATGTGTAAAAATACACCCCAAAACACATTATACTACTTTTCCTGAGTACGGCGGTACCACATGTGTGACACTTTTTTGCAGCCTAGGTGCGCTAAGGGGCCCAACGTCCTATTCACAGGTCATTTTGAAGCATTTGTTTTCTAGACTACTCCTCGCGGTTTAGGGCCCCTAAAATGCCAGGGCAGTATAGGAACCCCACAAGTGACCCCATTTTAGAAAGAAGACACCCCAAGGTATTCCGTTAGGTGTATGGCAAGTTCATAGAAGATTTTATTTTTTGTCACAAGTTAGTGAAAAATGACACTTTGTGAAAAAAAACTAATAAAAATTAATTTCCGCTAACTTTTGACAAAAAATTAAATCTTCTATGAACTCGTCATACACCTAACATAATACCTTGGGGTGTCTTTTTTTTTCTAAAATGGGGTCACTTGTGGGGTTCCTATACCGCCCTGGCATTTTACAGGCCCAAAACCGTGAGTAGTCTGGAAACCAAATGTCTCAAAATGACTGTTCAGGGGTATAAGCATCTGCAAATTTTGATGACAGGTGGTCTATGAGGGGGCGAATTTTGTGGAACCGGTCATAAGCAGGGTGGGCTTTTAGATGACAGGTTGTATTGGGCCTGATCTGATGGATAGGAGTGCTAGGGGGGTGACAGGAGGTGATTGATGGGTGTCTCAGGGGGTGGTTAGAGGGGAAAATAGATGCAATCCATGCACTGGGGAGGTGATCGGAAGGGGGTCTGAGGGTTTGGCCGAGTGATCAGGAGCCCACACGGGGCAAATTGGGGCCTGATCTGATGGGTAGGTGTGCTAGGGGGTGACAGGAGGTGATTGATGGGTGTCTCAAGGTGTGATTAGAGGGGGGAATGGATGCAAGCAATGCACTGGCGAGGTGATCAGGGCTGGGGTCTGAGGGCATTCTGAGGGTGTGGGCGGGTGATTGAGTGCCCTAGGGGCAGATAGGGGTCTAATCTGATAGGTAGCAGTGACAGGGGGTGATTGATGGGTAATTAGTGGGTGTTTAGGGTAGAGAATAGATGGAAACACTGCGCTTGGGTGGTGATCTGATGTCGGATCTGCGGGCGATCTATTGGTGTGGGTGGGTGATCAGTTTGCCCGCAAGGGGCAGGTTAGGGGCTGATTGATGGGTGGCAGTGACAGCGGGTGATTGATGGGTGGCAGTGACAGGGGGTGATTGATGGGTGGCAGTGACAGGGGGTGATTGATGGGTGATTGATAGGTGATTGACAGGTAATCAGTGGGTTATTACAGGGGAGAACAGATGTAAATATTGCACTGGCGAATTGATAAGGGGGGGTCTGAGGGCAATCTGAGCGTGTAGGCGGTCGATTGGGTGCCCGCAAGGGGCAGATTAGGGTCTGATCTGATAGGTAACAGTGACAGGTGGTGATAGGGAGTGATTGATGGGTGATTGATGGGTAATTAGTGGGTGTTTAGAGGAGAGAATAGATGGAAACACTGCGCTTGGGTGGTGATCTGATGTCGGATCTGCGGGCGATCTATTGGTGTGGGTGGGTGATCAGATTGCCCGCAAGGGGCAGGTTAGGGGCTGATTGTTGGGTGGCAGTGACAGGGGGTGATTGATGGGTGATAGGTGATTGGCAGGTGATTGACAGGTGATCAGTGGGTTATTACAGGGAAGGACAGATGTAATTAATGCACTGGCGAATTGATAAGGGGGGGGGGGGGGGTCTGAAGGCAATCTGAGCGTGTGGGCGGGTGATTGGGTGCCCGCAAGGGGCAGATTAGGGTCTGATCTGATAGGTAACAGTGACAGGTGGTGATAGGGGGTGATTGATGGGTAATTAGTGGGTGTTTAGAGAAGATAACAGATGTAAACGATACATTTGGGAGGTAATCTGACGGCGGGTTTGCGGGCGATCTAATGGTGTGGGTGGGTGATCAGATTGCCCGCAAGGGGCAGGTTAGGGGCTGATTGATGGGTGGCAGTGACAGGGGGTGATTGATGGGTGATAGGTGATTGGCAGGTGATTGACAGGTGATCAGTGGGTTATTACAGGGAAGAACAGATGTAATTAATGCACTGGTGAATTGATAAGGGGGGGTCAGAGGGCAATCTGAGCGTGTGGGCGGGTGATTGGGTGCCCGCAAGG
Source organism: Hyperolius riggenbachi (assembly GCF_040937935.1). Taxonomy (NCBI): domain Eukaryota; kingdom Metazoa; phylum Chordata; class Amphibia; order Anura; family Hyperoliidae; genus Hyperolius; species Hyperolius riggenbachi. The sequence goes on along the minus strand of NC_090647.1, from coordinate 178,994,017 downwards.
GGCAGATTAGGGTCTGATCTGATAGGTAACAGTGACAGGTGGTGATAGGGGGTGATTGATGGGTAATTAGTGGGTGTTTAGAGAATATAACAGATGTAAACGATACATTTGGGAGGTAATCTGACGGCGGGTTTGCGGGCGATCTAATGGTGTGGGTGGGTGATCAGATTGCCCGCAAGGGGCAGGTTAGGGGCTGATTGATGGGTGGCAGTGACAGGGGGTGATTGATGGGTGATAGGTGATTGGCAGGTGATTGACAGGTGATCAGTGGGTTATTACAGGGAAGAACAGATGTAATTAATGCACTGGTGAATTGATAAGGGGGGGTCAGAGGGCAATCTGAGCGTGTGGGCGGGTGATTGGGTGCCCGCAAGGGGCAGATTAGGGTCTGATCTGATAGGTAAAAGTGACAAGTGGTGATAGGGGGTGATTGATGGGTGATTGATGGGTAATTAGTGGGTGTTTAGAGGAGAGAATAGATGTAAACAATGGATTTGGGAGGTGATCTGATGTCGGATCTGTGGGCGATCTATTGGTGTGGGGGGGTGATCAGATTGCCCGCAAGGGGCAGGTTAGGGGCTGATTGATGGGTGGCAGTGACAGGGGGTGATTGACGGGTGATTGATGGGTGATTGACGGGTGATTGACAGGTGATTGACAGGTGATTGACAGGTGATCAGGGGGATAGATGCATACAGTAAACAGGGGGGGGGGGTCTGGGGGGGGGGGTCTGGGGAGAATCTGAGGGGTGGGGGGTGATCAGGAGGGGGCAGGGAGCAGGGGGGGGGATAAAAAAAAAAATAGCGTTGACAGATAGTGACAGGGAGTGATTGATGGGTGATTAGGGGGGTGATTGGGTGCAAACAGGGGTCTGGGGGGTGGGCAGGGGGGGGGTCTGATGGGTGCTGTGGGCGATCTGGGGCGGGGGGGGGAGAAAATCAGTGTGCTTGGTGCAGACTAGGGTGGCTGCAGCCTGCCCTGGTGGTCCCTCGGACACTGGGACCACCAGGGCAGGAGGCAGCCTGTATAATACACTTTGTAAACATTACAAAGTGTATTATACACTTTGTATGCGGCGATCGCGGGGTTAACATCCCGCCGGCGCTTCCGTATAGCCGGCGGGATGTTGCGGCGAGCGAGCGGTGACAGGCGCCGGCGGAGGATCGCGTCACGGATGACGCGATCGCTCCGCCCATGCCCTTAAATGGACCGCCGCCTCTGTGGGTGAGGCCGTCCTGCAGGGCTCCACTTCCCCGCCGCCCCTGTGTAGTGGGCGGTCGGGAAGTGGTTAAAGCTTGGGAAATAATGAGAAGGAGGAAGTATTTTTTTTTCCACAGAGAGCGCTGTGGGGAAAAGCTGCAGTTTGGCTTTGTAATTAAGGAGGTCAAGACACATTTTCCTCAATTTTCAATCAGAAGCGTGGGCAGCTTTTTAATTTGCATGAGAGAAACTCTCACCCTCTTTGTTGGCTGAATCTGTCATACAACAGTGTCAGTGTTTGCACTTTCTGCCACAATCATCTGGGCACAGAAGTCATCTGGTGTTGGCAGGAACTGCACTCTAAGCAGTGGCATCCACAAAGGTAACTTTTATAATCACCATAAGCGGATAGAATCAATCCTTTGGTTCATGCTTCTCTTACTCTGAAAAGCCGAATCTAACCAATGGCTGCTGGTCTTTTCCAGCCTTGCAGACCTTGTGGATGCCTTGTCCCATTTCCTCTTCTTAACCATTAACCCTGCCTCTACCGATGCCTAACCCTAACCTCCCCCCCCCTTAAATCCCCGGTGGAGCCTAACCCTTTACCTCCCCATCCACACTCCCAACAGTAAAATATCCATGCATGAAAGCTGAGATTAATGTCAATAGACAGAAATGTGTGTGCCCACAGGCGCCCGATAAAATGTCGGTCACCGGAGCTGCCCACGGTGCAAATTACGGCTATAAATACTGATTGCAAAGGCTCTGGGCACCCAAGTTTCAGCCTATTGCTGCTAGTCATGGCTTTTATCATTGGCACCTATGGCGGCATCAGGGGCACACTTCTTACCAGTTTTGGTCTCCAGACCTCCACCCCCCAGCAAAAACAAACAAGAACTGTTTTTTTTTTTTATTCAATGCCTTCCAATATTTAATCATTTGTACCTGTAGGCCAAACTGACTACAAATTAAGAATCCTCAAGTAGCATTATCCTATAATAGCTCTGAAATGGTCTGATCATATTAACATCTGTAGCAGATCATACTTGCTTCATCCATTCTTTATGTTCAATGATACAGTGGGTTGCAAAACTATTCGGCCCCCTTCAAGTTTTCCACATTTTGTCACATTACTGCCACAAACTTGCATCAATTTAATTGGAATTCCACGTGAAAGACCAATACAAAGTAGTGTACATGTGAGTAGTGGATTGAAAATCATACATCATTCCAAACATTTTTTACAAATAAATAACTGCAAAGTGGGGTGTGCGTAATTATTCAGCCCCCTGAGTCATTACTTTGTAGAACCACCTTTTGCTGCAATTACAGCTGTCAGTCTTTTAGGGCATGTCTCTACCAGCTTTGCACATCTAGAGACTGAAATCCTTGCCCATTCTTCTTTGCAAAACAGCTCCAGCTCAGTCAGATTAGATGGACAGTGTTTGTGAACAGCAGTTTTCAGATCTTGCCACAGATTCTCGATTGGATTTAGATCTGGACTTGACTGGGCCATTCTAACAAATAGATATGTTTTGTTTTAAACCATTCCATTGTTGCCCTGGCTTTATGTTTAGGGTCATTGTCCTGCTGGAAGGTGAACCTCTGCCCCAGTCTCAAGTCTTTTGAAGTCTCCAAGAGGTTTTCTTCCAAGTTTGCCCTGTATTTGGCTCCATCCATCTTCCCATCAACTCTGACCAGCTTCCCTGTCCCTGCTGAAGAGACGCACCCCCCGAGCATGACCCTGCCACCACCATATTTGACAGTGGGGATGGTGTGTTCAGAGTGATGTGCAGTGTTAGTTTTCTGCCACACATAGTGTTTTGCATTTTGGCCAAAAAGTTCCATTTTGGTCTCATCTGACCAGAGCACCTTCTTCCACATGGTTGCTGTGTCCCCCACATGGTTTGTGGCAAACTGCAAACGGGACTTCTTATGCTTTCTGTTAACAATGCCTTTCTTCTTGCCACTCTTCCATAAAGGCCAACTTTGTACAGTGCATGACTAATAGTTGTCCTATGGACAGAGTCTCCCACCTGAGCTGTAAATCTCTGCAGCTCGTCCAGCGTCACCATGGGCCTCTTGACTGTATTTCTGATCAGCACTCTCCTTGTTCGGCCTGTGAGTTTAGGTGGATGGCCTTGTCTTGGTAGGTTTACAGTTGTGCCATACTCCTTCCATTTCTGAATGATCGCTTGAACAGTGCTCCTTGGGATGTTCAAGGCTTTGGACATCTTTTTTTAACCTAAGCCTGCTTTAAATTTCTCAATAACTTGATCCCTGACTTGTCTTGGACCTGTCTTGTGTGTTCTTTGGACTTCACGGTGTTGTTGCTCCCAATATTCTCTTAGACAACCTCTGAGGCCCTCACAGAGCAGCTGTATTTGTACTGACATTAGATTACACACAGGTGCACTCTATTTAGTCATTAGCACTCATCAGGCAATGTCTATAGGCAACTGACTGCACTCAGATCAAAGGGGGCCAAATAATTATGCACGCACCGCTTTGCAGTTATTTATTTGTAAAAACTGTTTGGAATCATGTATGATTTTCGTTCCACTTCTCACGTGTACACCACTTTGTGTTGGTCTTTCATGTGGAATTCCAATAAAATTGATATATGTTTGTGGCAGTAATATGACAAAATGTAGAAAACTTCAAGGGGGCTTAATACTTTTTCAACCCACTGTAGGTGTATAATCTGTGTATTACATCACAGTGATATTCATTCTCTGCCATACACATCAGTTTCCAACAATGCCAAATTAGTACTTACTCCAGAGGAAATTGCAGACACTCCGTTTTAACTGTTTTTTTTCCCAAGGGTGCAGACACAATAGAAGCCATAAGATCAACATCGCTGCCAGACTGTTGATATTTAATAAAAATAACAGGTAACATTACATACTGTATTCCTAACAAAAACAATATCCACGGGGCACTACAAAAGTAGCATGCAGCTAGGGAACCACTGGCCTTCTAGGGATCTCCACATACCCTTGATCCACATTCAAAGAAGGATAACACAACCAGGGTGCTAATATTCCAGGATTATCCCAATAATTGTAAAAGCAGCTCACACATTGTTACAAACAAAGCCCAAGTGTACAGATTTATCAAACCCAGTGCAAGGAAAACTGGAACAGAACTGGAACAAAAATGGAGCGGATTTCCACGTCAGGAATTCTGATTTGTTACTCTGAGCAACTGTTTTGATCTGTACCTATTTTCCTTGATATTGAACCTCCATATACATCTAAAATGTAATTATTAAAATTATACAATATCTAGTGGGATTTTCACTGTAGAAGATAAGTACTTAGCTGTGTGCTGGAGGCAAAATGCTTGGTAACCAGCTATATCTGTATATTAATTTGGATCCGGGGACATAGATCAGATGACACTCCAGAAGCACTTTAACATATGCATACAAGTAGACCACTTGTATGGAAGTATCTGGTTTGTAGAATCCAATATTTTAGTTCCTTTTCGTAAAGGGAACCTTAACTGAGAGGGATAAGGATTTTTTTTTAAACTATACCAGTTGCTTGTCAGTCCTGCTGATCTCTTTGGCTGCAGTAGTGGCGGAATCACTCACCTGAAACAAGCATGCAGCTAATCCAGTCTGACTTCATTCAGAGCATCTGATCTGCATGCTTGTTGAGGGGCTGTGGCTAAAAGTATTAGAGACACCAGATCAGCTGAAGAGTCAGGCAACTGGTATTATTTTAAAAGGAAAAATCCATATCCTTCTCAGTTTAGGTTCCCTTTAAGTGAATAGTTAAGTGAATGGTTAGATTGATGGTGTGCTTCGCTGTGCATATTAAAACTACCCATAAGCCATTGTCAATGTCCTGTATTTTGTTAGCTTCTATCCATTACACTTACCATTCAGCTTTCTATTTCATTTTTTGAATTACCCTAATTCTTATATGCAAAATACAGCTCATGATGTGGCAAGGTTTCTTCCTCCAAGAGAGCAAACACACATCAACATTTGTATATATTCAAGGAGCAAAGAATCCAGGAGCATCTCACCATTATATATAAAAAAACTTCAATGCTTTAATTCAAATTCTTCTTAAAAAACAGTACAAACATTCAGGAAGTAAAAAAGGTTTTTGAAAAGACAATACTTATCAAGTCCCAAGATAAGTGCTGCAGCTTGGTGATACAGGTCAAAGAGAGGTGCGGAGGAGATGTGGTCGACGATCGTTTCGTTCCCCCCCTCCCCCCGCCCCATTGGGGCTTTATCAAGACTGAGACACATCAACATTTGATTGGCCAATGATTCCATGTATTATAAGGACCAACAGATTTTGCATGCTATGAACAGATTGTGTAGGTAAGCTCTCATACTACATGGAAGTGGTAAAATTGGTCAATCAATGGCCAATCAAAATTGGATGTACACTATGCCCAAGGATACTATGTACACTAAGCTTTAAGGATACTTTTATTGGCTAGCTTTTGATCATATGCATATCATCATTATTGTTGTGATTACTTATATCAGTTATTTTTAATGTATTAAAGGGTATGTTGAAGTTGTAACTGCAATGCATGCCCTCATTGGGAAGACAGTTCCCCACTTTCTGACCAAACAGGAAATGGGATAATTGGAAAGTAACAGGGACAGCAATAAAAAAAATATTTTTCTGAGTGAAGCAATAGAACACTGATCACGTAGTGTGTTGTCGCTCACTTCCTTTCTAGTGATATTCTGGACTCACATTAGAATCAGACCCGTGGTGTAGTCAGGACAGGGAGAATATATATTTATATTTGTCGCTGGATGAGACAAATGACAGGATGAGACAAATGACGGCTCACCCTGCTGCCGCTCAAATACCCGGCGGTGTTAAATACTATTCCCCTCCAGGTCATAGCAACACAGAGAGAGAAGTAATTCAGAGTCTGGCGATCACCGGATCCCCAAATAACCCTTGCACAGGGTACGTAGCATTGCACTAATGCTATGGCAGCACCCAGTTTAAGCTCTTGCTGTTGAGCACCATGCGCCAAAACTACCTGCTTCAGACAGCCAGTTAGGTAAATTATCCTCAGTAATGACACATACATCAATAAACTGTTCTTGCATGATAGATTTTCTGTTGAAAATGTGTTTTCTAAATGTTTGGCTTGTGTAGCTGCTGCAGTCAGGATTTTACTTAGGTTCAAACTTTAAACATGTTTGATGATATCGTTTTTATCTATTTCACATATGGAAAGCGCAAATAAATAAAGTTTTATGCCAAATTTCCAGAGATATTTACATGAAATATATTTCTTTTGTTTGGCACCTTCACATAACACTAATGGGTTTACTGCTTTGGAAACCAGATGCCTCTAGTACAATGCATAGTGTTCAGTTGAATTTTTTCTTTTAAATCTGGAAAAATGCCTGATCCAGATGGATACCCTGTTGGGTTTTGGCATGACTCCAAATATTGTGTTTCATGTTATTATTTTCAAAACAAGACTAATAAACAGTTTACAATAAAAGAACAAGTATATTCACAACTTAAGCAATCGTAAGGACACAATTATAATTTAACTTGCATTTCATTTTATTATGCTTTCTTGTGTTTTTTTCCAGCTAGGTATAAATGCGTTCTTAGTACTCATCTATCTTTTTTCTTGATGACTAAAGCTTTGAAAGAATAACAATGGACCACATAAACACAGAGGAACTGCTGCAGCAATGATTTTTCATTGTCTGTGCATTCAGATACTGCAATATCTAAACTCCAAGGCCAGTCACATGTTTCATAGACCTGTGCAGCTATTCTTTTTAAAGAGTACTTGAGGTGAAAATTACAGGCTGTGTAAAATTGAGGTGAAACGTACAGACAGGCTCTGTCTCAATATGGATTGGGGGGGGGGGGTCACAGGGATAAATATGTACCTGTTATGACTTATTTAGGGCGCTGGTGACACTCTGCCTCCTCCTTGGCAATACTGTAGTGGCCATGTTTGCAAAGACTACTGAAGCTCTTTGTAATCCTCCACATACATGGCCACGAACTGCCCCCAGCTTAGCAGCCACCAATCAGGCCGCGGCTCCTAAGCTGCGGGCAGGCCATGGCCAATAAGGTGGGCATGGCCAGAGCCACCATGGCCAGTTTGAAATCGCCAGGGCCCAACTCAAAGGGAAGGTGGAGCAAACACCTGCCTTTATGGATGACACCTGGGCAGGTATGTATTCAACCCCATGACCCCCCCATTCTCCATCATTTGAGCCTGTCATGACAAGTTATTCTATTATAGCACATGGTTCACTAGTGTCATGTCAGTGGATTCTACAGAATGTTGCCAGGCTCTTTTCATTTCCATTTGACATTACAAGTGGTAAATAATAATTATAACAAGTGTCCGATATTCACCAATCAGCCTTGTAAAACAAAACGATCATATCTATGTTTGGATGCAACGCTTTAGCATTCTCCAGTGACATGTCAATATTCTCAGTGCAACATGCATATTATGGTTTCCATATTGCTGGACAAGCACACGTCCACCTCCTTAGACTGAAGCTATGTACATACGCTATGAAAAAGTTAGTAGAAAGCAATTGGATTGGACCAATTACATTGCATAATTAGACCAATCACATTGCTCAATTGGACCAATCCGATTGAACTAATCACATTGATTCAATAATGAGAGAATTACAGCAGTTTACATTTTCCATTGAGGTTAACTGAGAAAATCCTTTATATAAAATAAAATTAAGAAGCATTAAAGAAAACCTGTAATGAGAAAAACCTACCCTAGGGGTTACTCACCTCGGGTGGGTGAAGCCTCCGGATCCTATTGATGTTCCCCCGTCCTCCTCGGGTCCCACGGCGGTGGAGATAAAGCTCCCCGAACAGCAGGAATGTAAATATTTACCTTCCCGGCTCCAGCGCAGGTGCAGTATCGTCTCTCCACTCGGAGATAGGCGTAAATAGCCGATTGCTGTTGGCCCGCTCTACTGCGCAGGTGCAAGTCTCCTGCACCTGCGCAGTAGAGCGGACCTGACGGAGATCGGCTATTTTCGCCTATCTCCGTGCAGAGAGCATAACAGCGCCCCCTCTGGAGCCAGGAAAGGTAAATAAATCAGTTCTTATCATCGCTTGTCAGGCTTGTCGAGGGAGGATTTCGGGACACTTCGGGGGAGCCAGCACTGCATTACCTACAGCTAAGGGGGGTGGGAAGCCTCATTGGACCCTGAGGCTTCCCCTCCTGAGGTGAGTACCCCCCAGGTGAACTTTTTTTGCTACATGTTCTCTTTAAGATTACAGCAGGTTGAAATCTAACAAAATAGGCACAAAGCCAAGGGGGTGAATACTTTTGCAAGGAGCTGTTCTTCAATTGCTAAAAATTTAAAACAAACAAACAAAAAAATAATAAAAAAAATTAAAAAAACTCTCATTAACATTAACAGCAGAAAGCAATTCATTCAAAAATGGTGCCAGTTAGGGCTGTATAATGTTCAGAGACCAGCAGCCCCAGTGATCAATAGCTGCTTATTGTAATATATTCTGTGCTTGTTGCTAATAATCTATTACAGACTTTGGTATTGACAGCATTAAGTAATGACGTTAAACAAGTGGTAGTTATGGATGTGTAAAGTGCAATGACAACCAGCAGTACTGATCAATAACTGATTTTTAACATATAATGCATTTGCTTTTGGTAATCTAATAAAAGTCTCACTTACTAACAGTAGACTGGTGATGATAAAAGCTTTAAAATACAGTTCTACACTAGCATCATAGTTACTGTGTGCACTATGTTCCTATAGCCTTCAAATGGTACACTATAACAGCCCCAAAGCTATAGAAATTATTCATTTTCCCTATAAAATGACTTAGATAACTATTTTTTGAAGCACAGCACAGCATGAAATGGCTGCTCCGTCCGGCTATGGTTTCTGTTTTATAAACCCTGGACGGGACCCAATACCGGGTGATGCAGGCAGCCAATAGGCACCTCCTGCCTCCAAGATAGTTGCAAGACTTCCCTGATATTTTTTGAATGTTGCTTGATGGATCAGACCATGATAGGACAGCTCCCTATGCAGCCAGATTCTTACATAAATCTCAACAGTATTCAGGTATGAATGAATTAAACTGAATGCACGATCTTTGGGTCACATTTGACTTCAAATCATAACTAAGCAACAACACTAAATATCAATATGTTTGTGTGGGATTCTTGTTCAGGCTCTGCATCAAGTCCTAGTGGGGTTGTTAAGCACAAATCTACTTTGAGTTAAATAAGAAAACCCAAACCTGATTTTAATTAAAAATAACCTGAAAAGTATGTTATGGTATTTGGTCCCTATAGTCTGGATTTCTTAGTCAGATTAAAAAATAAAATGCTAGGTCTCATAGGTTCTGATGATAGCCACCAAATTAAAAGATTAATATTCCAAAAATGAATAGGGCTGAAAAACAGGGCGACTCCCAAGTCCAATTTTGGAATGACAGTTTTTGAATGGTTGTAACAAAAGGCAACAAATAGACTGGGAAAGATTCCATTATGGGCTGTTTAAAATGTGCCTTCCAGTATCATATTGCTCCTGATTCCACTATAAATATCACACAGAACCAGGTTTGAGGAACCTAAGCCTCTAATGATTTGCAGTGGCTGGATAGTGTACTGGTTAAGGGCTCTGGCTCTGCCAGAGGAGGCCAGGGTTACAATTTTGACTGTTCCTGTTCAGTAATCCAGCACCTTTTCAGTAAGGAGATCTTATGGCAAGACCAGAATTGGTCCGAGTCAGAGGCGAGAGAGGCAGTGTAGGAGGGGGCGCACTCAGCTATAATTCCTCTATTGTGTTTGAAGCAGAGAGAAATAAGAAAAGGAGATACATGGCTGTGACTGCAAGCCAGATAACTAGAGATTAAGGTGTTGGGGGTTTCTGGGCCTTGGGAAGTCTCTTAGTCTAATAGCAATTAGTGTGTGGCAGACGACTGGGGTGGGAGGGATGGAGGGGTGCAAATTGGTGTCTTAGCCTTTGGTGCTGGAGGACCTTGTCCCAGCTCTGGGCAAGACTCCCTAACACTGCTACTGCCTACTGAGTGGCATAGTGGCTGCAGCTCTGTTGCTTTGAGTAAAGTGCAGGAGAAAAGTGCTATATAAATGTTCTGTGTCTTGTTATAGTCAAGTACAAATTGTAAAAGAATTCACAGAAATGTCAAAATCAATAACTGCAATGCAATCTTTGAATGTGACTTTTAAATGATATGCAGATGCCTCAATTTCAATTCTGCAGATGTATAAAGCATTACAATTTTTCTCTTTTACGTTTTACAGATGAACATGCATAGTGCTTACATAAATATATTTCTTGTTAATTGGCTATTAATTCTATGTGTAGTACCTATACTATAAGTCAAATTAATTTCAGTATGATAATTAAGGATATATATTCAACCAGCAAAACAGTAATATAAATGAAAGAAAAATGAATGTCACTTTGTGTGTATATTATAAGCTTAACATTTTGTCACTGCTTGCATATAAGATGTGAAATTACGTGAACAACAAAAGTGATTTTTGACTTAATTTAATGCATAAATTTAATTGCTTGCTTGTCTAACATATTAAATAATGCTTTATATGAATTGCTGCAGTTGTCAGAAGGAACAACTGCAGTAGCAAAGCTATACAGCAAACTCCTAATAAGACAAATGTCAAGTTAAGAACAATACAATGCATGGGCACCTTTCATATTCACAAAGAGAATAAAAATATATTGATTTTTAAATGTCTCATTTTCGTATTCCGCACCAGATTGATGTCGATGTATACAGTTTTCAATATTAGTTGAATTATTACATATTTCCTATTATTGATTGGGGTAACAATAACTGTCATTGCTGATTAATGAGCACTTAAGTATGTTAAATATTTAAAACAGTAAATCATGCGTTTGTATATGATTTTCAATAGAAACATTTCTAGATGAGAAGATAACAGACAGTCCTGTAAATTGTCTTGTAAGCATATTTTTGTATATTATAAAATCGCACTTTAGACTGCTATCTCCAAATTGTAAGACTGACCTTTAGAAAACACTTGATAATTTTACCATTTGCATTATTTGTGGTTCTACTGCACTATTCTGGGCACTTTGATTATTAAAGACATGACATACATTGCACTTGCTGTACAGATAATAATACATGATATCAAGATCCACATGTATTATGGGCTATACTTCAGAAATACTTTAAGATCATGGCATTTTGCTGGCAGCTGTCACTCATTATGATTATGAATTTAAAAAATATATAACTGTGAACAGTGGTATTTTATTATAACTAATTTAGAAAATATACTTTATTGTGAAGCAACCTATATTAAGGGGGGGGGGGGGGATATGTTATTTTCAAGTAGAAAACTTTTAATTTCAGATTTTCAGATTTTCAACTTATCTCAATAGGACTATACTTTCAAAAGATACTTTAACATGCTAACCTTTAACTTCTTGATTCCTAAGATTCACTTGTGCAGGAAGGCATACATTCTAGGGGGCTCTATGCAAAGTGTACTGTTGCCATGGTTGCAAAGAAGTGGATTTTCATTTGTCTTATGTAAATGTCTTAAAATGACTCTCTGACTTCCGGTTCCGGCGCCTGCATGAATGGAGGTTAGTGAAAAGTGCTCCGTGCAGCCCCCGGCTTCTTAACTTGCAAGCAGCCAAACAAATGCTGGGAAGCCCCGGCGGCCCACATCTCCAGGCAGCTTAAGAACCGCAAATGGAGAAATATCTCACCCGCTCCTCCCGTAAGAACACGGAGAAGGGAGGTCAATGCGGCAGACAAGCTGACAAGATGGCACCGGGTAGATCTCAGCCTGCGCACAGCCCAGAACCACACTCCCCCTTCAGGACATGGGACACAGACAGCATGGATGATGACAATTCTAGAGGGGCATTCCATAACGATGACCACAGAGCAATAGCCATAAAGGTGGCTAAATATATCGCTCCTGATCTACAAACTATAGTGGAAGGGGCAGTGAAGACGTCTTTAGGGACGGTCATGCGTCAGCTCCAGGAGCACGCGGGGAGAATAGGAGAAGCAGAAAAACGGATAAGAGCCTTAGAAAAAGAGGTGGAAACAGCCAATAAACAACTAGAGGTTTCTCAAAGACACGAAAAGATGTTTTAGCATTGAAGACATGGAAAATCGTTCAAGGCGGAACAATTTACGGGTGGTTGGACTACCTGAACATTACAAACTACAAGACATCAACGATTTCTGTGAAAAACTCTCCCAGAGATGCTGAATTTAGAGGGCATGTTCCAGGCAGAAGGAGCGCACAGAGTGGGCCCAGCGAGAGCTGTGGGAGACAAGAGGCAACCGAGGTTAGTGATGGTAAGATACCTGGACTACAAGGATAAACTAAAGATACAATCAACATTCAACGCAAGGCGGGAACCTCTGTCAGTGGAAGACAAAAGGATTATGATCTTCAACGACTATTTGCTGGACGTCACCAAGCGCCGACAATCCTTCAATGAAATATGTTCAGAGCTGGTGGAGAGGAAGGTAAAGTTTGCCCTGATGTACCCAGCAACATTAAGAGTCACTGCAAAAGATGGGGAGAATTATATCTTCAAGAAACCGTCAGATGCAAAAAAGTTCTTATTGCACCCCACAGCTTTTAAAAGCCCAGTCAGAGGATCTCCTCAGCAACAGCAACCTGACGAACCAGAAAGTGACACCTGAAATTCTGGACTCAAGTTCAGGTTCCGTGTGAGTTTAAAAGCATCTGATTGATGAGAGTTGTCTAGCTATATTATGCGTTTTCTTTTTCAAGTATAAATGGTTGCATTACGTTTCAAACTGCTGGTTATATAAAAATGCTGAAGCCGGAGGAGCGCGCGGCAAGAGAAGGCATGGAAAAGTACATGACAGACGGGAAATGCAGGGAAAAAGAAAGAGTAAAGTTTGGGGGACTGGTAATATTAAGAATGCTAGTTAGAAAGCACCTATGTATCAGTTTAGAGGGACGGGGAAGGGTGAGGGGGGAGGTAAACGGTCACTCCATGCTGAGGGGAATTGTATATATTCAAATGTATGATTATTTTTCCTGTATGTACCAAGGAGGCTCTGATTCGAGGTGGCAAGCCACGAGCACACTACCGTCGACCACTGTAGATTTTTCTAGATGACTATTAAAATCGTATCGTAGAATGTGAAAGACCTGCGGTCTCCCTCAAAGAGATTGCAGGTCCTGCGTCACTTGAAAAAATTATGTGTGGACGTGGCACTATTGCAGGAAACCCACCTTAGAAAAGGGGAAGTGAAATTCATGCGTAAAAGCTGGGCATCCAAAGTGTTTGAATCACCGGCCCCGCTTCGTAAGGCAGGGGTCATAATACTAGTTGGCAAGGCACTTCGTGCAAAGTCAGAGCCTCTGTGGCCCAACGAAGAGGGTAGATGCCTGGGGATCAAAGTCACTCTGCCTGGAGAAACTTTAACAATATATAATGTGTATGGCCCAAATGGAGGCATAGACCAATTCTTAAACAATATTCAGTGGCAAATCACGAAGGAAGCCTCTGAAAATCTTATAATTGGGAGAGACTGGAATGAGGTATTACATCCACTAGAGGATAGGTCAGGGGAAAGAAAAGCCCAACGTCTAGTTGAGGGGAAAGAAACGGCACTGTCCAAATTTCATAAGACTCTGCATCTTACAGACACATGGAGGTTTATGCATCCCCAATGACAAAGAATACTCCTTCCACTCAGCGACGCATGGTACATTCTCGCGGTTAGATTACATTTTTCTGAACGGACGTATGATTAACAGGCTTCAATCAGCAAACATAGAGAATCTAGTTATCTCCGATCACGCCCCCATATCAGTGACTATTCACAACAGATCCAAAGAGGGTTGGATATAATTTGGAGGTTTCCCTCTTTCTAATATGGAGATGAGGCTTTCAATGCGTTGCTGAAAGGCTGGTGGTTTGAATATAGGGAAGATAATATTAGACGTGAGACAGACCCCCACCTCTTTTGGGACATGACTAAGGCAGTGCTGAGAGGTCGAATTATATCATATACCACAACAAAAAAGAAAGATACATCCAAAAAATATATGGAGGCGGTTGCGCGTGTCAGAGAGGCTTACAGAAAATATTAAACCAATCCAAATGAGCGAACAAGTGCGGAATGGCTGGCAGCAAAGGCTAACTCGGATCGCTGGTTTAAGGATAGAAAAGCACTCTCCAGATCATATCTAGAATTGAAATACCAGAAGCATGGCAGCAAAGCCGGACGCCTATTGGCCTTTATGGCACGGGAACACTTTGCTCCTCCAGGAATACATTCCATAAGAAAGGAGGGGGGAGAGCTGGTGAACCACCCTAAACAGGTAAATGAAGTATTTACCCGATTCTATGAGTCCCTGTATTCGGAACCAGAAAGGGTAAACTTGGAGGGAATACAAGAGGTATTGCAACAGGTCCGCCTGCCCCGTCTAACCCAGGATGAGGTAGAAGGACTAAATGCAGAAATAACAGAATAAAATAACAAGAAATTAGAGTGACTATAAAAAACTTAGCCAACCATAAGGCCCTGGGGCCAGATGGCCTTCCAGGGGAATTCTATAAAATTCTAAAGGATGAAGTTGCCCCAACGCTCTAGTCAGCTTACGACAAAACTTTAAAAGGAGAAGGCATTCTGGGTATCGAGAAGGAAGCATACATTAAACTACTCCTAAAATCAGGAAAAGATCCACAAGACCCAGAGTCTTAACGCCCAGTATCGCTAATAAACCAAGATGCAAAGTTGCTATCCAAAATAATGGCCAATAGATTGGCAGAATTTATACCGAAACTAATACACGGGGAACAAGTGGAGTTTATAAGGGGCAGGGTGGTGGCAACTAATATCAGGAAAGTACTCTCAGTTCTTGAACAGGTAAAAGCCTACCCGAAAACAAGAACTGTGCTCTAGTGACCTTTGACACCGAAAAGGCTTTCAACGCGGTTAGATGGACATGTTTGGAAGCAGTGTTAGCAAAAATGGGATTTGAGGGGGCATTCATAAATGTCTTCAGGCTAATGTATAACTCCCCCCAAGCCTGGGTTTATACACCAGGTTTTCTCTCTCAACCTCGTATCTTGCACAGAGGCACGCAACAGCTCTGGAGCCAATGGCAAGACTCTTACATAAACAATTAGAGGGACTAAGCTTTGGAAGGATAAAAATAGTGCAAACTCTTTTTGCAGATGATCTCCTACTATTCCTGTCTGATCCGGTCCAGCAGCTGCCGAAAGCCTTGGAAATTATTCAGGAGATAGGCCAACATTGAAGTCTGAGATATTAATGATCTCTAAGCTAGCAGACCAGGGGATAGCCAGAGGATTAGGGGTACAGATGGCAAAAGAAAAATTCGGTACTTAGTGTAACGATTGTGGAATTCTCTCCGTGTTCAGCGCACAAGACGTGCGCTGACATTGCGGAAATCCTCCACAAGCGTATAATTTGAGGGAACCCAGCAAAAGGTGCAATGCACCTGTAGAGGGAAATTCCTGTCGGCAGGTGAAGCTGTGGAGTGCAAAGGAACAGCTCCTCTGCCCTGCCACACACGCCAGACAGGAATTGCACGAAGGGAAGAAACGCAGGGCAAGATAGCCCTGAAAGAGAGAGATCAAAGCGACAGAGGGTATGTGTGTTCACCAAACTAGTCGCCAGTCGCCACCCTGCGACGATGAACACACAACCAGGAAGATAAAGTGAGAAGGCAATCGCCGGAGATGGCGGTTGCTAACAGCGACACAAGACCGAATAAGCACAGGTGAGGAATGTATGTATGTCCACCAGTCTAGCCGCCAACCTGCGACGGCGGACACACAACAAAGGAAACTGAGTGAGAACGCAATCGCCTGAGAAGCGATTGCGAATGAGATTGAGCAAAGGGACAGATTGTATGTGTGTGCACCAAACTAGTCACCAACCCGCGACGGTGCATACACAACAGCAGATATGAAGTAGGAACGCAATCGCAAGAGAGGCGATTGCCAGAGGTGACACAAGGCTACAGCAAGGCAGAGCATGAGAGTAGCAAAGGCAAAGCAAATATACAATGAGAAGATGCTTTTTTAAGTTTGCTCTGAACCAGCAACAGTGTGTCTATGGCAACAACTGATGTTACATTGATTATTACATGCAGGTGAATAGATCTGGAGGACACATTTTTTCTTGCCTTGCCTTGTCCCCTTTTTTCATAACATCTTTTGGATTTTTTCAGCATTCAAGGACCTCATCTCTTTGGAGGGACTTTATGCCTGCTTTTTTATTGGTACCAGTGGTCGCAATAGTGACCAGTCACAGGGGCAGGTGTATGAGTCTGGAGTGAATCTGACACAAGGAGTGGGTTATGCATGAGGGACAGACAAACATGAAACAGAGGACGCGAGCGCTTGCTTAACGGTTACCTAACCGAGCCTCCAGCAAGCGTTCGTAGCAGACAAGACAGATACACGAAAACAGGAATAAGTGAGAGATAGGATCCACAGCACTAGCGCAAGAGGCTAGTGCGATCCAGGAAGACAGAACAGAAGGATCCACAGCACTAGCGCAAGGCGAGTGCGATCCAAGCTAGACAGGCTGATGAGATAGCTAGTAGCAACCGCTGCTCCAGCTATACTCCAAGAACAAAGATCAGAACGATCTCCTGTCGACCACCGCTGGGACAGGACAATCGCGACAAACAAAACAGATATGCAATCCTAACTGCACTAGGGAACCTGCCTAGTGCAGTCCCAGGAATACTCTAAGCTAATCTTCAAACAATGAGCAAGGTTGACACTCCAGGAGTGTTTCACAGGACTAACCCTTATGGCCAGCCCAGATCTGTGATATCACATGGTATATATAGAGCAAGCCTACAAAGGATGTGGCTAGGCAATCTGCATGACAAACGTATGCAAATTCCTCAGCAGCAAGCTGCAAAACTGACAAAAGATCTCTCTTCCAGAGACCTGCAGAATGCAGACCTGAACAGTGGTCAAAAAGCTGCCTGCCTGCGCAGGCAGCCAAGCGGATCCTCACACTTAGGTATAGAAATAGGCAAAGACCCGAGCTCCCTTTACACGCGCAACTTCACTCCATTAATTAAATCCATAATTGAGCAATTACAGAGATGGAAAGAGATCCCATTGGGGGTGTCCGGCAGGGCAGCATTGGTCAAAATGGTAAGCTTTGGAAGATTACTATACCCAATGCAGGTTATTCCCTTACTCCTAAAGCATAAAGATGTCCAAGCTTTCAACTCAGCATTCGCAACATTCTTATGGAAAGGTAAACGGGCACGTATAAACCTGACAAGGCTGCAGTTCCCAAAAGAGATGGGGGGCTTAACTTCCCAAATATTAGGAAATACAACCTAGCATGCATGTTTAGGCATGTCAGGGACTGGATAGCAATATGGCCTACTTCTCAAACTTACAATTGGAAAAACACATAGCTGAACCATGGGAGCTAACAGGTCTATTGCATGCAGGTTGGGCTTCCCTTCCTTTAAGATTAAAGCACAATGTGATCTATAGAGACACCCTGTTGACATGGAGAGAAATCCGTAAACTATACCATCTCCCGTGGAAGATTTCAAAATACATGCCCCTGGGGGGAAACCCAAACTTCAAACCAGACTCCCTGCTTGAACATTATATCAACTGGGAAGGCAAAGGTATCATAAGGCTGGGAAACTTGTTGGATCTCCGGGATCATAGATTACTAGCTTTTAAAGAGATAGCACAAATGTATAATATCCCGATATCTGACTTCCTAATTTATGGTCAAGACCGGTCATATGTACGAACCAATCTGAGCAATGTGGCAGCTATAGCTAAAATCACACCGTTTGATACATTTTTAAAACTCAGAGGGGAAAGGTTGTCTTTGTCGGAAATCCAGCAGGCTATCGCAGCTGTGGGGATGGAGGTTAAAGCGAAACATAACATGAGTAGCTGGGCAAAGACCTTTCAGATCCCACAGATAGAAGAGAAAATACCGGAGGGAAATAACACAGTTAGGCGAGTATTAGTCGGTGAAAAATGGAGGGAATCACATTTATTGATGATTTACAAGGCGAAATATGCATTTAACATAAGATACAAAGATCCGAGACTAGGGTACTTGGACCATTGCCCGAAAGGTAACCAACCTCAGGCGAACATGGTACACTGCATATGGGATTGTACAGTAATACAGGCATTCTGGGACTCAGTATGTGAATTTGCAGGTAAATTGAGCAAGTGTATAATAGTGAAAGAACCTATGTTGCTATTATTTAACGCGGTTCCCACAGATAATAAAGCATAAAATTCCACAAAATGGCCAGACATCATACATATAGTAATGACTGCTGCAAGGAAAACATTATTCAATAAATGGATATACCATACTCCACCGTCTCTGTGGGATGTACAGGAAGAAATGAGGCATCTCATGCAGATGGAAAGGTTGGACGCTACCATAAACATGGAAAAAGGCACAAAATAATTATTTCACAGATGGAAACCATTTCTTGTGCACACTTTGTCAGACTCGGACATACAACAGCTGGTACGGCCATTCAAATATACCTCGTGGTACGCAAGTGCTGACCTATCTGGGACACTTGGAAGGCTAAAATTAAGAACTGGAGTAACCCAGCCTGATACGGGATATTGACACTTCCTGAGTCACTTTCCCTCATTGTACTATATAGGAGGAGAGACTTCCTTTAAGGCAGGAGTGACCGTGGGTGGGGGGGATGGAGGGGTTGGATTTAGGGGGGGGAGGGGGGAGGGAGAACCTGTTATAATTGTTTATGGTGAAAAACACCTTCGTTTAGAAGTGCATGATAGCTACAGACGATTAAAAAGTTCAATAAAACATTTATAAAAAAAAAAAATGACTCTCTGTCAATCTACTGCACAATAATCAATAATCAGAGTAATAATACAGGAAGCTAAAATGAATTAGGTTATTTATTCAAATACATATTTTTGACATTTTGAGAGTTACCCACAATGTTATTGACCATTACAGCTGATACTGCTCGGTGGGCAGGTCCAATGCTGGTGAGCTCCAAATTGCCTGGGGAATATAGACCTGAAAAGAGAACAAAGGTTTACAAGTGTTTGGGATTTGGAATTAGTGCTGTCATAAAAAATAAAATTCAATAATGAAAATGTTAATGGCCTATAGCCGATTGCCCAATACTCTGCTTGCAATGTTTACATTTGAGTCTTCTCAGTAAAAATGTACAATTACTTTTTTTCAGAAACTTTTTGCCTTATCATTTTCCTATCAAATGTGCTTGAATTCATAGCAATCACCTGTTTGGCAATTTTGCTATTAAAGGATTACCGAGGTGACACGTGACACAATGAGATAGATATGTGTGTGTGTACAGTGCCAAGCACACATATAACTATGCTATGTTCCCTTTTTTCTTTCTCTGCCTGAAAGAGTTAAACAGCAGGAATGCAAGTGACAGTTTCTGTCCAGTTTGGACCTGGTTGGTCAATAGTGTAACCCTCACTGATAAGGAATTACAGCCATAAAACCCTTTCCAGGCAGAAATTGTCTTCTGAGAGCAGGAAGGATACAAAAAAGGTCAATAATTCATTGATTTTATCTTTGGCATACTTCCATGAATGTGTCATTGAGCAGAGACAGTAAAACAATAAAAACTTAAAAAGTAGATTTAAATATAAAATACAACTGTGGGATATCTAAAAGTTATTTTTAGGAGGAGGAGGATCGATACAATTGTTTATCTCATCAGATTATTTTCAACTCAGTATTCCCCTAACTTTAAAAATTGGCACTATAGACATCAGTGCAATATTTGGAAATAATATCTATATACATTTCAACAAATTTGGTTGAAAATGGTTTATGGCAAATTCAACCATCCTTAGTAATAATGCTGAGCCTCTGGCCATCACAAGAGGATGAGTGCCCTTTACTTCTGTCCATGGCATTAGCCCGTCAGAAAGAGCACTGTCGAGTAATGGAGCTGGATAATGCAGTAGTTTTGCTGTTTTATTTTACCTGTTAGGCTCGCTCTAATCAGTTTTCAGAAAACTGCATTTCACATCTGTTTTATGACATTTATTTTCTAAGCAAATAGAATATATAACAGCACTGGGACAAATATATAAACAAATAAACTAAAAAGTACAGCTCTTTGCTGTTTGACTTTGAAAATATGTTTTTATTGCACTTTAGTTTGTAATATGGGTGACTTTCACAACAGGAGCACAAGCCAATTTAAAGTCCAAGCATCAAGCAATTTGAGATCCACCAGCTCCACGCAGTAATATAATTATTCCCTCTGAGGCTCTTAATTGTCTTCATCACACCATGATTTCTGCACAAATTAAACATGCATTTTAGCTATATATAACTTGCTTTGCCGTTAACATCCTGGAAACACATTTCAAGGAGAATGCATTTGAAATTATTATACCTTATATTACATTGCCACATTTATCAATATGGTGTATGTTTTACATTTATAATATTGAAGTTTCAGATAAAAAAAAAAATATAGAAAAAAAAAAAAAGGAAAATTGTACTAAATAAGCAAATGCTTGAAAGTGGAAGATGGGGGAAAAATACAGGTATTTTCAAATATAGATATTATTAACAACATCAATCTACCCTAAAGGATTGATGAGTGCTGAATTATGGTTAGCATATATTCTACATATCATACCAGAGCCTGGTTTTTGCTGGGCTTTTTATATGTAGTTCTCTACAACCTATAAAATGTTTTGAAACTCTGCTGTGCGTCATTATTCGGAAGAGTGCATTTAAAGAGAACCTGTACTGAGTAAAACTATTTAAAATAAACACATGAGGTAACTTCAAATGAACATTACATAGATACCTTGCCATCAGTTCCTCTCAGAAGCTCACCATTTTCTTCTGACAATAATCCCTTCCAATTCTGACAATATTTTGTCAGATTTGAAATATATCAGTTGCTGTCAGTAAAATATCAGTTGCTGTCAGTTATAGCTGAGAGGAAAACGGATGTACCAGGTAATGTCCATGTTTCCCTATGGCTCAAGTGGGCGATGTTACAGTTTAACAGTGTGCTGACCAGAAAGCTGTTATGGGTAATGCCCATTTTCAAAATGGAGGACGGAAAATTCTCTTGATCACAGTAAACAAACAGGACGCGGGACAGGAGAAAGACACTGAGGAGTAGACTACATGGAAGGTAAGTATGACTTGTGTATGCTTATTTTGACTTTTCATTTTCAGTTCAGGTTTTCTTTAAGTTTTTATTTTTGAAATTCATACCACTATCATTTAAAGGTTTGTTCGGTAACATTTTAATTATACTCTAATGGTTGTTGACTCAAAATTATGCTGACTGCCACTTACATTGACTATTTAGGAAAATAAAACAAAAAAACATTTCCATAATAATTTAGAAAGGAGTCTATTAAAACACTGACCCACCCAATACTGACAGTGATGGTAGGAAGGCTGAGCTACTCATGTGTCTGTCTCTGCAAATAAAACCAATGAAATTGATTGCCTAAAACCAAACACATTTGAAATTCAAATAGCCATATCCCTTGCAATGCATACATGTAAACAGTTTTTTCAGTGGCATAGCTATGAAGCTGTGGGCCAAGTTTTACATTGGGGCCCCCAATACCTAGCAATTGATACGGCATACCAAAACCAATCAAGGACAACCACAGTGTCAGAAATGCATGAAGGGGATGGGAAACAGTGTATTAATGATCACTACATTCTACATATCATACCAGAGCCTGGTTTTTGCTGGGCTTTTTATATGTCTGAGGTCAAATTTTACTGAGGCCCTTCTATGTTTGGGTAGCTGAACAGGGTATGATGATGTCATTACTAGTGTTGCTACAACTTCCTGAATTCAGAGAAGTAATGAGCAGCCAAATAAGTCTAGTGCATTTGGATTTGGAATAAGTCGAATCTAAACTGAAGTTAAAGTGGATCCGAGATGAAAAACTAACCGTAACAAGTAACTTGTCTATACATCTTATTTAAAGTTTAGATAGTTTACACAGCAAATCTAGCTGCAAACAGCTTCAAAAGTGTATGATTATTTATAAGGATGGGACGAATTCACAATTTCTTCTAATCCGAATCCGAATCTAAAAAGGTTCTCCGATATCTTGAACCTCTCGAATCACGAATCTAATGAATCCTGCGATCTGTGTGCGATCTGTGGTATAATTGCCTGCAGTATAAGTACCCAGTCATAGGTACCCACAGTAAAGGTAGCGAGGTAAAGGTGCCTTCAGTATAGCTAGCTAGGTAGATGTGCCTTCAATATTGGTGGCTTTCAGTATAGGTAGCTAGGTTTAGGGACCTTCTGTATAGGTAGCAGGGTATATGGGCCTTCAGTATAGGTAGCAGGGTATAGGGGCCTTCAGTATAGGTAGCAGGGTATAGGGGCCTTCAGTATCGGTAGCAAGGTACATGTGTCTTCAGTGTAGGTAGCAAGGTATAGGGGTCTTCAGTATAGGTAGCAAGGTATAGGGACCTTCAGTATAGGTAGCAAGGTATATGTGCCTTCAGTATAGGTAGCAGGGTATAGGGGCCTTCAGTATAGGTAGCAGGGTATATGTGCCTTCAGTATAGGTTGCAGGGTATAGGAGCCTTCATTATAGGTAGCAAGGTATATTCGCCTTCAGTATAGGTAGGTAGGTATAGGGGCCTTCAGTATAGGTAGCAAGGTATATGTGCCTTCAGTATAGGTAGGTAGGTATTGGGGCCTTCAGTATAGGTAGCAAGGTACATGTGCCTTGAGTATAGGTAGGTAGGTAGGTAGGTAAAGGGGCCTTCAGTATAGGTAGCAGGGTATAGGGCCTTCAGTAGAGGTAGGTAGGTATAGGGGCCTTCACATACGTAGGTAGGTATATGGGGCCTACACATAGGTAGGTAGGTAGGTATAGGGGCCTTCACGTAGGTAGGTATAGGGGCCTTCACATAGGTAGGTAGGTATAGGGGCCTTCAGGTAGGTAGGTATGTATAGGGGCCTTCACATAGGTAGCCCTGTGCTCCCCAACCCCCCCCCCCCACAGCCTGCTCCATCCCCCCGCACCTCCTCTGCTCGCCCCCTGCATATATAAGTACCCACTCACCTTCCCCGTGGAGCGCAGAGCGGCAGACCTCTTCCTTACTTCCCTGTTCCCTCTAGTGGCCAGGCCGGCTTTTACTGATGATGTAATAGTAAAATCCGGTCACTGGGGAAACAAGGAAGTTAGCGAGAGGTCTGCCGCTCTGCACTCCACTCTGGATAGGTGAGCAGGACAAGGGCGAGCGGGGGGAGCGGCGGATGCGCGGGGACGCAGTGTCGGGATTTGCGGATTTGGTGAGCAGTAAATGGCGTCGGGATTTCAATCCACGAATCTTGAATATTTCTTTATATTCGAGAGATTTGTGGTCCGTGGATTTGCCGGATTCGTCGTCCCATCCCTAATTGTTTATTGCTGTGACACAATGAGGGGAGCCATGTTCTGTTTGTCACACTACACAGAGGCAAGCTGATAGCATCTCCAGTCCTCAGCCTGTGGAAAATTTCACTCCCCCCCTCCTCCTCCCTCCTCCCCTCTGCCTCTGAAATCTCTGGCTAGTAACCTCCTCCTGCCCAGACTGAGCTCCCATAAGCCCTTGCTACCTGGGACTGAGTGCCAAGGCTCTCTGAAAAGCTGTGGGCAAGGCTTGTTTAGTTTATAGGGAATTAGAGTATTAAAACTAAACAAAAAAGTATTTGGCTTGAGGAATGCCCTATAAACAATATGAAAGGAACACAATTATGCAATGAGTAAAAGTGTATCTCGGATCCACTATGGGGAGATCTTCATGGACAACATATAAAATATACAAAAACTTCATAATTGTGCATAGTTTTTCACAATTATTATTATTATTTATGTAGCGCCAACATCTTCCACAGTGCTGTACAGAGTATATTGTATTGTCACTTAACTGTCCCTATGAGGGGGCTCACAATCTAATCCCTATTACAGTCCTATGTCTATATTGGGTAGTGTATGTATTGTAGTCTAGGACCAATTTTAGGGGGAAGCCAATTAACTAATTTGTATGTTTTTGGGATGAAATCGGAGTACCTGGAGGAAACTCAAGCAGACACGGGAGAACATGCAAACTCCTTGACCTAGCTGGAATTTGAACCGGGGACCTAGCGTTGCAAGGCGAGAGCGCTAATCACTACGCCACCGTACTTCCAAATCATAATAGAAAACATTTCAGGGAAAATCGTAATGAGTTTCATATGTTAACATAATCAGGAACTGTAATTTCAAACCGTTGGGTAATTTTCATGTAATGTCGTGACAACTTAAGTAGTTAATAGCAGAGCCCCCATACATGGTATTGTCACCAAAATTGCCATTCATGTTAAGGGGAATAGTGGGAACAAGTAAAAAAAAAAGAATTTTCCAATAAGACCTTGTAGTTTTTGAGATATAATTTTAACGAATGCAAACCCTAGATGGAGTAGTGGATGGTTGGTGGATGGCTACCATTCCCTAACAAAGCTGGGGCATCAGCAAAGTGGTGGAGTATTGTTTTGGGCTGAAATCATGGGGAGAGAGTTAGTGCCTCTTTAGAATTCCCTGAAGGTGTGAAAATGACCTCTGAAAAGTATGTGGAGTTTCTGACTTACCACTTTCTTTCATGGTGCAAAAAGAAACAAATGTGCTTTCTGTGAAGACAAAAAAAACATCTTCATACATGAGAATGCTTCATTTGGTGCTGCAAGGAATACCTCTCCATCATTGGCTGCTATCAGCATAAAAGGAGAGAAATTCATGATGTAGCCCCCATCCTTCACTGACCTTAATACTATTGAGAACCTTTGGAGCATCCTCAAGCAAAATATCTATTAGGCCTCTTTCACAGTGCGACGTTAAAGTCGCACGTTCGAAAATTTATGACGCAGACTAACACACAGCAATACAAAGTCTGTGCGACATTCACAGTGCACACGTTGCGTTGTGTGTAACGTGTAGCAATATTTAGAAAGTGCTGCATGCTGTGTGTTTAGCAATACGTTTGCTGCGTTATGTGTGTTGCACATGCTCAGTAAGGTTTTAAAAAAAAAAAAAAATGTAACGCATGCGCTGTTTTCGTTCCATCACTGTGCGATGAAAACGGCGTACCAAACGCAGGGCTAAAGAATGTACTATAACGTCCAAGTTATAGTCTTTCAATGCGTTGCATTAGGGGCACGTTATGCGACCTTAACGCTGCATCAAACGCAACGTCCCACTGTGAAAGAAGCCTTAGGGTGGGGGTAGTTTACATCCAAACAACAGCTTTCAGATGCTCTTCTGACATCTAGCAAAGAAATTCAAGCAAAATCTTTCCAAAAACACACAAGATCAATGGATACATTAATTAATAAGGTGTTTTTGAGTGAAATAGCTGTTGATTTAAGTAAATATGACCCCCTTATGCTGCAAATTTGGAAAATTACAATTTTCAGTTCTCTACTACCTATAAAATGTTTTGAAACTCTGCTGTGCGTCATTATTCGGAAGAGTGCATTTAAGTTTTTATTTTTGAAATTCATACCACTATCATTTAAAGGTTTGTTCGGTAACATTTTAATTATACTCTAATGGTTGTTGACTCAAAATTATGCTGACTGCCACTTACATTGACTATTTAGGAAAATAAAACAAAAAAACATTTCCATAATAATTTAGAAAGGAGTCTATTAAAACACTGACCCACCCAATACTGACAGTGATGGTAGGAAGGTTGAGCTATGCATGTGTCTGTCTCTGCAAATAAAACCAATGAAATTGATTGCCTAAAACCAAACACATTTGAAATTCAAATAGCTATATCCCTTGCAATGCATACATGTAAACAGTTTTTTCAGTGGCATAGCTATGAAGCTGTGGGCCAAGTTTTACATTGGGGCCCCCAAGCACTATATACCTAGCAATTGATACGGCATACCAAAACCAATCAAGGACAACCACAGTGTCAGAAATGCATGACGGGGATGGGAAACAGTGTATTAATGATCACTACTATTCAAACCATCTATAGATGTGAATATTATCAGCACAGGGCCAATAAAGAGTGAATACTGTGGTTGAGGGAGGACCCCTCGGGGCCCCTCTGGCCCAAGGGCCCCAAAGCGGTCGCAACCTCTGCACCCCCTAGTGCTAAGCCACTGAGTTTTTTTCATTGTAATTGGCAAGTGGCAAGTGGAATATTACATTAAAGCCAAAGACAAGACTATTTCTTTCTCTTCACATTGGGAGTGTTTATTTCAAGGGTTCTCATTTTTAAACATGATTCATTTAAACAAAGTTGAAATAAGATATATCAGATTAGCCACAGTACCCATTTTTTTTTTTTAAAATACCTTTTTTTTTCAGCATATAAGACGATCCAGCATATAAAATGCACCTAGGTTTAGAGGGCAAAAATCAGGAAAGAAATAAAAATACTAAACATGGTGCATCTATAGTGCAGGGGCATCTTATGGACCTTTTATCCCTCCTCCCCCCAAACTGTCTTTATCAAGGCCATTTTGGGGGCAGGAGGGGTTTCAGCATGAGGGGAGAGCATTGGCCCATAGCTCTGTGTTCCACCGCTGAGGTCCGGTCAGGAAGAGATCGAACCTCGGCAGTGGAACACAGAGGTATGCCTGTGTTCCTGCCACCGCTGCTGCCACCTATTTAATGCAGGAGGGAAGCACGCTGAGGGGAGAGCCCGAGGTGAGGGGGGTGGTGGCCCCGCTGATGTGGGGGCCAATTCTCTCCCCTCATGCTGCAACCCCCCTTCCCCCCAAAACGGCCCTGATCGGTCCCCATGGGGGTGCCCCGTGGGTTCAGGGGCTGCAGCCCCAATTGTTATGTCAATGAAGCTCATTAAAATTGTCATACAGTCAGCACACAACTATTTTACTGATACTTATGCCACTGACCTGGGTAATACAGGTGGCGCTTTGTCATTGGCATAAGTACTGGTAAAATTGCCATGTGCTAACTTTGCATGACTATTTTAATGGGCTTTTATGAATATGCCTCATCATCAAATTGAATGTAAAACTTCAGGAACACGGAAGGAATAGTGATCACAATATGGTAACATTTGACTAGATAAATAAAAAAGATTTTAAGCAAATGAACAACTAACATGACAACTAATGACATACTAACTCTTGATAACAGGGATAGCAAAATTACAGGGCAGATGCTGCACAGATGCATTGATCTGCAATCTCCTAGAAATTGATTTGTACAGGTTCAGGGGCCCTGAAATGTCAACCTAGCAACAGGATCCGATTACAGATTACACAGTCTAAAGATAATGGTCCAATCCATGCACAACTAGTGATGAATTAAGGCAAATGTGGTACCATTTTAACCAGAAGAGCCATAAAATATATATTGAGGTGTTTTGTGGCTGTAGCATGTGTTATGTGAACATTAGGAGCGGTGAAACATGAAAAAAAGTGTATTTTCTGCATTTATTTCTATTTTTCTGTGTAAAATGACTATGAAATAGAATACATTTAGGAAAAAAAGTACTTCCCAAAGAAGGCCTAGGTTGTCCTTAAAGAAAAAGAAACAACAATATATGGATCACTTGGATGCCATAAGTAATGAAAAGGTTATTGCTGTATCAATAGTGACACAGCTGTACTGTCAAAATTGTCAGGAATCTTATGAAGTAAAAACACAGGAATCCAAAGTGGTTAAGAGTCGAACGGTTCCAGGCGAACTTAGGGGGTTCGCGTTCGCCTGCACCAGGCGAACTTTTGCGGAAGTTCGATTCGCCCCATAATGCACTATGAGGGTCAACTTTGACCCTCTGCATCACAGTCAGCAGGCACATTGTAGCCATTCAGGCCAGTGCTGGTCGTAATGAAAAAAGCTACGCTTACGGATCATTACGCGTAATTTTACGCTATTACGCATTACGAAATTACGCTTAAGGCATAGACATTCAATTTCGGTACATGTCTGTAATTACGCATTGCCCTTACGCAATTACGCGTAAGAATACCGTAATTCAGGTTGTTACGTTATAGGCTTACGCGTAAAATCCTACTAGCAATTAATGCGTATGGTCATGCTGCCAAGCGGAAAAGTTGACGCATGGATCAATGTTAGGTAGCCGCCGACTTTAAGGGTTAATAGCAAAGCCCCCTTAAGTGCTAAGAGCCTCAAATTTGGAGAATATATTAAGGAGATCAGAAGGAATAAGAGGAAAATTTTTTTTTCCAAAAAGACCTTATAGTTTTTGAGAAAATCGATGTTAAAGTTTCAAAGGAAAAATATATACATTTAAAAACCCGCCGACTTTAACGGTTAATAGCAAAGCCTGCTTAAAATTTAGGAACACCAAATTCACAGGGTATATGAAGGGGATCAGTGGGAATAAGAGGAAAACATTTTTTTTCAAAAAGACCATATAGTTTTTGAGAAAATCGATTTTTGAGGTTTCAAGGGCAAAAATGTCTTTTAAATGCGGAAAATGTCAGTTTTTTTTGCACAGGTAACAATAGTGTTTTATTTTCATAGATTCCCCCAAGTGGGAAGAGTTTTACTTACTTCGTTCTGAGTGTGGGAAATATTAAAAAAAAACGACGTGGGGTCCCCCCTCCCAGACCTCTTTAACCCCTTGTCCCCCATGCCGACTGGGATAGCCAGAATGCGGAGCACCGGCCGCGTGGGGCTCCGCACCCTGACTATACCAGCCCGCATGGTCCATGGATTGGGGGGTCTCGGAAGGGGAGGGGCAGCCAAGCTTTCCCCTCCCCCTCCGAGCCCTTGTCCAATCCAAGGACAAGGGGCTCTTCTCCACCTCCGATGGGCGGTGGAGGTGGAGGCCGCGATTTCCTGGGGGGGGTTCATGGTGGCATCTGGGAGTCCCCTTTAAAAAGGGGTCCCCCAGATGCCC
Organism: Hyperolius riggenbachi; assembly: GCF_040937935.1. Lineage (NCBI taxonomy): Eukaryota > Metazoa > Chordata > Amphibia > Anura > Hyperoliidae > Hyperolius > Hyperolius riggenbachi. The sequence continues at coordinate 178,964,843 of NC_090647.1, read as the reverse complement.
ACCCCCCCTCCCAGGAGAAATGAGTATAGAGGTACTTGTACCCCTTACCCATTTCCTTTAAGAGTTAAAAGTAAATAAACACACAAACACATAGAAAAAGTATTTTAATTGAACAAAAAACATAACCACGAAAAAAGTCCTTTAATATTCTTAATTAACCATTAATACTTACCTGTCCCTTTAAAAGCCAGTTCCCACGCAATATCCTCGGAAATATACTAATCAGTTACAATGTAACAAAGTTATTACAATGTAACAACTTTGTTACTTTGTAACACCACCGCACCCGACGTCACTTGCCGCTCACCCGCCGGCCGCCGCATACACGCTAAGTCCCCGCCGGCTCCCGCCGGATCCCGCCGTCCACTCCGCCCACACCTGTCACCCATATACATGCTGGCACCCATGGGTGCCAGCATGTATATAGGTGACATGTGGGAGAGGCGGGGAGGGCAGCGGAGCCGGCGGGGACTTAGCGTCCCTTCACCCGACAGAGCTCTGAGCTATAGCTCAGAGCTCTCGAAAGCATCTTTGTATTTGGGCTCCAAGGAGCCCCATTGGTCCTTAGCAGACCAATGGGGTTCCTTCAAATCAGAAGGAACCCCATTGGTCTGCTAAGGACCAATGGGGCTCCTTGGACCCCAAATACAAAGATGCTTTCGAGAGCTCTGAGCTATAGCTCAGAGCTCTGTCAAGTGAAGGGACGCTAAGTCCCCGCCGGCTCCGCTGCCCTCCCCGCCTCTCCCACATGTCACCTAAATACATGCTGGCACCCATGGGTGCCAGCATGTATATGGGTGACAGGTGTGGGCGGAGTGGATGGCGGGAGCCGGCGGGGACTTAGCGTGTATGCGGCGGCCGGCGGGTGAGCGGCGAGTGACGTCGGGTGCGGTGGTGTTACAAAGTAACAAAGTTGTTACATTGTAATAACTTTGTTACATTGTAACTGATTAGTATATTTCCGAGGATATTGCGTGGGAACTGGCTTTTAAAGGGACAGGTAAGTATTAATGGTTAATTAAGAATATTAAAGGACTTTTTTCGTGGTTATGTTTTTTGTTCAATTAAAATACTTTTTCTATGTGTTTGTGTGTTTATTTACTTTTAACTCTTAAAGGAAATGGGTAAGGGGTACAAGTACCTCTATACTCATTTCTCCTGGGAGGGGGGTGGGCATCTGGGGGACCCCTTTTTAAAGGGGACTCCCAGATGCCACCATGAACCCCCCCCCCCCAGGAAATCGCGGCCTCCACCTCCACCGCCCATCGGAGGTGGAGAAGAGCCCCTTGTCCTTGGATTGGACAAGGGCTCGGAGGGGGAGGGGAAAGCTTGGCTGCCCCTCCCCTTCCGAGACCCCCCAATCCATGGACCATGCGGGCTGGTATAGTCAGGGTGCGGAGCCCCACGCGGCCGGTGCTCCGCATCCTGGCTATCCCAGTCGGCATGGGGACAAGGGGTTAAAGAGGTCTGGGAGGGGGGACCCCACGTCGTTTTTTTAAAATATTTCCCACACTCAGAATGAAGTAAGTAAAACTCTTCCCACTTGGGGGAATCTATGAAAATAAAAACACTATTGTTACCTGTGCAAAAAAAACTGACATTTTCCGCATTTAAAAGACATTTTTGCCCTTGAAACTTAAAAATCGATTTTCTCAAAAACTATAAGGTCTTTTTGAAAAAAAAATTTTTCCTCTTATTCCCACTGATCCCCTTCATATACCCTGTGAATTTGGTGTTCCTAAATTTTAAGCAGGCTTTGCTATTAACCGTTAAAGTCGGCGGGTTTTTAAATGTATATATTTTTCCTTTGAAACTTTAACATCGATTTTCTCAAAAACTATAAGGTCTTTTTGAAAAAAAAAATTTCCTCCTATTCCTTCTGATCTCCTTAATATATTCTCCAAATTTGAGGCTCTTAGCACTTAAGGGGGCTTTGCTATTAACCCTTAAAGTCGGCGGCTTTTTTATATTATACGGGAGCGTAATATTACGCGATTACGGCAGACTGTGTAATTTCAATGGGAGTTTACTGTCTTATGCGTAATTTGTTACGCGTAAAAACGTAACCCACGGTCTACGCGTAATTAATTACGCGTAATACCGTAACCTTACACGTAACGCTTACGGTGCATTTGTAGTGAATTACGATGCGTAATTACGCTAATGCGTAATTTCGGCCCAGCACTGATTCAGGCTACACTAAGCCCTGGAGCCCCACCCCCCCTTATATAAGGCAGGGTCCGGCGGCCATTAGCCTCACTCGTGTGCCTGCTAGAAAGAGGAAAGGGACAGCTGCTGCAGACTTTTTCTCCTAGGGACAGATTAGTTAAGTTCTAGGCTGCTTTGCTTGCTCCTGACTGATTATTATTGCTTTTAAAGCACCCAGCAACAGCACTTTTCAGAGCTCAACCTGTACATTTTGTTTTTTTCTGTGTGTCAAACTGACACTTTTGTTGCATGCACAGCCTTGCTAATTGATATTGTGTGTGCCACTGCCAGCAGCCCAGCACATTCAGTGACAACCTGTGTGTGTGACAGGGAGCTGCACATTGTACTACCCAGTACTGCATATACCCCAGTACCTGTTGTGTTTACTTAACCCACCTCATCACTGCATATACCTAGCTTTGTGTTGAGTGAACCCAGCTCACTGCATTTAACTACCCAGTACCTGTTGTGTTTACTTAACCCACCTCATCACTGCATATACCTAGCGTTGTGTTGAGTGAACCCAGCTCACTGCATCTAACTACCTGTTGTGTTGAGTGAGAACCCAGCTCACTGCATCTTAAGTACCTTTACTGTTCAGTGAACCCAGCTCACTGCATCTAACTACCCAGTACCTGTTGTGTTTACTTAACCCACCTCATCACTGCATATACCTAGCGTTGTGTTGAGTGAACCATGTTCACTGTATCTAACTACCTGTTGTGTTGAGGGAGAACCCACCTGGCCACCTCACTGCATCTAACTACCTGTTGTGTTGAGCGAGAACCCACCTGGCCACCTCACTGCATCTAACTACCTGTTGTGTTGAGTGAGAACCCACCTCACTGCATCTTAAGTACCTTTACTGTTCAGTGAACCCAGCTCACTGCATCTAACTACCCAATACCTGTTGTGTTTACTTAACCCACCTCATCACTGCATATACCTAGCGTTGTGTTGAGTGAACCCAGCTCACTGCATCTAACTACCTGTTGTGTTGAGTGTGAACCCACCTGGCCACCTCACTGCATCTAACTACCTGTTGTGTTGAGTGAGAACCCACCTCACTGCATCTTAAGTACCTTTACTGTTCAGTAAACCCAGCTCACTGCATCTAACTACCCAGTACCTGTTGTGTTTACTTAACCCACCTCATCACTGCATATACCTAGCGTTGTGTTGAGTGAACCCAGCTCACTGCATCTAACTACCTGTTGTGTTGAGTGAGAACCCACCTGGCCACCTCACTGCATCTAACTACCTGTTGTGTTGAGTGAGAACCCACCTCACTGCATCTTAAGTACCTTTACTGTTCAGTGAACCCAGCTCATTGCATCTAACTACCCAGTACCTGTTGTGTTTACTTAACCCACCTCATCACTGCATATACCTAGCATTGTGTTGAGTGAACCCAGCTCACTGCATCTAACTACCTGTTGTGTTGAGTGTGAACCCACCTGGCCACCTCACTGCATCTAACTACCTGTTGTGTTGAGTGAGAACCCACCTCACTGCATCTTAAGTACCTTTACATTTCAGTGAACCCAGCTCACTGCATCTAACTACCCAGTACCTGTTGTGTTTACTTAACCCACCTCATCACTGCATATACCTAGCGTTGTGTTGAGTGAACCCAGCTCACTGCATCTAACTACCTGTTGTGTTGAGTGAGAACCCACCTGGCCACCTCACTGCATCTAACTACCTGTTGTGTTGAGTGAGAACCCACCTCACTGCATCTTAAGTACCTTTACTGTTCAGTGAACCCAGCTCATTGCATCTAACTACCCAGTACCTGTTATGTTTACTTAACCCACCTCATCACTGCATATACCTAGCGTTGTGTTGAGTGAACCCAGCTCACTGCATCTAACTACCTGTTGTGTTGAGTGTGAACCCACCTGGCCACCTCACTGCATCTAACTACCTGTTGTGTTGAGTGAGAACCCACCTCACTGCATCTTAAGTACCTTTACTGTTCAGTGAACCCAGCTCACTGCATCTAACTACCCAGTACCTGTTGTGTTTACTTAACCCACCTCATCACTGCATATACCTAGCGTTGTGTTGAGTGAACCCAGCTCACTGCATCTAACTACCTGTTGTGTTGAGTGAGAACACACCTGGCCACCTCACTGCATCTAATTACCTGTTGTGTTGAGTGAGAACCCACCTCACTGCATCTTAGGTACCTTTACTGTTCAGTGAACCCAGCTCACTGCATCTAACTACCCAGTACCTGTTGTGTTTACTTAACCCACCTCATCACTGCATATACCTAGCGTTGTGTTGAGTGAACCTAGCTCACTGCATCTAACTAGCTGTTGTGTTGAGTGAGAACCCACCTGGCCACCTTACTGCATCTAACTACCTGTTGTGTTGAGTGAGAACCCACCTCACTGCATCTTAAGTACCTTTACTGTTCAGTGAACCCATCTCACTGCATCTAACTACCTGTTGTGTTGAGTGAGAACCCACCTCACTGCATATAGCTAGCATACCCCCGAGATGGACAAAATGGACAAACCAGGTAGAGGAAGAGGTAGAGGCAGACCCAGAGGAAGGCCACCAGGCACCGGCAAGTCTGTGGCTGTGCGAGGTGGTGTTGCTGTGATTTCGTGTGGACCTGCCCCAAAATACAGTGCTCAGAAGAAGGCACGTGCCATCACTTCCCAAAATCGTGAGGAGGTGATTGAGTATTTAACACAGAACACCTCATCTCCCGCAGCCACCAGCGCTACAACAAGCACCACATCCGCTGCATTTGACACTTCGCAGGAGTTATTTGGTGGTGATGATGAAATCACTGATTCCCAGCCACTTCTGCAACAACAACAAGAAGGCGCAGGTACACCACCTCATACGTCTGAGTTAGGTGGCGATAGTATGAACGTAACGTGTGTGGATGGGGATGATGGTGGACCACCTGAAGTTGGTGCACTTGAGGAGGTGTCTGAGGAAAGCGCAGCTGGCCAGGAGGATTATGATGACGATTATACGGATACCACATATGTTCCCGGTAGAGGAGATGACCAGGGGGACAGTTCAGAGGAGGAGTCAGAGAGGAGTAGGAGGAGATGACTCCATGATAGAAGCAGAGGGAGATCGTCCTCAGAAACAGCTGGGGGCAGTGTCCGGCGCCATGTATCACCAGCTATGGCCAGCCAGCCAACATGCCCTTCAACGTCAGCTGCTGATGCCACCCTAGCGCCATCACCCCAGGGAGGTTCAGCGGTTTGGAAATTTTTTCACGTGTGTGTCTCAGATCGGAGCAAAGCCATCTGTTGTCTCTGCCAGCAAAAATTGAGCCGTGGAAAGGCCAACTCTCACGTAGGGACAAGTGCAGAGGGGGGAGGAGGAGGAAGAAGAGTAGTCGTGTGGGGAAGGAGAGGAGTCAGACTCTGATGATGATGAGGAAGGTGTTTCTGTGGAGGAGGAAGAGGCGGCGGAAGGAGAACAACCGCGGCAGCTATCACAGGGGGCTTCTGCTGCTCCACGTTCCCGTGGTATTGTTCGTGGCTGGGGGGAGGAAGAGGAGTTGCGTCCCGTCACTGAGGGAGAGCAAGAGGAGATGGAGAGTACGTCTGCATCCAGCTTTGTGCAGATGTCCTCTTTCATGTTGTCCAGCCTGTTGAGGGACCCCCGTATCAAAAAACTCAAGACGAATGACCTGTACTGGGTGGCCACGCTACTAGACCCTCGGTACAGGCACAAAGTGGCGGACCTCTTACCAACTCAACAAAAGGCGGAAAGGATGCAGCACTTGCAGAACAAGCTGTCGATGATGCTTTACAATGCATTTAAGGGTGATGTGGCTGCACAACGCAATCAAGGTACCACTGGCAGTAACCCTCCTCCTCCCAAGTCCAAGCAGGCAAGAACAGGACGCTCCAGCGATCTCAGGGTGATGGCAGACATGCGGACGTTCTTTAGTCCAACTCCTCGCCATAGTCCTTCCGGATCCACCCTCCACCAACGCCTGTACCGGCAGGTAGCCGACTACCTGGCCTTGAGTGTGGATGTAGACTCTGCGAAAAGCGACGATGAACCCTTGGACTACTGGTTGCGCAGGCTTGATCTGTGGCCAGAGCTGTCCCAATTTGCCATACAACTTCTGTCTTGCCCTGCCGCAAGCGTCCTGTCAGAAAGGACCTTCAGTGCAGCTGAAGGCATAGTTACTGAGAAGAGAAGTCGCCTAAGTCACGACAGTGTTCAGTACCTGACCTTTATCAAAATGAATGAGGAATGGATCACGGAGGGCTACTGCACGACCGAAGACTAAGTCAGTCCCCACACACAGCATCTCTGCCTGCAGGCCGCTTGACTGCCTTCTCCGCCACTACCAACAGGGTCCAGGACTCTAGGCGGATTCCTGAATTTTTAAGGCCGCTGCTAGCAGCGGCCGCTACACTAATTTTTCTGGTGCGTGTCCATGTGCCCATCCCCCTTCTTGATCATTACCTTGCCGCGGTGAAGGGGCTTGCGCATCACAATGAAGCAATGACCGCCGGCTATTTGAGTGTCTCGGGTGGGGGTGGCACACAAAAGATAATAAGGTCATTGCTTTATTGTGGTCAGACTAAATTTGATCAGCTGGACAGTCACTGTTCGGTCATTCAGCTACATCAGCCGGGCAGTGGTGCTCAAATACCCCATTTTAAAATTCGAGTTTGGTCGAATTCGAATAGTAAATTATTCGAGGTCAGTCGAATATTCGAGTCGAATAATTTTTACTATTCGATTCGACCTCGGACTTCGAGCTCACTATTCGAGTCGGTATTCGAGCTCATTATTCGAGCTGACTATTCGAATTGGCCTTAAATAGCTTCCAACACTTGTTTTGAGGGTGAATGATGCAAGAAACATCTTTTTTTCCATGTAACAACAGCAAGTGATTATGTGGGGATGTTCCTTTAAAAAAAATGGTGGAAAGAGAAGTTGTGTCCAGAATTTTGTTCAGTACTGTATATACTTCTTCTTCTTCTTCTTCTTCTTCTTTATCTTCTATATCTTCTTCTTCTTCTTCTATATCTTCTTCTATATCTTCTTCTTCTATATCTTCTTCTATATCTTCTTCTTTTTCTTCTATATTGTCTTCTTCTTCTTCTTCTTCTTCATCTTCTTCTTCTTCATCTTCTTCATCTTCTTCATCATCATCTTCTTCTTCTTCTTCTTCATCTTCTTCTTCTTCATCTTCTTCTTCTTCATCTTCTTCATCTTCTTCTTCATCTTCTTCATCTTCTTCTTCTTTATCTTCTTCTTCTTCATCTTCTTCATCTTCATCTTCTTCTTCTTCTTCTTCTTCTTCATCTTCTTCTTCTTCTTCTTCATCTTCTTCATCTTCTTCATCTTCTTCTTCTTCATCTTCTTCTTCTTCATCTTCATCTTCTTCTTCTTCTTCATCTTCTTCATCTTCTTCATCTTCTTCTTCTTCTTCATCATCTTCTTCTTCTTCATCTTCTTCTTCTTCTCCTTCTTCTTCATCTTCTTCTTCTTCTTCTTCTTCTTCTTCTTCTCCTTCTTCTTCTTCTCCTTCTTTTTCTATATCGTCTTCTTCTTCTTTACGTATTTCTCTTTTCAATTTTTTTTTAAGAAATGCAGCTATTTTTGAGCGTAACAAATAGCTGGTGGCGCACGCATGTTGGAAGCGCCATTGTATGTGCTCCCTGGCAGTGGAAACACACAGACAGCAGGAGGTAAATTCAGCAGCAGGAGGAGGAGGATGAGTGTGTGGCAGCAGGCAGTCAATGAGGCAGGCAGCGTGACATAATAGCCCTGGTACCTAGCGGTGATACCAGGGCTGTAAATAAACACAGCAGGCAGGAGGTCCCAGACAGCGGTCGTGCAGCCCACATCGTGTCCAATACACAACTGGGACAACACAGTTTTCAACCCGGGCACCTCTGAAAAATTAAACCTTTTTTTTTTTTTTAATGGTTTTGTAGTTTTGGTTTTACAACCAATTACACAGATATATAGCTATTGTTTGACGTAATAGCTGGTGGCAGAGTGGCAGCAGAATGTAATTCTGTGTACCCTGGCAGTGGGAAACACAGACCAACAGCAGCAGCAGCAGGAGGAATGGAGGAGTAATGTGAGCAGCTATTGTTTGACGTAATAGCTGGTGGCAGAGTGGCAGCAGAATGTAATTCTGTGTACCCTGGCAGTGGGAAACACAGACAGACAGCAGCAGCAGCAGGAGGAATGGAGGAGTAGTGTGAGTGTGGCAGCAGGCAGGCAGCGTGACATAATAGCCCTGGTACCTAGCGGGTGATACCAGGGCTGTAAATAAACACAACAGGAGGTCCCAGACAGCGGTCGTGCAGCCCACATCGTGTCCAATACACAACTGGGACAACACAGTTTTAAACCCGGGCACCTCTGAAAAATTAAACCTTTTTTTTTTTTTTTAATGGTTTTGTAGTTTTGGTTTTACAACCAATTACACAGATATATAGCTATTGTTTGACGTAATAGCTGGTGGCAGAGTGGCAGCAGAATGTAATTCTGTGTACCCTGGCAGTGGGAAACACAGACAGACAGCAGCAGCAGCAGGAGGAATGGAGGAGTAGTGTGAGTGTGGCAGCAGGCAGGCAGCGTGACATAATAGCCCTGGTACCTAGCGGGTGATACCAGGGCTGTAAATAAACACAACAGGAGGTCCCAGACAGCGGTCGTGCAGCCCACATCGTGTCCAATACACAACTGGGACAACACAGTTTTCAACCCGGGCACCTCTGAAAAATTAAACCTTTTTTTTTTAATGGTTTTGTAGTTTTAGTTTTACAACCAATTACACAGATATATAGCTATTGTTTGACGTAATAGCTGGTGGCAGAGTGGCAGCAGAATGTAATTCTGTGTACCCTGGCAGTGGGAAACACAGACAGACAGCAGCAGCAGCAGGAGGAATGGAGGAGTAGTGTGAGTGTGGCAGCAGGCAGGCAGCGTGACATAATAGCCCTGGTACCTAGCGGGTGATACCAGGGCTGTAAATAAACACAACAGGAGGTCCCAGACAGCGGTCGTGCAGCCCACATACCAATTACACAGATATATAGCTATTGTTTGACGTAATAGCTGGTGGCAGAGTGGCAGCAGAAGGTAATTCTGTGTACCCTGGCAGTGGGAAACACAGACAGACAGCAGAAGGGCAGTACACAGCAGCCCACTGTAGTTGTAAAATGTGTGGCTGCAGGTGACGTAATAGTCAAAGTGAACCAGGCTGGCTTAGTGAGCAGGAGCCAGGAGGTGGTAAAGGGTGGTAAGGCACATTAACAATGGTTCTAAGTTCCGGCAGCCAGTTCATGTCCCCCTCTCGCCGACAACAGGGGCCAGAAACTCGCCTTCCACCCACGCCTGGTTCATCTTGAGAAACGTCAGTCTGTCCACAGACTTGTGAGACAGACGTGAGCGTTTCTCGGTGACCACGCCACCAGCTGCACTGAAGCAGCGCTCGGACAGCACGCTGGAAGGGGGGCAGGACAGCACTTCCAGGGCGTACTGCGCCAGCTCGCTCCAGATCTCCAGGCGCTTGACCCAATACTCTATGGGATCAACAGGGGCATCGCTGTCAAGCCCGCTGTAGGACCCCATGTAGTCAGCCACCATGCGGGTCAGGCGCTGGCTGTGACCGGAGGAGGATGCTGCTGCATGCACCTCCTCTCTAGTCACTGCTGCCGGAGCCTCTACAGTCCTGTAGAGCTCGTGGCTGAGAGACAGCAGGTCTGTGGGGCGCTTGCTGCTGGATGCAGGCACCTGCTGCTGCCTCTGTGCTGGCTGGACAGTGGGGGTGGAAGGCTGGGGGAAGGCTTCCTCCAAGCGCTCAACAAGGGCCTGCTGCAAGCTCCTTATTTGTTGCGCTGGGTCTCCTCCTGCAGGCGGCAGGAACTGGCTCAACTTCCCCTTGAGGCGCGGGTCCAACATCATGCTGATCCAGATGTCCTCCCTCTGCTTCATCTGGATCACCCTGGGGTCCCTGCGCAGGCACGTCAGCATGTGCGCTGCCATTGGGAAGAGGCGGGCCACGTCTGCTGGCACATCGGCGGCAGTGCTGTCCTCATCCTCCTCCTCTGCCGCCTCATCCTCTCTCCACCCCCGCACCAACTCAGCTGCGCTGTGCTGATCCCCCTCATCAGCAGCAAGGTCAGGGACCTCCACCAAGTCCTCCTCCTCCTCCCCCTCAGAGGTGGACTGTGCAGCTGCTTGCCGCTCCTGCTGGTCCAAGGCTGCCGCTCCCTGTTCCAGCAAAGCATCGAGGGCCCTGTTCAGCAGACAAACCAGGGGCACCCACTCGCAGACCATAGCATGGTCCCTGCTCACCATGTTAGTGGCCTGCAGAAAGGGAGCCAGCACTAAGCACACCTGCTGCATGTGCCTCCAGTCATCATCGGGGATGATGGACGGGATGTTGCTGGTCTTGTCCCTTCTCTGAGCGGCGGAAACAGTGGCCAGGGCAAGGTACTGGTTGACAGCGTGCTTCTGTTCAACCAGACGCTCCAACATCGCCAGGGTGGAGTTCCAGCGAGTCGGAACGTCAAGGATCAGCCGATGGCGTGGCAGCTCCAGCTCCTTTTGCACGTCTTCCAGGCTCGCACAGGCTGCAGCCGAGCGCCGGAAGTGACGCACAACGTTCCTTGCCGTTTCCAGCAGTTCGCCCATCCCCTGGTAGGTGCGCAAGAACTTCTGCACCACCAGGTTCAGCACGTGGGCAAGACAGGGGATGTGGGTCAGGTTTCCCCTGTCTATTGCGGCAACCAGATTGGCCCCATTGTCGGCCACCACCTCTCCGACTCTGGGGGTCAGCCAAATCCTCTCCTGCTCCTGGAGTTTGGCCAACACATGGGTTGCGTCAGCTTGGTCTTCCCAAGGCTGACCAACTGCAGCAGCGCTTGGCAGTGGCGGGCCTTCACGCTGCTGCTGAGGCGGGGGGTTTGGCCAGGTGTGCCGGAGGATGGCAGAGGATCGGAGGAACCTGCTGCAGTTCCCCCGACCCACCACCCACTGTGTTGCTGCTGCTGCTGTGCCCGCTGCTGCTCTCCCATCCTCACCCCCTTCCACCAAGCTGACCCAGTGGACAGTGAAGGACAGGTAGCGGCCTGTCCCGAAGCGGCTGTTCCAGGAGTCTATGGTGACGTGGACCCTTTCACCAACCGCGTGCTCCAGCCCTCGCTCCACATTGGCCATCACAAAGCGGTGCAGTGCAGGAATGGCCTTGCGGGCGAAGAAGTGTCTGCTGGGGAGCTGCCAGTCTGGGGCTGCACAAGCAAGCAGCGCACGCATGTCGCTCCCCTCCTGCACGAGCGTGTACGGCAGGAGTTGGGAGCACATGGCCCGTGCCAGCAAGCCGTTCAGCTGCCGCACGCGACGGCTGCTGGGAGGCAGAGCCCTAACCACCCCCTGGAAGGACTCGCTCAAAAGGCTCTGGCGTCGCTTTTTGCTGGCACGGGAATCAGCGGAGACAGCAGAGGAGGCCACTGAGGACTGGCTGCCAGAACAGGCCTCAGTGTCGGCGGCAGGAGTTGCAGAGGGGGGAGGAGCAGTGCGTTTCCGCACTCCTGCTGGTGCTGCTGGAGGAGCAGGAGGGCGGGTGGCTGCTGTTGCTGCTGCTGCTGCTGCTGAAGGCTGTGCAGTGATGGGTGTGGTGCCACTGCCAGCACCAGATGCCTTCAGCCTCTGGAACTCCTCATGCTGGTGGAAATGTTTCGCAGCAAGGTGGTTGATGAGCGAGCTGGTGCTGAACTTTAAGGGGTCTGCACCTCTGCTCAACTTCCGCTGACAGTGGTTGAAAGTGGCGTACTTGCTGTACACTGTGGGCATGGTGAAAAAGCGCCAGATTGGTGACAAAAACAACCCCCTACGGCATGGAACTGCTGCTGCCTGTCTCCCTGTGGTGGTTGGGGGGGGGGGCTTGGGTGCGGCTGGTGGTGGTACTGGCAGATGCTGCTGCTGCTGAGCCTGAGACACCAGCAGGCTGGGGGACCTGCCTACTGCTGCCAATGCTTGCAATGATGCGCCTCCTTGCAAGGCCCACAAGCGCATCCCCCTCCTCCTCCTCAGAGCTGCTGATGATGACATCCCCTGGAGCTGGTGGCACCCAGTCTCTGTCTGTCACCGTGTCATCATCATCCTCCCCCTCCTGAAACATGTCCTGCTGGGATGATGACCCCCCAAACTCCTCTCCTGATGCATGGATGGGCTGCTTGACTGTCGCCACAGTCTTGCTGTCCAATCCCTCCTCCCCCAAAGTGCCCATCAGCATCTCCTCCTCAAAATCGCCAACAACAGCAGACAATACCCTGATGGTGCCTGGGGTCAAAAGAGTGCTGAGTGACAGGTCGGCGACTGACGGTGAACTGGCTTCCTCCCCAGGCCCTGCTGGGCGGCTGCTGCGAACAGGGGTGGTGGTGGTGGTGGTGAGGGTGGAGGCCTCGGATGCAGAGCTGATGGCGGGCTGCTCATCCTCCGTCATCAGTTGCACCACAGTGTCTGCATCCGTTTCCTCAATGGGACGTTTCCGACCCGGCTGGAGGAAAATCGGAGCAGGTGCTACACGCTGCTGCTGTGTCTCTGCAGCGTGAGTTGCAGATGCTCCTGCTGGGCGGCACCCAAGGCGTCCACGGCCAGTGGCTATAGGAGGAATGTTAGCCACTGACGCTGCTGCTGCTGCTGCGGAACTGTGCATGGTGGCGCGGCCGCGCCCGCGGCTTGCCACAATGCTGCTCCCTCTCCTCCTGATTCCCTTGCTGCCCTTCCCCTTGCCCAAACCGCGCTGGCTGCCACTTCCAGACATCTTCGATGTTTTGGGCGTAAACACAAAAGTTTTTTAAAAGGGCGGGTGAAAAGTGGGGTACTTTAATGGAGTGGGTTGGTGGGCGAGGTGACTGAGTGAGTGTCTAGTACAGTAGGTAAGTAGTAACAGTCAGGAAGTACAACTAGAAGTTACAATAATCAGTAGTAATCACAAGGAAATAGAGTGTGTGTACACTACAGACAGTGAGTGCACGCACGCGCAAACACGCGCAGGAGCTAGCCTATGAACAGTGACTGAGTGAGTGTCTAGTACAGTAAGTAAGTAGTAACAGTCAGGAAGTACAACTAGAAGTTAAAATAATCAGTAGTAATAATCACAAGGAAATAGAGTGTGTGTACACAGACAGTGAGTGAGTGCACGCACACGCAGGAGCTAGCCTATGAACAGTGACTGAGTGTCCCTACTAGTACAGTAAGTAGTAACAGTAAGTACAACTAGAAATTACAATAATCAATCAGTAATCAGAAGGAAATAGAGTGTGTGTACAGTACACAGACAGTGAGTGCACGCACACGCAGGAGCTAGCCTATGAACAGTGACAGTGAGTGTCCTAGTACAGTTACAGTATATAACTATTCAGAAGGAAATAAAGTGTGTGTACAGTACACAGACAGTGAGTGCACGCACACGCAGGAGCTAGCCTATGAACAGTGACAGTGAGTGTCCTAGTACAGTTACAGTATATAACTATTCAGAAGGAAATAGAGTGTGTGTACAGTACACAGACAGTGAGTGCACGCACACGCAGGAGCTAGTAGCCTATGAACAGTGACAGTGAGTGTCCTAGTACAGTTACAGTATATAACTATTCAGAAGGAAATAGAGTGTGTGTACACTACAGTACACAGACAGTGAGTGCACGCACACGCAGGAGCTAGTAGCCTATGAACAGTGACAGTGAGTGTCCTAGTACAGTTACAGTATATAACTATTCAGAAGGAAATAGAGTGTGTGTACAGTACACAGCCAGTGAGTGCACGCACACGCAGGAGCTAGTAGCCTATGAACAGTGACAGTGAGTGTCCTAGTACAGTTACAGTATATAACTATTCAGAAGGAAATAGAGTGTGTGTACACTACAGTACACAGACAGTGAGTGCACGCACACGCAGGAGCTAGTAGCCTATGAACAGTGACAGTGAGTGTCCTAGTACAGTTACAGTATATAACTATTCAGAAGGAAATAGAGTGTGTGTACAGTACACAGACAGTGAGTGCACGCACACGCAGGAGCTAGCCTATGAACAGTGACAGTGAGTTTCCTAGTACAGTTACAGTATATAACTATTCAGAAGGAAATAAAGTGTGTGCACAGTACACAGACAGTGAGTGCACGCACACGCAGGAGCTAGCCTATGAACAGTGACAGTGAGTGTCCTAGTACAGTTACAGTATATAACTATTCAGAAGGAAATAGAGTGTGTGTACAGTACACAGACAGTGAGTGCACGCACATGCAGGAGCTAGTAGCCTATGAACAGTGACAGTGAGTGTCCTAGTACAGTTACAGTATATAACTATTCAGAAGGAAATAGAGTGTGTGTACAGTACACTACAGTGCACAGACAGTGAGTGCACACACACGCAGGAGCTAGTAGCCTATGAACAGTGACAGTGAGTGTCCTAGTACAGTTACAGTATATAACTATTCAGATGGAAATAGAGTGTGTGTACAGTACACAGACAGTGAGTGCACGCACACGCAGGAGCTAGTAGCCTATGAACAGTGACAGTGAGTGTCCTAGTACAGTTACAGTATATAACTATTCAGAAGGAAATAGAGTGTGTGTACACTACAGTTCACAGACAGTGAGTGCACGCACACGCAGGAGCTAGTAGCCTATGAACAGTGACAGTGAGTGTCCTAGTACAGTTACAGTATATAACTATTCAGAAGGAAATAGAGTGTGTGTACAGTACACAGACAGTGAGTGCACGCACACGCAGGAGCTAGCCTATGAACAGTGACAGTGAGTGTCCTAGTACAGTTACAGTATATAACTATTCAGAAGGAAATAGAGTGTGTGTACAGTACACAGACAGTGAGTGCACGCACACGCAGGAGCTAGTAGCCTATGAACAGTGACAGTGAGTGTCCTAGTACAGTTACAGTATATAACTATTCAGAAGGAAATAGAGTGTGTGTACAGTACACTACAGTACACAGACAGTGAGTGCACGCACACGCAGGAGCTAGTAGCCTATGAACAGTGACAGTGAGTGTCCTAGTACAGTTACAGTATATAACTATTCAGAAGGAAATAGAGTGTGTGTACAGTACACAGACAGTGAGTGCACGCACACGCAGGAGCTAGCCTATGAACAGTGACAGTGAGTGTCCTAGTACAGTTACAGTATATAACTACAATACAAAATACAATCAATCAGTAGTAAAGGACAGCAGAAATACTGGTATAGATGAGAAATAAACAGAGGACAGGAGAGAACAGCTGCCCACACAGGCAGGCCCTGAGGCCTAAAGCTGTAAGCCTGCAGCAGCTGTCTCTCTCTATGTAACACAAAAGCTACTAACTAAAATACAATGTCTATCTAACTAACAACAATATAGGTGTATATAGGAGGTGTATGTGAGCAAAAACGCTAGGTAAATGACCACAATAAAGCTCTTGCTAAGCCAACGCACAAAGGAGCAGATCTCTCTCTGTGCAAAGTCAGGCAAGGACGGAGAAACGGAACATGGCGGCCGCTATTTATAGGGTAGGGGCTGGCCAGGGTCTCCCTCTGTGATTGGCTGCCGTCAGAGGGCCTGGGAGCCCTCTGATTGGCTCTAAGGACATCAATCTGGGCTATGACGCTATTCGAGCTCGGTATTCGAGCTCGAATAGAGCTGTTAGCTCGAATAGCGCGAATAGTGAATGGGCTATTCGAGATCACTCGAATAGCCCATTCGAATAGCTCCAGCTATTCGGAGCTCGAATACCGAGCTCGAATAGCTAAAAAAGAGCTCGAATATTCGAGCTACTCGAATATTCGAGCTCTGCTGAGCACCACTGCAGCCGGGCGAGCATATGGGCTGAAAAGCCACCATCACCTGCACTCTCGTCATGGTGCGCACCAGTCCAGCACGACCGTCACTACACAAACGGCTGTTTGCAGTCACTGCATACCTTTCACTGCATCTGTGACTGCACATTATACCTGGCAGTCAGTGCACAACTTGCACTTGAATGGATACACTTTTAAAAAAATTAAAAATACAACCATCTAAACTTTCAAACAATTTAAAAATACAACCATCTATCATTTTCAAAAAATTTAAAAAAAGGGCAAAAAAACTTGTCCTCCGTAAAACATTCTTGGCAAATGCTTTTGACTTGGTTGGTCTTCCGCTGGCTCAAGGGTCCATCTGACCACAGATGCCTGGTCTGCAAAGCATGGTCAGGGCAGCTACAGCATGGGTCTCAGCAGGCTCCCACTTCGGGCCGGAATCCAACCTTCGTTCCCCGTGGTGACAATGGCAGACTTGCCCTCCATAACGGATTCCCGTTAAAGGATTTAAAGTTAATTCATTTCAATTAGGGCCGCAAAAGGTCCTCCTGAGTCCTGTATTGTTATTTTTGGTCACTACCTCGGGGCGGGCGTGCATGCCTGCCTGCCTCCCTCCTTGCCTGGATGTGTGGTGGTAGCCGTTGATCAGGCTCCAACTCCAGAACGCAATACAAGAGGGAGCTCGTCCTCAGAAACAGCTGGGGGCAGTGTCCGGCGCCATGTATCGCCCGCTATGGCCAGACAGCCAACATGCCCTTCAACGTCAGCTGCTGATGCCACCGTAGCGCCATCAGCCCAGGGGGGCGCAGCGGTTTGGAAATTTTTTAGCGTGTGTGTCTCAGATCGGAGCAAAGCCATCTGTTGTCTCTGCCAGCAAAAATTGAGCCGTGGAAAGGCCAACTGTCACGTAGGGACAAGTGTTTTACTAAGGCACCTGGAGAGAAGGCACAAACAGCTATGGCAAGAACACCTGAGGAAAAGCAGCACCCCTCAAAAGACAAGCCGCGAAGAACAACCGCGGCAGCCGTCACAGGGGGCTTCTGCTGCTCCACGTTCCCATGGTATTGTTCGTGGCTGGGGGGAGGAAGAATGGATACACTTTTAAACAATTTAAAAAAACAACAACCATCTAAACTTTCAAACAATTTAAAAATACAACCATCTAAACTTTCAAACAATTTAAAAATACAACCATCTAAACTTTCAAACAATTTAAAAATACAACCATCTATAATTTTCAAAAAATTTAAAAAAAGGGCAAAAAAACTTGCCCTCCATAAAACATTCTTGGCAAATGCTTTCGACTTGGTTTGTCTTCCGCTGGCTCAAGGGTCCATCTGACCACAGATGCCTGGTCTGCAAAGCACGGTCAGGGCAGCTACAGCATGGGTCTCAGCAGGCTCCCACTTCGGGCCGGAATCCAACCTTCATTCCCCGTGGTGACAATGGCAGACTTGCCTTCTATAACGGATTCCCGTTAAAGGATTTAAAGTTAATTCATTTCAAATACACAGCAGGGCCTCGAAAGTCCGCCTCCTGTATTGTTATTTTTGGTCACTACCTCGAGGCGGGCGTGCATGCCTGCCTGCTGCCCTCCTTGGATGTGTAGTGGTAGCCGTTTCTCAGGCTCCACACCGGCGGATTCCATCCCTCATTCCCCGGCCATTACCCGGGGTCACAAATGGCAGACTTGCCCGCCTCAATATGATTCTCGTGAAAGGAATGTGGTGTCATCTTTGCCCGCCATAACTGGTTCTCGTTAAAGGATTTAAAGTACATTAATTTCAAATACACAGCAGGGCCTCGAAAGTCCTCCTCCTGTATTGTTATTTTTGGTCACTACCTCGGGGCGGGAGGGCGTGCATGCCTGCCCGCTGCCCTCCTTGGATGTGTAGTGGTAGCCGTTGCTCAGGCTCCACACCGGATTCAAACCCCTCATTCCCCGGCCATTACCCGGGGTCACAATGGCAGACTTGCCCGCCTCCACAGGATTCTCATTGTAGCGGTACTGAACAAGTACACAGCAAGTAGAAAATGTAATTTAAAAACAAAACGTAAGCTTTTTAACAATGCCATGGAAAGTTGAGAAGGAAGTCACACATTACCTGACATCACTGAGTGAGGAAGAGCAATCTCGCCATGTTGCGCAGTAGTCCAGCATGGCCGTCACTACACAAACAGCTGTTTGCGGTGCGTTACACAGTGAGTTTGGTGTGTCAGTGTGAAGCAGTACTTTAATTACACTCCCTGATTGATGTATACACATGCAAGATGTTTTAAAGCACGTTAGGCCTGCAATTCAGCATTCAATGTGATTTCTGCCCTTAAAACGCTGCTTTGCGCCACATCCAGATTTTTCCCCGGGACTTTTGCCATGTATCCCACTCCGCCATGCCCCCCTCCAGGTGTTAGACCCCTTGAAACATCTTTTCCATCACTTTTGTGGCCAGCATAATTTTTTCTATTTTTCAAAGTTCGCCTCCCCATTGAAATCTATTGCGGTTAGCGAACTTTTCCTCGAACCGAACCTTCCGCGGAAGTTAGCAAACCCGGTTCGCGAACCGAAAATCGGAGGTTCGCGACATCTCTAGTTAAGACCATCAAAGTTTTAAAGCGGGATTGTCACCATAAAAATCAAATTACAACAGCAACTGGTCTGAATGTATTAAGTGATATAGATGCTAATCCTGCATTCAAAACTTTCAAAACTGTTTCTGCTGTTATGATTTGGATTTATCAAATACCTTAGGAGCACTTGCCCTTTAATAGCCATCGTCATTCAGTTGCATGCTGTTTTTTTTTTAATCTATAATATATTTCTCCTCTTCCCTATATCTCCCTGCCTAGCTGCCGAGCTGAAACATGATTCTCTGTTCACTTGTGTTTACAAGCAAGGCTGAGGTGACTCAGCGATTGGATCAGAAAAGTAAAACAAGTTAAGGGAAGAAATGACATCAGTTTTTAGCCTCAAACTGGGGGCAAAATACATGGTTCCCACCAGGAACAGAATTATCTTCATTTACCATATAAAATTCACTGAAATCATAACGTGGACAGTATAATACATGTGTTATGTAAGTAGATCAAGTATTTATCTACTTGTATATGTGTTTTTCCCCCTGGCATAGTATGGCTGATTCTCCTGCTTTAAACCAGGTAAAAGAAATGGGCAATCAAATGAAGGAAAGGTCTCAATTGCCAAAACAGGCTAAATAGGTTTTGTTTAGCTAGTAACAATGATGACTTACGGTTAATAAACATGTTTGAGTACATCCAAGGGCAATATAAAAGCTTGGCATAGGAGCATTTTATCCTTTTTATCCCTGGATCTGTACAAAGGAGAAGAGTAGACAGACAGCCTTTAGAGGAAGGGAAATTTAGAAAGGGGTTACTCAAAATAATTATAGTAAAGACGTGGAATATTTTACCATCAGATGAAGTTGTGGCAAATTCTATGCTTGCATTTAAAAGAGGCTTAGTATGTGCTTTCTTTAAAGAGAACCCGAGGTGGGATTTAATTATGTTAGTGGGGCACAGAGTCTGGTTGTGTACACTAACACCAGCCTCTGTTGCCCCATGGTGTGCCTCCAGGACCCCCCTGCATGCCGCTATCTCCTCCGCTGTGCTAGCGACACACAGCGTGTCGCCAGCACAATGTTTACCTATGCGGTGTCAGTCAGCGCCACACCCCCGCCTCATCTGTATCGGCACTACCCGCCCGCGTCCCTTCCCTCCAATCAGCGGAGGCGGGGGAGCGGCGCTAACAGACACGGCATAGGTAAACATTGTGCTGGCGACACGCTGTGTGTAGTGTTGGGCGAACATCTAGATGTTCGGGTTCGGGCCGAACAGGCCGAACATGGCCGCGATGTTCGGGTGTTCGACCCGAACTCCGAACATAATGGAAGTCAATGGGGACCCGAACTTTTGTGCTTTGTAAAGCCTCCTTATATGCTACATACCCCAAATTTACAGGGTATGTGCACCTTGGGAGTGGGTACAAGAGGAAAAAAAAATTTAGCAAAAAGAGCTTATAGTTTTTGAGAAAATCGATTTTAAAGTTTCAAAGGGAAAACTGTCTTTTAAATGCGGGAAATGTCTGTTTTCTTTGCACAGGTAACATGCTTTTTGTCGGCATGCAGTCATAAATGTAATACATATAAGAGGTTCCAGGAAAAGGGACCGGTAATGCTAACCCAGCAGCAGCACACGTGATGGAACAGGAGGAGGGTGGCGCAGGAGGAGAAGGCCACGCTTTGAGACACAACAACCCAGGCCTTGCATGAGGACAAGAAGCGTGCGGATAGCATGCTTTGTACCACCATGCAGTCATAAATGTAATAAAGATAAGTGGTTCAATAAACAGGGACCACGCGGCAACGCTAACCCAGCAGCAGCACACGTGATGGAACAGGAGGAGGCGCAGGAGGAGAAGGCCACGCTTTGTGAGACACAACAACCCAGGCCTTGCATGAGGACAAAAAGCGTGCGGATAGCATGCTTTGTACCGCCATGTAGTCATAAATGTAATAAAGATAAGAGGTTCAATAAACAGGGACCACGCGGCAACGCTAACCCAGCAGCAGCAGCAGCAGCAGCACACGTGATGGAACAGGAGGAGGCGCAGGAGGAGAAGGCCACGCTTTGTGAGACACAACAACCCAGGCCTTGCATGAGGACAAAAAGCGTGCGGATATAGCAGCAATGCTTTTTGCCGCCATGCAGTCATAAATGTAATACAGATGAGAGGTTCAATAAACAGGGACCGGAAACGCTAAACCATCCCAGATGTTCATCGGTCATGTTACTTGGTTGGGGTCCAGGAGTGTTGCGTAGTCGTTTCCAATCCAGGATTGATTCATTTTAATTTGAGTCAGACGGTCTGCATTTTCTGTGGAGAGGCGGATACGCCGATCTGTGATGATGCCTCCGGCAGCACTGAAACAGCGTTCCGACATAACGCTGGCTGCCGGGCAAGCCAGCACCTCTATTGCGTACATTGCCAGTTCGTGCCAGGTGTCTAGCTTCATGCCCGGTTTCAGGTCCAGCGGTGCCAGCCACAAATCCGTCTGTTCCTTTATTCCCCTCCAAATTTCCTCCCCTGTGTGCTGCTTATCCCCAAGGCAGATCAGCTTCAGCAACGCTTGCTGACGCATGCCAACAGCTGTGCTGCACTGCTTCCACGATCCTACTGCTGCTGGTGCTGGGTTAGCATTTCCGGATGAGGTACAGCTTTGAGATGCGTTGGAGGAGAAGGAGTCAGAGAGGTAGGTGCTGCTGTTGTTATCCAGCTGTTTGCGGCGTGGGCAACACCCGCGCCGTAGCAGGTGAGGAATCGCTGCCAGGCTCCACAAGGTTCACCCAGTGCGCGGTAAGGGAGATGTATCGACCCTGGCCGAACGCACTCGTCCAGGTGTCAGTGGTGAGGTGAACCTTGCAGGCAACGGCATTCTTCAAGCTTCGGGTTATTTAGCTGACCACGTGCTCATGCAACTCAGGCACTGCAGAGCGCGCAAAGTGGTAGCGGCTGGGAACCACGTAACGTGGGATGGCCACTGACATCATGCCCTTGAAGCTGTTTGTCTCCACCACTCGATATGGCAGCATTTCGCAGGCCAGAAGCTTGGCTATGCTGGCTGGCTGTTACTGCCACGGCCCGGGGGTCATTTGCTGGCAATTTCCTCTTGTGCTCAAACATCTCAGAAACAGACAACTCAACCGTAGCGCTGCACACCGAAGGGCTGTTGGTTGTTGTGTTTGATGAACACTGGGAGACCTCAAGAGCACTAGTCCGGAAAGTGACAGTGTCAGCATCGTCTGATGTTTGTGAATGTTGTGAACCACGCAATGGCTGGGCTACTGCTGCTGCTGAGGCGGGTCTGGTGGTGAGTCTGGTGAACCCAAGGGAGGCAGTGTTGCTGGTGGTACCCTGTCCTGCCGCGTTTGCCCACAGAGTGGGATGTTTGGATAGAATGTGGCGGCTCATGCTGGTGGTGGAGAGGTTGTTAATACTTTTCCCCCTGCTCAGGCGGGTCTTGCACACCTTGCAAATCGCCATGGTAACATCCTCAGTGCAGTCTTCAAAGAAAGCCCAGACTTTAACTGGCTGAGGACTCGGACCTCGTGCGTGATGTGCTGGTGCTGCTTAACCCACTGCTGGACGCTTGAGAGGTCATCCAAGTAATTATCTGGTCCTGTTCTTTTGGATCTGTGAGGGTTGTTGTCCTGGACAACATGGGCAGTATTGAGTGGGTTTTCTTGGGTGCTCCCCTGTGGCCTGTACGTGAACCGTCAGGGGGAACACCTCTTCCCTTGCCCCTCCCTCTTTCACCGGATTTCTTCCTCATTTCACTTATCCTTAAAGTACACGCTGACTGGCAGCAGTACAGTGGCAGTACAGAAATGCTATACAGTGGTGGGTGAGCGGTGTACCACTATTGTCAGCAGTGACACAGAGCACAATGCTATACAGTGGCGGGTGAGCGGTGTACTACTGTTCCCAGCAGACACAGAGTGGAAGTAAACACAATGCTATATAGTGTGGCTGAGCCGTGTACACAGAGTGGCATTAAACACAATGCTATATAGTCTGCTATATAGTCACCCCGAACAGGGTGATGTTCTGCAGAACCCGAACAGTGGCAAACACTGTTCGCCCAACACTACTGGGAGGGAACGCAGATTTTAGTACCTAAACACACGATACAACATGTTTTCCGGGGTCGGACTCTGAGGCACATACAGATGGTCCCGATCATCATCCTCATCATACAACTCTTCTCCTGAGTCTGACCCACCCACCACCTCTGCCACCCCAACATCCCCAGACACAGACCCCTCATCGTCCTCAACATTAACTTGGGATGCTGGCCTGAGCCAGACCTCCTCCTCCACATCAGGCCCCATCATCTCCTCAATGGCAGCCCTCATTAATCGCTCTGGCGACGGACTGATGGACACAACGTTCTCCTCCGGGGAGGGCTGCTGCTGACCACTGGCTGCTGGGGTGGATGTTATAGCTTGCGTGGGGCGTTGGCTGTTGCTGTTGTTGGGAGTGCTGCTCACAGCGGAGGTCTCTGGGGAACTCATGTTGAGCTCATATAGTGGTTGACGGTGAGTGGAGTATTACTGATCCCAGCAATATACACACTGACTGGCAGAGTACGCAATGCTATATAGTGTGGCTGAGCGAGGTACACAGAGTGGCAGTAAACAGAATGCTATATAGTGTGGCTGAGCGAGCGGTGTACCACTATTCCCAGCAGACACAGAACAGTGAACAGAATGCTATATAGTGTGGCTGAGCGAGCGGTGTACCACTATTCCCAGCAGACACAGAACAGTGAACAGAATGCTATATAGTGTGGATGAGCGAGCGGTGTACCACTATTCCCAGCAGACACAGAACAGTAAACAGAATGCTATATAGTGTGGCTGAGCGAGCGGTGTACCACTATTCCCAGCAGACACAGAACAGTGAACAGAATGCTATATAGTGTGGCTGAGCGAGCGGTGTACCACTATTCCCAGCAGACACAGAACAGTGAACAGAATGCTATATAGTGTGGCTGAGCGAGCGGTGTACTACTGTTCCCAGCAGACACAGAACAGTACACAGAATGCTATATAGTGTGGCTGAACGAGCGGTGTACTACTGTTCCCAGCAGACACAGAACAGTACACAGAATGCTATATAGTGTGGCTGAACGAGCGGTGTACCACTATTCCAAGCAGACACAGAACAGTGAACAGAATGCTATATAGTGTGGCTGAGCGAGCGGTGTACCACTATTCCCAGCAGACACAGAGTGGCAGTAAACAGAATGCTATATAGTGTGGCTGAGCGAGGTACACAGAGTGGCAGTAAACAGAATGCTATATAGTGTGGCTGTGCAAGCGGTGTACTACTATTCCCAGCAGACATAGAGTGGCAGTAAACAGAATGCTATATAGTGTGGCTGAGCGAGGTACACAGAGTGGCAGTAAACAGAATGCTGAGCGAGCGGTGTACTACTATTCCCAGCAGCGACACACAATGACTGGGGGGGACCCTGGCTAGCGTGGCTGGAGCGCGAACTACCCTGCCTGCCTACCCAAAGCTAAACCCACAGACAAATGGCGGAGATATGACGTGGTTCGGGTATTTATTTACCCGAACCACGTGACAGTTCGGCCAATCAGAGCGCGTTCGGGTCCGAACCACGTGACCCGTTCGGCCAATCACAGCGCTAGCCGAACGTTCGGGGAACGTTCGGCCATGCGCTCTTAGTTCGGCCATATGGCCGAACGGTTTGGCCGAGCACCGTCAGGTGTTCGGCCGAACTCGAACATCACCCGAACAGGGTGATGTTCTGCAGAACCCGAACAGTGGCGAACACTGTTCGCCCAACACTAGCTGTGTGTCGCTCACACTGCTGAGGGGATAGCGGCACGCAGGGGGGTCCTGGAGGCACACCATGTGGCAACAGAGGCTTGTGTTAGTGTGCACAACCAGCATCTGTACCCCACTAACATAATTAAATCCCACCTTGGCTTCTCTTTAATTTGTAGGGCATCCAAAGCTATGCTAGATGTAGAAAGGTGATTCCTTGATTAAGTCACAGAAATAAAGCTCTTGTCACTTTCTTTCTTCTAGACTTACGTGCAGTGAGGCTCAAGAGTTTGAATTTAATGCGTTTTCAGGAGTGCACAGTTGAAAAATGCATGCAATTCTGCAAAGTGTGCGCCCATCCTGAACTGAATGTTCACATTTCTTTTTTCAACCTAGATAACTATGTAATTATGTAAACTTCTTTTGTACACCCCCTATTCACAGTCTTAAAAAGGTGAAAATATGCATAAGGAACTCAGTTATAGCCTGTAATAATGTTTGCAATATGAAACTATGGTTTATGCAAATTCATTATTTTATTATACAGAACCACTAGGGCCTGGTCCGCACTGGCTGAGTTTGTGCTGTGTTTGCGTTTTTAAAAGTGCTGCATGCAATATTTCTATAGCAGTTCTGATTCACTTGAATGAGATTCACTATGGGCGTAACAATCACCCCTGCGATCCCTGCCATCGCAGGAGGGCCCAGAAACGTACATGAAAGCAAGTGCACATTATGCTTTCATGCACGTGTTTTTGTGCACATGTTCAGTGCAGCTATACAGGTAGCATTTATTAGTGCAAGGGAACATGCGTTCCATGAGACAATGAATGGCTGTTTGATTATGATCTCTATTACAGCCAGTAAAAGTGATCATTCTCCATTTTGCGCCATTTCCCAATGAAAATGGAAACTGCTAAGTTTTTTTGCGATTGAAATTCTTTGGCTAAAAACAATCACTAAGTTCCACCAACATAGGTTCACTGCCTTTGTGTGTGATCACCCATGTCTGGGTATGCACAATTGCATGCAAGTACACATGGGTTCCATGTGTGCGTGCACATGCTTTTGTGCAATTGCTTTCATGCATGCAAATTCTTGGAAGCTCTGAAGGCAACACTGATTGGTGCAAGGGTAAGTATTACCTGAGCCAATTAATGCCTGTTTTTTTGTGAATGATAACCGTTAGAGCCAGTAATAGTGAAAATTCCCCATTTATGGTCATTTTTACACCAAAAATCGCAATGGCTAAGCGCATTGGGATTGCAATTTGGGGAAAAGCCACATAAAAATTTGCAATCAGTAAGTTTTGCATCTGTGCACAATCGCACGCAAGTGTGAATGTGCAATTGCATGCATGCATGCACTCTCATTGGTCCTTGTGTGCATGCACTCTCATGCACGCTCCAGACCACTGCTTTTGTGCAATTGCTTTCATGCATGCAAATTCTTAGAAGCTCTGAAGGCAGCACTGATTGGTGCAAGAGAACATGCTCCCTGAGCCAATCTGTGTCATTTTTTTGTGAATGATCGCTGTTACAGCCGGTGATTATTCTTAGGCTGGGATCACACTTGCTTCCCAGAAAACAGGTGAGGTTTTCCACAGACTAATTTGTGCATGCAGTACACATTTTACTGAGCGCTTCACCAACCACAGACCCCAGGCACTTGCCGGCAGTCTATGTAATCGCAATTTTAAGCATTTCTTAAACTCATAGGAAATGTGGTATAAAAATCGCAAAGTTTGGAATGAACATGTGCATCACTATTAAAAAACTTTATGTGTGGTCCTAGCCCTAAAGCAAACCTGTGGAGGGGGGAATAAAATTTAGATACTTACCTCAGTAGAGGGACGTTTCTGGATGATCCAGAAGCTTCTTCAATCCTTCTCTACCCTACCACTGCTTGCTGAGACCCTCTGTTTTGTAGTTGCACTCCTGCCCATGTACGAGCACTTTTGTGCTGCACTGGCGCAAGTGTGGCCTGCACCTGTGTAGTAGCACAGTGTACACAAGAAGCTTCCTGCTACTGAGCAGGCAAGGGCCATCGCTGTGCCTGCACAGTACAGTTGTGCTCATAGACGTACACGAGCATGGAACTTGAACTTACTCAACAATCTCTTGTTGAATATGTTCAGAGGGTCCCTGCACTGGTATGGCTATGCAAATAAAGAATAGTGTTGTAACAAAAAAATGGACTGCAAAAATAGCCATAGGCGCACCTTGAGAACAATGAATTGCTGTAGCAAACAAGGTGTATGTGACTTCATTTTTATTCTAAACAAGTTGTAGAATAGATTTTGATGCATCTTACAACTTGTACCTATGTCACATAAAAAAGGTAGGAACAAACTCTATCCATGATTCAAAAAAACAAAACAAAAGTAATTTTCAAAATTCTGACCAAACTTGGGAAAATTTCAGGAGAACTACAAGAGTCTGAACCTTACAATCTACACATATCTTAATAGCCCTGGATTTTCTTTATTTATAACTATGACATGTGTGGCCTTTTGTCTGATGTCCAGATTCTCTTGGGTAAATGCAAATAAAGAATGTTGCTGGACCAATCAATTTAAACCTGGGTGGGACTTGGTTGGACCATTTTCAAGCTGCATTCATTTTCATAAAAATGTACATAATCCTGCATGAACTCAGAAATATTTGCATCTTATTGATCATCCCTAGAAAGCAATGCAGGTGCAATGCATTTGTGTATAATGCACAACCAACTGTGTTGCTGAGAGAAGTGCAGTGTGTTCAGGCTCTGAGGATACATTTCTAACAATGCAAGAAATCCCTAAGGCCCCATTTACACTTAATCAGTTAGTACGCATTTTTTATTTCTTCTCCATAGTAGTGCATTATGAAAAATCTTTGAGTTAAAACGCCTATAGTTTGAACTGAGCCTTTAGGAAACATTGGCATTACTTTGAAAATCAGTTGTCCATTCAGGTATAACTGAGAGCAACTGATTAAGTGTAAATGGGGCCTAATGATTTATTTCCACGGGCAGTTGAACTGTGTGCTCAGCAAGCAGTTACCAGGCAGCAGTGAGCAGTTACCAGGCAGCAGCAAGCAGTTTTGTGAGAGTTTCAGACGCATTTCTCTGCCTTGCAACTGCTATTGAAAAAGGGGCCTAAGGCCTATTTTACATGGGCAGTTAATAGGCACTGAAATGCTTGCTGCTTCCTGGCAACTGTTTGCTGCTGCCTGATAACTGCTCACTGCTGCCTGGCAACTGCTTGCTGAGGACATGGTTCAACTGCTCATGAAAAAAAAGGCCTCACATAGGTCCTAGTTTCAAATGGAACCTGAAACGAGGAAACTTATTTAAAATAAACACATGAAGTAGCTGCAAATGAATATTACATACTAACCTCACTGTCAGTTCCTCTCAGAGGCTCACCATTTTCTTCTTACAGCGATCCCTTCCAGTTCTGACAATATTTTTTAAGAACTGAAATATACCAGTTGCTGTCAGTTATATATCAGCAGCTGTCAGTTACAACTGAATGAGCAAGGTAATGTCCATGGTTCTCTATGGCTCAAGTGGGTGATATTACAGTTTAATGCTACGTACACACATGCGACAACGATCGTTCGTTGTCAACGACGAACGATCTTTTAATTGACGAAAGAACGACCGAAGTAAAGTTAGTTGTAAAAAGTATGTAACGATCACATCGTTAGAACGAACGTTACACCACGTAAAAGCACTTAATGCGCCTGCGCATAAAATTGTAAAGTTCCTTGGAGAAAAAGTGAAATGCGCATGTCCAGCCTGGTACGAACGATCGTTTCCAACGATGTGCCACTTTTGCTAACGATCGTCGGTGGTAAAAATCCGCCAAGACAGAACTTTGTTTTGTAGCGATTTGCCTCGTTCGTCGTTTGCCTTAATAGTCGTTGGTTCGTTTTTTGTAACGATCGTCGTTGGTAAAGATCGGGGAACGATCGTTACAAACGACTATAGTCGCATGTGTGTACGCACCTTTACACTGTGCTGACCAGGAAGCTGTTATGGGGTAATGGCCATTTTTAAACTGGAGGATGGAGAAATCCATTGATCACAGTGGACAAAAGGGACGCAGGAGAGGAGAAAGACATTGAGTAGTAGACTACATAGGAGGTAAGTATATGACCTGTGTATGGTTATTTTGACTTTTTATTTTCAGTTCAGGTTCTCTTTAACTACCCAAACCAAAACTTAAAAAAGAAAAATAGAAGAAAATAGAAAAAAAAAATTCCTTGGTTTCCTCGTTAAAGCTCATACTAGCTTGTACTTGATGAATATTACATTTTCAGAAATTAGAAAACACTGTGTCACACATGGCACCTAAAACAAGTAAGATTATCTTTATGTTAATCACAGTAAGCATGAACATCAGGCTGTTTCCATGCAAAGGATTTTTCTCTGTTTTGGAGCAGAAATTGATATAAGCTTATAGATAAGCGCTGGTTTAATACTTGACTCTTCTGTAATCAAAATGATTAGAACATCAATTAAAAAGCATTTAATTTACCTTCTATTTTAACATTAAGAAGAAAACGGCACAATACACAAATTACCATAGAAAGCAGAGTTCAGCAATTTTCTAGCGTATAGAGGAAATGGCTTTGAAGTGTAAATCATGTAATACAATAGTTGGTGAACTAAAATGAATTTTCTCTGGTAGTCAATGCTCCAGTAAAGGAATACAACAGATAATGATATTAGACAAGGAAGATAACTGTAAAGAGAACGTATCACTCATAACTCAATAGAATGAAAAGTAAAAAAAAAATTGGCCTTTTTCACTAATGTATTTTTCTGAGTAGAAAACCTTGGAGAATGTATTTAGAGTGGTTTCACACATAGGGCTTGATTCACTAAACCGTGATAACTCATAGCACAGGCACGCTAGCGTTTTTGTGCACGTTTTCATGTGCAATCGCAAATTTCTGCGCACAATCACGGGTGAAAATTCGCAATTGTGTGCAAAAATTCACTGTTGCACGTGAAAACGCTATCGCGGCCGTGCTATGAGTTATCACGGTTTAGTGAATCAAGCCCATAGTGTGGTGTGATTGGCGTGCAGCAGAAGAGCTTATTGCAGCGAATCACATCGCAAATGTGTGAATGATGGAACCAAGAAGAATGAAAAAATGGCTTCTTGTGAAAAGGATAAACATATCAGAGTTGGTTTTGTGTAGCAGGTTATACTATACATACAGGAGTTGACATGCCTTTTTCTTAAATATACTGTAGAGTAAAATAAAAGATGATGCAGCCTGCATTATGAATGGGGGCCTCGTTTTTAGTTATTATAAACATCCATAAATATAAATACACAATATTTAGAGAAATGTACTTAGCAGGGGGGCAGTCTTTTCTGATACAATTTGCAAAGGTCCCTCCAATGTTAAAAGTCATGAGGGTTAGCATTGGACATGGAGTGAGCCCTCACTTGTGTGGTCCTACTTTCTGGCCAATACCTGCAGAGACCGGACTATAAAGGGGAGAAGCCCCTGAGGGAAGGGGGGACGAGCGCTGTAAAAACAGCGCAGGAGATTTGGGTGCAGTTAGTGCCACCATAGGACATCATAGGAATTACAGCTATAGAAGCGCTCAGTGAATGATTTGGGGACCGTCAAAGAACAGAGCACAAATTATTTTAAAAACACTGTAATTCGGCCGCCAGCAATAGCTGGAAGCCGAATTATGTCTTTTCCCCATTATCCAGGGCGGCCTGAAGGGGAAAAAATAAGTAACGTCACCGGGACTTGTGCAGGAGCAGGGTAAGCCTTTTTTAACGGCTTTACCCTGCACCCAAATCTCCCGGTGGCAGTTTCATAGGTATGCGGGGGGAGGGGTGGCACTAAGACTGTGGGGGTCACTTAGTGGAAATAGAAAAAGAGATGTGAATGTTGGCTTGTCAGTGTAAACATTTATAAAATAACCCTGGATATCTTGGCATGTAGACATATTACACATATTACATGCCCAATGTGTGGCTACAGTCCTTAGGCTGCCTATTTTTCCTAAGCCTCAGTACAGAGAGCTCCTGTCACAACAGCATCAAAATTCATCAAGTCCAGAATCCCACCACCTGATATAATTTCTGATGATTAATACAAGTCCCAGTGGCTTAAGCTGTGACTGTATTTCTCCTTTTGACTGTCACTGCGGTAAAATCTAAGACATCCCTTTAATATTGTGTGAACGCTAGGATGTCCAACCCTTTAACTTGTAAATGGGTAAAGGGGGTAATTTTTGATCCCCTGACTATTGAAAATAAATTATTAAATATTAAACTTCATTAGACAAAACAAAAACTTCTATGGTCTACTTTTTTCATCTGTATACTTTATTCTTGTGACATCACCTTACTTGGTATAGTTCTATCTTCTTTAATCATTCTTATCTGTATGTGTTTTTCAGGGAAGTGCATAAGCTTGGTCTGTGCATTTAAATGAGCTGGGAGGTCTTTTATGCAGCCATATATAAAACAGGTGCTGGTGGATTAAGAACGCTTGCTCTTTCTCTCCAAATGTGAGTAAACTTCTTTCTTCTCTTTCGACCTTCTATTCTTCTTCTGCCTTCTTTCTTCTGTCTTATTTTATCAAGATTACAGAGTTACCCTCCTGGTCACTGCTCTCCGTTGGACTACCACCACCATACTACTTGGACCCACAGCACCCCAAGCAACTTATTTGACCAATGATAATCCTCCTCAGAGATAATCCCTCTACACCCCCTCCATATTAACAAAATGTGTCAGTAGCCTCCAGGCTAGGGGCAGGTTTTTTGCCTGAGGCATTTGATCCCGATACCTGCCAGGCAACAGTAATCGAAAGTGTGTACAATGCTTTAGCATTAAATAATTTAAAGCACTGAAGAGATTATTGGCACGGAACAGCTGTGAGAAACGAGAATGCAATCGGTTTATTGCACCGATTGCCAGTGACGTGCTATATCTGGATTGATTGTGTAGGAGCATCTGCAGTCTTTTCTTAGCAGAGAGATAGCATCAGCTTAACTACAGGATGGCTCTTTTGATATGCTAATGACCAGGAACAAACCCTTGTGTTCAGGAGGCTAGTGTTTACTTTTCATTACCTCAGATAGATGTCAATAGGCTCACCAAATGGTCAGCCTATTCACAACACTGCTTCCCCCCAGACTGGCCGGAGCCATATAGACAGAATAAGAAAGCATGGAGTTTAGGATTTTGAGCATGTTTAAGCAATACCGTTCAGGTGAGAAATGTGAAAGTTATATCATTCCGCTGGTCCGGATCTTGTAAGTATTTTGATATTAAATTGGGGCCACTGGCATAACCAGAACTTGGGGGATTCCACTGTTTTTTAGCCAACCCCTGGGCTGTACTTGAGGCTCCACCCAAAGATGTGCATTGTTCAAAAGTGGTTTCGAGCAACTCCTCCCTCATTCCTCCATTTTCCACCTTCATGAACGCACGGCCACCGTGAGGAACAAGTGGTGGCCATTTTGCTTGAACTTTACTGAAACTGAACAAAAGGACTTTACCAGGGACTTTATGATTCTTCCCACAAAAGAACATCTTTTCATGAAACTAAGTATTTTTTCTCCCTTTCTTTTATTTTTCATACTGGTTATTAATGTTTCAATAATTGTTGATTTTAATAATTGTCTGTATATATTCATTATTTATATTGCTTTCAATAAACCGACACTATCGTCAGTTGCTGTTCCAGCTACCCTATTATTCAGCATACACAGAAACTGAACTCAGACTTCTGAAGAGACGCCACTGTTGTTACTAGCCAGACAGAATAGAGTGTGTTTAACCTTTTTTATTTGCAGGGCCAGTCAGTCAGTCGGGTCCACTGGCCCATACCAGTGGTGGTGGCAGATATCCTGAAATAGTGTGTAAAGTTGTAATTACCGTACCTCACAGGCTCCCTTCTGGTTTGTCTGCGGCCAATTCCCAACGGTTCCTACGCATTGACTGCGACCACAGTTCGCACAATCCGTGTGCTGGCACTGTTTGGAAAGCATTTCGCGGTCTGACCACTAGGGCTCCAGTGACAGTGTTTGGCAGCGGTTGGGATCTGTGTTGTGCTGAAAGTATCTAAGATAGCGCTAACGCTATCAAGAAATGAACTAATTCATTGGTGTAGCTGGGATGCAATATATTTGTTAATATATACAGAGAGACTGTGTAGCCAGTACCCCTCCCCAAAAGTTTTATTTTATTTGGCATGGAAATGTCTGGGAACTACAAGCTCATGGCCGTATCAGACCTGGAAAATCTTTGTCAGCTGCGGGGCATTGACACCCTCTGCAAGAACAAACAGGACATGGTAAATGACTTGTTTCAATGGGACACCCAGCAACCGCGGGAGCCGGATGTGTCTGCTGAGGTAGACGCCGACCCATCTGACTCAAGTCAAGGGGAACCAGAGGCTGAAGATCCTGAGCGTACAGAGGTTGAGCAACCTGCGACAACAGTTACACAGGAGACTGTCAGTGTGGACCCCAATCCCAGAGTTTCTGAAAGTACTCGCCCGGAACCGGCCAGTACTGAACTGTCCGTTTGTACTGATCTGCTAATGCAGCAGGCATTACGGAAACTGATGGACACTGACCTGGAAAAGTACCTGCAGTACATGGATGCCCGTGAGGAGTGGGAACGGCAATCTGCAGAACTCAAGGCTGCTGCCGTGGCGAGCAAGCGCGTGAGGAGCGGGAGCACCAGGCTGCAGAAGCGCGTGAGGCGTGCCAAGCTATGGAACAATAGCTCCAACGACAGCATGAGCTCAACATGGCAAAGGTTCAACAGGCCAGCCGGAGTTCTCCGCCCAGCCTCCCTGCTGAACGAGCATCACCCGTAAGTGCAAAATTTAAATTTGCTAATATTGAAAAAGACACTGACATTGACTTGTTTTTGTGATCTTTTGAAAAAGCATGCCGTCAGTATCGTCTGCCCCAAGACCAGTGGGCCAGACATCTGACACCTTTGCTGCGCTACAAAGTGCTTGATGCTTTTGCAGAGTTACCGGCGGAAAAAGATACTGATTATGCCGCTATAAAAGATGCTATCATTACCAAATACCAGCTGACGCCAGAAGCCTATCGTAAAAAGTTCAGGGCCTGACAGAAAAAGTCTTCTGATTCTTATCGAGATGTGGTCAGCAGCTTGCTCACCACACTCCGCCAGTGGACTCTAGGCCTCGCCAAAGGGTCTTATGATGTCCTGGAGGACTTGATAGTCCTAGAACAATTTCTGAACCTTTGCCGTACTGATGTACGACAGTTTGTGCTGGAGCGCAAGCCTGCGTTGGCAACTGTCGCTGCAGACCTCGCTGAAACCTTTACAACTACCCGGGTGTCTGATACACGCAGAACTGTCCCATCCAGCTGGAGAGGAGGTCAGCCCAATACCCCGGCAGACTCCCCTGCCCCTGTGAGCCGTCAGCCACAGAGGCCACCCAGCACAGCTGCTGCACCCAGGCCTGCAGCCCCTGAGAGGTCACCTGTCACTACTGCCGCCAGCCCGGACACATGAAATTCAACTGTCCGGAGCGGAGACAGTCACCACCAGCACCTGCATCACCTGTAGCACCTGTACCTCACCCACAGCAGAGGCAACCAGCCAGCGAACCACAGCCTGGATCATCAGATTTTGTTCTGTTTGCCCGTGGAAAGGAAATCCGCGATCGAACCGACCAGCAGCAGCCTGTTAGAGTGAACGACAAGGTTGTCACCGGATTTCGAGACACCGGAGCTGACATCACGTTAGTTCACTCACACCTTGTGCCAAAGGAGAGCATCAGCTCCAGTCAATCCCTTGCCCTTACTGGAGTAGAGGGCACCCTTTTACAAATAGCCCAAGCGAGAGTGAAGCTCAACTGGGGGGTGGGGGTCCAAGAAAGGGTTGTTGAGGTTGTGAAGGATCTCCCAGTCCCTGTGTTGCTGGGGACTGATTTGGGCAAGCTTGTGTCCTATTACGAACCTGCCACAACCGCCTTGTCGCTCACGGAAGGAGACGGACTCTCCGCCCACCAACAGGTACTTTATACACTTGGGGGGGCACCAGGGGGAGGTGGGTTGAATGTGCCCAGTTCAAGGGTACCAGGTTCAATAGTGCCTGCTTCAAAGGCACCTGAGTTTGATGCACGAACTGTCTGTCATGAAGATGTAACTGTACCTGTGTTTAATGTACAAACTGTCTGTAATGAAAATGTGTCTATGCCTGTCACTGTCATTAATGCATGCAACGATGACTTGAGTAATGCCAGTCTGTGCCATTCTAAGAGGATACCTGTGCTAGCAGTACCGCGCAGCTGTACTGCTCAGAACCCGAGCTCAGAACAGGTGTAGGGGGTTCCGGCCTCCTCCTCTGACTGCAGGGATGAGTCCTTTCAGTCACTGGCCTCATGTGACATGAGCCAGTTGGCTGAAACTGACAACGTATTCACAGCAGCACTACAAAGGGACCCAAGCCTGGAGGTGCTCAGGCAGCAAGCCTCTGAGCCCCTCGCAGACGGGGCCGCTTTCAAGGTGTACTGGGAAGGCGGGAGACTGTACAGCCCCCTACAGGTAAATCACATGCGAATACCAAATGGCTTGTGGTCCCGGGTGCGTTCAAGGGACATGTGCTGCAATCCGCACATGGTAATCCTCTGACAGGGCACTCAGGTGTCCGCAAGACACTTGCCTGTATTCGGAAACAGTTTTATTGGCCCAGGATGAACAGGGATGTAGCAAACTACTGCAAAGCATGTGCCGACTGTCAGGAGCTGGGAGGGTCCAGGAATTCCTGCGGGGTTCCCTTAGTTCCACAGCTACTTAGCGGGGAAACCCTGCATGGGCTGGCTGTCGACCTACGAAACTTACTGCCAGTTGTCAGCAGTCCTGGCAGACGCCACGTCCGAACGCAGTGGCGCAAACGCCCTGTCCAGAACGGTCCAGGTTGGGTCAAACCTGAGGGGAGCGGACAGCGACCTGTCCAGGGGAACCGAGCCGCAGGCTCCAATGGGTTTTCCCGCCGTGTCGGCAGCTCGACACCCGTCAGCCAGGTTGGCCGACACAAAGCGGGCAGCCGACACCTGAACGCAGATGGGCTGTCCCGGTGTCAGGGGGAACTAGACCCAACAGCGCCAATGGCTGCTACGGAGGATGTCTTGATGACAACCCCCTACACAGCATCAGAAAGGGGAGGTGCCACGGAACAGCCGTGAGAAACGAGAACGCAATCGGTTTATTGCACCGATTGCCAGTGACGTGCTATATCTGGATTGATTGTGTAGGAGCATCTGCAGTCTTTTCTCAGCAGAGAGATAGCATCAGCTTAACTGCAGGATGGCTCTTTTGATATGCTAATGACCAGGAACAAACCCTTGTGTTCAGGAGGCTAGTGTTTACTTTTCATTACCTCAGATAGATGTCAATAGGCTCACCAAATGGTCAGCCTATTCACATCACTGCTTCCCCCCAGACTGGCCGGAGCCATATAGACGGAATAAGAAAGCATGAAGTTTAGGATTTTGAGCATGTTTAAGCAATCCTGTTCAGGTGAGAAATGTGAAAGTTATATCATTCTGCTGGTCCGGATCTTGTGAGTATTTTGATATTAAATTGGGGCCACTGGCATAACCAGAACTCGGGGGATTCCACTGTTTTTTAGCCGGGCATGCAAACATGCCCAAGTTTGGTATCATATGCACTGGCCTAGTCTGAGAAATATGAATATGTGATGGTCATGTGTGTGCGGAAAGCGTAAGCCAAGATATGACAAATGTCATATTTGGTGGGCATAGAGCACCCATCCAGGGAGCTCACCGCCCCTGTCCAACCCCTGGGCTGTACTTGAGGCTCCACCCAAAGATGTGCATTGTTCAAAAGTGGTTGCGAGCGACTCCTCCCTCATTCCTCCATTTTCCACCTTCATGAACGCACGGCCACCGTGAGGAACAAGTGGTGGCCATTTTGCTTGAACTTTGCTAAAACTGAACAAAATGACTTTACCAAGGACTTTATGATTCTTCCCACAAAAGAACATCTTTCTATGAAACTAAGTATTTTTTCTCCCTTTCTTTTATTTTTCATACTGGCTATTAATGTTTCAATAATTGTTGATTTTAATAATTGTCTGTATATATTAATTATTTATATTGCTTTCAATAAACTGACACTATCGTCAGTTGCTGTTCCAGCTACCCTATTATTCAGCATACACAGAAACTGAACTCAGACTTCTGAAGAGACGCTACTGTTGTTACTAGCCAGACAGAATAGCATGTGTTTAACCGTTTTTATTTGCAGGGCCATTCAGTCAGTCAGTCGGGTCCACTGGCCCATACCAGTGGTGGTGGCAGATACCCTGAAATAGTGTGTATAGTTGTAATTACCGTACCTCACAGGCTCCCTTCTGGTTTGTCTGCGGCCAATTCCCAACGGATCCTACGCATTGACTGCGACCACAGTTCACACAATCTGTGCTGGCACTGTTTGGAAGGCATTTCGCGGTCTGACCACTAGGGCTAATGTGACAAGTATAATTATGCATTTTTTTAAATTTAAAAAAGTACAGGAATGCCCTGCTTCCCATTATGATTATTGTTATACAGGGTAGGCCATTTATATGGATACTGTAACGATTGTGGAATTCTCTCCGTGATCAGCGCACAAGTCTTGTGCGCTGACACTGCGGAAATCCTCCACAAGCGTATAATTTGAGGGAACCCAGCAAAAGGTGCAATGCACCTGTAGAGGGAAATTCCTGTCAGCAGGTGGAGCTGTGGAGTGCAGAGGAACAGCTCCTCTGCCCTGCCACACACGCCAGACAGGAATTGCACGAAGGGAAGAAACACAGGGCAAGATAGCCCTGAAAGAGAGAGATCAAAGTGACAGAAGGTATGTGTGTCCACCAATCTAGTCGCCACCCTGCGACGATGAACACACAACCATGAAGAACAGGTGAGAAGGCAATCGCCAGAGATGGCGATTGCTAACAGCGACACAAGACTGAATAAGCACAGATGAGGAATGTATGTATGTCCACCAATCTAGCCGCCACCCTGCGACGGCGGACACACAACAAAGGAAACCGAGTGAGAACGCAATCGCCCGAGAAGCGATTGCGAATGAGATTGAGCAAAAAGAAGGGCAAAAAATCAGATCCAGGAAATTATAGACCTGTAAGCTTAACATCAGTTGTATGCAAACTATTTGAGGGGTTACTAAGAGATACTATACAAGACTTCATAGTAGAAAATAATCTTATTTCTCAGCATCAACATGGGTTTACTAAAGACAGGTCCTGTTTGACTATCATGCTCAGCTTTTATGAGGTAGTGAATGCTAATATGGATATTGGGAATGCTGTAGATGTGATATACTTGGACTTTGCAAAGGCCTTCGACACTGTTCCCCACAAAAGTCTGGTGCAAAAGTTGAGGATGCAAGGACTGGGGAAGAGTCTGTGTTCATGGATAGGGAACTGGCTAATGGACAGAAAACAAAGAGTTGTGGTCAATGGATCGTACTCAAAATGGGAGACTGTTAGCAGTGGGGTCCCACAGGGGTCTGTTCTGGGTCCAGTGCTCTTCAATTTATTTATTAATGACCTAGTAGATGCAGTAGTGAGCAATGTTGCTATTTTTGCAGATGATACAAAATTGTGCAGAATCATCAACTCTCAGGAAGATAGTGTCATATTGCAACAGGATCTGGATAGGATGGCTATATGGGCACATACATGGCAGATGAAATTCAATGTTGACAAATGTAAAGTCATGCATTTTGGACGTACTAATGGTCTAGCACCATACAAAATAAATGGGATACAGTTGGGGACATCAAACTTGGAGAAGGACTTAGGAGTACTCATTGACAACAAGTTAAATAATCGTACTC
This sequence comes from Hyperolius riggenbachi, assembly GCF_040937935.1. Classification (NCBI taxonomy): domain Eukaryota; kingdom Metazoa; phylum Chordata; class Amphibia; order Anura; family Hyperoliidae; genus Hyperolius; species Hyperolius riggenbachi. The sequence continues at coordinate 178,926,558 of NC_090647.1, read as the reverse complement.
AATGCCAAGCAGCTGCAGCTAAAGCTAACAAAATTTTGGGATGCATTAAAAGGGAAATAAAAACTCAAGATGCTAGCATAATATTGCCCCTGTTTAACTCTCTAGTAAGGCCACATCTGGATAATGGAATTCAGCTCTGGGCACCACATTACAAAAAAGATATTGCAGTTTTAGAGCAGGTGCAGAGACGAGCAACAAAATTGATACGTGGGATGGAAGGTCTCGCTTACCAAGAAAGGTTAGATAAACTGAGTTTATTTAGTCTAGAGAACAGACGCCTTAGAGGGGATCTAATTAACATATATAAATACGTCAAAGGGCAAAATAAAAGCTTGGCGGATGAGCTTTTTGTCCCTAGGTGGCAGGCTAGGCCTTCTCAAAGGACTAGAGGACATGATCTGCGCATGGAGGAAAAATGTTTTAGCCATTTATTTAGGAAAGGGTTCTTTACAGTAAGAGTGATTAAGATGTGGAATGCATTGCCACAGGAAGTCGTTATGGCAAACTCTATACCTGCATTTAAAGGGGGCTTAGATGCTTTCCTTGCGTTGAAAGACATCCATGGCTACAATTACTAGGTAATGCCTAATGATGTTGATCCAGGGATTTTATCTGATTGCCATCTGGAGTCGGGAAGGAATTTTTCCCTTTAGGGGCTAATTGGACCATGCCTTGTAAGGGTTTTTTCGCCTTCCTCTGGATCAACAGGGATATGTGAGGGAGCAGGCTGGTGTTGTACTTTATACTAGTTGAACTCGATGGACGTATGTCTTTTTTCAACCAAAATAACTATGTAACTATGTAACAGATTGTATGTGTGTGCACCAAACTAGTCGCCAACCCGCGACGATGCATACACAACAGCAGATATGAAGTAGGAACGCAATCGTGGGAGAGGCGATTGCCAGAGATGACACAAGGCTACAGCAAGGCAGAGCATGAGAGTAGCAAAGGCACAGCAAATCATACAATGAGAAGATAAAGAAAATAACAAACGCTAACTAAACGCGAACACCGCACTCATTCGCAACAGTGCACGTGTTTATGCGCGGTCTCCGCATGTTAAGCACAACAGAGACAAGCACGCCTAACTAACCACCGACAGACAAACATGAAACAGAGGATGCGAGTGCTTGCTTAACGGTTACCTCACCGAGCCTCCAGCAAGCGTTCGTGGCAGACAAGACCGATACATGAAAAAAGAAATAAGTGAGAGAGACGGATCCACAGCACTAGCGCAAGGCGAGTGCGATCCAGGCAAGACAGATTAGATGAGATAGCTGGTAGCAACCGCTGCTCCAGCTATACTCCAAGAACAAAGGTCAGAACGACTTCCTGTCGACCACCGCTGGGACAGAACAATCGCAACAGACAAACAAAACAGATATGCAATCCTAACTGCACTAGGGAATCTGCCTAGTGCAGTCCCAGGAATTACTCTAAGCTAATCTTTAAACAATGAGCAAGGCTGACACTCCAGGAGTGTTTCACAGGACTAACCCTTATGACCAGCCCAGGTCTGTGATATCACATGGTATTTATAGTACAAACCTCCAGAGGATGTGGCTAGGAAATTTGCATGACCAACGTATGCAAATTCCCTAGCAGCAGCAAGCTGCAAAACTGACAAAAGGTCTCTCTTCCAGAGACCTGCAGAATGCCGACCTGAACAGTGGTCAAAAAGCTGCCTGCCTGCGCAGGCAGCTGAGCGGATCATTACAGTACCCCCTCCTCTAGGGTCGGATTCCAGATGAGCCTCTAAACTGATATTTGCAAAAGACTCTAACTGAAGACTCATGAAGGTCGAGACAGCCCGACAAGGCCCAATTCCAGAGTCAGCCCACCCGAAACCGACCTCATCGGAAGGAGAAGCCACCGAAACATGCCCATCAGTACCACAAGTCTCAGTGTAACACCCATCAGGACTGTGAATGCCAGAGAAGAAGCCATCGACACCCACCGAGCCATGCCCACCACCTTCCAGGGACCGTCCAAAAATACCAAACCTGCCACAATACCCATTCGAAGTGTCCCTTTTCACAAAGCACCCACTGCTGATCTCATCCAAGGTACCAGGCAATATTTCTCCCAGGATCTCCCAGAACACTTTGAAGCTCCGCAGAGATCCCAGGAGGGCAGAACGATCACCCGGCTCACACAGAGAACTATCAAGAACCCCTATGGAACCAATGACAATTCCGGATTCAGAATTACCAGGATAAGCATCAAGACCAGGGCCTTCAGGGACCACCTCTGGGCATGCAGGCAGGCAGGCAACATCAGAACAGGTTTCCACCGAGGAAGCATCTGAGCAGGCTGGCAACCGAGACCCACTTGGGCTTTCTGGGTCACAGAACACATCAGGGTACACTAGCCCAAGGGGAACCTCAGGACACGTCGAGGAACTGCCAACCTCAGAGTCCGTTACGACAAGACCAAAACCAGAACCGGGCAGAGAATCATCATGAGCAGTGGTCTCAAGCACTGGACTTTCAAAAGAAGGCTTGGACTCAAACCTATAAATCTCTGTGACAATAATATCATCATTGACTACATATGAGTGAAGCTCCACCAGAGCTGCAAAGGTAGTCAGCACAACAACAATGCCTACTGAAGTGGGCAACACCTCAGAAGGACTTGGGGGGCAGGAGACATCTCCTACAAGTTCTGCACCCTTTGGGAGGAACTCGGAGGTCTCCAGGACATCACATCAGACAAGACCTTAGTAACATCATTTTCCAAGTTTTCTAAGAAGGATTCTGAACTATCCATGTTACAGGGCAAAACTGGAACTTTATTTTGTGGACAGGGCAGATGTCCCAGGTAAGGTTCCACCATAAATGGAAACTGAATTTCATCATCATGAGCGGAATGTACAGGAATATTTACTGGAACACACACTGACTCCCTAACTTTAATCTCACTGCACCCAGAATTCTGCGTAGCAGTCAAACTAGCTTGCAACTCCAAAACTGCAGAAAAACAGGTGAGTATAGTAGCAATACCTAGACGAGCCTCTAGGGACACTGCAGGAGACTCTAAACAAGGCCATATTAACTCATCCAGAGTACAGGGTGCAGAATCAGCATTTTCCTCAGAACAAGAAAGGGACTCACAAATGTCAGAACGAGTGGAGATCATGTTTTCATTCATGGTACAGGGCAGATTCAGAGAAAGCTTCTCTGGGCAAAGCAAAAAAGCTTCAGCATCAGATTCGCAAAACCGAAGCGCTGTCTCACTCTTAGATTCGGCTAACAATGTCAAATCCGAGGAGTCAGAACGCAAAACTTGTGAATCAAAAATCGCTTTAGGTTGTAAAACTGATGCTTCCATAGCTCAAACCTCCGCGATCTGCGGGGCAGACTGTAAGGCGTTCAGGACAGAAACACTGGAGCAACTGTCACCAGGCAACGGGCCCTTACAGGTGTGAACAGGGTGAGACAAAGACGCATTAGCAGTAGAAATAGCGACAACATCAGGAAAAACTTTATTAGACATATTAATTTTACTTTTGATGCTGCATAATTTAGGAATTTTCCCCATAGCAGGATCACAGATGGAAGATCTTAAAGATCTGTCTCTAAATGACAAGGGGTCCCACACATCCTTGAGAAAACTGGCACATTCATGCTGATCACAATCTGCAGGAACATCCGAGAAACAGGCATTAGATCGCATAGATTCAAACTGCACACAGTCAGGAGAGAATCTTTCAGGATTCGCGCAGGAATCAACCACAGTGGTACACCCATTCATTTCAGATCGCACAATGTCAAGACTCACATGCTTCACCCCAGAAAGGCAGGAACAATCATCCGACAATGATGTCTCTTTATTGGAATCAATTGATTGGTGTGTGTGCAACTCATCCAAAATCGTCTGCCACACATAAATCACCAGATCCACATCACCCTCGTCACATTCATCAGAATCAATCAACAGGTACATAGAATCGAGACAATCATTCAAGACATCTTCGCTTTTTGCGATGTAAAAATCGCAAAAGGCTTTCCAATCAAAATCAAATTCCTCCATCAAGGCCCCAATGTCCCATGAGGCAAATGGAGGTTCAAACAAGCCAGTATCTAGATAATCTCCATATGGGTGGAGATCAGGAACCAGAACAGATTTTTTAACTGCTTTAATATAGTGTGCGATCCTACCTATAATAGGATCCACATAAGCTTTGGATTGGGGCAAAAAACCCGGAGACTGATTATCATACGGAATGGTTTTGCACATTTCAGACTTGACAGAAATAACCTCTTTATTTGTGGTTGCTATGGGCAACAAATCTTTTGGCTGACAAGCTGAATCAGCAGATTGGCCTGCAAGCACCAATTCATTAACATATGGTAATGACACAGAAATGTTGCATAACCTAATCTGATCAGCATCATGCACTGCAGGAAAAAAACTTATCTCTGGTTTCAGAGTCCAGTAGCTTAAACCTCATAAAGACACAGGACCCATATTTGACCAAATCGTACAAATCGGAAATTCCCTCTACACTGGGAATTTCGGTTTGGCTGGTCATACTGTAACGATTGTGGAATTCTCTCCGTGATCAGCGCACAAGACGTGCAATGACACTGCGGAAATCCTCCACAAGCGTATAATTTGAGGGAACCCAGCAAAAGGTGCAATGCACCTGTAGAGGGAAATTCCTGTCGGCAGGTGGAGCTGTGGAGTGCAGAGGAACAGCTCCTCTGCGCTGCCACACACGCCAGACAGGAATTGCACGAAGGGAAGAAACGCAGGGCAAGATAGCCCTGAAAGAGAGAGATCAAAGTGACAGAAGGTATGTGTGTCCACCAATCTAGTCGCCACCCTGCGACGATGAACACACAACCATAAAGAACAGGTAAGAAGGCAATCGCTAGAGATGGCGATTGCTAACAGTGACACAAGACTGAATAAGCACAGATGAGGAATGTATGTATGTCCACCAATCTAGCCGCCACCATACGACGGCGGACACACAATAAAGGAAACAGAGTGAGAACGCAATCACCTGAGAAGCAATTGCGAATGAGATTGAGCAAAGGGACAGATTGTATGTGTGTGCACCAAACTAGTCGCCAACCCGCGACGATGCATACACAACAGCAGATATGACGTAGGAACGCAATCGCGGGAGAGGCGATTGCCAGAGGTGACACAAGGCTACAGCAAGGCAGAGCACGAGAGTAGCAAAGGCACAGCAAATCATACAATGAGAAGATAAGGAAAATAACAAACGCTAACTAAACGCGAACACCGCACTCATTCGCAACAGTGCACGCGTTTATGCGCGGTCTCCGCATGTTAAGCACAACAGAGACAAGCACGCCTAACTAACCACCGACAGACAAATATGAAACAGAGGACGCAAGCGCTTGCTTAACGGTTACCTCACCGAGCCTCCAGCAAGCGTTCGTAGCAGACAAGACAGATACATGAAAACAGGAATAAGTGAGAGAGACGGATCCACAGCACTAGCGCAAGGCGAGTGCGATCCAGGCAAGACAGATTAGATGAGATAGCTGGTAGCAACCGCTGCTCCAGCTATACTCCAAGAACAAAGGTCAGAACGACTTCCTGTCGACCACCGCTGGGACAGAACAATCGCAACAGACAAACAAAACAGATATGCAATCCTAACTGCACTAGGGAATCTGCCTAGTGCAGTCCCAGGAATTACTCTAAGCTAATCTTTAAACAATGAGCAAGGCTGACACTCCAGTAGTGTTTCACAGGACTAACCCTTATGACCAGCCCAGGTCTGTGATATCACATGGTATTTATAGTACAAACCTCCAGAGGATGTGGCTAGGAAATTTGCATGACCAACGTATGCAAATTCCCTAGCAGCAGCAAGCTGCAAAACTGACCAAAGGTCTCTCTTCCAGAGACCTGCAGAATGCCGACCTGAACAGTGGTCAAAAAGCTGCCTGCCTGCCTGCGCAGGCAGCTGAGCGGATCATTACAGATACACCTTAATAAAATGGGAATGGTTGGTGATACTAACTTCCTGTTTGTGGCACATTAGTATATAATGTGAGGGGGAAACTTTTCAAGATGGGTGGTGACCATGGTGGCCATTAGAGATGGCCCGAACCTCCAATTTTAGGTTTGCGAACTGGGTTTGCGAACTTCAGCAAAAGGTTTTTTTCGTGTGAACTTTCGCGAACCGCAATAGAGTTCAATGGGGAGGTGAACTTTGAAAACTAGAAACATTTATGCTGGCCACAAAAGTGATGGAAAAGATGTTTCAAGGGGTCTAACACCTGGAGGGTGGCATGGATGAGTGGGATAGATGCCAAAAGCACCGGGGGAAAAATCTGGATTTCACACAAAGCAGCGTTTTAAGGGCAGAAATCACATTGAATGCTGAATTGCAGGCCTAAAATGCTTTCAAACATCTTGCATGTGTATACATCAATCAGGGAGTGTAATTAGAGTACTGCTTCACACTGACACACCAAACTCACTGTGTAACGCACCGCACACAGCTGTTTGTGCAGTGACGGCCGTGCTGGACTGGTGCGCACTGTGGTGATAGTGGTTTTCAAGTCCATATGGTCGCCGGGCTGTGGTAGCTCAATGATAGAACAACAGTGACTGTCCAGCTGATCAAATTTGGTCTGTCCACAATGAAGCAACTACCTTATTATCTTCTTGTATGTAGGTAGGCATAGGTAGGTGCCCCAGTATAGGTAGGTAGGCATAGGTAGGTGCCCCAGTAGTTAGCTAGGCATAGGTAGGAGTCCCAGTATAGGTAGATGGGCATAGGTAGGAGTCCCAGTATAGGAAGGTAGGCATAGGTAGGTGCCCTAGTATAGGTAGGTAGGCATAGGTAGGTGCCCCAGTAGTTAGATAGGTATAGGTAGGAGTCCCAGTATAATAATAATGGCAGTATTTGTATAGCGCCTTTCTCCTGTCGGACTCAAAGCGCTTGCGAGGCAGCCACTAGAGCGCACTCAGTAGGCAGTAGCAGTGTTAGGGAGTCTTGCCCAAAGCGCTCCTTACTGAATTACTGGCTTACTGAACAGGCAGAGCCGAGATTCGAACCCAGGTCTCCTGTGTCAGAGGCAGAGCCCTTAACCAGTACACCATCCAGCCAGGTAGGTAGGCATAGGTAGGTGCCCCAGTAGTTAGCTAGGCATAGGTAGGAGACCCAGTATAGGTAGGTAGGCATAGGTAGGTGCCCTAGTATAGGTAGGTAGGCATAGGTAGGTGTCCCAGTAGTTAGCTAGGCATAGGTAGAAGTCCCAGTAGTTGGCTAGGCATAGGTAGAAGTCCCAGTATAGGTAGGTAGGCATAGGTAGGTGTCCCAGTAGTTAGCTAGGCATAGGTAGGAAACCCAGTATAGGTAGGTGCCCTAGTATAGGTAGGTAGGCATAGTAAGGTGCCCTAGTATAGGTAGGTAGGCATAGGTATGTGCCCCAGTAGTTAGCCAGGCATAGGTAGAAGTCCCAGTATAGGTAGGCAGGCATAGGTAGGTGTCCCAGTAGTTAGCTAGGCATAGGTAGGAGACCCATTATAGGTAGGTAGGCATAGGTAGGTGCCCTAGTAAAGGTAGGTAGGCATAGGTAGGTGCCCTAGTATAGGTAGGTAGGCCCCAGTAGTTAGCTAGGCATAGGTAGAAGTCCCAGTATAGGTAGGGAGGCATAGGTAGGTGTCCCAGTAGTTAGCTAGGCAGAGGTAGGAGATCCAGTATAGGTAGGTAGGCATAGGTAGGTGCCCTAGTATAGGTAGGTAGGCATAGGTAGGTGCCCTAGTATAGGTAGGTAAGTATAGGTAGGTGCTCCAGTAGTTAGCTAGGCATAGGTAGACGTCCCAGTATAGGTAGGTAGGCATAGGTAGGTGTCCCAGTATAGGTAGGTAGGCATAGGTAGGTGCCCTAGTAGTTAGCTAGGCATAGGTAGGAGACCCAGTATAGGTAGGTAGGCATAGGTAGGAGTCCCAGTATAGGTAGGTAGGCATAGGTAGGTGCCCTAGTATAGGTAGGTAGGCATAGGTAGGTGCCCCAGTAGTTAGCTATGCATAGGTAGAAGTCCCAGTACAGGTAGGTAGGCATAGGTAGGTGTCCCAGTAGTTAGCTAGGCATAGGTAGGAGACCCAGTATAGGTAGGTAGGCATAGGTAGGTGCCCTAGTATAGGTAGGTAGGCATAGTAAGGTGCCCTAGTATAGGTAGGTAGGCATAGGTAGGTGCCCCAGTAGTTAGCTAGGCATAGGTATGAGTCCCAGTATAGGTAGGTAGGAATAGGTAGGTGTCCCAGTAGTTAGCTAGGCAAAGGTAGGAGACCCAGTATAGGTAGGTAGGCATAGGTAGGTGCCCAAGTATAGGTAGGTAGGCATAGGTAGGTGCCCTAGTATAGGTAGGTAGGCATAGGTAGGTGCCCCAGTAGTTAGCTAGGCATAGGTAGAAGTCCCAGTATAGGTAGGGAGGCATAGGTAGGTGTCCCAGTAGTTAGCTAGGCAGAGGTAGGAGACCCAGTATAGGTAGGTAGGCATAGGTAGGTGCCCTAGTATAGGTAGGTAGGCATAGGTAGGCGCCCTAGTATAGGTAGGTAAGTATAGGTAGGTGCCTCAGTAGTTAGCTAGGCCTAGGTAGAAGTCCCAGTATAGGTAGGTAGGCATAGGTAGGTGTCCCAGTAGTTAGCTAGGCATAGGTAGGAGACCCAGTATAGGTAGGTAGGCATAGGTAGGTGCCCTAGTATAGGTAGGTAGGCATAGGTAGGTGCCCCAGTAGTTAGCTAGGCATAGGTAGGAGTCACAGTATAGGTATGTAGGCATAGGTAGGTGTCCCAGTAGTTAGCTAGGCATAGGTAGGAGACCCAGTATAGGTAGGTAGGCATAGGTAGGTGCCCTAGTATAGGTAGGTAGGCATAGTTAGGTGCCCTAGTATAGGAAGGTAGGCATAGGTAGTAGAGTTGGGCCGAACGGTTCGCCTGCGAACGGTTTCATGCGAACTTCCGTGGTTCGCGTTCGCGTCCCGCAGGCGAACCTTTGCAGAAGTTCGGTTCGCCCCATAATGCACATGGAGGGTCAACTTTGACCCTCTACATCACAGTCAGCAGGCCCAGTGTAGCCAATTAGGCTACACTAGCCCCTGGAGCCCCACCCCCCTTATATAAGGCAGGCAGCGGCGGCCATTACGGTCACTCGTGTGCCTGCATTAGTGAGAGTAGGGCGAGCTGCTGCAGACTGTCTCTCATAGGGAAAGATTAGTTAGGCTTAGCTTGTTCCTGGCTGCATACCTGTTCTGTGAACCCACCACTGCATACCTGTACTGTGAACCCACCACTGCATACCTGTTCAGTGAACCCACCACTGCATACCTGTTCTGTGAACCCACCACTGCATACCTGTACTGTGAACCCACCACTGCATACCTGTTCAGTGAACCCACCACTGCATACCTGTTCAGTGAACCCACCACTGCATACCTGTTCAGTGAACCTGCCACTGCATACCTGTTCTGTGAACCCACCACTGCATACCTGTTCTGTGAACCCACCACTGCATACCTGTTCAGTGAACCCACCACTGCATACCTGTTGTGTTCAGTGAACCTGCCACTGCATACCTGTTCTGTTCAGTGGACCCGCCACTGTATACCTGTTCAGTGAACCCGCCACTGCATACCTGTTGTGTTCAGTGAACCTGCCACTGCATACCTGTTCTGTGAACCCAGCACTGCATACCTGTTCTGTTCAGTGGACCCGCTACTGTATACCTGTTCTGTTCAGTGAACCCGCCACTGTGTACCTGTTCAGTGAACCCGCCACTGCATACCTGTTCTGTTCAGTGAACCTTCCACTGCATACCTGTTCTGTGAACCCGCCACTGTATACCTGTACTGTTCAGTGAACCCGCCACTGCATACCTGTTCTGTTCAGTGAACCCGCTACTGTATACCTGTTCTGTTCAGTGGACCCGCCACTGTATACCTGTTCAGTGAACCCGCCACTGCATACCTTTTGTGTTCAGTGAACCTGCCACTGCATTCCTGTTCTGTGAACCCGCCACTGCATACCTGTTCTGTTCAGTGGACCCGCCACTGTATACCTGTTCTGTTCAGTGAACCCGCCACTGTATACCTGTTCAGTGAACCCGCCACTGCATACCTGTTCTGTTCAGTGAACCTGCCACTGCATACCTGTTCTGTGAACCCGCCACTGTATACCTGTACTGTTCAGTGAACCCGCCACTGCATACCTGTTCTGTTCAGTGGACCCGCTACTGTATACCTGTTCTGTTCAGTGAACCCGCCACTGTATACCTGTACTATTCAGTGAACCCGCCACTGCATACCTGTTGTGTTCAGTGAACCTGCCACTGCATACCTGTTCTGTGAACCCGCCACTGCATACCTGTTCTGTTCAGTGGACCCGCCACTGTATACCTGTTCAGTTCAGTGAACCCGCCACTGTATACCTGTTCAGTGAACCCGCCACTGCATACCTGTTCTGTTCAGTGAACCTGCCACTGCATACCGGTTCTGTGAACCCGCCACTGTATACCTGTACTGTTCAGTGAACCCGCCACTGCATACCTGTTCTGTTCAGTGGACCCGCTACTGTATACCTGTTCTGTTCAGTGAACCCGCCACTGTATACCTGTACTGCTCAGTGAACCCGCCACTGCATACCTGTTCTGTTCAGTGGACCCGCTACTGTATACCTGTTCTGTTCAGTGAACCCACCACTGAATACCTGTTCTGTTCAGTGAACCTGCCACTGTATACCTGTTCTGTTCAGTGAACCCGCCACTGCATACCTGTTGTGTTCAGTGAACCCGCCACTGCATACCTGTTCTGTTCAGTGAACCTGCCACTGCATACCTGTTCTGTGAACCCACCACTGTATACCTGTACTGTTCAGTGAACCGGCCACTGCATATCTGTTCTGTTCAGTGAACCTGCCACTGTATACCTGTTCTGTTCAGTGAACCCGCCACTGTATACCTGTTCTGTTCAGTGGACCCGCTACTGTATACCGGTTCTGTTCAGTGAACCCACCACTGCATACCTGTTGTGTTCAGTGAACCCGCCACTGTATACCTGTACTGTTCAGTGAACCCGCCACTGCATACCTGTTCTGTTCAGTGAACCTGCCACTGCATACCTGTTCTGTGAACCCGCCACTGTATACCTGTTCTGTTCAGTGAACCCACCGCATCAGTGCGCATACCTGTGCAGTTAAGTGAACCCACCTACCTACGTGAGTGCACGCAGTGTAATATACCACTCCGTGCATACCCGATATGGACAAAACAGGTAGAGGAAGAGGTAGTGCCAGAGCTAGAGGAAGGCCACCCGGCAGGTCTGCGCGAGTTCGTGTAAATGTAATTTCGTGTGGACCTGGCCCACAGTACAGTGCTCGGAAGAAGGCACGTCCCAAGATTGTCAGGACGTGGTTGAGTATTTAGCGACACAGAACACCTCATCTTGCTCAGCCACCAGCGCTACTACTAGCACCACTTCCGCTGCATTTGACACTTCGCAAGAATTATTTAGTGTTGAAATCACTGATGCACAGCCATTGTTGTTACAGCCAGATGAATTTTCACCAGCTCATATGTCTGAGTTACGCGGCAACACTATGGATGTAACGTGTAAGGAGGATGAAGGACCTACTGATGGTGCATGTTTGTATTTGTCTGAGGCAAGCGGAGCTGGGCAGGATGATTACGATGATGACGATGATAGGGATCCTCTGTATGTTCCCAATAGAGGAGATGAAGAGGGGGACAGTTCAAAGGGGGAGTCAGAGAGTAGTAGGAGGAGAGAAGTTGCTGAAAGAAGCTGGGGCAGCTCTTCGTCAGAAACAGCTGGTGGCAGTGTCCGGCACCATGTATCGCCACCTATGTACAGCCAGCCAACTTGCCCTTCAGCATCAGCTGCTGAGGTCCCCATAGTGCCCACATCCCAGGGTGGCTCAGCGGTGTGGAAATTTTTTAATGTGTGTGCCTCAGATCGGACCAAAGCCATCTGTTCGCTCTGCCAACAAAAATTGAGCCGTGGAAAGGCCAACACTCACGTAGGGACAAGTGCCTTACGAAGGCACCAGGAGAAAAGGCACAAACAGCAATGGGATGGCCACCTGAGCAAAAGCAGCAGCAGCACACAAAAGAAAAGTCACCCTCCTTCTCCTCTTCCTCCTTCAGGTGCATCATCTGCTTCTGCCGCTTTCTCCCTTCCACCTTCACAGGCACCCTCCTCCACTCCGCCTCTGCCCTTGAGCGCTTCCTGCTCCTCTGCCCACAGCAGCAGTCAGGTGTCCGTGAAGGAAATGTTTGAGCGGAAGAAGCCAATTTCGGCCAGTTGTCCCCTTGCCCGGCGTCTGACAGCTGGCGTGGCGGAACTGTTAGCTCGCCAGCTGTTACCATACCGGCTGGTGGACTCTGAGGCCTTCCGTAAATTTGTGGCCATCGGAACACCGCAGTGGAAGATGCCAGGCCGCACTTATTTTTCGAGAAAGGCCATACCCCAACTGCACCGTGAAGTTGAGAGGCAAGTGGTGTCATCTCTTGCGAAGAGCGTTGGGTCAAGGGTACACCTGACCACGGATGCCTGGTCTGCCAAGCACGGGCAGGGCCGCTACATTACGTACACAGCCCATTGGGTCAACCTGGTGGTGAACGATGGCAAGCAGGGCGCAGCGGACCAAATTGTGACACCTCCACGGCTTGCAGGCAGGCCTCCTGCCACCTCCTCTCCTCCTGCTACATGCTCTTCGCTGTCCTCCTCCTCCTTGGCTGAGTGGCAGTTCTCCTCTCCAGCTACACAGCCCCAGCTCCGCAGGGCCTATGCTGCATGCCAGGTACGACGGTGTAACGCCATCTTAGACATGTCTTGTCTCAAAGCGGAGAGTCACACTGGAGCAGCTCTCCTGGCTGCTCTTAAGAAACAGGTGGATGAGTGGCTGACCCCGCACCACCTGGAGATAGGCAACGTGGTGTGCGACAATGGCAGCAATCTGCTTGCCGCTTTGCATATGGGGAAGCTGACACACATACCCTGCATGGCACATGTCATGAATGTAGTTGTTCAAAGATTTGTGGCAAAGTACCCTGGCTTAGCGGATGTCCTGAAGCAGGCCAGGAAGTTCTGTGGGCATTTGAGGCGGTCTTACACAGCCATGGCACGCTTTGCAGAAATTCAGCGGAAAAACAACATGCCGGTGAGACGCCTCATTTGCGATAGCCCGACTCGCTGGAACTGCTCATGTTCTCCCGCCTGCTAGAACAGAAGAAAGCCGTCACCCAGTACCTCTACAACTACAGTAGAATGAAACAGTCTGGGAAGATGGGGATGTTCTGGCCCGACAACTGGACACTGATGAAAAATGCATGCAGGCTCATGCGGCCGTTTGAGGAGGTGACCAACCTGGTGAGCCGCAGTGAGGGCACCATCAGCGACTTAATTCCCTACGCTTACTTCTTGGAGCGTGCTGTGCGTAGAGTGGTGGATGAAGCTGCGAATGAGCGTGACCAGGAACCGTTACGGCAGGAACAGGCATGGGACCAATTTTAATCAGACCCAGCTGTTTCCTCAACACCTGCGGCAGCACAGAGGGGGGAGGAGGAGGAAGAAGAGAAGTCGTGTGCAGAAGATGAGTCAGACTCAGAGGATGATGAGCAAGGTGTTTCTTTGGGGGAGGAGGAGGAGGAGGGGGGGGGGGAGGAGGAGGAGGAGGGGACGGCGGCAGGAGAACACCCGCAGCAGGCGTCGCAGGAGGCTTGTGCTGGTCAACCTTCCCGTGGTATTATTCGCAGCTGGGGGTAGGAGGTTGACTTACGTGACGTCACTGAGGAAGAGCAAGAGGAGATGGAGGGTACTGGATCCGACTTTGTGCAGATGTCGTCTTTTATGCTGTCCTGCCTGTTGAGGGACCCCCGTATAAAAAACCTCAAGGGGAATGAGCTGTACTGGGTGGCCACACTACTAGACCCTCGGTACAGGCACAAAGTGGCGGACCTGTTACCAACTCACCTGAATGTGGAAAGGATGCAGCACATGCAGAACCAGCTGTCAACTATGCTTTACAATGCCTTTAAGGGTGATGTGACAGCACAACGCCAGCAAGGTACCACTGCCACTAATCCTCCTCCCGTGTTCACGCAGTCAAAGACAGGACGCTCCAGCGATCTCATGGTGATGTCGGACATGCGGACGTTCTTTAGTCCAACGCCTCGCCGTAGCCCTTCCGGATCCACCCTCCACCAACGCCTGGAACGGCAGGTAGCCGACTACCTGGCCTTAAGTGTGGATGTAGACACTGCTGTGAACAGCGATGAGGAACCCTTGAACTACTGGGTGCGCAGGCTTGACCTGTGGCCAGAGCTGTCCCAATTTGCCATCCAACTTCTCTCCTGCCCTGCCGCAAGCGTCCTGTCAGAAAGGACCTTCAGCGCAGCTGGAGGCATTGTCACTGAGAAGAGAAGTCGCCTAAGTCACAAAAGTGTTAAGTACCTCACCTTTATCAAAATGAATGAGGCATGGATCCCGGAGGGCTGCTGCTCGCCCCAAGACTAAGTCAGTCCCCGCACACACAGCATCTCTGCCTGCACGCCGTGTGACTGGCTGCCTGGCCTGCCCCAAGAAGACTAAGTCGCTCCCAGTCCCTCCACACAGCATGTCTGCCTGCAGGCCGCTTGACTACCTTCTCCGCCACCACCAACAGGGTCCGGGACTCCAGGCGGATTGCTGAATTTTTTAGGCCGCTGCTAGCAGCGGCCGCTGTAATAATTTTTCTGGTACGTGTACATGACTGCCTAATTTTTCTGGCTGCACTGCGGGCAGCTGCAACAACAAAATAAAAGGCATGTACATGCGCCCATTCCCCTTCGTGATCATTACCTTGCCGTGGTGAAGGGGCTTGCGTATCACAACGAAGCAATGACCGGCGCCTAGATGAGTGTCTCGGGGGCACACAAAAGATAATAAGGTCGTTGCTTCATTGTGGTCAGACCAAATTTGATCAGTTGGACAGTCACTGTTCTGTCATTCAGCTACATCAGCCAGGCGACCATATGGGCTGTAAAGCCACCAAAGCCTGCACTCTCGCCATGGTGCGCACCAGTCCAGCACGGCCGTCACTACACAAACAGCTGTTTGCGGTGCGTTACACGGTGAGTTTGGTGTGTCAGTGTGAAGCAGTACCTTAATTACACTACCTGATTGATGAATACACATGCAAGATGTTTTAAAGCACTTTAGGCCTGTCATTTAGCATTCAATGTGATTTCTGCCCTTAAAACGCTGCTTTGCGTCAAATCCAGATTTTTCCCGGGGACTTTTGGCGTGTATCCCACTCCGCCATGCCCCCCTCCAGGTTTTAGACCCCTTGAAACATCTTTTCCATCAATTTTGTGGCCAGCATTTTTTTTTTTCAAAGTTCGCATCCCCATTGAAGTCTATTGCGGTTCGCGAACTTTAACGCGAACCAAACGTTCTGCGAAAGTTCGCGAACCCGGTTCGCGAACCTAAAATCTGAGGTTCGGCCCAACTCTAATAGGTAGGTGCCCCAGTAGTTAGCTAGGCATAGGTAGAAGTCCCAGTATAGGTAGGTAGGCATAGGTAGTTGTCCCAGTAGTTAGCTAGGCATAGGTAGGTGCCCTAGTATAGGTAGGTAGGCATAGGTAGGTGCCCCAGTAGTTAGCTAGGCATAGGTAGAAGTCCCAGTATAGGTAGGTAGGCATAGGTAGGTGCCCTAGTATAGGTAGGTAGGCATAGGTAGGTGCCCTAGTATAGGTAGGTAAGCATAGGTAGGTGCCCCAGTAGTTAGCTAGGCATAGGTAGAAGTCCCAGTATAAGTAGGTAGGCATAGGTAGGTGTCCTAGTAGTTAGCTAGGCACAGGTAGGAGACCCAGTATAGGTAGGAAGGCATAGGTAGGTGCCCTAGTATAGGTAGGTAGGCATAGGTAGGTGCCCCAGTAGTTAGCTAGGCATAGGTAGGTGCCCTAGTATAGGTAGGTAGGCATAATTAGGAGACCCAGTATAGGTAGGTAGGCATAGGTAGGTGCCCCAGTAGTTAGCTATGCATAGGTAGAAGTCCCAGTATAGGTAGGTAGGCATAGGTAGGTGTCCCAGTAGTTAGCTAGGCATAGGTAGGAGACCCAGTATAGGTAGGTAGGCATAGGTAGGTGCCCTAGTATAGGTAGGTAGGCATAGGCAGGTGCCTCAGTATAGGTAGGTAAGCATAGGTAGGTGCCTCAGTAGTTAGCTAGGCATAGGTAGAAGTCCCAGTATAGGTAGGTAGGCATAGGTAGGTGTCCCAGTAGTTAGCTAGGCATAGGTAGGAGACCCAGTATAGGTAGGTAGGCATAGGTAGGTGCCCTAGTATAGGTAGGTAGGCATAGGTAGGTGCCCCAGTAGTTAGCTAGGCATAGGTAGGAGACCCAGTATAGGTAGGTAGGCATAGGTAGGTGCCCTAGTATAGGTAGCTAGGCATAGTAAGGTGCCCTAGTATAGGTAGGTAGGCATAGGCAGGTGTCCCAGTAGTTAGCTAGGCATAGGTAGGAGACCCCGTATAGGTAGGTAGGCATAGGTAGGTGCCCTAGTATAGGTAGGTAGGCTTAGGTAGGTGCCCCAGTAGTTAGCTAGGCATAGGTAGGAGTCCCATAGCTATACATAGGTAGAAGTCCCAGTATAGGTAGGTAGGCATAGGTAGGCGTCCCAGTAGTTAGCTAGGCATAGGTAGGAGACCCAGTATAGGTAGGTAGGCATAGGTAGGTGCCCTAGCATAGGTAGGTAGGCATAGGTAGGTGCCCTAGTATAGGTAGGTAAGCATAGGTAGGTGCCCCAGTAGTTAGCTAGGCATAGGTAGAAGTCCCAGTATAGGTAGCTAGGCATAGGTAGGTGCCCTAGTATAGGTAGGTAGGCATAGGTAGGTGCCCCAGTAGTTAGCTAGGCATAGGTAGGAGTCCCAGTAAAGGTAGGTAGGCATAGGTAGGTGTTCCAGTAGTTAGCTAGGCATAGGTAGGAGACCCAGTATAGGTAGGTAGGCATAGGTTGGTGTCCTAGTATAGGTAGGTAGGCATAGGTAGGTGCCCCAGTAGTAAGCTAGGCATAGGTAAGAGTCCCAATATAGGTAGGTAGGCATAGGTAGTTTCCCAATTAGTTACCTAGGCATAGGTAGGAGTGCCAGTATAGGTAAGTAGGCATAGGTAGGAGTCCCAGTATAGGTAGGTAGACATAGGTAGGTGCCCCAGTAGTTAGCTAGGCATAGGTAGGGATCCCAGTATAGGTAGGTAGGCATAGGTAGGAGTCCCAGTATAGGTAGGTAGGCATAGGTAGGTGCCCCATTAGTTGGCTAGGCACAGGTAGGATTCCCATTATAGGTAGGTAGGCATGGGTAGGTGTCCCAGTATAGGTAGATAGGCATAGGTAGGTGCCCCTGTAGTTAGCTAGGCATAGGTAGGAGTCCCAGTATAGGTAGGTAGGCATAGGTAGGTGTCCCAGTATAGGTAGATAGGCATAGGTAGGTGCCCCAGTAGTTAGCTAGGCATAGGTAGGAGACCCAGTATAGGTAGGTAGGCATAGGTAGGTGCCCTAGTATAGGTAGGTAGGTAGGCATAGGTAGGTGTCCCCGTATAGGTAAGTAGGCGCCCCAGTAGTTAGGTAGGCATAGGTAGGTGTCCCAGTATAGATAGTTAGGCAGGGTCTGGCTGGCACAGTAATAACAATTACCAAGGTCCAGCTGCAACAGATAGGGCTGTATAATGTCAGTGTCAGTGGGTAACACAAAAAAAAAACCAACACATCAGGAGAGCATTAGCTCTCAAAAGAGCTGTTGAGGGGTGCTATTTCAGGAGCAAGCTAACAAGCCTACAAGAGCCTAACTAATCTCTACCTATGAGAGTCTGCCAGCAGCTGTCCCTTCACTTTAAGTAATGTAGGCACACGAGTGAGTGTAAAGCCCGGGGCTGCCTGCCTTTTATAAGGGGGGAGTGGCTCCAGGAGAGAGTGTGGCCTAATTGGCTACAATGTGCCTGCTGACTGTGATGTAGAGGGTCAAAGTTGACCCTAATGGCACACTATGGGGGCAAATCGAACTTCCGCAAAAGTTCGCCACCAAACGTTCGCCTGGAACTGTTCGCATGCAAACCGTTCGGGCCATCTCTAGTGGCCATTTTGAAGTTGGCCATTTTGAATCCAACTTTTTTTTTATAGGAAGAGGGTCATGTGACACATCAAACTTATTGGCAATTTCACAAGAAAAACAATGGTGTGCTTGGTTTTAATGAGTTATTTACAAGTTTCTGACCACTTATAAAATGTGATCAATGTGGTGCCCATTGTGTTGGATTGTCAATGCAACCCTCTTCTCCCACTCTTCACACACTGATAGCAACAGCACAGGAGAAATGGTAGCACAGGTTTCCAGTATCTGTAGTTTCAGGTGTGGCACATCTCGCATATTCACAGCATAGACAATTGCCTTCAGATGACGGTGTGGTATATGGGGTACAAAGATAGTGGAGCTATTCTTCATCAGTGGAAACCTCAAGGCCGCTGGATATGTAAAATTGCTACATGATGATGTGTTTCTCTCTTTATGCACTGAAGCTGGCACGTTTACTGCGTTTTTCCAGCAAGATGGTGCACCACCACATTATGGGTGTCAGGTCTGAGCATTCCTAGATGAACAGTTTCCTGGAAAGTGGATTGGTCATTGTGGGCCTATTGAATGGCCCCCAAGGTCTCCCGATCTGACCCCCTTAGACTTTTATCTTTGGGGTCATCTGAAGGCAATTGCCTATGCTGTGAAGATACGAGATATGCAGCACCTGAAACTATGGATACTGGAAGCCTGTGCTAGCAATTCTCCTGCAGTGTTGCTATCAGTGTGTGAAGAGTGGGAGAAGACAATCCAACACAATGGGCAGCACATTGAACACATTGCATAAGTGGTCAGATACTTGTAAATAACTCATTAAAGAATAAAGTTACATTAAAATCAAGCACACCATTGTTTTTCTTGTGAAATTCCCAATAAGTTTGATGTGTCACATGAACCTCTTCCTATAAAAAAACAAAGTTGGATTAAAAATGGCCGCCATGGTCACCACCCATCTTGAAAAGTTTCCCCCCTCACATATACTAAAGTGCCACAAACAGGACGTTAATATCACCAACCATTTCCATTTTATTAAGGTGTATCCATATAAATGGCCCACCCTGTACTTTTATTGTTTTGCCACATTTGTCATTAAGTACACTGAACAAATCACTGTACAGTGGTCTAGGGCTAATTTGGGGTTGAATGACAGGTAATCAGCCTATTATGATGCTTAAATATGGATTTATTCATTTATTAAACAGGCTACACAAATTTTACAAAATGGACAGAACACAAAGAATATATGGAATAAAAAGAAATAATGTGCTGCTTTAATCAATAAGGTGTATATGCATTTTAGTAATTTTCTTACCCCGTCATATATATAAATGTTGTGAAAAACATGGATTTTAGAATTTTTTTCTGTGTATCCATTCCTCCTCTGTGTTTTTATTTTGCAAATAAGATTGTCAGATCATTTTTTATTCTGTTATCAAACGTCTTGAATTTGTTTTCATTAATCATAGTTTGAACTAGGTGCATAGGTTCCACAATCAATATTTATATGTACCATGAATACATATATAGTTACATCTGCTAACTTTTAAAATGAAGCCTGGAAGCTTATATATCATCCACTCTTACAAGACAGGCATGACAGTATTAAGATGCACATTCAGGATAACACTCTTACTGCTTTGAACAC
Organism: Hyperolius riggenbachi; assembly: GCF_040937935.1. Classification (NCBI taxonomy): domain Eukaryota; kingdom Metazoa; phylum Chordata; class Amphibia; order Anura; family Hyperoliidae; genus Hyperolius; species Hyperolius riggenbachi. The sequence goes on along the minus strand of NC_090647.1, from coordinate 178,906,796 downwards.
TGTCAGGAACAAAGTGCTTTACAGACTTAAAATAAATCTTGATACTAATCCATTGAATTTCTGACAACATGAGCCCAAGGTTTCTATGCACTTAGCTGAGTAGAGTAGAAGAGTGTGTGCATTATTTATGCCCACTAATGGTGTAGCAATGCTCTTTCTGTGGAGCGGTGACAGTGCAATCTGCTACTGTGGACAAAGCTGTATATTTTATTGGAGCTGAATTTCTGATGGAGTGACCTATTAATACCAGTTTAGCTTAAATAAATACTGATAAATGTCTAGAGATTTTTTTTTATTGTTTGACACAGCACAGTTGATGGAAGCACCAAATGCAATGTTACTAATGTGAGCTATATGATCCATCCCACATTTCATACGTGGGCACTTTTAAATATTCTAGTAAGGTAATTCAATTGTCCATAGTATGTCATGAAATTTTAATTTTCAAAATGTAAAAATAAGCAATATTCTTAAACACAGAAAGCAGACACTAAGTGGAAGAGATGAGTACTGGTTAAAAGCTCTAATGCAAACATTTGTTTATTTAGTTGAGGAAATATCTGCTGGCTCAATGTTTTTATTTTGCTAATGTCAAGTATGAAATGAAAGTTGTTTCATCTAAGTAAGATGAGGCTGCTGTGATATTTTAAAGAATTGGCTAGGAAACAGCATATGTTTCTCATGGGCTAAGGGAATGGAAAGCATTAGTCCACAATAATTTACCTTGCCCCTAAAGTTTGGACGAGATCTTGCTAAGAGGTCTACTGTATATTATATGATCATTAAATGTCACTAAGCATTCTAAGTAAATTTATGTACCAGCAATAGATAGGTTCTAAATAGATTTTGTTTTATTTTAACTTTGGAGAAGTCAATTTATGGCTCAAAATTATGACTTACTTCTTGTTGCTACAGCCCTTGACCTCCTGGATAATGTTGTTGTCCAGTCTTTTTCATAGAACACTGTATTTCTTCATCTTTTAGCACCCACCTTCTTGAGATCCCGCTTAACATCTTCTAGACACATTTTCGTGGGCCTTCTTCTCAAGTGACATCCTCCTGGTTTTCTTCAAAAACTTACTTTACAGACCTATTGTCTCACAACCTCTGTAAATGCTTAAGCCACCTCAGCCTATTGCATGGGTGTCAAACTCAAACTCAAAGTAGGCTGAAATTGAGCTCTGGGACCAAGACACGGGCCAACCTCAATGTCTAATGACCACCTTTCACCCTTATAAAGATCACTGGTGTCTAATAGCTCCTCTACATCCCCTAGTGTATATTGCCCCCTCCCTCCCCTAGTGGCCTTCCTCCCTCCTAGCTGTGTCTAGTGGCCCTTCTCCCTCCCCTATACAGTTACCTGGTGTTTAGTGGTTCTCCCTCCTCATCTATACAGTTCCCTGGTGTTAAGTGGTTCTCCATCCCTCCCCTATAGAATTCCCTGATGTTTAGTGGTCCTCCCTCCATCCTCTACACAGTTCTCTGGTGTCTAGTAGCCCCCTCCTTCTCCTATACAGTTCCCTGGTATCTAGTGCTTCCCACCTCCCCATATGGATTCCCTGGTGATCTAGGGCTTACCCTCCAATATATCTTCTCTGGTGGTTTACAGTGGGCCAAACATAATGCAAAGTGGGGAAACCACCCGAGCGCCATATCTGATGGTTCTGAGGGTCAGATTTGACCCACAGGTCAGAGTTTGACATTTATGGTCTATTTCCTTTAATCTGAGACACAAAGTCTAGCTCTTTATACAAATCTCAAAGCTCATAATTAATCCAAATTCTCCAGTGTCCATTATTTGCTAGTGGTCTATAAAGTCTTCATAATATTAATTCAATCTTTCTTTTCTTGTTCACTGGTTTTAGAACAGTTTAGTTTTTATAGGAAGAAATTATTAGCCCCTTACCAGTCCCTCATCCTTGAGAACCAGGATATCCTATCTAGTCTAGAAACTCATCTTTGACTTTGTTGGCTTGGGAGACCACATCAGTAGCCCACTGTAGCTAAGCTACTTCAGCATAGTTCTCAGGATCACTTAATCACGCAAGCCCCGCCACTAATATTGAGCTCAATGTTCACATAATCATAAATTAGCATCAACATTTAGAGCAAATGCATAATTCATTCTGTGCATACATGCAGTTATGTTCCACAATTTTGTATTAAAGTGAACATTTCTGTAGTGGGAATTTCAGTAGAAATGGAAATTGCCATTTATTACTATTCTTAGCCTAGACAGCGTGGGGCTCCACACCCTGAGCTATATTAGCCTGAGTAGTCCATGATGTAGGGGGCCTCTGGAAGAGAGGGGCGGTAATGGCTCCCCTCCTTACCTTGTCCATACCATAAACAATTCAGTAATCATAATTGCAAACTTGTATGCAAAATTTCTGTTAAGCGATATTATTACATTACGATCATCATTATTCACTACTCCAACAAAGCAAGGATATCATAGGTAGTGACAGACTGGTGACTGCATAGTGTACTAAATGTGTTTGTGTATCGCACTTTTGATTGCTATTCACAGTTCTGTTTTTGAAGGGGGGGGGGGATCACAAAATATGCACTTGACAGGAGGTCCTTTAGACTTCATCCTAGTTTGTCAGTTTGTAAGTTATGGTCACACTCTATGCTTCTTTTTTCCACAGCGCTGTACAGAGTATATTGTCTTGTCACTTAACTGTCCCTCAGAGGGGCTCACAATCTAATCTCTACCATAGTCAAATGTCTATGCATGTATCATGTAATGTTTGTATCATAGTCGAGGGCCAATTTAGGGGGAAGCCAATTAAATTATCTATATGTTTTTTGGGATGTAGGCAGAAACTGGAGTGCCCAGAGGAAACCCACATAGACTCGGGAAGAACATACAAACTCTGAGCAGATAGTGCCCTGGCTGGCATTTGAACTGGGGACCCAGCGCTGCAAGGCAAGAGCACTAACCACAATTATTTTTGACCATTCTGGGTGGTATTGCTGACCCTCTTTTCAATGATTCTCCAAGTTGAAGGAAAGGACGTCTAACCTTCTAAGCTCTGTGTTTAACACTTTGAATGCTGTTCTAGTAAAAAAAAAATGCTGGTTGTATATAATATGCTGTAAATAATCTATTAGAGCAAAGAAGAAATACTGGGTTTCATTCCGCTTTAAAGCGGTTTAAAACCCTGACATAATATTCAATAAAAAACATGTTTTCCTACTTTTTATATGCCCTACGGTTATCATATTTGCATTTGTGCATAAGTATTATTATTCATTTAGAAATTATAGGTTCCCAAAAGTACAGTTTTTTGCTTTGCGAGCTGACTTTGCATTTTATTAATAACTAGTTTTATTCATTATGTATTGAAGGCAGACATGCTTTCAGTGTCTCTCTGTCTCCAGCTGCTACTGCACAGTCAGAGAATGTGTCACATCCCTATCTTGATACATTTAAGTAAACACAAGATAACATTATCTACAACTTCGGATGCATCCAGATTTCAATGCACTGAACTTTTAAGCTCTGTGTGTAACCCTTCGAATGCTGGTCTAGTAAAAAAAAAAAATGCTGGTTGCATATAATATGCTGTAAATAATTTTTTAGAGCAAAGAAGAAATGCTGGGTTATATTCCGCTTTAATGTGGGTTTTTTTTACATTATCCTTCTTTGCCTGAACAAACATTAACCACTTAAAATACCTGAAAAAAATGTTCTGTAAAATATTTACTTACAGCTACATCAAATGGAGGCACAGATATTGTTTTTCTAACACAGATCAATGTCATTAAGATATTGTAGAGTTAATTATAACAATTGGATAAGTTATCTTGAAAAAGTCTTGGAAACTCTGACCTTGCAAGAAGGGATTTTAAATTCAAAAGTAACTCAGATAAGTTTGTTTAAGCAGAACAGATACAAAATAATTCAAAAAGGATAGATGTATTACGCTAATTATATTCAGCTAAAGTCACACGTTTAAAAAAAAAAAGAGATCTCTGTTCAAGTCTGAGTGCACAATTTGGAACTATTGGTGACATTGTTGACTTAAAATTGGAAAGGCATAGAATGATGTAACAACCAAATTGCACCCAAAGGCTCAGAACAGAAATGTTTAAATTTGCGAGAATTTAATAAATACCCCCTTCTCTTTAAATAATTTATTTCTACTATTTTAACAATTATATCTAAGAAAATCTTGAATCTATTCAATTTATTTTGCCTTTATGGTGGGTCAAGGAGGCCATACATCACTTGGCCAGATCAATGTTTAGATAGATCCTTGTCTTATCGAATCTGATTAAAGAGGGATCTATTGCTTGGCCACACACTGCACAGTGGTTTCCAATAGATATCAGCATACAATCTATTGGAAATTGTCTTGCTGCCACCTGCCAGGATGCTCCCCAAGTGTAAAGTGTGTAGCCCCTGTGCCCGTGCTCAGTGTAAAGTCTCACCACTTCACCAGCATGACTCTTGGCCTCCTCCAGTGTCCAAGGCCACCGTGAGTGCCTGTTCCAGTGTGCCATAACATGCGCCAGTGTCACATGGAGCAGGTGCTCGTGGCGATGGTGGAAACAAGGGGAGGCCACGAGTCACACCGGTGGAGAAGTGAGACTTTAACACCCAGCATGGGGATGGAGGAGGACACTTTACACTTGGGGGACAGTTGCATATCATTGCAATATTGAACACTGTTACCACCACACACCTGTTTGAGTACTTGCAACCAAGATTTTTTTGCCCTTCTGGCATGACCCATTCAACCGTTTTTTTGTTTTTTTTCTGGAAGTCATTCAAAAGATTAATGATCAGGTGGCCATGCTGTTGCACCATTTCTCTTCTGATTCAATAAAATTATCAAATCAGAAGGTCAATAAGGCCGCAATGTCAAGTAATGTATGGGCATATACTTCAATGATATTGATTTGTGTTAGCAAAACAATCGCCATGCCGCCCTCTAATTTTTAAATGTGTATAAATCTGCTTTTAAGTCTAGAGGAGAGGAGAGGAGTTTGAATCATATATACATGTTATATCAAAAGCTTGATCCCGTTTAGGAACAACTTCACTGCTCTCACATATGTGGTAAAACCCAAAGTGGGGGGGGGGGGGGGCAATGTAATCCTTAGCTGTTTCACCTCAACTCCCTAAAACTCTTTTTCTGGTGGATCTCAGGATGCAACTGCAAGTCTGCCATTAAGTGGTGGCAGATAAAGCTTGTCACCTCATGTTGGGTGCTCCAGTGACTCCATTAGCTCCCAAACTCTTGGTCTCTTCAACCCTCTTTACCGGAGACATAAGCCAGAAAACCTCACTGCCTTAAAGTAATGCAAACATGATTAAACCTTGGAATTGCAGCTTCAGCCATACAAGATTGTGGACACAGTTTCCTTCTGTGAGCTCATGGCCTGTGCTTTTTTTCACACTGAAAAATCCCCAATAGACAATACCTTACTTGAAAAGCCGTGCCATTCTGCACTAGTTTGTGATCAATGTTTAACTGGCACTAGGATATTCCATTGCTGACAAGGTTCACATTACTACAGCTAGACATCCAGGTATGGAGTGAGTCACTGCTTGTCCTTCACCACTTATTGGGTAGCCTTACATCACTCTGGGAATACTTATCAGCAGGACACTGTAAAGCACCTACTAAGGAGCAGTAGGGGAAAACATAGGCCATGCCACTCCTCTTCCACCTCCAGTCCTTTCACTGCCCATCATATACTCTTATATATGCTCCACACCTCTTTTTGCCACTCCTCCAGCAAGGCCAAATACAGAGGAGCAAGTGGCTCCACCTCTATGGATCCCTGAAATACATGCATTGCCAGGCAGTGCTGAAACTAGTGTCCTTGTGAGTAGAAGTTCTGACTGTGTTGTAAAAAGAGGCCGAGGCTTGGCTTACACCCTTCTGTCTCACCACAGGAAAAGTGGCATGTAATAATAGGGCCAATCTGATTGCCGCACTATGCTAAGGTCACATCAATCATGTGCCTCTTTGGCACATGTATTAAATCTCGTGGTGCAACAATTCCTCTGCATGTATAACAGTTTATAGAAGTTACTGAGACAGGCTCACAGAAATGTACAGGAATAAGCAGGAAATTGTAAATGTTCAATCTCACAACAAATTGACCCATTTTTGCTTACCAAACTTTTTGAGGAATTGCCAATTAATTGCCAATTATTTTGCTTAAAAATTGGCATTTTTGAAAATTCATTGATAGATTTTGGGGCAAAATTGCAGTGAAATCAGTGGTGCTGACTTTAGCGGTTAATAACACAACCCTGTAGAGCAAGCCCCAGCAAAAGCATCTTCAAAAGTGTAACCAGAGCTTCCCATTTGTCTCTTAACAGACCAATTGGAATCCTCTTCAGGGTCTCTTATGAGACCAATGGGGGCAGGAGCCATGGTGGTACTTTTAAAGATTTTTGCTGGGATACTCTATACTTTCATATAGCAAAACTACTGGCCACTGCATACATTGCAACTGGTACTTGCAACCCCTCTTGCTGGCACCCAAAGCTCCCCCCACTGGCACCCAGAGAAATGCTCCACCACCACCCCCACAGCACCCCAGACACAGGGCACCTACCCTCGCCACACCTACCCTCACCACCACTCACCACCGCTCATCGCCACTGGACTGGAAGGAAACCCAAGAAAAAACATTTTTGATTTTGCCACCGGGGTTTCCCATTAGTTATTAAAGTATAAAAAGGCTGGATGACTATTGGCTGGCCACCGTTCTTGATCCCTGCTGGGAGGGGAAAATATCAGGGATGGTCGTAGTCAGCCAACTTCACTACGCTGGAACTACGCGTAGTTTTACGCAATTACGCTTCGCTAAACTACGGCTTCAAGATCAAATATTTGCTTCGTATGTATTTCGTAGACTACGCGTTAAAATACGCAATTACGTGTAGTGCGTAGCGTTGTACATGTGGTCGCTTATGCCATTATGCATAAAAATGTACGCATGAATTTCTCTGCAAATTGCTTGTACCAATAACTCTTCTATGCGTACATTCCCCTTTCCAATGCGTAATTTTGTATGCATACAATCGTCTGCGGAAAAATAGACGCAAATAACGCATTCGTAGTTTACTTCGCAATACACATGAGAACTACACATAGGGGCGTAAACTATGCGTAATGGTACTTCGCTATGCGTAAGATCGTGCGTGTAGTTTTGAGACTTCGCCTACGAACTACGATGCGTAGATGCGAACAACGATGCGAAAATTCGCACTGGCGTAGTTTCTGCTCATCCCTGGAAAATATTCCAATTTATACCCAGCACCGCTCAAGAAAATCAAAGCTCACTGACCTTTCCAGAGTACTCTATGACCAACTGTGTGAAGATTTCCACCCACCAAAATCCACACATGGATGTGAGGTGGTCACCACCTGCTCCTTTACTACTAGTATTACAAGCACCAGATCATGTACATCTCCAACTCTTGGCCAAAGCCGAAGGGATTGCATGGGTGCCTGGGTAAAGTACTGTGACTGCCTCAAACACTTGAACCACAGGGCCATAACCACCATCGAAAACAGTTAAAATTAATTACATAGGATTATCTTGGATAGATTATTGGTGGTGATGATGGTGAGGATGCATGTCTAGGCAATAGTGACCCCATATAGTTTTAGTTGAACAGGCTTGACGTCTGCTCACAACTGGAACAGCATTCAATTCACGTTCTTTCGTGCCCAGCATCTATTTTTTTCTCAGACAAAACTTTCAGTGCTGCCGGTGGTGTGGTCATGGACCATGAATCATGGCTATTGTAAAATGTCAGTTACTTCTTAAAATGAATAAAAGGTGGGTTACTAACAACTATCAGCCATCCAACACTGATTTCACAGACTGATGCAGAAAGATTTCATGGTTCTTTGATTAACCCCGGCTGTTGCTGCCACCCAGGACAACTGCCTCAGTCTTAGATTGTGCTGCTTTGGCCTAATGATACCACTGGTTAGCATCAGAATTGCAGGTGTAAGCTAGTAATTAGGTCTTAATTTATGCTTCTTCTATTTACTCAGACTATTGCTGACACCCGACACAACTGCCACGCACCTTAGGTCCTGCTGCCTTGGCCTAATTTTTCTTCTAGTTAGTGTTAGATTTTTAGGCAGTAATCATGTCACCCATGTCATGCTGCAAGCTAGCAATTGGGTCCCAAGTCATACTGCTTCTATGAACCCCCACAGTTGCTGCAACCAGCCACAACTGTCACACTCTTAGCTGCTGCTGCCTTGCCTAATGGTTCTTCTAGTTAGTGTTAGATTTTTGGGTGGTATTCATGTCATCAACATTATGCTGCAAGCTAGCAATCAGGTCTAAATTCATGCATTTTTTATTAACTTAGACTGTTGCTGTCACCACAAACACCACACCTGTAGGTTCATCTGCCTTGGCCTAATGTTTACATTTGTTAGTTCCAGACTTTTGGGTGGCATTCATGTCATCCTCATGCTGTAAAGAAGCAATCTATATGTCTTTTAATGCATCATTCACATTTTTTAACTCTTTTAATGTGTTTTGCTGATGCCAGCAGCACATGAACTTTCAGGTGTATGATATTGTTCTATTACTTAGTATAAGAATTTTTGGAAGCATTCATGTAATCATGGGACAAATTAGCAATCACATGTATATGTTTTAAATAATGCAACATTCAATTTTTAGAAAGCTAAAAACTTTTGCTTTGGGGACACTGCTGTCCGCAGGCAGTTTGTATGTTTCCCCCTGTGTTTATGTGACTTCCCTCTGGGTATCCTAGTTTCCACCCCCCCTCCCCCACCCCACACCAAGACACTATTTTAAAGTAATGCACATTATGTTAGCACTATGTAGATACACAATAAAAAGCATAATGAGTTTGAACACACACAGCACATTGTGCTCACACTGCTGGAGAAATGCAAATACATTGATACATTGGAATCACTTTAATGCCAGTTTTGCAAACCTGATTTTCCGGAATTTCGGGCAACTTCCAGAAGTTTGACAAAAAAAACTCCCCGGAACACCAGCTGTGGTTTTGCTCATCTCTAACTCGTAGTTTTTACTTCATAGATTGAAGTCACGTACCTGTGCTTCAGGTCAAGTTTTTTGTACGTTCATTTCTACAAATTTGGGGCAACAGAATTGGCTATTACACAATGACACTCATGTAACCTTGCCTATCATCTAACTGAGGTAAACAACATGCTGCAAACAAAAATGAAGTGTTGTGGCTTACTGGGACTTTCAGGGATGACATGGAATATTGATTGGAAAAGCATATTAGTCACACATGATACTGGCTGTGCCACATCTGCCAATTCTTTTTTAACTTTTCTGTTTACAACAAGTGCCTTAAAATAGGTAAACCATTCCACTAAATTGAAATTAAGGTTACATTGTTTAAATATTCTTTGCCAAATGTGGTGCAAAATCTTTTTAGTGAAAATTGTCCGCTCATCACACTCTATTGCTGTATCCACTGCTGAAATTCTATTACATCTATAGACTTTTTTTATTCTGTCCCAGTTTTTTTTCAACGTTTGTTCCATAATGACATGAGTAATTACAAATGATATTACAAGGATCTTAAAGTGCAGCAGTCAGTCTTCGACATGTGGAAAGCCTTCAAGTCATTATTACAACGTCGTGTCAGAGGAAGACCCGCCTAATGACCAAATCAGAAGTCCGTAATTATACATTTCAATCTGTTCTGGATACAAATGACCATCGAAGTTGAGGCGTAAGTTTTCTTCCTGTTGATATTTATTTCTACATCTAACTTGTCCTCTCAATAAAAATGAATCAAGCCTGAATTACATACAAGCTGCGTTCAGCAAGTGGCTTAATGAAGCTTAGTCCAGCTGTGCTTTGGCTGCCTCTCCATTGCCTACAATACACAGCTTGAGTACTTAGCACTTACTACTTTAAATATTTTACATTTCCATTCTGGGCTATCTTCAGCCCAGATTGTGTCTATATATATGTGTTGTAATTTTAAAACTAATATGAAGTGTTTATAAGCAATTTCAAGAAAGAGCATTAAGGTTTAAAATGTTACTATTTAAGATAAAAAACAAGAATGAATGTTTGAAATTATAGGAACACAATTAAACTGATAGGGGTCCTAAGGTATAAAGATAATTACATTTTTCTAATCTTACTAAACAAGACAAATTACCTGCAGGCCCTCTTATAAAAGATGAAATCTTCATAATAAGTGAATTAATCAAGCAGCAGCTTGCTACTGCACATGCATTTATAACGGAAATGATTCAAAGACTTTATTTTATGGATAAATTAATGGAAACAGGCTTTTCATTCTTTTGCATCAATTGAAAACCTCAGCAACCAGCTGCCCACTTGTCAAGAAAACAGAAAGAAACTGGAAACAAAGATAAATAAAAACACCTTTTTCATGGCACTTTTGAAGAGAAAAAGCAGCTCCCATTTACAGCAGCCATCTGTTTGTTATTTAATATGGTTGAATTACATGCTGTAATGAGTTTGCTTCTGCATCACTCATTGCAATGGAACACAAGTTCACTCTCATAATGTGCAGCAGTTTTTAAAAGCTAATCATTTAATTGGACACAATAGTCAGTGACAAATGGAGATGTAAAAACTCAGCCAGCTGTAGAGTGAATATGTAATCATTGTGAAATCATATTATTTTACACGCTTGAAGACTCCTTAATATAGTATCTGATGTTTATTAACACTGTGCACTTTAAACAAGCATGGTAATACAATAGCACAAAGCATATTAATTTACTGACATATTCAAAGAAAGGACATGCCTTTCCTTTAACATTCTATATTAGAAAGTCAACTGTGTCGCTAACGTCAAAGTAAATATGTTATGCTTTCTACAGATCATAGTCCTCAAGATTAATAGCTGTTCCCCAAATACTGAGCCACCTGCAAGATCTAATAATATGTTTTCCTTTCCAGTGAAGAGTGAACTTGAGTGTTATATGTCCATTGTTTGCTGCTGTCACCATTAATTAACTAAATGATACTGGATCGTAGATAATCATTAAAGTACTCTACTTTTAGAAGTCACTTTTCTCATATTACCTGTTTGGGAAGAAGGCCAGCTCACAAAGGTACATTGTCAGACAAACATGTATATGAAGTATTTCTATAGCATGTGCAATCCCTGAAGGGAGTGTACACCGTGGGGCAGCACACGTAGTAATTAGCGCTCTTGCCTTGCAGCGCTGGGTCCCCAGTTCGAATCCCAGCCAGGTCAACATTTGCAAGGAGCTTGTATGTTCTCCCCGTGTCTGCGTGGGTTTCCTTTGGGCACTCCAGTTTCCTCCCACATTCCAAAATCTTAAAGATCAATTAATTGGCTTCCCCTAAATTGGCCCTAGACTACAATACATACACTACGTGGGCCGGATTTACCGTAAGGCACTGTAGGCACATGTCTACAGGCGCCTTGTATTTGAAAGGCGGCTCCCCTCCAGAATGGCCACATCTTCCTTCCTCTAGCATGCGGCCAGCTGGTGCCGCTCTGCTCCACTCGCGCGTCCCCCCTCCCCCGCTGCTGATGCCGCTGCTGAGCTCCCTGCACGCATCCAGCCACTGCTCCACACCACCACCCTCACCGCTGCTGAGCTCATGGCCAGCCGACGCTCCCTCCGCCCCTCGGGTATGAACAGGACGGGGCTGCAATGCAGGAAGGAAGACTGGGAGGAAGTTGTTCTGGCGCTGGGGGGCGGGAGAGTTGTCAGCCACAGATTCCATCTTAGCGACAAACAGGAGGCCACAGCATATCCAGGGGCAAAGCTTCCCTCTACTGATCCCTGCTGCAGTAATGGTAGCCGCCGTATGGAATTGGCTGAAGAAGCATGACCACCAGCCAGCTGCTTCCTGAAGTGTCTGCCAATCGCACTGCTGTCAAGTTCCTGGAGCAGTAAGTAGAGGACAGACCAGCTCAGCTGCAGTGCCTGACGGGAAGTCACCAAGCAGCAGTACAACTACAACGTCCAGGTGTTACCTGTTCCCCATCCTCCTACTTCACTGGTCTCTCTCTCCTCCTCATCCTCTTGTTTCCCTGCTCTGTCCTCCCCACCCTCCTGTTTCCATGCTCTGTGCTCCCCATCCACCTGTTTCACAGCTCTGTCCTCCCCATCCTCCAGTTTCCCTGCTCTGTCCTCCCCGTCCTTCTGTTTCCCTGCTCTGTACTCCCTGTCCTCCTTTTTCCCAGCTCTGACCTCCCCGTCATCCAGTTTCCCTGCTCTGTCCTCCCCATCCTCCTTTTTCCCTGCTCTGACCTCCCCGTCCTCCTGTTTCACTGCTCTGACCTCCTCGTCCTCCTGTTTCCCTGCTCTGTACTTCCTGTCCTCCTTTTTCCCAGCTCTGACCTCCCCGTCATCCAGTTTCCCTGCTCTGTCCTCCCCATCCTCCTTTTTCCCTGCTCTGACCTCCTCGTCCTCCTGTTTCACTGCTCTGACCTCCCCGTCCTCCTGTTTCCCTGCTCTGTCCTCCCTGTCCTCCTGTTTCCCTGCTCTGTCCTCCCCGTCCTCCTGTTTCCCTGCTCTGTCCTTCCCATCCTTCAGTTTCCCTGCTCTGTCCTCCCCATCCTCCTGTTTCCCTGCTCTGTACTCCCTGTCCTCCTTTTTCCCAGCTCTGACCTCCCCGTCCTCCTGTTTCCCTGCTCTGACCTCCTCATCCTCCTGTTTCACTGCTCTGACCTCCCCATCCTCCTGTTTCCCTGCTCTGTCCTCCTCATTCTTCACTGCTCTGTCCTGCTCAACCCATAACTTCACTGCTCTGTTCTTCTCATCCCCTGCTCTGTCCTCAACTTCAACTTCACTGCTCTGTCTTCCCCATACCCAAACTTCACTGCTCTGTCTCCCCATCCCCCAACGTCACTGCTCTGTCCTCCCCATCCCCCAACTTCACTGGTCTTTCCTTCTCATCTCCAACGTCACTGCTCTATCCTCCTCATCCCCCATCTTCACTGCTCTTTTCTCCTCTTCCTTCACTGCTCTGGCCTCTATCCCTGCCACTCATCACTGAGCTCATGATCTTACAGTTTAATCCCTGCCTAATATCACTGACCTCCAGCATTTTAAACCCTAATCCTTAAAAAAATATTCTGAACTCTAATCTCTGTGTCATGTCACTAACTGCCCTTAGGATATTACATTTTAATAACTGGTTCATGTTATAATTAGTGACATGACACAGTGATTAGTTAGTAAAAACCTAAGGAAGTAGATGTACAGAGTCGCAACGCGACTTTGTTCTTGGAGTATGTGAATAAATTGTCTTTATCTCAAGCTACAGCATCGTGTCTATTTGTGAGTGGCTGGTCCACCACCGCCACCCGAATATTTTAAACATTTTAGTATTTTTTTAATCCTTTTGGCGCCCCTGTACATCTACTTGTTAAGATATCCACCCTTGGTGGAAGGGTGATACACCTTCTTTTCCTTCTCCAGAGAGCGACATCCTATTCCTGAGTGGGAACAGGTGTAATCTCCTCACCTGCTTATACAGTGGTTGCCTGAGTGGTAACCCATGTTTGTGAGTATTTAGAGATGCGGCAAACTGTTCGCCTGGCGAACATCTCTGGGGCTTTTACTACTTCCGGGTCGCACTGACCCGGAGTAGCACGCCTGCGCTGCCCAGTGGAGAGCGTCCTCGATCGCGCTCCTGTTGCCGGGCACTCTATGCGCATGAGCATGACGTCGTTCATGACGTCACGCACACGCGCAGAAAGTGCCCGGCAACAGGAGCAAGATCTAGGACACGCTCCGCCGGGCAGCGCAGGCGTACTACTCTGGGTCAGAGCGACCCGGAAGTAGTAAAAGCCCCAGGGATTTGGAGATGTTCGCTGGCGAACGGTTCGGGAACCGTTTGCCACATCTCTATGAGTATTATACCTACTTAACATTGTTCCTCCTTGTTCCAATACATACTACACTATATTGGGCTCTCGGTTTCTCTATTCTAAAAACCTCAGGAAAGTTAGTGACGACGCAGGGATTAGAGTATAGAATATTTTTACTTGGAGGTGTGGCCTTTGTTAAGGGGCGAGGTTTAGGGCACCAGAACACCTGCGCCTACAGGCTCCTGAGTGGTAAATCTAGCCCTGTACACTACACAATACATACATAGACATAAGACTATGGTAGGGATTATATTGTGAGCTCCTGCGAGGGACAGTTAGTGACAAGACTATATATACTCTGTACAGTACTGCGGAAGATGTCGGCGCTATATAAATACTAAATAATAATAATAATATTTTTAAAGCAGGCATCTTGCCTGATATCAGCATTACTTGGATTAATTTAGATAAAATATTAATATTAGAAAGAGACAGTTCGGACAAAAGACTATCAAATTTTAAAAACTGGTGATTTAATCTTCCACTGATTAAATAATTAGTAGCAGTGATCACTAACAGTGAGCTTACTTATTAAAAATATACAAATTCAATCAGAACAAACCATAAAACATAGCTTTAATAATACCATGGGCATATCATGTTATGTAGCCTGCTGTTTATAGTTTTAACTATTCTATTTTATAGTGATGGACGAACAATGAAAATTAACGTTCGCAAACTATTCGCAAATGCCACGTGACACGTGCCAAGTGCCACATGACACGTGTGAAGTGACACGTGCTAAGTGCCAATTGCCACGTGACACGTCTGGCATGCTCCTGGCACACATTACACCTGCTGCTGCTGCATTGCCCTGCTCTTGCTGCCTGTGCAGCTCCCACCACCAGGCCAGGGTGCCACAGGCCACTGATACCACCTATATTTAACCCAAAACACAATTGCTGCGTAATTTTTTGGGGGTGTTTTGGCTGAAAACTGCCATGTCCCAGTTGTGCGGTTGGACTTTGGACACAATGTGGGCTGCACGACCGCTGTCTGGAACCTAGGCCTAATGTTAATTGACAGCCACTTTTTTTCTTTTTTGTGATTTTAAGTCCCTGCATCATCAATTAGTGTTCCCCTTTACAAAATAATGATGCTACATGCCTCATATACTCTAAAAAACGTTTTTAAAGCAATTTAAAGGCCACTTCCGGTTTTCTATCCGGATATCCGAATCCGGCCGGATACTTTGGATACTGAGGTCGGATATCTGATTCGGATTCAGATCGGAAAATTTTGAACTTGGATATCCGACCCGGATTGGATATCGGGGTATCGGATCCGGATTTTGAAAAGGGGTATCTGAGCAGCACTGCTGGCCATAGCATATACTCTATAAGCTTTTCATATTTAGACAGGGACATTATCAAAATGTGTACTGGGATTCCACTGTGGACATAAAACATTAGAGGGACAACAGCAGCATTAGCAAAGCAGCATGGGGTGTCACAAGGCCCATTCTGTGAAGATTTGATGCTTAAATATGTGCTGTTTCCTGTGCCAAACCAAATTCCGGGCACGACCCAGTCGGGCTTGGCGAATAAACCAATTTCTGATTCTGATTCTGATTAAATCGTTTGGGAATCAGCCTGTCATTTATGGTGGCCAAAAGATCTTTTACCATTTAGATTCAATCAGAGAGAGGTCTCCCTCTTGGTCGATCAGCCACCAAATTTGTTAGATGTTTGGGTACCTTTAGAGTTTAACAATGGAATTCCAGGTCCATATAACCACCAAAAGACTACTGTTAGAATTGCCAGCTGTACAGTTAAGCCTTTTGAAGTTTACTTTCCAGCACAGCCCTTTTCTTACCCTTGCTGTTTGCCCGCTCCTTTGAACTCCTGGCCATAACTATGAGGAATAACCCTGATATACATGATGATCTTGAAGAAATGCTGGAAACTGAAATGTCCATTTCTGCTGGTGACACTTTATTGCAAATCTCACTCCCTGAAGAAAAGTGGAGGCTGCAGCGCATCATCTGAACAGCGTAAAGGATACTTGGCTGTAGCTTGCCTTGCCTGCAGGATCTTTATGCAGGTGCAGAAAGAGAGCAACCAAAATAGCTTCTGACCCCTCTCACCCAGCTCACTCCATCTTACACCAGCTCATGACTTCAGGAATAAGATTCCGGTCAATCGCTACCAAAACATTTAGACACAGGAACAGCTTTTTTCATCAGGTGGTAGCCATACTTAATGCTGAACCACGCTAGAGCTGCTAGGTGTAACATCTGCAACTGTGGCGGCTGCGGACATGCAGGGTATACCCGCAGCCGCCTTTGTTCCCTGTTCTCAGGCCTCATCCGTTCCGTCGGCGTCTAGCATGCCGGGAACGTTACTGTCTCGTGCTAATAGGGTCACTGTATCGCGCAGGCGCGCGCGGAGACAGGACCTTTGTGCTGGAAGAAGGCGCATCAGCTGACCTGCCGGTCGGCTGACGTCAGAGGGGACTCACGCCACTCGGATTGGCTCATTGGTAAGGGGCGCGGCTGTGAACTCTCCTCGGCTTCTTAAGCCTTCACTGGTCATTTGCAACTTGTCTGCTGTTTCAAATTCGGTTTTCCTTTAACTTCTGTGGGACGACAGGTGCAGATTACAGCAGTGGATGATTCCCCATTGTTGATTAAGCAGTCCATCACCCAAACTCCTGTATTATTATGCCAACTAGGGGTCTTACATAAGGAACAAATACAGTTTCTGGTACTCAAGATGTCCACCTCCACCGTCATTCTGGGTATGCCGTGGCTTAAAAAACACTCCTCAGATCGACTGGAGTTCCAGACAGTTATTGAGCTGGTCTCCTTATTGTCATCATCATTGTTTGGAGAAAGTTACCATAGCCACCACCAAGATTCAAGTGAAGGGGATTTCTGAGTCGTCCTCTGAACCCCCTGAGATAGATACCTGGGTGGATTGGGTACCTATGTTAAGCCCATTCCAACAAGCGGTCCCTGAAGGGAAACCAGAGGGGGTTCTATTTGTACCATTGCAGTTCAGATTTAAGATTCTTAATGCCTTCCATACCCATAAAAATGCTGGTCACCCAGGGATTGCTCACACCCAGGAGTTGTTGGACCGTTGTGTCTGGTGGCCCTCGATTGTAAGGAATGTGTCGGTAATTGCTCTGTATGTGCTAGGAGTAAGTCGTCTAGACGGACTCCCCACTGCACAGGAGCTGGCAGAGCTCTTCATCCATCACATTTTCAGACTGCATGGAATTCCGGAAAATGTGGTGTCAGATAGGGGAGTCCAGTTCGTGTCCAGGTTTTGGAGGGCCTTCTGTCATCATATGGGAATGAATCTATCATTTTCCTCAGGCTACCACCCACAGACTAACGGGCAGACCAAAAGGGTCAACCAGTCTTTAGAGCAGTTCCTTAGATGTTACGTAGCTGATGCTCAGATGGATTGGGTCAAATTCTTGCCTTTTGCAGAATTTGCCCATAATAATTTGAAATGTAATTCCTCGGGATTCTCCTCTTTTCAGGTGGTAACAGGGAGATCACCGAAATTCTCTCCTCTGCCGGTGGTGTCATCACCTTTCACGCCCTTGGAGGACTGGCAAGGGACATTAAAGAAATCTAGGGGAAAGTCAAAGGGAACTTAAAAAAGGCTTTTGCCACCCAGATAAGACAGGCAGATAAGAAACGTTCTATGGAATGGAATTTTGTTCCAGGAGATTTAGTGTGGGTTTCTACTCGACACTTGGCCTTAAAGCAACCTTCTGCTAAACTGGGTCCCAAATTTATAGGGCCATACCCTGTGTCCAAAAGGGTAAACAAGGTTACCTATGTTGTCTCGCTCCCACCCAGTTTCAGCGGTGGTAGAACGTTTCATGTGTCCCTCCTGAAACCTGCTGTGGATTCCTCTCCCCCCACCTGTGGTGATTGATGGAGAACCAGAGTACGAGTACGAGATAGAGCAGATCTTGGATTCTTGGGTGGTGCGTAGCTCCATACAGTACCTAGTCCACTGGAAAGGGTATAGTGCAGAGGAGAGGTCTTGGGTAGCTGCTTGTCGCATGCATGCGGAAGAACTCAGGGAGCAGTTTCATAGATTGCATCCTGACAGGCCAGGTGGATCGTGTCCGGAGTCCACGCCTAGAGGGGGGGTACTGTAACATCTGCAACTATGGCGGCTGCGGATATGCAGGGTATACTCGCAGCCGCCTTTGTTCCCTGTTCTCAGGCCTCATCCGTTCCGTCGGCGTCTAGCACGCCGGGAACGGTACTGTCTCGTGCTCATAGGGTCGCTGTATCGCGCGGGCGCGCGCAGAGACAGGACCTTTATGCTGGAAGAAGGCGCATCAGAGGGGACTCACGCCGCTCGGATTGGCTGATTGGTAAGGGGCGCGGCTGTGAGCTCTCCTCGGCTTCCTAAGCCTTCACTGGTCATTTGCAACTTGTCTGCTGTTGCGAATACACTCGTGTTAGCGCTCAGACCTTAGACTAGTATCCGGTGTGCTTTGATCTGGGAGGAAACCAGGGATTTCACACAAGACTAGGACTATTGTTATTGTATTACTGATTACCTGTGTATGATTCTGGCTATACTCTGACCTTGCTATTGCTCATCGATTCTGTACTTCTGCCTATCTGAGCTTAGTTGCTGAATCTCTGCCTGATAACTCACTATTCTTCTGCCTCAAGTTTCTGTACTGTATTCGCCTCTCAGTTGCCAAACCTTGCCTGTCTGACCTCTCTACTCACCAGTGGGCCCTTGCCACTGGTGAGGTGCTCTTTTGATTAAATACCCACCAGCTCCTCTGGTGAGGTTTAGTTTTAGTTATACTGCTCCTGTGACTGATAGTACCTTACCAGCTCCTCTGGTAAGGTCTAGTTAAACTATTCAGTCGCTTGTGCTGATAGTACCTTACCAGCTCCCCTGGTAAGGTTTAGCCAAACTTTGTTGTCACTCCTGCTGTTAGTACTTTACCAGCTCCTCTGGTAAGACCTATTATTTATTCTACTGTTGTTGCAGCTAGTACCCACCAGCTCCCCTGGTGAGGTCTAGCACTGTTGTTTCAGATAGTACTCACCAGCTTCTCTGGTGAGATCTATCCATTTAATCTACTGTTGCACCAAAAACGTTACACCTCTGTTTCTCAGCCGTCTATACTTGCATTATTGGTGATACTGCAGATCACCACATAATCGGGTATAGAGTCTGTATTATTGGTGATTCTGCAGATCACACAATAATCAGACGTCTGTGTGTGCTACACCAATCGTTACTCTAGGACTTGAAAGTAATCAGCACAGAACTGAAAATGAACATTTCTCACCTTGCTTACTGCCACTTTACTCACATACTGTCCTTGACTTGTGTTTACATTTGTTAAAGGATACCACAACCGAAGGGTTGTGGTAAAAATCATTGCAGCACTTTGTATCTTGATATTAGAACATACCCGCTGTTCCTTTGCCCCCTCCCCCCTCCGTCTGCCGCCGTTCAGAGTGTATCCAGAGCAGTCAGCGTGCTTCTGAGCCTCGCACTATGCGCCGGCCAGAAGACAAGGGGAAGGACATACTGCGTGCACAGGGCGCAGTATGTCCAGGTCAAAGGTCAGGGAAGTCGCCGCTCACCGGGATGGATACCCTCTGAACGGCAGCAGACGGAGGGGGGCGAAGGAACAGCGGGTATGTTCTAATATCAAGCTACAAAGTGCTGCAATGATTTTTACCACAACCCTTCGGTTGTGGTATCCTTTAAGCAACTGCCAAGACAAATACCTTGTAAGTGCAAACTTACTTGGCAAAATAAATTGATTCTGATTCTGATTCTTAAACATCAGAATGTGGTATTCCTATAGCATAGTTTAGCTGGGTAGCTGGACATGGTCATTGACTGTAGTATGATAATCTTGCTCAAATAATAGTTTTTATTTAGGGTACACCCAATTAGTATTTCTCGATTATGCAGCCAGTGGCGTAGTGGTTAGCACTCTGGCTGTGCAGTGCTGGGTTCCTGGTTCGAATCCCAGCCAGGGCACTATCTGTATGGAGTTTGTATATTCTCCCCGAGTCTGTGTGGGTTTCATCTGGGTACTCCAGTTTCCCCCACATCTTAAAAACATACAGAAACTTTAATAGTCTTCCCCCTAAATTGGCACTAGTCTACGATACATACACTACACAATATTGACATATAACTATGGTAGGGATTAGATTATAAACCCATCCAAGGCAAAGTTAAGTGGCAATACAATGTACTTTAGCCAGCGCTACAGAATAAGTTGATGCTATATAAATACTAAATAATAATAATTATGCTTGGTTAAATTCCAATAATTTATTTTAAAGCAAATCTGAATTCTTTAAACAAAACCTTACCCCTGTAAAGGGAAGCCTCTGGGTGCTCCCGAGGATTCCTGGATCCTCAAAGACCCCTTATTCTGCTTGCTGAGACCCTGTTCTCTTTTGCCGCCACATCATGTAAGTGCCAAAAGGGTTTGCACCGGTGTAGTAGTTGATGAAACTTCAATTATTATTTAATAAGTTTTAATTATTCTAATTTTTGAGACCAATTGTACCTAACAGACTTTTCCCTAGACTGATTTCTAGCAATTTTAGTGGACAAATACAGGACTAGATTAATTCTACAATTAAAATGACACAAATTTCACCCATTCAATTACCGCATGCAGCATCTGAGGCATCTGATTGGTCCTTAACAGGAACAAGTCTGTTTAGGAGTTATATAGTTACATATTTATTTAGGCTGAAAAAAGACATACGTCCATCGAGTTCAACCAGTATAAAGTACAACACCAGCCTGCTCCCTCACATATCCCTGTTGATCCAGAGGAAGGCGAAAAACTCTTACAAGGCATGGTCCAATTAGCCCCAAAAGGGAGAAAATTTCTTCCCGACTCCAGATGGCAATTGTAGTCATGGATGTCTTTCAACGCAAGGAAAGCATCTAACCCCCCTTTAAATGCAGGTATAGAATTTGCCATCACTACTTCCTGCAGCAATGCATTCCACATCTTAATCACTCTTACTGTAAAGAACCCTTTCCTAAATAAATGGCTCAAACGTTTTCCTCCATGCACAGATCATGTCCTCTAGTCCTTTGAGAAGGCCTAGGGACAAAAAGCTCATCCGCCAAGCTTCTCTCCTCTGATGTATTTGATGTTTTTATACATGTTAATTAGATCCCCTCTAAGGCATCTTTTCTCTAGACTAAATAAACTTAGTTTATCTAACCTTTCTTGGTAAGCGAGACCTTCCATCCCAAGTATCAATTTTGTTGCTCGTCTCTGCACCTGCTCTAAAACTGCAATATCTTTCCTGTAATGTGGTGCCCAGAACTGAATTCCATATGCCATATGTGGCCTTACTAGAGAGCATACAGGGGCAATATTATGCCAGCATCTTGAGTTTTTATTTCCCTTTTAATGCATCGCAAAATTTTGTTAGCTTTAGCTGCAGCGGATTGGCATTGAGTACGATTATTTAACTTTTTGTCGATGAGTACTCCTAAGTCCTTCTCCAAGTTTGATGTCCCCAACTGTATCCCATTTATTTTGTATGGTGCTAGACCATTGGTATGACCAAAATGCTTGACTTTACATTTTTCAACATTGAATTTCATCTGCCATTTATGTGCCCATATAGCCATCCTATCCAGATCCTGTTGCAATATGTCCCTATCTTCCTGAGAGTTGATGATTCTGCACAATTTTGTATTATCTGCAGAAATAGCAACACTGCTTACTACTGCATCTACTAGGTCATTAATAAATACACTGAAGAGCACTGGACCCAGTACAGACCCCTGTGGGACCCCACTGCTAACAGTCACCCATTTTGAGTATGATCCATTGACCACAACTCTTTGTTTTCTGTCCACTAGCCAGTTCCCTATCCATGCACACAGACTCTTCCCCAGTCCTTGCATCCTCACTTTTGCACCAGACTTTTGTGTGGAACAGTGTCGAAGGACTTTGTCAAGTCCAAGTATATCACATCTACAGCATTCCCAATATCCACATTAGCGTTCACTACCTCATAAAAGCTGAGCATGTTAGTCAAACAGGACCTGTCTTTAGTAAACCCATGTTGATGCTGAAAAATAAGATTATTTTCTACTATGAAGTCATGTATAGTATCTCTTAGTAACCCCTCAAATAGTTTGCATACTACTGATGTTAAGCCAGGTCTATAATTTCCTGTATCTGATTTTTTGCCCTTCTTAAATAATGGGAAAATGTGGGCTGTACACCAATCCACTGGGACTCTGCCAGTTGAAAGAGAGTCACAAAAGATAAGGGTTTATCTATAACTGAACTTAATTCCCTTAGGACCCAAGGATGCATGCCATCCGGACCAGGTGCCTTGTCTATTTTTAATTTATTTTAGTCTTGCCTTCACTTCTTCCTGCACTAGGTATTTAATATTACAGTTGGAATATTGAGACTCTTCTGCATCTGTAATTTGCAACAGTGATGTTTCCCTTGTGAAGACAGAAGCAAAGAAAGCATTTAATAACTTTGCCTTACCTTGGTCATCCACCATTGAGTTCCCACCCTCATCCTTTAGGAGTCCAAAACCTTTCTTTTTTTAGAGTTGATGTACTAGTAAAACTTCTTTGGGTAAGATTTGATATCCCTAGCGATTTGATTTTCAGCTTTAATCTTTGCCCGCCTAATTTTATTTTACAAATTTTATTGCACTCCCTATAATTGCTTAATGCAGCCTCGGTCCCCTCCTGGTTTAGGACTGAGGCTTTTTGGATTTTTTTTCCCCTTCATTTTATCTCTAACCTTTCTATTCATTGCAGACCTCTTTAAGATTTCTCTACATATGACTAGAAATTGAAGAAGACTTTTTAAATGAACTCAGGTCTGCAGGTCGCATACATGTCAGTTTGCAGCCTGGTCACTTTGGCCCAGGGTGAGCCAAATGACTGCACAATCTGCTGCAGTGAAATTCTGGGCGACATTAATTACTATTTCCTCTCTGAATCATAGCAACTTGGAGGGAGAAGTAATTTGAGGTCCAGCAAATGCTGGAATCCCAAATTATGGCTTTGCTGGCTGCACACTATGCATTGTGGCTATAGCAGTGCCCAATTCAGGTGCTACATGGTGTGTGCTGTGCCTCAAGAAGCCCTGCTTCACTGCAGGTCTACTCTGTTTCACTGTTCTTTATTTTACTGTTTGGTTTGCAAGTCACTCTCATCTGATTGTACAATATGACATTTGATGAGTGAGCACTTGTGGCAAATAAATATTCCCCCCAAAATTTAAAGCATTCCGGAATTGGGAAAAACAATTGGATTAAGCCCATGGAGAGCAAGATTACATCATCCTGAGAAGCCTGATGTTGCTTGTTGTCTTTGGGGTCCATCTAATTGCCCGTTCATGCTCCTCTCTGTCTCCAGCCTCACAAAAGTTACCACGAGCAGCCATGAGTGATTCAGATCTGTGCATGTGCAAGTTCTGAACTTCACATGTGCAGTGAAAGAAATCACCCATGGACAAGTGTTCCCTTTTGCTGCGCATGCACGATTTAGAACCAGCCCATGTACAATTCTGAATCACTTACCACTGCTGGGGGACACTTCTCAGATGCTCTTTGACTGAGAGAGACCATTAAAGAGGAGGAAGACCAGGGCTGGGGAATAGGAGGGACCCCAAAGACAACAAACAGCTTTAGGCTTCTCAAGATCAGGTAATGTAACCCTCCATGGACTTCATTCAATCTTTTTTCCAATTCAGTGGTACTTTAAGAATACTATCTAGCAAAAAAGAAAATGACACATCTGGATTCAAATCTTAAACAATAACATTTTTGTGCAGCCAAATGTAAAGTGCTTAACCAAAATGGATACTGTACCTCTGGGCATGATAACAAGTAGCTGGTTTATTTCTTCCTGCCAACTACATAATAAACATAACATTTCTATCTTATATATGAGATGTTATGATATTAAAACATGCAACGTATGAACTTCTAGATGTCTGTAACACAAAGAGGTTATAGCTCAAATTTATCTCCCAGGGAATTAATGATCTGTCCTTCATTTACCAAGTGATATCTACCCCAACAAGGAGTTGTAAACAAAATAGATTTAAATGCTTGCCTAGCTCCAAGTGCAAAGTGAATACACATAATTTAAATCTTATTTATTTGTTAACCTGCTGGAAGACTTGAATCATGAAGAAAAATTAGGTGAGTATCTCCCTTGAGTGCTACAAACGTAGATGTTGGGTTTCATTTCAGGCACAAACAGATGGCACCACAACAGATACAAATTTTAAATAAATAGCAATGCACCCGGGGATATTATTTTTAAAGAATGCAAATGTAATCATATTAACTGCTCATGATATTAGAGCTACATGGCTTATGATTAATGTAAAATGTGATTTAAAACAGAATATTATAGATGAGTTCTA
The DNA here is from genome assembly GCF_040937935.1 of Hyperolius riggenbachi. Classification (NCBI taxonomy): domain Eukaryota; kingdom Metazoa; phylum Chordata; class Amphibia; order Anura; family Hyperoliidae; genus Hyperolius; species Hyperolius riggenbachi. Next base: position 178,882,474 of record NC_090647.1, on the reverse strand, counting down.
TTAATCATATTACTGTTTATGACAATGATAAAAGTTCTGCTTTTGCACAGATTTGAGTTAATCTAACACATCAAAATACAGCACAGAGGAAACTAGCTTGTGCATATTAAGAGTGGACTTTGTACCCTTGAACAGGTAATAGCCCAGCAGATTGCAGTGTATCAGAACAGCAATTAACTTTCACAAGCGCCAGAACATTTTCACTTGGCACACAACATCACGGTACTGTAGTCATACAACTGTGACGTGTACAAATGTAAAAAATACATTATTAATTGTATGCAGCTATTAGCAGATAAACAAGCAACAGTAATATTTTGTAATGACACCGACAAAATTAGAAACTTGTTGCGATTTGCACTTTCTTAATCGGCAACAGATTTTATGTGTACTAAACAGTATGAACCCAGGGCGTAACATTAGCCCTCACCAACCCGACATCGCAGGAAATACCGGCGGCTATGGTGGCCTACTCCTGTACGTAATGCAGAGCAACAGTGGAGCAGGGGAGCATTATACACTATCTGCTTCTGCCAGCAGGGCAGATCCTCTTTACTCCTCTTCTATGTACAAGCGATGTACAGCCAATAACCATGCAGCTTCACACGATATGCAGGAGCAGAAGCTGCATAGTGATTGGCTGTATGGTGCTTGCACACTGAAAAGGAGTGAAAAGGACCAGTCCTACCGTCAGAAGGAGGTAATGTATAATGTTATGCTGCTGATCTGTGTTATGTATAGTGACAGGGGTCCCGCTCAACAGATCTGTGTGTGTGTGTGTGTGTGTGTGTGTGTGTGTGTGTGTGTGTGTGTGTGTGTGTGTGTGTGTGTGTGTGTGTGTGTGTGTGTGTATAGGATGAACAATGTAGTTATACCACAGTGTGAACCCTATGCATGCTAACATAACTACAGAATATGCACTACTTTAGAAAATGTATAATGGGGTTGATTCACTTTCACTATAGCTTCCCTTACTGCACGCACAGCATGCCTTATCAGAGTTAGCGTGTCTTATCATAGTTGACATGCCCTATCAGAGTTAGCCTGCCTTATCAGAGTAGCACAGCGAGCGCTACAAGCTTATGCCTGCTGATTGGCAATGACGAGAGCTCCACTTGTCCTGCCCTGAGCGCCTGCAGGTCCAATCACTTTAAAGGCCCAATAGGCTTTTATTGGCCCAATAGGCTGCCTGTCAAGTTTCCTGTCAAGTGACAGGCAGATTATTGGGCCAATCAAAGTGCGGGGATAATGTCCTTTAAAGTGATTGGACCCGCAGGGGCTCAGGGCAGGATGAGTGGAGCTCCTGTCAATGCCAATTAGCAGGCATAAGTTTGTAGCGCTCGCTATGCTACTCTGATAAGGCACGCTAACTCTGATAAGGTACATGAACTCTGATAAGGCATGTTAACTCTGATAAGGCACGCTAAGCGTGCAGTAAGGGGAGCTATAGTGATAGTAATCAACCCCAATGTCTTTTACAGGAGTTGATTTATGGTAAATCTTCCCAGCAATTGAGCTTCACTGTCAATTTTTGATTGGTGATTGTTTGAAAGTGAAAAATAACAAACACATGTGGATGATGACTTTTCTGACTGCTCCTTTGCACTCAACATATTTAATTGGTTCTTGCATGTAAAGATATCTGTCATTCAGTTGTACATGTCACTTTGATCAATATTTACCAGAAGAAGCCTGATAGTTATAAGTTCTCAGGGGGACACATCAATTTTTTGTGTCCAATGGGTGCATGAAAAAAGGTTGCAGCTGGATAATGAAATGGTGCAGGTGGATAATGAAATCTCAATAACGGAAAACATTGTTAATGGGTTTGGTTAACAATAAATATGTTTTTTAACGAGGCGGGAGTTAATAACGAAAATATATCAACGTTAAAAATCATAATGTAATTCAACCATACAGCTTAACCCAACCCTACTGTCACACAAATGCACACCTGGTGCCTAAAACTAACCACTCCCATGGTGGTGCCTAACCCTAACCACCCCCCTCCCCCCCGGTGGTGCCTAACCCTAACCCCCCCTACGGTTGCCTAACCCTAACCTCCTCCTGGGTGGTGCCTAACCCATAACCACTCCCCATGCAGAGACACCCTGTGAGAAATCGCAGAAAAGCCGCCGCAAGTACTCAGAGTAGGGCGGCTGATTCTGCGTTCGGCATGGCGGCTTGCGCGCAGGGACCGGCATTCACTGGCCTGACGGAACGCGGAGAAACCGCCGCATGCCCAGAGAACAGGGCGGCGGATTCCATGTCCGACGCGGTGGTTTGCACGCGTAGGCCTACCTCTGTCAGTACTGATGAATGCGGAGAAAACGCCGCACACTCGGACAGCGGTGCAGCGGATTCTGCATCCAAAACAGCAGAGGCATTACACCACATGTCTGGTGTGGCTGGGCCTGATAGTCCACACTGGTTCAGAAGGACGCGTGCGCGCGTGGAGAGGCAGAGCATTTATGACAGCCAGAGGGGTGTCAGCTGACCAGGCCGGTCAGCTGACAATTCTTTCAGTTCTCATTGGTCCAGCACTTAGGGAAGGTGCAGGGGAGCGCTGGTGTATATATACTGGGTGCTGGTCATTCCTCTGGTGTCTGGCGTTGCGATCACTACGTGGTAGCACTCAGACCCTGTCAGTTTCTGTGTTATATTAGACCAGTTTCCAAGGTGTTGATGACCACGGAACTCACACCTTAGTCTAGGAAATTCTGTTATCATCTGTGTTATTATCTAGACCAGTTTCCAAGGTGTTGATGACCACGGAGCTCACACCTTAGTCTAGGAATTGTTGATTATTTGTTATGACCTTCTGATTTCCTGACCATTCTTCTGATCTCTCATTCTGTACCTTTGTCATTCTGATACTCTGTTACCAAACTCGGCTAGTCTTAGGATTCCGCATCTGTCTCCTGTCTCTGTACCTTATCTGTCAGTCTGTTGCCGACCTGCCTTGTCCGACCTCGAGAGCTATTTCTCCTGTTGGGAAATAGTTCACAGACCTGTCAGTGACACTTCACCTTTGGTGTCACTCACTCTCTGATCCTTCCTACTCCCAGCCTGGCTCCGCCCCTTGGGGAGCCTCAGGCCTTGGAAAGAATCTGTTCTCTGGGCAGTACCTCCTATTGCCTCGCACCCACTGTAAGGGTGTTCTCCTCAAAGTATTGCTGTTGCACCAAACACTCATATATTACTCAGGTGTCCAGAGGTTAGAGATATATCTGATTATCGGTGATACTGCAGATCATCTATAATCGGGTATATATCTGCATTCTTGGTGATACTGCAGATCACCGGTAATCAGATCCTCTCTGTGTTACACCGATCATTACACACCCTTTTACAAATAGAAACAATAACATCTTTGATAACATAAAATCTGTACATACAAACAAAATAATATGACAAAAACTATAATGTTGCAGACTTCTAAAATGGTAACATACTTCAAAATCTTTAATGTTCTAATGTTGTCAATTATATTTATCGGACACCCCTTTTTCTACTTTTTTTGCTGTATTAATGATAATTGCATTAGAATCCAAGGCTGCGCCATTTTTGTCCACTAGCTGCCGGCGCCATTTTTTTCCTGCTTCCGTATCCAATGCCTAATAAAGTTGGCCAGTATAGGCAATGATGAACTTCTGTAGATGATTATAGACAACAAAGCAAAGTACTAACCAAAAGATTTGGGTTAACCAGGATAATGTGAAGGTGAATTAAAAAGTGAACAGGCTCAAAAAGAAACAGTGGGTAGGAACATACAGCTCATGTCCAGAGGGGAGGAGAAAGAAGTGAATTCAGACATATTCTTAATTTATACTTCTCTTCTTCTGCATAAGATCACATATGCAGCGGTCACAGGATGAGGCACCACCACAACCCCTAGTACCTCTATCCTTTGGCCTGCATCTGCCTGTCATAGAATGAATGACCAGCTAAGGGGTATTGTCGCAAATCTAATTTTCTTTGGCACACAGAGATCACCTAGAAGGCACAGTACAGTCACACAGGTGTTAAAGTGACACAGTAACAGTTAATACATGTTAAACACACAGCAGTCCAGATAGTGACCAGCCAAGGGGTACTGTCACAAATCTCATTTATTTATTTTTTGCACACAAATATCACCCACAATGCACAGTACGGTCACACAGGTGTTAAAGTGGCACGGTAATGGTCAGTACATGTTGAAAACAGTAGGCCAGGCAGTGACCAGCCAAGAGGTATTGTCACAAATCTCATTTATTTATTTTTTTGGACACACAGAGATCACCTAGAATGCACAGTACAGTCACAGAGGTGTTAAAGTGACACGTAATAGCACACTTTGATCACACAGCAGGCAGTAGGGTTATTGTCACAAAAAGTCTGTCACACAGTTTTTTGGGGGGGCACACTGAGATCACTAATAACACAGTAAGGTCGGTCACATGGGTGTTGCTGTGACGCTGTGTGGGGTAACACAGCACGCTGTGTCTCTCAAATGTCAGACACTAGGTTACATTTGCGCAGTGGCGGTGGGCTATAGCAATGATGCTGCAACATACAATATGGTCACAGAGGTGTTAAAGTGACATGGAAACATTTAATACACATTGATCACACAGCAGGCAGAGACCAGCAAAGTGGTACTGTCACAAATGTCTGTCACACTGTCTGTCACTTACGTCAGTATTTTCTGATGAAGGGGACCATGTGTGGTCTCAAAACAATTGTCAATTTTGGTGTTGACTTACGCACTGAGCAATAAATAATCGAATTTCAAAAAACGGTGTGCTAACCAACCTCTGGACTATTGTTTACAATATGTAGGTTGAGTTGAGAAACCCCCAAACAGTAGCGATTACAAGTGATTACAACAGATGCCCATAACATTGGACAAATGATCACTCATCCAAAGCATACTTCTAAAATTCTAATTCATGTTCCAATGAGAGTGTAAGTATTTAAGAGCACTAAGAACAAAAAATCTTCTCAGGAAGGCTACTTTTTAAATTGACAAAAATGCTTGACTTGACTAACTACCCAAGCAAAACAGTATAGCAATTCCAATCCAAAGAGTTCCTCTTTAAAGCCATTAAAAATAGATAATCATATCAAGACTGCAAAGTATATGTCATTTCAATTTCATCGTTGTTATCATTAATTTACTAAACTTTCTGTAAATATTACCCAGCAGTTTACATACTTAACCTTTTTGCTATATTTCCTCAATTCACCAGTTTGTTTCATATTGCTTTATACTTAATTGTTTGTTGTAAATTATCAGCGTGACCATTTCAGTGCTTGTTTCATTACATTGTTTGAACTGTGAAGAAATATATCCAATTACCATGTGAAACTAAAAACAGAATTTATTTTAATAATAGGATTTACATTAAAATGAGGAGTTTAAAAATCAGATACCTCAGCAAAGAAGTTTTCATCTTTAATCATTAAGCAACCGGTGCAAATTGAGCCTAACAGTAATTCTGTTCCCGAAGGAGATTGAAGAGTGAAGATTTGACGATTTCGGAGGATTAAACATTTGTGTATGAGTGAACATTGTTAAGTGTTTTTTTACACAATGTTTTTAATGTAGTTCAGTATTACACATGACAATGTACGATGTATGTATGCGCTATGCCTACCTACATATAGCACACCTATTTTTTTAATGTTTAATTTTGCATTCAGCACAATTTGATCATCTTTGGTTTTATACAGTAACTTCTTGATGTATCAATACTGCAAAAGTAACCTAATATACTTAAAGGGAAGCTTAAGTGACTTGTGACTTGGTGAGCTTGACATGTGTATGTACAGTGCCAAGCACACAAATAAATATGCTGTGTTGCTTTTCTTCTTTCTTTGCCTAAAAGAGTTAATATTCAGCTATGCAGGTAACAGTTTTTCTGCAGTCGGACTATAGCGTCCCTCACTGTTAAGGAATGACAGCTTTCCTGGCAGAGAACAGGGTTACTGACCGAGAAGAGGATAGATAAAAAGGTCAATAGCTCATATATTTCAGGATGTAGAGATAAGGGACATACTGTTTCACCTAGCTAAGACAAAACACTAATCTAATTTAAGTTTTTAAACACAACATACAACTGTGGGAAATCTAAAAGTCACCCGTGACCAGGACATTTTTTACAATTCAGCAATTCACAACTTTAGCAGTTTATTGCTCCTAAGTTTATATAACTTAGCACCCAAATCAATTTTACCCCCTTTTCTTCTCACACATAGAGCTTTCTTTTGGTGATATTTGATTGCTGCTACAAATTTTTTTTAATTCATAAAAAAGGACCTATATTTTGAAAAAAAAATAGTTTTTGTTATTCCTCGCCCCCTCCCCCAAATTGGCTATAGACCATGTTACATACACTACAATAAATATGCATAGACATATGGCTATGGTAGGGATTAGGTTGTGAGCCCCTCCGAGGGACAGTTAAGTGACAAGGTTTTACTATATGCAGCACTGCGTAAGATGTCAGCACTATATAAATATTAAAATACATAATTACCTAAGAAACAGTCAGGCAAATCACTGGGATACACTGTGCAGGCTGATGGGAGAGAGCACTTGTGGGAGCACGAGCTCTCATCAAATCTGACTCCTCGCAAGATGATGCCATATGGCGGCACTGAGGTACAACAGAGCCTCTCTGCTGCCACCAGGCGGTCGGTAAGAGGTTAACGTACACCTGAACTGAGAGGTGTTTGGAGGCTACCATATTTATTTACTTTTAAACAATACTAGTTGTCTTTGGGGTCCTGCTTGTCTCATTGGCTGCAGTAGTGTCTGGATCACACTCCTGAATCAAGCATGCATGTAATCAAATCCGACTTGAGCCACATCTGATCTACATGTTTGTTCAGAGTCTATGGCTAAATGTATTAGAGGCAGTATCAGAAATATCATATCTTATATGATCAAGTTGTGATTGTTTTTAGGTAACCTCAAGTAGTCATAAGTGTTGATCATTAAGAAAAGTATGTGGATATCTAATGTGGCTAATAATTCAAATAAGTTTGCAATCTGTTTTACATTATTTCTAGAGTGTACTCGAAAGTTGTATGGTGTAACAAATGTTAAGCTACATACTCATCCTGCAATGCAGGAAGAAGGATCCAGCGATGCCTCCCTGATGACGAGCACACCCCTGGTCCATCTTCCTCCATCTTACAGCCAGGCGGTATGCGCAACATCACACAACATTACTCGATGGGCGCAAACGAGACTTCAAGCGATCACGGTACTTTGCGCAAGAGTCTACAGGGATCTTAAAGATCTGATCTGCAGTGATGGTTGTTATTGCTGTGCGATGCTTGCGTTTGTGTGATCATGTGCCTGTACCCACGTTGCAAGATCACTGAAAAGACTACTCATAGCTAAAAAAAAAACGCCGGTTTTCAGGAAAATCATCAGAAAAATCGTGAAGTGGATATGGGCCTTAACTGTTTGCATTCAAGTAGGAATCACAAATACATGTGTTTTCTTTAACTCACAGGGTACATCTTGAAGCATACATACCAAATGTTTATACAAAACAGGTAACCTGGAGGTCATAGACAGACTGTCTGTATATAGTCTAGACATACATCTTCTAGGTGAACTAGAGGTCAAGAAAGGAATTTCTGTATATAATCTAGGCATAAATCTCCTAGGTGAACTAAAGGTCAAGAAAGGAATTTTTTGTACACAGTCTGAACATAATAAATCTTGTAGGCGACATAGATGTCATACATAGGTGTTTCCATATTTGGTCTAGTCATAATAAATCTTGTAGATGACCTAGCGGCCATATGTAGGCATTTGCATCTATGGTCCAGACTAATAAATCTCAACACTGGGTCCAACCCCAGGCCAAAGGTGATTGGGAAGCATATGTGTTTCCCTGGGGAAAGTGAGAGTCACGTGAATCACGTGTACAAGATCAGCGTATAAATATGGGCTCAAAAAGATCAGTGGAGACACACATACACAGAGACCTCCTGAATTCTATATGGACTAGAAATGTGACTCTTGATCTCAGGGCTATGGGTTCATGCCCCCAGAAATGAGAGGGTTTTTTTTGTATAATTTTTATTTCATGTACTTCAGATGATCAACACTGTTAGGTATGTATTATGTTACTAGCTGATGACCCAGCATTGCCCAGGTATGTATTTGGCTGGTGTTGACTCTGTCCATTTTTTCTATCCCTAACACACAAACACTCAATGACCAGGTTTATGAGCTTTGGGGTCCTTGGTATCAATTATTTGTATTTTCCCATTGAAATTAAACAAATATGGTTGGCTGTTTGTGGCTCCACCCCTTTTCTGAATTTGAACCCCAGTCACCCAAAGGCCAACTGTACCAGGTTTGAGGCTTAAACCACTAACAGTGCAGGAATGGCAGCAATTGAAATATTTTCCTTGAAAATCAATAGGTGAATTCTGATTGGCTTTTTAGGCTCCACCCATTTTTCATGAATATTAATCCCATTCACCCAGGGAACAACTGTGCAACGTTTGAGAACCCTGACATTAACAGTGTAAGAATGGCTGCAGTTTACATTTTCCCAGTAAAATTTGTATTTGTCTCTGCACACTTTTGTAAACTTGACACACAGTATCTCAATGACCAAGTTTGTAGGCTTTCAGGTTCCGAGCATCAAAATTGTGTGAACGGAAGCAGTTTATCCAGCAAAGAAATCTGATTGGCTGTTTGTGGCTTTACCCCCTTATGGGGCCGTTTCCACTACTAAATGATGCAAATGCAGCTACCTAGCCATATCGCATCACTTCCGCCGCTGGCCGCTAGAGATGTAGCGAACGGTTCGCCTGTGAACGGTTCCAGGTGAACTTTGGGGGTTCGCTTTTGCGGAAGTTCGATTCGCCCCATAATGCACTATGAGGGTCAACTTTGACCCTCTGCATCACAGTCAGCAGGCACATTGTAGCCATTCAGGCTACACTAAGCCCTGGAGCCCCACCCCCCTTATATAAGGCAGGCTCCGGCGGCCATTAGCCTCACTCGTGTGCCTGCTAGAGACATACTAGGGACAGCTGCTGCAGACTTGTTCTTCTAGGGACAGATTAGTTAGGCTCTTGGCTGCTTATCTTGCTCCTGGCTGATTGTTATTGCTTTTATAGCACCCCTCAATAGCTCTTTTCAGAGCTCATCCTGTACTTTTTTTTTTCTGTGTGTCAAACTGACACTTTTGTTGCATGCACAGCCTTGCAATTGATAGTGTGTGTGCCACTGCCAGCAGCCCAGCACATTCAGTGACTACTGACTACCTGTGTGTGTGACAGGGAGCTGCACATTGTACTACCCAGTACTGCATATACTGCAGTACCTGTTGTGTTTACTTAACCCACCTCATCACTGCATCTTACTACCTGTTGTGTTGAGTGAACCAACCTCACTGCATCTAAGTACCTTTACTGTTCAGTGAGCCCAGCTCACTGCATCCTACTACCTGTTGTGTTGAGTGAACCCATCTCACTGCATCTAAGTACCTTTACTGTTCAGTAGAGATGTAGCGAACGGTTCGCCGGCGAACGGTTCCAGGAGAACTTTGGGGGTTCGCGTTCGCCTGCACCAGGCGAACTTTTGCAGAAGTTCTATTCGCCCCATAGACTTTAATGGCCGCCGACTTTAACGGTTAATAAAGGGGACTCCGAGATGCCACCATGAACCCCCCCCAGGGAGTCGTCGCCCCCACCTCCTCCTGGGGCACCGGAGGTGGGGAAGAGCCCCTTGTCCATGGATTGGACAAGGGCTCCGGGGGGGGGAGGGGAAGGCTTGGCTGCCCCCCCCCCGGAGCCCCCCATACCATGGACCATGCGGGCTGGTATAGCTCAGGGTGCGAAGCCCCAGTCGGCCGGGGCTCCGCATTCTGGCTATCCCAGCCTGCATGGGGGACAAGGGGTTACAGAGGCTCGGGAGGGGGGACCCCACGTCATTTTTTTTTCATTTATTTCCCACACTCAGCACATAAAAATAATATATATATATATATATATATATATATATATATATATACACATATATATACATATACATATATATATATATATATATATATATATATATATATATATATATATATATATATATATATATATACATATACATATATATATATTTTTTTATTTTTCTTTAAAGGACTTATGAGGCCACAAGTATAAAAAAAGTTAAATACCATTTCATAATCCAGATCCATGGAGGCAGCCATCTCCATGGCACCCGCCATGGCACCCGAAGTAATACCGGCCCCGGTCGGGTCCCGACCCCTCCAAACGGGTCGGGTTCTCATTCCCCCCTCAATATGGCCGCCACAGATTGCCGCGGCTGCTCAGTCCGCAAAGATCAATTGCGGCTGCGCAGCTCTAGGTCCTCCTCCCGATGTATGGACGCATATTGATGACGCGGCAGGAGGAGGTCCTAGAGCTGCGCAGGTGCAATCGCGTCTGTGCGGACTGCGCAGCCGCGACAATCTGTGGCGGCCATATTGAGTGGGGAATGAGAACCCGACCTGTTCGGAGGGGCCGGTATTACTGCGGGAGCCATGGGGGAATAACCAGGAGGACGCAGATGGCGTCCTCCATGGATCTGGATTATGAAAAGGTATTTAACTTTTTTCACATTTGTGGCCTCTGAAGTCCTTTAAATATTGTTTCCTGCTATCTTTTTAACATATCCTGCAAATTTGGTGTTGCTAGGATGTAAGGAGCCTTTGCTATTAAATGCTAAAGTCGGCGGGTGATGATAACCAACCACAATTATAGGGGTGCAAAAGTGCTGAATTCTGCCATAGGCTTCCATTAGGCTCCCTATTTCACGTTCAAAGAATCTTTTCAAAGGGCATTTGCTCAGCAGTGGCAAATTTTCTAGCATTGTAGGAACTGTTAGGGAGATCATAACAGGTGAGTTGCAGGCCCCTAGGCTGAAAAGGTCATAGCCTAGGGTCACAAAAACCTGTTTATTTGGGCAATTTCAATGGTAGTGATGCTGACGTACATAAATCGCAGCCATGGCCATTAGCAACGTCTGAATTTCACGAAATGTCTCATGCAGGTAGAAGACATATTGTTAGACTTGGATTCCAAAGATGGGGTCCCTACATCTCTGCAAACCAGAGTTACAGGGGTGAAAAATTAGTAAAATCCCCCTAGGCTTTCATTGGCTCCCTATTTCACTTTCCAAAATCTCACACCTTTTCAAAGGGCAATTGCTCAGCAGTGGCAAATTTTCTAGCATTGTAGGAACTGTTAGGGGGATCATAACTGGTGAGTTTCGGGCCCCTAGGCCGAAGAGGTCATAGCCTAGGGTCACAAAAACCTGTTTGTTTGGGCAATTTCAATGGTGGCGAGTCTGACGTACATAAATCGCAGCCATGGCCGTTAGCAACGTCTGAATCTCACGAAATGTCTCATGCAGGTAGAAGACATATTGTTAGACTTGGATTCCAAAGATGGGGTCCCTACATCTCTGCAAACCAGAGTTACAGGGGTGAAAAATTAGTAAAATCCCCCTAGGCTTTCATTGGCTCCCTATTTCACTTTCCAAAATCTCACACCTTTTCAAAGGGCAATTGCTCAGCAGTGGCAAATTTTCTAGCATTGTAGAAACTGTTAGGGGGATCATAACTGGTGAGTTTCGGGCCCCTAGGCCGAAGAGGTCATAGCCTAGGGTCACAAAAACCTGTTTATTTGGGCAATTTCAATGGTGGCGAGTCTGACGTACATAAATCGCAGCCATGGCCGTTAGCAACGTCTGAATCTCACGAAATGTCTCATGCAGGTAGAAGACATATTGTGAGACTTGGGCTCCAAAGATGGGTTCCCTACATCTCTGCAAACCAGAGTTACAGGGCTCCAAAATTGGTAAAATCCCCCATAGGCTTTCATTGGGCCTCCTATTTACAGTTCCAAAATCTCACATCTTTTCAAAGGGCAATTGCTCAGCAGTGGCAAATTTTCTAGCATTGTAGGAACTGTTAGGGGGATCATAACTGGTGAGTTTCGGGCCCCTAGGCCGAAGAGGTCATATAGCCTAGGGTCACAAAAACCTGTTTATTTGGGCAATTTCAATGGTAGTGATGCTGACGTACATAAATCGCAGCCATGGCCGTTAGCAACGTCTGAATTTCACGAAATGTCTCATGCAGGTAGAAGACATATTGTCACACTTGGATTCCAAAGATGGGGTCCCTACATCTCTGCAAACCAGAGTTACAGGGCTCCAAAATTGGTAAAATCCCCCATAGGCTTTCATTGGGCCTCCTATTTACAGTTCCAAAATCTCACATCTTTTCAAAGGGCAATTGCTCAGCAGTGGCAAATTTTCTAGCATTGTAGGAACTGTTAGGGGGATCATAACTGGTGAGTTTCGGGCCCCTAGGCCGAAGAGGTCATATAGCCTAGGGTCACAAAAACCTGTTTATTTGGGCAATTTCAATGGTAGTGATGCTGACGTACATAAATCGCAGCCATGGCCGTTAGCAACGTCTGAATTTCACGAAATGTCTCATGCAGGTAGAAGACATATTGTCACACTTGGATTCCAAAGATGGGGTCCCTACATCTCTGCAGTGGCGTAGCTACAAACCTCTGGGCCCCAATGCGGAATCTGGATGTGGGCCCCCCCGGCAACAATAGCCCCCCCCGGCAACAACAGCCCCCCTCCCCCGGCAACACCCGACACACACACACATATCCGAATCCCTATAGCCAGCTGTAGGTCCCCCCAGTATAGGTAGCCAGGCATAGGTAAGCCAGTATAGTTGCCCCCGGTATAGGTTAGCCAGGTAGGTGCCTCCAGCATAGGTAGCCAGTATAGTTGCCCCCAGTATAGTTTAGATAGGTAGGTGCCTCCAGTATAGGTTAGTTAGGTAGGTGCCTCCAATATAGGTATCCAGTATAGTTGCCACCTGTATAGGCTAGCTAGGTGCCCCCAATACAGGTTAGATAAGTAAGTGCCCCCAGTATAGGTTAGATAGGTAGGTGCCCCCAGTATAGGTTAGATAGGTAGGTTCCCCCCCAGTATAGGTTAGATTAGGTAGCTGTCCCCCAGTATAGGTTAGATGAGGTAGGTGCCCCCCAGTATAGGTTAGATAGGTAGGTGCCCCCCAGTATAGGTTAGATTAGGTAGGTGCCCCCCAGTATAAGGTTAGATTAGGTAGGTGCCCCCCAGTATAGGTTAGATTAGGTAGGTGCCCCCCAGTATAGGTTAGATTAGCTAGCTGCCCCCAGTATAGGTTAGATTAGGTAGCTGCCCCCCAGGATAGATTAGGTAGCTGCCCCCCAGGATAGATTAGGTAGCTGCCCCCCCAGGATAGATTAGGTAGGTAGCTGCCCCCCAGGATAGGGTAGAGTAGGTAGCTGCCCCCCAGGATAGATTAGGTAGGTCGCTGCCCCCCAGGAAAGATTAGGTAGGTAGCTGCCCCCCCAGGATAGATTAGGTAGGTAGCTGCCCCCCCAGGATAGATTAGGTAGGTAGCTGCCCCCAGGATAGATTAGGTAGGTAGCTGCCCCCCCCAGGATAGATTAGGTAGGTAGCTGCCCCCCAGGATAGATTAGGTAGCTTCCCCCCAGGATAGAGTAGGTAGGTAGCTGCCCCTCCAGGAAAGATTAGGTAGGTAGCTGCCCCCCCAGGATAGATTAGGTAGGTAGCTGCCCCCCCAGGATAGATTAGGTAGGTAGCTGCCCCTCCAGGAAAGATTAGGTAGGTAGCTGCCCCCCCAGGATAGATTAGGTAGGTAGCTGCCCCCCCAGGATAGATTAGGTAGGTAGCTGCCCCCCAGGATAGATTAGGTAGCTGCCCCCCAGGATAGATTAGGTAGGTAGCTGCCCCCATGATAGATTAGGTAGGTAGCTGCCCCCCAGGATAGATTAGGTAGCTGCCCCCCCAGGATAGATTAGGTAGGTTGCTGCCCCCAGGATAGATTAGGTAGGTAGCTGCCCCCCAGGATAGATTAGGTAGCTTCCCCCGCTTTGCCCCCACATAATGGAGGGGGGAGCCGCAGCCACGGGGAGGGCAGCCCGACCTCTCCCTCCCTTCCTCTCCCCGGGCTCCCCCCCCTCAGATGTAGAGTGACGCGCACGGAAGCGCTGTAGGCAGAACTCACCTCCGCCCCTGGTTCCAATTGCCGCTGGTCTCCTCCCGCTCTGCATAGATGCTGTTACACACTGCTTCCTGTTTAGTCGGAAGCAGTGTGTAACAGCATCTATGCAGAGCGGGAGGAGACCAGCGGCGAGTGGAACGCAGGGAGGTGAGTTCTGCCTACAGCGCTTCCGTGTGCGTCACTCTGCATCTGGGGGGGGGGGGGGGGGCGGGGAGAGGAAGGGAGGGAGAGGTCGGGCTGCCCTCCCCGCGGCTGCGGCTCCCCTCTACCAGCGCGCACGGGCCGCACGGCCCTCCACATGGAGATGGGCCCCCCGGGCCCCTCCCCCGCCTCTTTAGGAGCCGGGCCCGGGCACCATGGCGACCGTTGCGACCCCGGTCCCTACGCCACTGCATCTCTGCAAACCAGAGTTACAGGAGTGCAAAAGTAGTAAAATCCCCCATAGGCTTTCATTGGCTCCCTATTTCACTTTCCAAAATCTCACACCTTTTCAAAGGGCAATTGCTCAGCAGTGGCAAATTTTCTAGCATTGTAGGAACTGTTAGGGGGATCATAACTGGTGAGTTTCGGGCCCCTAGGCCGAAGAGGTCATAGCCTAGGGTCACAAAAACCTGTTTATTTGGGCAATTTCAATGGTGGCAAGTCTGACATACATAAATCGCAGCAATGGCCATTAGCAACATCTGAATCTCACGAAATGTCTCATGCAGGTAGAAGACATATTGTTAGACTTGGGCTCAAAAGATGGGTTCCCTACATCTCTGCAAACCAGAGTTACAGGGCTCCAAATTTGGTAAAATCCCAGATAGGCTTTCATTGGGCCTCCTATTTACAGTTCCAAAATCTCACATATTTTCAAAGGGCAATTGCTCAGCAGTGGCAAATTTTCTAGCATTGTAGGAACTGTTAGGGGGATCATAACTGGTGAGTTTCGGGCCCCTAGGCCGAAGCGGTCATAGCCTAGGGTCACAAAAACCTGTTTATTTGGGCAATTTCAATGGTAGTGATGCTGACGTACATAAATCACAGCCATGGCCGTTAGCAACGTCTGAATTTCACGAAATGTCTCATGCAGGTAGAAGACATATTGTTAGACTTGGATTCCAAAGATGTGGTCCCTACATCTCTGCAAACCAGAGTTACAGGGGTCCAAAATTGGTAAAATCCCCCGTAGGCTTTCATTGGCTCCCTATTTCACTTTCCAAAATCTCACATCTTTTCAAAGGGCAATTGCTCAGCAGTGGCAAATTTTCTAGCATTGTAGGGACCCTTAGGGGGAACATGACTGGTGAGTTTCGGGCCTCTAGGCCGAAGAGGTCATAGCCTAGGGTCACAAAAACCTGTTTATTTGAGCAATTTGAATGGTGGCAATTTTGAGGTACATAAATTGCAGCCATGGCCGTTAGCAACGTCTGAATCTCACGAAATGTCTCATGCAGGTAGAAGACATATTGTTAGACTTGGGCTCCAAAGATGGGTTCCATACATCTCTGCAAACCAGAGTTACAGGGGTCTAAAATTGGTAAAATTCCCCATAGGCTTTCATTAGGCCTCCTATTTACAGTTCCAAAATCTCACATATTTTCAAAGGGCAATTGCTCAGCAGTGTCAAATTTTCTAGCATTGTAGGAACTGTTAGGGGGATCATAACTGGTGAGTTTCGGGCCCCTAGGCCGAAGCGGTCATAGCCTAGGGTCACAAAAACCTGTTTATTTGGGCAATTTCAATGGTAGTGATGCTGACGTACATAAATCACAGCCATGGCCGTTAGCAACGTCTGAATTTCACGAAATGTCTCATGCAGGTAGAAGACATATTGTTAGACTTGGATTCCAAAGATGTGGTCCCTACATCTCTGCAAACCAGAGTTACAGGGGTCCAAAATTGGTAAAATCCCCCGTAGGCTTTCATTGGCTCCCTATTTCACTTTCCAAAATCTCACATCTTTTCAAAGGGCAATTGCTCAGCAGTGGCAAATTTTCTAGCATTGTAGGGACCCTTAGGGGGAACATGACTGGTGAGTTTCGGGCCTCTAGGCCGAAGAGGTCATAGCCTAGGGTCACAAAAACCTTATTTGAGCAATTTGAATGGTGGCAATTTTGAGGTACATAAATTGCAGCCATGGCCGTTAGCAACGTCTGAATCTCACGAAATGTCTCATGCAGGTAGAAGACATATTGTTAGACTTGGGCTCCAAAGATGGGTTCCATACATCTCTGCAAACCAGAGTTACAGGGGTCCAAAATTGGTAAAATCCCCCATAGGCTTTTATTGGGCCTCCTATTTACCGTTCCAAAATCTCACACCATTTCAAAGGGCAATGGCTCAGCAGTGGCAAAACTCACCAGTCATGATCCCCCTAAGAGTCCCTACAATGCTAGTAAATTTGGTACTGCTGAGCCATTGCCCTTTGAAAAGATGTGAGATTTTGGAAAGTGAAATAGGGAGCCAATGAAAGCCTATGGGGGATTTTACTACTTTTGCACCCCTGTAACTCTGGTTTGCAGAGATGTAGGGACCCCATCTTTGGAATCCAAGTCTAACAATATGTCTTCTACCTGCATGAGACATTTCGTGAAATTCAGACGTTGCTAACGGCCATGGCTGCGATTTATGTACGTCAGCATCACTACCATTGAAATTGCCCAAATAAACAGGTTTTTGTGACCCTAGGCTATGACCTCTTCGGCCCAGGGGCCCGAAACTCACCAGTTATGATCCCCCTAACAGTTCCTACAATGCTAGAAAATTTGGTACTGCTGAGCCATTGCCCTTTGAAAAGATGTGAGGTTTTGGAAAGTGAAATAGGGAGCCAATAAAAGCCTATGGGGGATTTTACTACTTTTGCACCCCTGTAACTCTGGTTTGCAAAGATGTAGGGACCCCATCTTTGGAATCCAAGTCTAACAATATGTCTTCTACCTGCATGAGACATTTCGTGAAATTCAGACGTTGCTAACAGCCATGGCTGCGATTAATGTACGCCAGGATCTCCTCCATTAAAATTGCCCAAATAAACAGGTTTTTGTGACCCTAGGCTATGACCTCTTTGGCCTAGGGGCCCGAAACTCACCAGTTATGATCACCCTAACAGTTCCTACAATGCTAGAAAATTTGCCACTGCTGAGCAATTGCCTTTTGAAAAGATGTGAGATTTTGGAAAGTGAAATAGGGAGCCAATAAAAGCCTATGGGGGATTTTACTAATTTTGCACCCCTGTAACTCTGGTTTGCAGAGATGTAGGGACCCCATCTTTGGAATCCAAGTCTAATAATATGTCTTCTACCTGCATGAGACATTTCGTGAAATTCAGACGTTGCTAATGGCCATGGCTGCGATTAATGTACGCCAGGATCTCCTCCATTGAAATTGCCCAAATACACAGGTTTTTGTGACCCTAGGCTATGACCTCTTCGGCCTAGGGGCCTGAAACTCACCAGTTATGATCCCCCTAACAGTTCCTACAATGCTAGAAAATTTGGTACTGCTGAGCCATTGCCCTTTGAAAAGATGTAAGATTTTGGAAAGTGAAATAGGGAGCCAATGAAAGCCTATGGGGGATTTTACTACTTTTGCACCCCTGTAACTCTGGTTTGCAGAGATGTAGGGACCCCATCTTTGGAATCCAAGTTTAACAATAAGTCTTCTACCTGCATGAGACATTTCGTGAAATTCAGACGTTGCTAACGGCCATGGCTGCGATTTATGTACGTCAGCATCACTACCATTGAAATTGCCCAAATAAACAGGTTTTTGTGACCCTAGGCTATGACCTCTTCGGCCTAGGGGCCCGAAACTCACCAGTTATGATCCACCCTAACAGTTCCTACAATGCTAGAAAATTTGCCACTGCTGAGCAATTGCCCTATGAAAAGATTTGAGATTTTTGAAAGTGAAATAGGGAGCCTAATGGAAGCCTATGGCAGAATTTAGCACTTTTGTACCCCTATAATTCTGGTTGGTTATCATCATCACCCGCCGACTTTAGCAGTTAATAGCAAAGGCCCTTTACATCCTAGCAACTCCAAATTTGCAGGATATGTTAAAAAGATAGAACAATATTTAAAGGACTTCCGAGGCCACAAATGTGAAAAAAGTTAAATACCTTTTCATAATCCAGATCCATGGAGGACGCCATCCGTGCCCTCCCGTTCATTCCCCATGGCTCCCGCAGTAATACCGGCCCCGGTTGGGTCCCGACCCCTCCGAACAGGTCGGGTTCTCATTCCCTCCACAATATGGCCTGCCGCGTCATCAATATGCGTGCATACATCGGACGCATCGGGAGGAGGACCTAGAGCTGCGCAGCCTCAATCGCATCTATGCGGACTGTGCTGAGTGTGGGAAATAAATGAAAAAAAAATGACGTGGGGTCCCCCCTCCCGAGCCTCTGTAACCCCTTGTCCCCCATGCAGGCTGAGATAGCCAGAATGCGGAGCCCCGGCCGACTGGGGCTTCGCACCCTGAGCTATACCAGCTCGCATGGTCAATGGTATGGGGGGCTCCGGGGGGGGGAGGGGCAGCCAAGCTTTCCCCTTCCCCCCCCCCCCCCCGGAGCCCTTGTCCAATCCATGGACAAGGGGCTCTTCCCCACCTCCAGTGCCCCAGGAGGAGGTGGGGGCGACAACTCCCTGGGGGGGGGGTTCATGGTGGCATCTGGGAGTCCCCTTTAAGAAGGGGACCCCAGATGCCCACCCCCTCCCAGGAGAAATGAGTATAGAGGTACAAAGTACCCCTTACCCATTTCCACAAAGGGTTAAAGGAAATAAAAACACAACCACGAAAAAAGTACTTTAATTTTCCTAATTAACCAGAAATACTTACCTGTACCTTTAAAAAAAATTTCCCACGGCAATATCCTCGGTAAATGATCCAACGAACTGTATCCTCTTATGTTGCGATCTTCTATTAACCACTTGAGGACCACAGTCTTTTCGCCCCTTAAGGACCAGAGCCTTTTTCTCCATTCAGACCACTGCAGCTTTCACGGTTTATTGCTCGGTCATACAACCTACCACCTAAAGGAATTTTACCTCCTTTTCTTGTCAATACAGCTTTCTTTTGCTGCTATTTGATTGCTGCTGCGAGTTTTAGTTTTTATTATATTCATCAAAAAAGACATGAATTTTGGCAAAAAAATGACTTTTTTAACTTGCTGTGCTGACATTTTTCAAATAAAGTAAAATTTCCTATACATTTGAGCGCAAAAGTTATTCTGCTGCATGTCTTTGATAAAAAAAAAAAAAACATTCAGTGTTCAGTATTTATTGGATTGGGTAAAAGTTATAGCGTTTACAAACTATGGTGCCAAAAGTGAATTTTCCCATTTTCAAGCATCTCTGACTTTTCTGCGCACCTGTCAGGTTTCATGAGGGGCTAAAATTCCAGGATAGTACAAATACCCCCCAAATGACCCCATTTTGGAAAGAAGACATCCCAAAGTATTCAGTGAGAGGCATGGTGAGTTCATAGAAGATTTTATTTTTTGTCACAAGTTAGCGGAAAATTACACTTTCTGACCAAAAAAAGAAAAAAAAAAGTTTCCATTTCTTCTAACTTGCGACAAAAAAAAAAAATGAAATCTGCCACGGACTCACTATGCTCCTCTCTGAATACCTTGAAGTGTCTACTTTCCAAAATGGGGTCATTTGTGGGGTGTGTTCACTGTCCTGGCATTTTGGGGGGTGCCTAATTGTAAGCACCCCTGTAAAGCCTAAAGATGCTCATTGGACTTTTGCCCCCTTAGCGCAGTTAGGCTGCAAAAAAGTGCCACACATGTGGTATTGCCGTAATCAGGAGAAGTAGTATAATGTGTTTTGGGGTGTATTTTTACACATACCCATGCTGGGTGGGAGAAATATCTCCGTAAATGACAATTGTTTTATTTTTTTTACACACAATTGTCTATTTATAGAGATATTTCTCCCACTCAGCATGGGTATGTGGAAAAATACACCCCAAAACACATTATACTACTTCTCCTGAGTACGGCGATACCACATGTGTGGCACTTTTTTGCACCCTAACTGCGCTAAGGGGCCCAAAGTTCAATGAGTACCTTTAGGATTTCACAGGTAATTTTGAGAAATTTCGTTTCAAGACTACTCCTCACGGTTTAGGGCCCCTAAAATGCCAGGACAGTATAGGAACCCCACAAATGACCCCATTTTAGAAAGAATACACCCCAAGGTATTCCGTTAGGAGGATGGTGAGTTCATAGAAGATTTTTTTTTTTGTCACAAGTTAGCGGAAATTGATTTTAATTGTTTTTTTTTCACAAAGTGTCATTTTCCGCTAACTTGTGACAAAAAATAAAATCTTCTATGAACTCACCATACTCTTAACGGAATACCTTGGGGTGTCTTCTTTCTAAAATGGGGTCATTTGTGGGGTTCCTATACTGCCCTGGCATTTTAGGGGCCCTAAACCGTGAGGAGTAGTCTTGAAACCAAATGTCGCAAATGTCGTACTCATTGGACTTTGGGCCTCTTAGCGCACTTAGGGTGCAAAAAAGTGCCACACATGTGGTACCGCCGTACTCAGGAGAAGTAGTATAATGTGTTTTGGGGTGTATTTTTACACATACCCATGCTGGGTGGGAGAAATATCTCTGTAAATGACAATTGTTTGATTTTTTTTACACACAATTGTCCATTTACAGAGAGATTTCTCCCACCCAGCATGGGTATGTGTAAAAATACACCCCAAAACACAATATACTGCTTCTTCTGAGTACGGCGATACCACATGTGTGACACTTTTTTGCAACCTAGGTGCGCTAAGGGGCCTAACGTCCTATTCACAGGTCATTTTGAGGCATTTGGATTCTAGACTACTGCTCACGGTTTAGGGCCCCTAAAATGCCAGGGCAGTATAGGAACCCCACAAGTGATCCCATTTTAGAAAGAAGACACCCCAAGGTATTCTGTTAGGAGAATGGTGAGTTCATAGAAGATTTTTTTTTTGTCACAAGTTAGCGGAAAATGACACTTTGTTAAAAAAAAAAAAAAAAATACATATCAATTTCCGCTAACTTGTGACAAAAAATAAAATCTTCTATGAACTCATCATACACCTAACAGAATACCTTGGGGTGTCTTCTTTCTAAAATGCGGTCACTTATGGGGTTCCTATACTGCCCTGGCATTTTAGGGGCCCTAAACCGTGAGGAGTAGTCTTGAACCCAAATGTCTCAAAATGACCTGTGAAATCCTAAAGGTACTCATTGGACTTTGGGCCCCTTAGCACAGTTAGGCTGCAAAAAAGTGTCACACATGTGGTATCGCCGTACTCAGAAGAAGTAGTATAATGTGTTTTGTGGTGTATTTTTACATATAACCATGCTGGGTGGGAGAAATATCTCTGTAAATGACACATTTTTGATTTGTTTTACACACAATTGTCCATTTACAGAGAGATTTCTCCCACCCAGCATGAGTATGTGTAAAAATACACCACAAAACACATTATACTACTTCTCCTGAGTATGTGTGACACTTTTTTGCAGCCTAGGTGCGCTAAGGGGCCCAACGTCCTATTCACAGGTCATTTTGAGGCATTTGTTTTCTAGACTACTCCTCACGGTTTAGGGCCCCTAAAATGCCAGGGCAGTATAGGAACCCCACAAGTGACCCCATTTTAGAAAGAAGACACCCCAAGGTATTCCGTTAGGGGTATGGTGAGTTCATAGAAGATTTTATTTTTGGTCACGAGTTAGTGAAAAATGACACTTTGTGAAAAAAAACAATAAAAATCCAATTTCCGCTAACTTTTGACAAAAAATAAAATCTTCTATGAACTCATCATACACCTAACAGAATACCTTGGGGTGTCTTCTTTCTAAAATGGGGTCAGTTGTGGGGTTCTTATACTGCCCTGGCATTTTACGGGCCCAAAACTGTGAGTAGTCTGGAAACCAAATTTCTCAAAATGACTGTTCAGGGGTATAAGCATCTGCAAATTTTGATGACAGGTGGTCTATGAGGGGGCAAATTTTGTGGAACCGGTCATAAGCAGGGTGGCCTCTTAGATGACAGGATGTTTTGGGCCTGATCTGATGGATAGGAGTGCTAGGGGGGTGACAGGAGGTGATTGATGGGTGTCTCAGGGGGCGGTTAGAGGGGAAAATAGATGCAATCAATGCACTGGGGAGGTGATCGGAAGGGGGTCTGAGGGGGATCTGAGGGTTTGGCTGAGTGATCAGGAGCCCACACAGGGCAAATTAGGGCCTGATCTGATGGGTAGGTGTGCTAGGGGGTGACAGGAGGTGATTGATGGGTGTCTCAAGGTGTGATTAGAGGGGGGAAATAGATGCAAGCAATGCACTAGCGAGGTGATCAGGGCTGGGGTCTGAGGACGTTCTGAGGTGTGGGCAGGTGATTGGGTGCCCGCAAGGGGCAGATTAGGGTCTAATCTGATGGGTAACCGTGACAGGTGGTGATAGGGGGTGATTGATGGGTAATTAGTGGATGTTTAGAGGAGAGAAGAGATGTAAACACTGCACTTGGGAGGTGATCTGATGTCGGATCTGCGGGCGATCTATTGATGTGGGTGGGTGATCAGATTGCCCGCAAGGGGCAGGTTAGGGGCTGATTGATGGGTGGCAGTGACAGGGGGTGATTGATGGGTGGCAGTGACAGGGGGTGATTGATAGGTGATTGACAGGTGATCAGTGGGTTATTACAGGGAATAACAGATGTAAATATTGCACTGGCGAATTGATAAGGGGGGGTCTGAGGGCAATCTGAGCGTGTGGGCAGGTGATTGGGTGCCCGCAAGGGGCAGATTAGGGTCTAATCTGCTGGGTAACAGTGACAGGTGGTGATAGGGGGTGATTGATGGGTAATTAGTGGGTGTTTAGAGGAGAGAAGAGATGTAAACACTGCACTTGGGAGGTGATCTGATGTCGGATCTGCGGGCGATCTATTGGTGTGGGTGGGTGATCAGATTGCCCGCAAGGGGCAGGTTAGGGGCTGATTGATGGGTGGCAGTGACAGGGGGTGATTGATGGGTGGCAGTGACAGGGGGTGATTGATAGGTGATTGACAGGTGATCAGTGGGTTATTACAGGGAATAACAGATGTAAATATTGCACTGGCGAATTGATAAGGGGGGGGGGGTCTGAGGGCAATCTGAGCGTGTGGGCGGGTGATTTGGTGCCCGCAAGGGGCAGATTAGGGTCTAATCTGATGGGTAACAGTGACAGGTGGTGATAGGGGGTGATTGATGGGTAATTAGTGGGTGTTTAAAGGAGAGAAGAGATGTATACACTGCACTTGGGAGGTGATCTGATGTCGGATCTGCGGGCAATCTATTGGTGTGGGTGGGTGATCAGATTGCCCGCAAGGGGCAGGTTAGGGGCTGATTGATTGGTGGCAGTGACAGGGGGTGATTGATGGGTGGCAGTGACAGGGGGTGATTGATAGGTGATTGACAGGTTATCAGTGGGTTATTACAGGGAATAACAGATGTAAATATTGCACTGGCGAATTGATAAGGGGGGGTCTGAGGGCAATCTGAGCGTGTGGGCAGGTGATTGGGTGCCCGCAAGGGGTAGATTAGGGTCTAATCTGATGGGTAACAGTGACAGGTGGTGATAGGGGGTGATTGATGGGTGATTGATGGGTAATTAGTGGGTGTTTAGAGGAGAGAAGAGATGTAAACACTGCGCTTGGGAGGTGATCTGATGTCGGATCTGCGGGCGATCTATTGGTGTGGGTGGGTGATCAGATTGCCCGCAAGGGGCAGGTTAGGGGCTGATTGATGGGTAGCAGTGACAGGGGGTGATTGACGGGTGATTGACGGGTGATTGACAGGTGATTGACAGGTGATTGACAGGTGAGCAGGGGGGATAGATGCATACAGTACACGGGGGGGGGGGGGTCTGGGGAGAATCTGAGGGGTGCCGGGGTGATCAGGAGGGGGCAGTGGGCAGGGTGGGGATAGAAAAAAAAATAGCGTTGACAGATAGTGACAGGGAGTGATTGATGGGTGATTAGGGGGGTGACTGGGTGCAAACAGTGGTCTGGGGGGTGGGCAGGTGTGGGTCTGAGGGGTGCTGTGGGCGATCAGGGGGCAGGGGGGGGGGAAATCAGTGTGCTTGGGTGCAGACTAGGGTGGCTGCTGGGACCACCAGGGCAGGAGGTAGCCAGTATAATAGGCTTTGTATACATTACAAAGCCTATTATACATACGTGCAGCGGCGATCCGGGTGCTAGTAACCCGCCGGCACTTCCAAACGGCCGGCGGGTTACTACGAGCGGTGGGCGGAGCGAGTCCCCGGCGGCTGATCGCGTCACGAATGACGCGATTGCCGCATAGCCACTCCCGCAGCCGCCCCCGCCGATGGGCGTATTGCGGTCGTTTGGGCCCGGACTTTGCCGCCGCCCATCGGCTGGGGGCGGTCCTCAAGTGGTTAAGTTGATTGAAGATCTCGGAAGCCCCCCACCCACATAGCAGAGAATGCGTCCAAAAGTCCTTTTGGACGCATAGCTGCTAGCTCCCGCTGTCTCTTCCCACCTGCCTGCCTGCACCTGTCAACCCCCACCTAGGCTGGCACCCAGTGCACCCATGGGTGCACTGGGTGCCAGCCTAGGTGGGGGTTGACAGGTGCAGGCAGGTGGGGAGAGACAGCAGCGGGACCCAGCAGCTTCACGTCCTTCCGAGGATGCATTCTCTGCTATACTAATGGCTCCTGAATGAGCCGTATCTTTTTAATAAATCGGTTCTTTTTTTATGAATCGACTTTTTTTTACTTTAAAATCGATTTTCTCAAAAACTATAAGGTCTTTTTGAAAAAAAATGTTCCCTCTTGTTCCCACTGTTCTTCTTAACATTCCCAGTAATTTTGGTGTTGCTAGCTTTTAAAGGGGCTTTGCAATTAACCATTAAAGTCGGCGGGGGTATATTTTCCCACGGTCAGAAGGAGAATTTACATTGAAACTTTAAAATTGATTTTCTCAAAAACTATAAGGTCTTTTTGAAAAAAAAATGTCCTCTTATTCCCACTGTTCTCCTTAACATTTTCTGCAAGTTTGGTGTTTCTAGCTTTTAAAGCGGCTTTGCTATTAACTGCTAAAGTCGGTGGCCGCTTAATTTTCCCACGGTCAGAAGGAGTTACTTTAAAATTGATTTTCTCAAAAACTATAAGGTATTTTTGAAAAAAATGTCCCCTCTTGTAGTCACTGAAAGATCTCAGGTGTTAGACACCTTGAAACATCTTTTCCATCACTTTTGTGGCCAGCATAATTTTTTCTATTTTTCAAAGTTCGCCTCCCCATTGAAGTCTATTGCGGTTCGCGAACTTTTCCGCGAACCGAACCTTCCGCGGAAGTTCGCGAACCCGGTTTGCGAACCGAAAATCGGCGGTTCGCGACATCTCTACTGTTCAGTGAACCCTGCTCACTGCATCCTACTACCTGTTGTGTTGAGTGAACCCACCTCACTGCATCTAAGTACCTTTACTGTTCAGTGAACCCAGCTCACTGCATCCTACTACCTGTTGTGTTGAGTGAACCCACCTCACTGCATCTAAGTACCTTTACTGTTCAGTGAACCCAGCTCACTGCATCTTACTACCTGTTGTGTTGAGGGAACCCACCTCACTGCATCTAAGTACCTTTACTGTTCAGTGAACCCAGCTTACTGCATCCTACTACCTGTTGTGTTGAGTGAACCCACCTCACTGCATCTAAGTACCTTTACTGTTCAGTGAACCCAGCTCACTGCATCCTACTACCTGTTGTGTTGAGTGAACCCACCTCACTGCATCTAAGTACCTTTACTGTTCAGTGAACCCAGCTCACTGCATCCTACTACCTGTTGTGTTGAGTGAACCAACCTCACTGCATCTAAGTACCTTTACTGTTCAGTGAACCCAGCTCACTGTATCTTACTACCTGTTGTGTTGAGTTAACCCACCTCACTGCATCTAAGTACCTTTACTGTTCAGTGAACCCAGCTCACTGCATCTCACTAACTGTTATGTTGAGTGAACCCACCTCACTGCATCTAAGTACCTTTACTGTTCAGTGAACCCAGCTCAGTGCATCCTACTACGTGTTGTCTTGAGTGAACCCACCTCACTGCATCTAAGTACCTTTACTGTTCAGTGAACCCAGCTCACTGCATCCTACTACCTGTCGTGTTGAGTGAACCCACCTCACTGCATCTAAGTACCTTTACTGTTCAGTGAACCCAGCTAACTTCATCTTACTACCTGTTGTGTTGAGTGAACCCACCTCACTGCATCTAAGTACCTTTACTGTTCAGTGAACCCAGCTCACTGCATCTTACTACCTGTTGTGTTGAGTGAACCCACCTCACTGCATCTAAGTACCTTTACTGTTCAGTGAACCCAGCTCACTGCATCCTACTACCTGTCGTGTTGAGTGAACCCACCTCACTGCATCTAAGTACCTTTACTTAGATGCGGTTCCCCCTCCCTCTCTTTGCCTGCAGTGTATGCTGGGTGTGTAATTTAGTCCAGTTTCTGGAGCTCTGCTCACCATTGCAGTTAAATCATTCAGGTATGAGGTTGTTTGAAAGCGCTGCCATGTCTCCCACTGTGCAAACTTAAATGTAAGTATACTAGTGGCTAGCTGCCTTCACTGTTTTAAATTCACTCTCAAATTTTTAGATTAGAGTTAGCACATAATTTTGCATCTGTTTTGCATTAGAGGCATGTATTCAGCCCTAGGGGGCTCTGCATTGCCGCTGATGGCTCACAATTCAGGTGCATCCTTGAGCGCTTATCATTTGTCTGTTTTGCTTGTCTTATGAAATGTGTATACCATTTATGAATAGCAGCACGAGGAATTATGTTTTTATTGCTAGGTTAGAGGTAGGTCTTCCCCAAGGGGGTACGTCACCGCCGTGGGGAAGTCTATTAGGTCATAATTTGTGCACTAATTATCACTGAAGCTAACACCCCCCCTTGGTCTATAGTGATGCAGGGTGTGTAATATAGTCCAGCTTCTGGAGCTCTGCCCACCGTTGCAGCTTAATCACTAATTCCCCCTCCCTCTCTTTGCCTGCAGTGTATGCTGGGTGTGTAATTTAGTCCAGTTTCTGGAGCTCTGCTCACCATTGCAGTTAAATCATTCAGGTATGAGGTTGTTTGAAAGCGCTGCCATGTCTCCCACTGTGCAAACTTAAATGTAAGTATACTAGTGGCTAGCTGCCTTCACTGTTTTAAATTCACTCTCAAATTTTTAGATTAGAGTTAGCACATAATTTTGCATCTGTTTTGCATTAGAGGCATGTATTCAGCCCTAGGGGGCTCTGCATTGCCGCTGATGGCTCACAATTCAGGTGCATCCTTGAGCGCTTATCATTTGTCTGTTTTGCTTGTCTTATGAAATGTGTATACCATTTATGAATAGCAGCACGAGGAATTATGTTTTTATTGCTAGGTTAGAGGTAGGTCTTCCCCAAGGGGGTACGTCACCGCCGTGGGGAAGTCTATTAGGTCATAATTTGTGCACTAATTATCACTGAAGCTAACACCCCCCCTTGGTCTATAGTGATGCAGGGTGTGTAATATAGTCCAGCTTCTGGAGCTCTGCCCACCGTTGCAGCTTAATCACTAATTCCCCCTCCCTCTCTTTGCCTGCAGTGTATGCTGGGTGTGTAATTTAGTCCAGTTTCTGGAGCTCTGCTCACCATTGCAGTTAAATCATTCAGGTATGAGGTTGTTTGAAAGCGCTGCCATGTCTCCCACTGTGCAAACTTAAATGTAAGTATACTAGTGGCTAGCTGCCTTCACTGTTTTAAATTCACTCTCAAATTTTTAGATTAGAGTTAGCACATAATTTTGCATCTGTTTTGCATTAGAGGCATGTATTCAGCCCTAGGGGGCTCTGCATTGCCGCTGATGGCTCACAATTCAGGTGCATCCTTGAGCGCTTATCATTTGTCTGTTTTGCTTGTCTTATGAAATGTGTATACCATTTATGAATAGCAGCACGAGGAATTATGTTTTTATTGCTAGGTTAGAGGTAGGTCTTCCCCAAGGGGGTACGTCACCGCCGTGGGGAAGTCTATTAGGTCATAATTTGTGCACTAATTATCACTGAAGCTAACACCCCCCCTTGGTCTATAGTGATGCAGGGTGTGTAATATAGTCCAGCTTCTGGAGCTCTGCCCACCGTTGCAGCTTAATCACTAATTCCCCCTCCCTCTCTTTGCCTGCAGTGTATGCTGGGTGTGTAATTTAGTCCAGTTTCTGGAGCTCTGCTCACCATTGCAGTTAAATCATTCAGGTATGAGGTTGTTTGAAAGCGCTGCCATGTCTCCCACTGTGCAAACTTAAATGTAAGTATACTAGTGGCTAGCTGCCTTCACTGTTTTAAATTCACTCTCAAATTTTTAGATTAGAGTTAGCACATAATTTTGCATCTGTTTTGCATTAGAGGCATGTATTCAGCCCTAGGGGGCTCTGCATTGCCGCTGATGGCTCACAATTCAGGTGCATCCTTGAGCGCTTATCATTTGTCTGTTTTGCTTGTCTTATGAAATGTGTATACCATTTATGAATAGCAGCACGAGGAATTATGTTTTTATTGCTAGGTTAGAGGTAGGTCTTCCCCAAGGGGGTACGTCACCGCCGTGGGGAAGTCTATTAGGTCATAATTTGTGCACTAATTATCACTGAAGCTAACACCCCCCCTTGGTCTATAGTGATGCAGGGTGTGTAATATAGTCCAGCTTCTGGAGCTCTGCCCACCGTTGCAGCTTAATCACTAATTCCCCCTCCCTCTCTTTGCCTGCAGTGTATGCTGGGTGTGTAATTTAGTCCAGTTTCTGGAGCTCTGCTCACCATTGCAGTTAAATCATTCAGGTATGAGGTTGTTTGAAAGCGCTGCCATGTCTCCCACTGTGCAAACTTAAATGTAAGTATACTAGTGGCTAGCTGCCTTCACTGTTTTAAATTCACTCTCAAATTTTTAGATTAGAGTTAGCACATAATTTTGCATCTGTTTTGCATTAGAGGCATGTATTCAGCCCTAGGGGGCTCTGCATTGCCGCTGATGGCTCACAATTCAGGTGCATCCTTGAGCGCTTATCATTTGTCTGTTTTGCTTGTCTTATGAAATG
Organism: Hyperolius riggenbachi; assembly: GCF_040937935.1. Classification (NCBI taxonomy): domain Eukaryota; kingdom Metazoa; phylum Chordata; class Amphibia; order Anura; family Hyperoliidae; genus Hyperolius; species Hyperolius riggenbachi. Next base: position 178,853,258 of record NC_090647.1, on the reverse strand, counting down.
TGTATACCATTTATGAATAGCAGCACGAGGAATTATGTTTTTATTGCTAGGTTAGAGGTAGGTCTTCCCCAAGGGGGTACGTCACCGCCGTGGGGAAGTCTATTAGGTCATAATTTGTGCACTAATTATCACTGAAGCTAACACCCCCCCTTGGTCTATAGTGATGCAGGGTGTGTAATATAGTCCAGCTTCTGGAGCTCTGCCCACCGTTGCAGCTTAATCACTAATTCCCCCTCCCTCTCTTTGCCTGCAGTGTATGCTGGGTGTGTAATTTAGTCCAGTTTCTGGAGCTCTGCTCACCATTGCAGTTAAATCATTCAGGTATGAGGTTGTTTGAAAGCGCTGCCATGTCTCCCACTGTGCAAACTTAAATGTAAGTATACTAGTGGCTAGCTGCCTTCACTGTTTTAAATTCACTCTCAAATTTTTAGATTAGAGTTAGCACATAATTTTGCATCTGTTTTGCATTAGAGGCATGTATTCAGCCCTAGGGGGCTCTGCATTGCCGCTGATGGCTCACAATTCAGGTGCATCCTTGAGCGCTTATCATTTGTCTGTTTTGCTTGTCTTATGAAATGTGTATACCATTTATGAATAGCAGCACGAGGAATTATGTTTTTATTGCTAGGTTAGAGGTAGGTCTTCCCCAAGGGGGTACGTCACCGCCGTGGGGAAGTCTATTAGGTCATAATTTGTGCACTAATTATCACTGAAGCTAACACCCCCCCTTGGTCTATAGTGATGCAGGGTGTGTAATATAGTCCAGCTTCTGGAGCTCTGCCCACCGTTGCAGCTTAATCACTAATTCCCCCTCCCTCTCTTTGCCTGCAGTGTATGCTGGGTGTGTAATTTAGTCCAGTTTCTGGAGCTCTGCTCACCATTGCAGTTAAATCATTCAGGTATGAGGTTGTTTGAAAGCGCTGCCATGTCTCCCACTGTGCAAACTTAAATGTAAGTATACTAGTGGCTAGCTGCCTTCACTGTTTTAAATTCACTCTCAAATTTTTAGATTAGAGTTAGCACATAATTTTGCATCTGTTTTGCATTAGAGGCATGTATTCAGCCCTAGGGGGCTCTGCATTGCCGCTGATGGCTCACAATTCAGGTGCATCCTTGAGCGCTTATCATTTGTCTGTTTTGCTTGTCTTATGAAATGTGTATACCATTTATGAATAGCAGCACGAGGAATTATGTTTTTATTGCTAGGTTAGAGGTAGGTCTTCCCCAAGGGGGTACGTCACCGCCGTGGGGAAGTCTATTAGGTCATAATTTGTGCACTAATTATCACTGAAGCTAACACCCCCCCTTGGTCTATAGTGATGCAGGGTGTGTAATATAGTCCAGCTTCTGGAGCTCTGCCCACCGTTGCAGCTTAATCACTAATTCCCCCTCCCTCTCTTTGCCTGCAGTGTATGCTGGGTGTGTAATTTAGTCCAGTTTCTGGAGCTCTGCTCACCATTGCAGTTAAATCATTCAGGTATGAGGTTGTTTGAAAGCGCTGCCATGTCTCCCACTGTGCAAACTTAAATGTAAGTATACTAGTGGCTAGCTGCCTTCACTGTTTTAAATTCACTCTCAAATTTTTAGATTAGAGTTAGCACATAATTTTGCATCTGTTTTGCATTAGAGGCATGTATTCAGCCCTAGGGGGCTCTGCATTGCCGCTGATGGCTCACAATTCAGGTGCATCCTTGAGCGCTTATCATTTGTCTGTTTTGCTTGTCTTATGAAATGTGTATACCATTTATGAATAGCAGCACGAGGAATTATGTTTTTATTGCTAGGTTAGAGGTAGGTCTTCCCCAAGGGGGTACGTCACCGCCGTGGGGAAGTCTATTAGGTCATAATTTGTGCACTAATTATCACTGAAGCTAACACCCCCCCTTGGTCTATAGTGATGCAGGGTGTGTAATATAGTCCAGCTTCTGGAGCTCTGCCCACCGTTGCAGCTTAATCACTAATTCCCCCTCCCTCTCTTTGCCTGCAGTGTATGCTGGGTGTGTAATTTAGTCCAGTTTCTGGAGCTCTGCTCACCATTGCAGTTAAATCATTCAGGTATGAGGTTGTTTGAAAGCGCTGCCATGTCTCCCACTGTGCAAACTTAAATGTAAGTATACTAGTGGCTAGCTGCCTTCACTGTTTTAAATTCACTCTCAAATTTTTAGATTAGAGTTAGCACATAATTTTGCATCTGTTTTGCATTAGAGGCATGTATTCAGCCCTAGGGGGCTCTGCATTGCCGCTGATGGCTCACAATTCAGGTGCATCCTTGAGCGCTTATCATTTGTCTGTTTTGCTTGTCTTATGAAATGTGTATACCATTTATGAATAGCAGCACGAGGAATTATGTTTTTATTGCTAGGTTAGAGGTAGGTCTTCCCCAAGGGGGTACGTCACCGCCGTGGGGAAGTCTATTAGGTCATAATTTGTGCACTAATTATCACTGAAGCTAACACCCCCCCTTGGTCTATAGTGATGCAGGGTGTGTAATATAGTCCAGCTTCTGGAGCTCTGCCCACCGTTGCAGCTTAATCACTAATTCCCCCTCCCTCTCTTTGCCTGCAGTGTATGCTGGGTGTGTAATTTAGTCCAGTTTCTGGAGCTCTGCTCACCATTGCAGTTAAATCATTCAGGTATGAGGTTGTTTGAAAGCGCTGCCATGTCTCCCACTGTGCAAACTTAAATGTAAGTATACTAGTGGCTAGCTGCCTTCACTGTTTTAAATTCACTCTCAAATTTTTAGATTAGAGTTAGCACATAATTTTGCATCTGTTTTGCATTAGAGGCATGTATTCAGCCCTAGGGGGCTCTGCATTGCCGCTGATGGCTCACAATTCAGGTGCATCCTTGAGCGCTTATCATTTGTCTGTTTTGCTTGTCTTATGAAATGTGTATACCATTTATGAATAGCAGCACGAGGAATTATGTTTTTATTGCTAGGTTAGAGGTAGGTCTTCCCCAAGGGGGTACGTCACCGCCGTGGGGAAGTCTATTAGGTCATAATTTGTGCACTAATTATCACTGAAGCTAACACCCCCCCTTGGTCTATAGTGATGCAGGGTGTGTAATATAGTCCAGCTTCTGGAGCTCTGCCCACCGTTGCAGCTTAATCACTAATTCCCCCTCCCTCTCTTTGCCTGCAGTGTATGCTGGGTGTGTAATTTAGTCCAGTTTCTGGAGCTCTGCTCACCATTGCAGTTAAATCATTCAGGTATGAGGTTGTTTGAAAGCGCTGCCATGTCTCCCACTGTGCAAACTTAAATGTAAGTATACTAGTGGCTAGCTGCCTTCACTGTTTTAAATTCACTCTCAAATTTTTAGATTAGAGTTAGCACATAATTTTGCATCTGTTTTGCATTAGAGGCATGTATTCAGCCCTAGGGGGCTCTGCATTGCCGCTGATGGCTCACAATTCAGGTGCATCCTTGAGCGCTTATCATTTGTCTGTTTTGCTTGTCTTATGAAATGTGTATACCATTTATGAATAGCAGCACGAGGAATTATGTTTTTATTGCTAGGTTAGAGGTAGGTCTTCCCCAAGGGGGTACGTCACCGCCGTGGGGAAGTCTATTAGGTCATAATTTGTGCACTAATTATCACTGAAGCTAACACCCCCCCTTGGTCTATAGTGATGCAGGGTGTGTAATATAGTCCAGCTTCTGGAGCTCTGCCCACCGTTGCAGCTTAATCACTAATTCCCCCTCCCTCTCTTTGCCTGCAGTGTATGCTGGGTGTGTAATTTAGTCCAGTTTCTGGAGCTCTGCTCACCATTGCAGTTAAATCATTCAGGTATGAGGTTGTTTGAAAGCGCTGCCATGTCTCCCACTGTGCAAACTTAAATGTAAGTATACTAGTGGCTAGCTGCCTTCACTGTTTTAAATTCACTCTCAAATTTTTAGATTAGAGTTAGCACATAATTTTGCATCTGTTTTGCATTAGAGGCATGTATTCAGCCCTAGGGGGCTCTGCATTGCCGCTGATGGCTCACAATTCAGGTGCATCCTTGAGCGCTTATCATTTGTCTGTTTTGCTAAGTACCTTTACTGTTCAGTGAACCCAGCTAACTGCATCTTACTACCTGTTGTGTTGAGTGAACCCACCTCACTGCATCTAAGTACCTTTACTGTTCAGTGAACCCAGCTCACTGCATCTTACTACCTGTTGTGTTGAGTGAACCCACCTCACTGCATCTAAGTACCTTTACTGTTCAGTGAACCCAGCTTACTGCATCCTACTACCTGTTGTGTTGAGTGAACCCACCTCACTGCATCTAAGTACCTTTACTGTTCAGTGAACCCAGCTCACTGCATCTTACTACCTGTTGTGTTGAGGGAACCCACTTCACTGCATCTAAGTACCTTTGCTGTTTAGTGAACCCAGCTCACTGCATCCTACTACCTGTTGTGTTGAGTGAACCCACCTCACTGCATATACCTAGCATCCACCCGAGATGGACAAAATGGACAAACCAGGTAGAGGAAGAGGTAGAGATAGACCCAGAGGAAGGCCACCAGGCACCGGCAGGTCTGTGCGAGGTGGTGTTGCTGTGATTTCGTGCGGACCTGCCCCAAAATACAGTGCTCAGAAGAAGGCACGTGCCATCACTTCCCAAGATCAGGATGTGCTTGACTATTTAAAACAGAACACCTCATCTCCCGCAGCCACCAGCGCTACAACAAGCACCACATCCGCTGCAATGGACAATTCGCAGGAGTTATTTGGTGGTGGTGGTGGTGGTGAAATCACTGATTCCAAGCAACTACTGCAACAACAAGAAGAAGGCGCAGGTAGACCACCTCATATGTCTGAGTTAGCTGGCGATAGTATGGACGTATCGTGTGAGGAGGGGGATGATGAACCACCTGAAGTTGGTGCAGTTGAGGAGGTGTCTGAAGAAAGCGAAGCTGGCCAGGAGGATTATGATGATGATTATACGGATACCACATATGTTCCCGGTAGAGGAGATGACCAGGGGGACAGTTCAGAGGGGGAGTCAGAGAGGAGTAGGAGGAGACGACTCCACGATAGAAGCAGAGGGAGCTCGTCCTCCGAAACAGCTGGGGGCAGTGTCCGGCGCCATGTATCGCCAGCTATGGCCAGCCAGCCAACATGCCCTTCAACGTCAGCTGCTGATGCCACCGTAGCGCCATCACCCCAGGGGGGCTCAGCGGTTTGGAAATTTTTTTCACGTATGTGTCTCAGATCGGAGCAAAGCCATCTGTTGTCTCTGCCAGCAAAAATTGAGCCGTGGAAAGGCCAACTCTCATGTAGGGACAAGTGCCTTACGAAGGCACCTGGAGAGAAGGCACAAACAGCTATGGCAAGAACACCTGAGGAAAAGCAGCACCCGTCAAAAGACAAGCCACCCTCCTTCTCCTCTTCCTACTTCAGGTGCATCGTCTTCATCCACTTTCTCCCGTGCAACTTCACAGCCACCCTCCTCCACACCGCCTCTTCCCTTCAGCGGTTCCTTCTCCTCTGCCCACAGCAGTACCCAGCTGTCCGTGAAGGAAGTATTTGAGCGTAAGAAGCAAATGTCTGCCAGTCACCCTCTTGCCCGGCGTCTGACAGCTGGGGTGGCAGAACTATTAGCTCGCCAGCTATTACCGTACAAGCTGGTGGAGTCGGAGGCTTTCCGTAAGTTTGAGGCCATTGGTACACCGCAGTGGAAGATACCAGGCCACAATTATTTTTCACAAAAGGCCATATCCAAACTGTACCGTGCAGTTGAGAGGCAAGTGGTGTCATCTCTGGCACACAGCGTTAGGTCACACCTCCACGGCTTACAGGCAGGCCTCCAGCCACCTCCTCTCCACCTGCTACCACCGCTTCGCTGTCATCATCCTCCTCCTGCTCCTTGGCTGGTGCCGCGATCTCCTCTCCAGCTACACAGCCCCAGCACCCCAGGGCCTATACTGCATGCCAGGTATGACGGTGTCACGCAGTGTTAGACATGTCTTGCCTGAAAGCGGAGAGTCACACTGGAGCAGCTCTCCTGGCTGCTCTTAACAAACAGGTGGAGCAATGGCTGACCCCGCACAAGATTGAGATCGGAAACGTGGTGTGTGACAATGGCAGCAATCTCATTTCTGCGTTGAATTTTGGAAAGCTGACACACATACCCTGTATGGCACATGTGCTGAATCTGGTCATGCAAAGATTTGTGTCCAAGTACCCAGGCTTAGAGGACTTCCTAAAGCAGGCCAGGAAGTTGTGTGGGCATTTCAGGCGCTCTTACAAGGCCATGGCACGCTTTGCGGACATTCAGCGTAGAAACAACTTGCGGTGAGACGCCTGATTTGCGATAGCCTGACTCGCTGGAATTCCACCCTGGTTGTTCTCGCTGGAATTCCACCCTGGATGTTCTCTCGCCTGCTAGACCAGGAGAAAGCCGTCACCCAGTACCTGTATCATTACAGTACAAGGACACAATCTGGGAGGATGGGGATGTTGTGGCCCAACAACTGGACACTGATGCGAAATGCATGCAGGGTCATGGAGCCCTTTGAGGAGGTGACCAAACTGGTGAGTCGCAATGAGGGCACCATCAGCGACTTGATCCCTTACGCCTACTTCCTGGAGCGTGCCGTGCGTAGAGTGGTGGATACAGCTGTGGAGGAGCGTGAACGAGAACAGTTACGACAGCAGGAGTCGTGGGAGCAATTTACATCCGAACCCGATGTTTCCACAACACCTGCGGCAGCACAGAGGGGGGAGGAGGAGGAGGAGGAAGAAGAGGAGTCGTGTGGGGAAGGAGAGGAGTCAGACTCTGATGATGGTGATGATGAGGAAGGTGTTTCTGTGGAGGAGGAAGAGGCGGTGGAAGAAGAACAACCGTGGCAGCCGTCACAGAGGGCTTCTGCTGCTCCACGTTCCAGTGGTATTGTTTGTGGCTGGGGGGAGGAAGAGGAGTTGCGTCCCATCACTGAGGAAGAGCAAGAGGAGATGGAGAGTACGTCTGCATCCAGCTTTGTGCAGATGTCCTCTTTCATGTTGTCCAGCCTGTTGAGGGACCCCGGTATCAAAAAATTCAAGGCAAATGACCTGTACTGGGTGGCCACGCTACTAGACCTTCGGTACAGGCACAAAGTGGCAGACCTGTTACCAACTCAACAGAAGGCGGAAAGGATGCAGCACTTGCAGAACAAGCTGTCGATGATGCTTTACAATGCGTTTAAGGGTGATGTGGCTGCACAAAGCAATCAAGGTACCACTGGCAGTAACCCTCCTCCTCCCAAGTCCACGCAGGCAAAGACAGGACGCTCCAGCGATCTCAGGGTGATGTCAGACATGCGGACATTCTTTAGTCCAACTCCTCGCCATAGTCCTTCCGGATCCACCCTCCACCAACGCCTGGACCGGCAGGTAGCCGACTACCTGGCCCTGAGTGTGGATGTAGACACTGCGAAAAGCGACGATGAACCTTTGGACTAATGGTTGCGCATGCTTGACCTGTGGCCAGAGCTGTCCCAATTTGACATACACCTTCTCTCTTGCCCTGCCGCAAGCGTCCTGTCAGAAAGGACCTTCAGTGCAGCTGGAGCCATAGTTACTGAGAAGAGAAGTCGCCTAAGTCACGACAGTGTTCAGTACCTGACCTTTATCAAAATGAATGAGGAATGGATCACGGAGGGCTACTGCACGACCAAAGACTAAGTCAGTCCCCACACACAGCATCTCTGCCTGCAGGCCGCTTGCCTTCTCCGCCACCACCAACAGGGTCCAGGACTCTAGGCGGATTCCTGAATTTTTAAGGCCGCTGCTAGCAGCGGCCACTACACTAATTTTTCTGGTGCGTGTACATGCCTGCCTAATTTTTCTGGCTGCACTGCGGGCGGCTGCAACAAATAAACAAAAGGCATGTACATGTGCCCATCCCCCTTCGTGATCATTACCTTGCCGCGGTGAAGGGGCTTGCGTATCACAATTAAGCAATGACCGCCGGCTATTTGAGTGTCTCGGGTGGGGGTGGAACACAAAAGATAATAAGGTCGTTGCTTCATTGTGGTCAGACCAAATTGGATCAGCTGGACAGTCACTGTTGTTCTATCATTGAGCTACCACAGCCCAGCTACCATATGGGCTTAAAAAACGCCACGGCCTACACTCTGGCCATGGTGTGCACCAGTCCAGCACGGCCGTCACTAGGCAAACAGCTGTTTGCGGTGCGTTACACAGTGAGCTTGGTGTGTCAGTGTGAAGCAGAACTCTAATTACACTCCCTTACATGCGTGAGGGAAGGGGAGGATCGCCTAAGCGGTGAATACTTGTTGTATTCGCCGCTAAGGCGATCCTCCCCTTCCCTCACGCATTGGTCAAAATGAGGAAAGCCCCTCCCGCCACTCATGCCGCATGACACGGCCAGTCCCCTCCTCCTCAGCCCAATCACAATCACCCCTCGGTTCCATGGGCCAATGGCGAGCGTGATGGGCGGGGCTCCCTGTCTACATCACGGAAGCCCGAGCACGCCGCCATTGCCCTAGGACACACGCACGTGAGCAAGCGCCACACCGGCGCGAAATGGCTGTTGTGCCGTCCTCTCATCCCCTGGTCACACTCCCGCACCCGTCTTGGATACAGGTCAGATCGCTCTGCTTTGTACATGTTGTGAATCCACATATCATGTTGCAATGTCTGCTGGTGACAACCTAGAACGAATAAAAGTGAATTAAGGAAGCTGTGCACGGACTGCCTTATATGTACTGTATAGAACTCTAATTACACTCCCTGATTGATGTATACCAATGCAAGATGTTTGAAAGCACTTTAGGCCTGCAATTTAGCATTCAATGTGATTTCTGCCCTTAAAACGCTGCTTTGCGTCAAATACAGATTTTTCCCCGGGACTTTGAGCATGTATCCCACTCCGCCATGCCCTCCTTCAGGTGTTAGACCCCTTGAAACATCTTTTCCATCACTTTTGTGGTCAGCATAATTTTTTCTTTTTTTCAAAGTTCGCATCCCCATTGAAGTCTATTGCGGTTCGCAAACTTTTATGCGAACCAAACCTTCCACGACGGTTCGCAAAACCGAAAATCGGAGATTTGCGACATCTCTACTGGCCGCACCACTTCCGCATTTCTCTATGCGAAAGTGTGTTGGAGGAGATGGGACGCGGCTGTGGGTGTATGCGGCCATGCGAGAATCTGCAGCATGCTGCAGATTCTCGGATCGCTCCTCACCGCTCTGCACAACATGCAGGCAGTGGAAACTCTTCCATTGCCGTGCATGTTTTCAGCATACACGCAGTTCGATGAGGCTATGTAGCCGCATCGCACCGCTCCTAGTAGAAACGGGCCCTTAGTGAATTTGAACCCCAGTAACCCAATGACAGACTGCAGCAAGTTTGAAGCCTCTGCCATTAACAGTGTAAGAATGACAGCAGTTTAAAGGGGAACTGAAGAGAGAGGTATATGGAGGCTGCCATGTTTATTTCCTTTTAACCAGTTCACCCCCAAGGGTTTTTACCCTAACGGACCAGAGCAATTTTCACCTGTCAGTGCTCCTCCCTTTTATTCCCTAATAACTTTATTACTACTTATCACAAGAAAATGATCTATACCTCATTTTTTTCGCCACCAATTAGGCTTTCTGTGGGTGGTACATTTTGCTAAGAATTTTTTTATTCTAAATGCATTTTAATGGGAAAAATACAAAAATAATGGAAAAAAAAATCATTTCTTCTCAGTTTTCCGCCATTATAGTTTAAAATTAAACATTCTCCTTTGGATAAAACCAACACATTTTATTTACCCAGTTGTCCCGATTATTAAACAGTTTAAATTATGTCCCTATCACAATGTACGGCGACAATATATTATTTTGAAGTATAGGTGTTATTTTTCAGGTTTTTTTTGTTCTGGCCATAATTACAAGCCCCTATGTAATAAATTAAAATTAATTTTCCCTAATAAAATATAGATTAAAAAAGCTGAGTCCCTAAGGCAACTTTTTATTGATTTATTTTAAGCTTTTTTTTTTTTAAGTGTTTTTTTTGGAGGGGCGGAGGGTTGGAAGTGTAATTTTATTAATTCTATTAATAATGTGTATGTATCTGTATGTGTTTGTGTGTGTAATATACTTTTTGGTCACAAGATGGCGCTAGTGAACACTCCGGTTTTAGGAAGTGATCACTTTTTTTTTTTTACACTTTATTTAACTGTAACAGTTTCCTGTTTTGTGAATGGAGGTGGCCGCTGTTCGCGGTCACGTCCATTCACTCCAGGCATTGCGATTGGGTAGAGGACCTCTTGGTCCTCTTCCCCAATCACTAAACATGGGATCCCGATGGAAACGGCGGCGGTAGCGGCGTGCACACGTTCGGAGCGGCGGCGGGATCGCGCGACATATTAAAACGTCATGTTGCCGTTAATAGGCTAAAGCATGACATTTTAATACTTATGCTTGTTGGTAAATGGTTAAGCAATACCAGTTGCCTGGCAGCCCTGCTGATCCTCTGCCTCTAATACTATTAGCCATAGCCCCTGAACATGAACAAGCATGCAGCAGATCAGGTGTTTCAGACTTTAAAGTCAGATCTGACAAGACTAGCTGCATGCTTGTTTCTGGTGTTATTCAGATACTACTGCAGAGAAATAGACCAGCAGGGCTGCCAGGCAACTGGTATTGATTAAAAGGAAATACATATGGCAGCTTCCGTATGCCTCTTACTTTAGTTCCCCTTTAAATATTACCCTTGAAAATCAACAGGTGAATTTTTATTGGCTGTTGTAAGCTCCACCCACTTTTCTGAATATTAATCCCAGTCACCCAGTGACCAACTGTGTCAAGTTTGAGAACCATGGCATAAACAGTGTAAGAATTGCTGCAGTTTATATTTTCCCATGTAAAAAGTAAGTTGTTTTTGGCTCAGCCCACTATTTCTAACCTTGACATAAAGTCACTCAATGACCAAGGTTATGCGCTTTGGGGACCTTGGAATCAATAATTTGTATTTTTCCATTGAAATGAAACAAATATGGCTGTTTGTGGCTCCGTCCCTTTCCAGCATTTGAACCCCTGTCACCCAATGATAGACTGTACAAGATTTTTTTTTTTTGTAAATTCTTTTTATTAAAGATTTTCTTTTAAAAAAACATTACAAAGCATGTAAATACATTTAAACCCAAGCTCCAGCACACGCAGGTGAGGAGATAAGAATGAAAAACTTGCTACAAGAAAAGATATATAAGCCATCGATCACATGAGATGGTCATAGTACAGCCTTGAGAAGCAGGATACAGAGGATTCAGTAACAACCCTATAGCCAACCCAATTTAATCCCACAAACAACAAAAAAAACAACCCAGGTTAACCAAAGGATAATGTATTGCGGTTCTTAATATGAAAGAGGAGACAGAGACAATGAACATATTTGGAAAGAGACAGATTCCCCCCCCCCCCCATCCACTCCAAGAGGTATGTTGCAGTTATGTGGTATCTTTATTCAGCGTCCAGGGGCCCCAAACCTTTTTAAATTTATGAGCACAGCCTCTTGCAATATAAGCCGCTTTGTATAAGTGGAGGGAATTATTTATTAGCTTTTTCCAGTACTGAGTGGATGGCGGAGAAGGTTGTTTCCAGTTAAGTACAATCGCTTTTCTATAATAGAATAGGAGTAGGCCAATTAAGCTCCTTTGCGCTCTGGTTGGAGCAAGGGTATGTATATTCCCAAGTAGGCAAAACATTGGTTCAGGAGAAATGTGAGCTTTAGTTACCAACCCAGCAATCCGGCAAATATCCCTCCACTGTATAGCAATCAAAGGGCATTCCCAGAAAATGTGTTCAAAGTTAGCCTGGACAGCACCACAGCGCCAGCAAAGACCAGAGCCCATGCTATCGAATTTAAGTATTTTGGATGGGGTCAGGTATGCCTGGTGGAGGATTTTAAACTGGATTAATTTGTCTCTGGTGGAGATCAAATATTCGAAAGGTTTAATCCAGGCATCTTCCCAATCCTCATCATCTAAATCAGGTATGAGCTTAAGCCAAGGCCTTTTGTAAGTAGTTATATGAGGCTCGGTAATCAAAATTATATTTTGGTAAATGTTAGAGATAGCTTTGGTGAGATTTTCATTTGCGATTACATCCTCTATAGCAGAGGGAATCAATTTGACTGGCTCATGTCCAAACTGCGCCGCGAATGCGTGTCTTAGCTGTATATATCTGAAGTAATATTGGTTAGGAAGTGAGAAGGTATTTTTAAGAGTGTTAAAGTCCGTTAAGCTCCTTGATGTAATTATATGTTCTAGACATGTTACTCCCTTTTTAATCCAAATTATCGGGTCTGGGATCATGAAGAAGTGGGGTAAAGAGGGGTTATTCCACAGCGGGAGGTTAGGAGAGAGCGTGGTATGAGAGGGGGAATGCCAGGTTTGTGCCACACTCCAGGCCTGTAGCACAACCTTCATGTTGATCGTTAGGGGGTATGGTGCCTTCTTACCACGGTGAATGATTTGGGCCAGTGCTTGGTACGAGACCAGTAAGGCTGCCTCCAGTACCATGGCAGAGTTAGTCTTATCCTGCTTCAGCCACCAGTGAGCAGTCACCAGCTGGCTGGCAATAAAGTATTTGTGTAGATCTGGGAAAGCTAGGCCCCCCTCCGTCCAGGGCCGTTGAAGCTTCTTCAAACTAAGTCTGGCAGATTTGTTATGCCAGATAAAGCTGGACAGAATAGAGTTGAGCTGTTTGAAGAAAGTTTTGTGAACCCAAACAGGGCTGTTGCGAAATATGTATAAGTATTTAGGGAGAAGCTTCATTTTAATTAAATTGATTCGGCCAATCAAGGACAAAGGAAGACCACGCCACCCCAGGAGTCTTTTTTTGGTGAGCTGAATCAGGGGGAGCAAATTGTCAGAGAAATAGTCTGATGAATTACTCGAAATCGTAATTCCGAGATATTTTGTCCTGGAAACAACCTCAAGAGGGGTGGGAGCTAAAAGTGTGTTGCCCAGAGGGAGTATTTTAGATTTCCCCCAGTTCACCTGCAGACCTGTGAACGGGGAAAAAACCCTGAAAATTTCAAGCACTCCGTTAATAGAGATGTCAGGGGATTCAAGATAAATGACTAGGTCGTCGGCATATAGGGACACCCTCTCGTCCAGCCCCCCCACACGAAAGCCACGTATAGATGGATGCTGGCAAATGGCAGCAGCTATGGGTTCCATAGCCATCGCGAAGAGGGCCGGGGAGAGGGGGCATCCCTGCCTGGTGCCCCTACCCAGCTGTATATTTTCTGAGACTTCCGCCCCAATTTTAATCTTAGTACCAGGGGATTTATATATGGTTTGAAGCCAGGAAATTAATTTGGGACCAAATCCTAATTTGGAGACCGTGGCCCACAGGTACTCCCACTCCACGGAGTCAAATGCCTTTTGTATGTCTAAAAAGGCTAGGGCACGCGAAGAGGGGAGGCCCTCAGAAAGTTGAATGTGAGTGTACACACGCCTAAGATTAATGTCTGTGGTCTTATGTGGCATAAAGCCAGTCTGGTCAGGGTCAATAAGGTCAGTGATACATTTGTTAATTCGAGTGGTCAGAATTTTGGTAAGGATTTTAAGATCATTATTGAGGAGAGAGATAGGTCTATACGAGCCACATTCCAGGGGGTCTTTGTCCTGTTTGGGGATGAGGATCACATGGGCTTGTGAAAAGCTATGGGGAAGCTCTCCATCAGCCAGACATTTGTTGTAGGTTATTTTAAGATGGGGAGCTAGAATTCGCATGAATCTTTTGTAGAATTCAATGAGGATCCCGTCGGGACCAGGAGATTTTTGAGGGGGGAAAGAAAGGATAGAATCTAAGATTTCCTCCTCTGTTATCTCTGTGTCTAAACTAGAGGCCACTTCTTCTTCTAAAGAAGGTAGTTGTATGTTCGCTAGTAGTTCAGTAAGCTCAGAGGCAGTACCCCTGAAGTGTGAAGTATTTAGGTTTTTATAGTACTCATGAAATCTAGCCAGTATATCTTTAGGGGCCGAGACAATGTCGCCAGTGAGTGATTTTATTTCAGGAATGTTGGACTGCTCAAGTGGATCTCGCGCTATATTAGCCAATAATTTACCATTTTTATCTCCTTTTTCAAAGGTGGTTTGTTGCCATTCTATGAGGGATGTTTTGGTAAGGTCCGTCATGTGCAGGTTAAGAGATCTTTTGGTTTGCATCATGGCAGAGTATGTACCGTCAGTGGGGGTTAGGGCAAAGCCCTGTGTCGCCTTTTCCTCATCTTCTGTCAAAGTCTTTAGAGTAGCATTATATTCTTTTCTACAAATGCTAATTTGGTTTATATAGTCCCCTCTTATTGTAGCCTTAAAGGCATCCCAAGTATTTTGTGTAGTGGCTGAGTCTAGGTTTATTTCCCAATATTGGTTAATGGCAGAGGTAATGTTTTGGGAGATTTTATCATCATTTATCCACTTAGGGTTAAGTCTCCAAAGGGATTGGTTGATGGTTGCAGGTAATAAGCAGGTGATTTCCAATGGGGCATGGTCTGATAGGCCGCTGGGGAGGTACTTGGCAGCTGCTACGGAGGAAACCAGCTCATTATTCCCAAATGCTAGATCTATCCGTGCGGCTGATTTGTGTGTGGCAGAGAAGTGAGAAAAAGCAAGTTTCTGAGAGTTCTTCCATCTCCATACCTCTGTAAGGGCCATTGAATCGGCCCATGCAATAAGATCTACATTAGCATTTCGGGATTTGTTAGTAGTATCTAGATGAGCAGATAGAATGTCATTGAAATCACCTATTATAAGCAATTTGGCAGGTAAATATTTTTGTAACTTAATCATTATCTCATTCAATAAAGTTAACTGAAGAGGGGGGGGAGCATATAGGCCAACAATACAGTATAAAGTCCCGTGTATGGAGAGCTGCAAAATAACATATCTTCCCTCCGCGTCTGGGAGTGCGTGCAAAAACTTATACGTTAAAGATTTGTTAATAGACTGTACAAGATTTGAGGTCTCTGCCATTAACAGTGTAAGAATGGCAACAATGTAAATATTTTGCTTGAAAATCAATAGGTGAATTTAAATTGGCTGTTTTAAGCTCCACCCACTTTCCTAAATATTAACTATTTCCAGACCGGGCTAATTGAAATATATGCCCTGTTTTGATGGCTACCTGGCTGCCAGGGCATAGATTTCGTTTTTGTCACTTCCGCCGATCTCGCCACTGAATCCCCGCTGTTTCCCGCCACAGCTCACTCGGCTCTGAAGTCTCTATGACTGCAGAGTTCCTGTGAGCGGGTCAGGAGATGATTTCATAGGCTCCTGGCCCTGTCTTTCAATGTAAGCAACTCCCATTGGCTTACATTGAAAGAGAACCAGGAGCCAATGAAAGCGGCTCCTGGCCGGCTCACAGGAACTCTGCCATCATAGAGACAGCAGAGTGGGTGGCCCAGGATCCAGATGTGCGGCGGTGATGGCAATTGCGGTGGATATGTGTGGCAATTCGTCAGGATTCTTTCGTTTCTGTACCAGCAGTCTCTGGTCCTTGAAGGGGCAGAGACTGCTGGTACTGACGTGGTTAATCCCAGTCACCCAGTGACTAACTGTGTGAAGTTTGAGAACCCTGACATTAACAGTGTAAGAATGGCTGCAGTTTGTATTTTCCCATGTAAAAAGTTAGTTGTTGGCTCCACCCACTTTTTCTGACCTTGACATACAGTCACTCAATGACCAAGTTTATGAGCTTTACGTTCCTTGGTATCAATCATTTGTATACTCCAATACAAATGAAACAAATCTGATTGGCTGTTTGTGGCTCCACCCCTTTTCAGAATGTGAACCCCAGTCGACCAATGACCGACTGTACCAGGTTTGAGGCCTTTGCCATTAAGAGTGTAAGAATGGCAACAATGTAAATATTCACCTTGAAAATCAATAGGTGAGTTTTGATTGGCTTTTGTAGGCTCCACCCACTTTTCTGAATATTAATCCTAGTCAACCAGTGGCCAACTGTGTCATGTTTGAGAACCCTGGAATTAACAGTGTAAGAATGGCTGCAGTTTGTATTTTCCCATGTAAAAAAAATTAGTTGTTGGCTCCACCCACTTTTTCTGACCTTGACATGCAGTCAATGACCAAGTTTATGAGCTTTGGGGTCCTTGGTATCAATCATTTGTATATTCCCATACAAATTAAACAAATCTGATTGGCTGTTTGTGGCTCTGCCCCCTTCCAGAATTTGAACCCCAGTCATCCAGTGAACAAATGTACCAGGTTTGAGGATTTGCTATTAACTATGTAAAATTGGCAGAAACTGAAATATTTCCCTTGAAAATCAACAGGTGAATTTTGATTGGCTATTGTAGGCTCAACCCACTCCCCTTAATATTAATCCCAGACACCCAGTAGCTAACGGTGCAACGTTTGAGAATGGCTGCAGTTTATATTTTCCCAGTGCAATTTGTTTTTGTCTCTGCCCACTTTTTGTAACCTTGACACACAGTCACTCAATGACCAAGTGTGTGAGCTTTGTGGTCCTTAGCATCAATCATTTGTATTCTCCCAGTGAAATTAAACAAATCTGATCAGCTGTTTTTGGCTCCACCCCCTTTAGTGACTGACTGTGACAAGTTTGAAGCCTATACCATTAACAGTGTAAGAATGGCAGCAGTTTAAATATTCCCCTTGAAAATCAATAGGTGAATTTTGATTAGCTGTTGTAGGCTCCACCCACTTTCCTTAATATTAATCCTATTCACCCAGTGACCAAGTATGCCACGTTTTAAAACCCTGCGATTAACAATCTAAGAATGGTTGCAGTTTACATCTTCCCATTTAAAATGCATGGTTGAAATGTGATTGGCTGTTTTATGCTCATCCTACTTTTCCTAGATTTCTAACCTCGATCACCAACTGACCAACTGAGCCAAGTGTGGGGACTCTGGATTGATTACTGCGAGAATGGCAGAGTTTTACATTTTTTCCATTGACATAAATGGGTGAAATCTAATTTGCTATTTGTAGCTCCGCCCAGGTGTGCGGCGGGGGGGGGGGAGGTGCTCAAGACCCCCAGAACATATAATTCCAGGTAGTAAGGGATCTGTATACCAAGTTTCGTTCAAATCGGTCAAGGCGTTTTTGAGTGATCGCGGCACATAAATATACACACACACACACACACACACACACACACACACACACACACACACACACACACACACACACACACACACACACACACACACACACACACACACACACACACACACACACACACACACACACACACACACACACACATACATGGTTCCGATTTTATATATATAGATTTGAATATCTGTTATAACCCTGTTCTATGCAGTGGTGCTCATCAGGATTCCGGATATCCGTGTAACCCGGATATCAAAACTTTTTTACGCTATCTGATTCGGATTCCAGCTAGCTATCTGCAGATATTTGGACGCATAACGCGGATATTGTGGATATCCAGATCTGAAATACTGTAACTAAGGAGATGACGTCCTGGAGCCAATCAGAGGGCTCGCAGCAGAAGCCCTAGCAACCAATCACAGAGGGGAACCCTGGCCAGCCCCACCTAACCTCATTGAGCCAATCAGAGGGCTCCCAGCCTAAACCCTGGCACCCAATCACAGAAAGGAACACTGGTCAGCCCCCTGTATAATAAGGAGGGTTGCCATGATGAGACATATCATCTTAGCTTGCTGAATGCTCACTGAGAGACATGCTCCAGTGCTGGTGGCCTAGCAAGGGCTGTACACAGTTATAAACCTAAAGCTGTTCAGGGATTAACCCCTTCACTACTATCACTACACTATTGTTAAATCATTAATTAGCTTGATTGATGTCATAGTGTGACAGTCAGAGTGGGTACTCCAGTGCTGCTAGCCTAGCAGTGATAAACCGAAAGCTGTTCAGTGATCAACCCCTTCACTATCACTACACTATTGTTAAATCATTAATTAGCTTGATGTCATATGTGTGACAGTCAGAGTGTGTGCTGCAGGCAGCTGCTATGTGTCTGTGTGTGTGCTGTGCACAGACCAGGCCAGCTGCTGTCCGCTGGTCAAATTAGACTTAGGTATAGGTTAGGTTAGGGATTAGGGGATAGGATTACTGTGTTATTGTGTTGTTAGTACTGTAGTACTGCAGTCAGTGCTACGTGATACGGGGCACATGCCACGTGACGCGCCACGTGCCAAGTGCCGCGTGACACATGCCAAGTGCCACGTGACACATGCTAAGTGTTAATTGCCACGTGGCATGTCTGGCATGCTCCTGGCACACATTACACCTGCTGCTGCTGCATTGCCCTGCTTCTTCTGCCTGTGCAGCTCCCACCGCCATGCCAGGCTGCCACAGGCCACTGATACCACCTATATTTAACCCAAATCACAATTGCTGCGTAATTTTTTGGAGGTATCTTGGCTGAAAATTTCCATGTCCCAGTTGTGCGGTTGGACTTTGGACACAATGTGGGCTGCACGACCGCTGTCTGGAACCTAGGCCTAATGTTAATTGACAGCCACTTTTTTTTGGGGGGGGGGGGGATTTTAAGCCCCCATATCATCAATTAGATTTCTCCTTTACAAAATAATGATGCTACATACCTCATATACCCTAAAAAACGCTTTTAAAGCAATTTAAAGGACATTTCCGGTTTTCTATCTGGATATCCGAATCCGGTCGGATACCCTGGATACTGAGGTCGGATATCCGATTCGGATCAGAAAATTTTGAACTCGGATATCTGACCCGGATTGGATATCGGGGTATCCGGATCTGAATCGGATCCGGATTTTGAATAGGGGTATCCGAGCAGCACTAGTTCTATGTATATTGCATTATGGATATCTATGATATTACAAATTCATATTGCTGGTATGTGTTGGTATGACAGTGACTGACCCTACAAGAATTGACACTTAATTGAGTTCATTATTCTCCCCAGTTAGTTCACCTATTTTATTTAGGCTCCAACAGCAGAGGATCAGGAGGACAGCCAAGCAATTTGCGTTGTAGCCAGTAGCCAACACTAAAGACATTAGTGACAATCAAGTGACTATTTGTTGTGAGCAATATTCTGATGATATTCAAACTGATAACTATGGAAGTCAGTTTATAGATCCAAATACAAGAACAGGAGGTGGAGTTACTTGTTTGTCAGTGTGCTGTGCAGATGTTGGGTAACGGACTACTGCCACTGTGTATTGTGGCTTATTCTTATTTCATTATTTTTTTTTTATAAAATCACTTTCTCCCCTACTATTCACCCAAGTCCCATTTAGGTCACATTCTTACCTGCTCTCACTTTTGCTTGCACTTCTACTTGCTGTTGGTGGGCTGCTATCAGATATTTCTGCTCCCAATACTGGACAAACCTAATCGGCCCTCCACACACCCATCTGTTTGAAGAGCTGCCTCCTTTCCCTCCTAACAAATCATCTTTTGAATAAAAACATCTCAAGTACCCCTTCACACTTATGTGTTTGGTTAGAGTACATTTTATTTGCATATAAAGTACATACTTTTCAATTAGTTTTATGCTTTCAGTTAACTAAAAATATTTATTCTGCCTTACTTATGTAAGGTGTATGTTTTTTAGAAGTTCCAAAACTCACTGTAATAGACTCACTTTGACAAGTTCCAATACTCCCTGAAAGGAACCCAAGTTCCCCCAGGGGTATGCATACCACATGTTGAGAACCTATGGTACTGTGGTCTCTCATCTAATTAGTCTTATTGTTCAACAACCCCCCCCCCCCCCCACACACACACACACACACACACACTTCCCAATTACCTTTCCTCAAGGGTCTAGTGGTCAGCCCTCCCTCTTGCAGTACTCCTTGGTGGACTAATGGTCTCCTCACATATTCCTTGGCAGTCTAAAGGGCACTCCCCTTCAACATAGCTTTCCCTGGTGGTCTAGTGCCCCCCCTGCCCCTTATAGAATACCCTAGTGGTCTAGAGCCACCCCCATAGCTTTTCCTGTTGGTCTTTTGGCCCCCCTCGCCTTACTGTATGCACTGGTGGTCTAGTGTTCTAGATTTCCCTGTGGATCTAGTGGTTTCCCCCTCCCCATCCAGCTTTATCTGGTGATGTAGTGGTCCCCCAGTGCCCACCCAGTATATATGCAGAATAACACACAGTTGTTGGGTTTTAGATCAAGACTCACACTCACTGGCACTGCAGCTGATTTCCTGTACATTGCATTTTGACATGCAGGAAAAGCATAAAGTGGAATGTGTGCAGCCTTTGCTGATGACAGACAGGACCAGGTTAGTTTCTCTGATCCATTGCTTCCAGGGCAGGTATGAAAGTATCTCCTCCCCCATAACATGTGTGGCCATCTTTTTTTGCCCTCCCCACCACTTTCCATACTTCCAGGGCAGGGCAGCGCTGGAGGAGGTAAGGTCTACCACTGTGACTCTCTGCAAGACCTGTCTCCTGGGGGAGCACAATGAAGGTGGCACTAGGCAGAAAGAGAAGGAAACATTTGTGGTCCCTTCCTTACTGTGCTACTCTTGCAGCTCGCAGGGGCTGCTCCCTTACTACTTATGCCACTGTTACATATTCTTCCCTCCCCTACCCACAACACACTTATTACCAAACAAAGACACACCTCTCTGATATTGGTTATCAATATACCAGCCGACTGCTGGTAGTGTAGCATGTGATACAGCTGCAACCGTCTTCCTCTCTCCTCCTTTTCTCATCACTGCAGGCCTTCTGTGCTGTGTATCACTGCTCTTTAGCTTCAGCAGCACTGTGTTTCCTTCCAGCACTTACACATTAGTATGATGGGAGACAGAGCTATAGCAGCTTCTGCCAATACAGTAAGGGGTTGGGTGTAGTTATAGTACCCACTACAGCAAAGGGAGAAGGGTTATGGTGGTCACAGACACTATAGCAAAGGGGTGGGTTTATAGCAGCCAAAGAGGAGCGGAGACTAAAGGCCACTGTAAGTATAGTAAGGGGGCAAAGTAATGGTTGCCAGGAGGTAGCTTTAACTGACATGGCACTGCTACAGCCAAGGGGGCAGAGTTATAGAGGGGGTGACCTCTATAGCAAAGCGAAAAATATGCATATATCCAGGCACATCGCCTCAAGTTAGGACATTTAAATAAGTTATTAGGGAGGTGCTAAAGGGGGTGTGGACAGAAAAATAGCACACAAAAAAAACAATTAACATTTTGCACACTCACATGCAAATGTTCAAACAAATGCATGTACATTGATCAATCAGGATCGGAAGAGGACATAAGGATATGTGCTCTTAATCTTTTAGATAGCTTTGATGCAATGACTATGCAAGAGAATGCATTCTTTTGTAACCAAGATTTTGGCTTTTAACTTAGCTGTAGGAATAGTAGTGGTGCCTGGATGACTGACCCATGTGAATGCATTTTGTTTGAACATTTGCTTGTGAGTGTGCATAGGGTTAACAGTTTTTTTGCTTTTTTTCTAACCACACCCCCTTTAGCACCTCCCCTAATAACTTATTTAAATGTCCTAACTTAAGGCGATGTGCCTGGATATGTGTATGTTTTTCTTTTTACTGACCCTTGTGGCCAGGGTTTACTCTGGTTACACTCCCTATTTCCCCTGTCTGTGACCATTGCCAAGACGCACACAGCATATGCTGGTGTGCGCATAGTGGACATTAATATATTTAGTTAGCTCCCCTGTGAGTTTAGTTTGATGCACTATCTGTCCCAGGAGAGGATGTGAAGATATGTGCTCCTAATCTTTTAGATAGGTTTGATGCAATGAATGTTTGCATGTCTGCACTATACAATGTACAGGGTCAGAGTTAGGACACCTATGAATACTTAGGTACTTCTACATAGTGTAGGTGACTAAGCAAGGGAATGCATTCTTTAATAACCAAGACCTCGGCTTTTAACTTAGCTGTAGGGATAGCAGTGGTGCCTGGATGACTGATCCATGTGAATGCATCTGTTTGAACATTTGCATGTGAGTGTCCAAAGGGTTAACTGTTTTTTACTATAGCAAAATGGTGGGCGGAGCTATAGCAGCTGCAGTCAGTAAGGCAAAGGGGGCGGTGTTATAGCCACCATGGTCCTTCCCTCGAGTCCCTTATGTTTTCAGCCTGGCTGGGCCCCAGACTCTCCCTGGGCCCCATACAGCAGTACTATCTGTACTGCCCTGAAGAAGACTTTGATAACACCTATTCCTAGCACTTGTCCAACATCCAGACTAGCACCTATCTTCAGGGGATGCTCCAGGAATTTTTTTAGGGGGTGTTATACAGGTGCTGGATCTCTCCTAGGGGTAGCTGTGAACTTGCGGCACGCACCACCGAAAAAAACTGGGGGTGTGGCCAAACATAGGGGCATGGCCAAAAGGGTGTGTCTATGCACTGGCAAGTGGGCGTGTATAGGTAGTATAGTTCCCCAGTATAAGTGGTATAGCTGCCCCAGTATAGGTAGTATAGCTGCCCCAGTAGGGGTAGTAGAGCTGCCTCAGAATAGGAAGTATAGCTGCCCCATTGTAGGTAGTATAGCTGCCCCAGTATGGGTAGTATAGATGCCCCAGTATGGGTAGTATAGCTGCCCCAGAATAGGTAGTATAGATGCCCCAGTATAGGTAGTAGAGCTGCCCCAGTGTAGGTAGTAGAGCTGCCCCAGCGTAGGTAGTAGAGCTTTCCCTGTGTAGGTAGTAGAGCTGCCTCCAGTATGGGTAGTAGAGCTGCCCCAGTATGGGTAGTAGAGCTGCCCCAGTATAGGTAGTATTGCTTTCCCAGTATGGGTAGAATAGATGCCCCAGTATAGTTAGTAGAGCTGCCCCAGTATAGGTAGTAGAGCTGCCCCAGTATAGGTAGTGTAGCTGCCCCAGTATAGGTGTAGAGCTGCCCCAAGCTTCCCACCTCCGTTCCCGCGGCCGCCGCTTGTGCATCCTTCTGAGCTGGCGGCCACTACCTTTATGAATATTCCTGCATCACATATGCTCCCCACCCTACTCTCCCTCTGTAGTTGGATAGTTACAAGAAAATGGCCGCCGATGGCCGCATTTGTGGACATCGGTGGCCATTTTCTTGTAGCACTGCTCTAATCACAGGTGTCACTGCTAAGGGGGTGCTTGGACTATTTTTGGGGGTGCTTCAGCACCCCCTGGCACTGATCATGCCTATCTTACACCAGCATTGCAGATCTCACAGCATTTAAGTACCTAATAACTTTTTTAACCACTTCAGCCCGCAAATGTTTTCACCTTCAGGACGAAGGCAATTTTCCCCTGTCAGCGATTCTCCCAATCATCCGCCAATAACTTTATCACTACTCATCTCATCACACGTAAATGATCTATATCTTGTTTTTTTGCCACCAATTATACTTTCTTTGGGTGGTACATTTTGCTAAGAATTTTTTTATTCTAAATGCATTTTAACAGGAATAATAAGAAAAACATGGAAAAAAAATCATTATTTCAGCCAATATAGTTAGTTTTCAGTCATTATAGGTTTAAAATAAAACTTTCTACTGTGGATAAAATCCACACATTTTATTTGCCCATTTGTCCCGGTTATTGCAACATTTAAAATATTCCCTAGTACAATGTATGGTGCAAATATTTTATTTAAAAATAAAGGTGCATTTTTTCAGTTTTGCATCCATCACTAATTACAAGCCCATATAGGCTCAAGGTAATAAGGTGTATAGTAATATACCTTCATAACATACATATTTAAAAGTTTAGTCCCTAAGGTAAATATTTATGTATTTTTTTAAACTGTATTTTTTTTAAACATGTGTTTTTATTTTTTTAGTTAATGGGCAGGGTGGGGATTCAATCAGTTTTTATTTAGTGGGTATTGTATTTTTTTTTTCCATTTGTACTTTAATTTTACTTTTTGGCCACTCGGTGGTGCTAAGCACTCTCCTGGAAGATACCAGGGAGTGTGAGATCTTTTATTTTACATTTCACAGTTCAAATACTTCCTGATTGGAGGCATTTGATTTATTTGCAGGGAATCGTTTGCCTCTGGGGAACACTGGTTCCTCTTCAGCAATCGATCCTTTGTAATAGCGACAGGGAAGGAGCCGCCTGCATGCAGACATGCGTGCACAAGGGCAGCAACACTGCTGGATGGATATATTCATCCAGATTGCCTTTGAGTGGCAATTTTTGGACAAATATATCCATCTAGATTGGCTTAAAGAGTAACTGTCAGGCTGCAGAAGCTAATTTAAACCTCTATTCTCCTGTGTTAAACAGTTTAGAAAGAAGCCAAAAAGGCATTAGTTAAGATAAAAATCTCTCTTACCTTTGATGTGTGCTTACCAGAAAAGCTGTTAGACCTAAGAGGACGCAAGCCGCATACTATACTGCAAAGCATTGTGGGGCCCTCCCCTCGGCTGCTAATGAGACGTTACAGCAGCTTGTAATCAGTCCAGCGCGTAGCACTGATAACTCTCCGGGCAGAGTACACTGCAGGAGTCAGCTATTGTTCCTAGCCACATGGCTCATTAATATTCACTGCACACTGTGTTATTCAGTACAAGCTTTTCTGTGATCAGGAAGCAGGCAGGACATGACGACACATTTGACAGAAAAACATGGAACCTGCCATGAGCTGTCAGGAGCATCAATCTCTGCATATACTATATAAAAATTCTGTGAAGTACAAACGTGGACAGTGAAATGCATATGTAATGTAAGTACAGCCAATCTTTAGCTACTGATATATGTGTTTATTTTCTCTGAGACCTTATACCTAACAGCTCCTCTTTAAGTGGTTAATATAACACATGCCCCCCGCAAACTTTTTCGGAAGTTCGGTTCGCCCCCATAATGCACCATTAGGATCAACTTTGACCCTCTACATCACAGTCAGCAGGCACATTGTAGCCAATCAGGCTACTCTCCCTCCTGCAGCCACTCCCCCCTTATAAAAGGCAGGCACCGCCGGCCATTATACTCACTCGTGTGCCTGCAGTAAATAGAGAAGGGACAGCTCTCTAGGCTCGTAGGCTTGTTAGCTTGCTCCTTGCTGATTCTTATTGCTAAAATAGCACCCCACAGCAGCTCTTTTGAGTGCTAATCTTGTTCTTGTGATCTATTTTTTTTTCTGTGTGTCCCACTGGCACTTGTGTTGCATAGACCATATGGGCTGACGACCATATGGGCTGGAAAGCCGCCAACACCTGCACTCTCGTCATGGTGCGTACCAGTCCAGCACGGCCGTCACTACACAAACAGCTCTTTGCAGTCACTGCATACCTTTCACTGCATCTTTGACTGCACATTGCATTATACCTGGCAGTCAGTGCATACCTTTCACTTGCCCTCCATAACAGATTCTTGTTAAAGGATTTAAAGTTGATTCATCTCACATATACAGCAGGGTCTCAAAAGTCCTCCTGTATTGTTATTTTTGGTCACTACCTCAGGACGTGCATGCCCTGCCTGCTGCCTTCCTTGGATGTGTGTGGTAGCCGTTCCTGTTCCTTTGCCCACAGCGTGCCTGCTGCCCTCCTTGGATGTGTGGTGGTGGTAGCCGTTTCTTAGGCTCCCACTCAGGACCGGAATCGAACCAGGATTCCCCGGCCATTACCCATGGTCACTCGCAATGGCAGGCTTGCCCTCCATAAAGGATTCTCGATGCAGGTACTGAACAGCAAGAAGAACAAGTAATTAAAAAAATAGATTTAAGCTTTAACAACGGTAGAGAAAGAACCATTGAAAGCTGATAAGGCAGTCAGGCATTACCTGACATCACTGAGTGTGGAAGAGCAATCTCGCCATGGTGCGCTGCGCACCAGTCCAGCACGGCCGTCACTACACAAAAAGCTATTTGCGGTGCATTACACAATGAGTTTGGTGTGTCAGTGTGAAGCAGTACTCTAATTGCATTCCCTGATCCATGTATACACATGCAGGATGTTTTAAAGCACTTTAGGCCTGCAATTTAGCATTCAATGTGATTTCTGCCCTTAAAACGCTGCTTTGCGTCCAATCCAGATTTTTACCAGGGACTTTTGGCGTGTATCCCACTCCCCTTGCCCCCCTCCAGGTGTTAGACCCCTTGAAACCTCTTTTACATCACTTTTGTGGCCAGTATACATTTTTCTAGTTTTCAAAGTTCGCCTCCCCATTGAAGTCTATTGCGGTTCGCGAAAGTTCGCGTGAACCGAAGTTTCACGGGAGGTTCGCGAACTCGGTTCGCGAACCTAAAATCGGAGGTTCGGGCCATCTCTAATCTCACACTGCCTCACATCAAGAGAGACATGGTTGCTTCCCTCATACAATGTCTCATTTCCTGCCATAGTCACTTGGAGGTTTATAGCTTGGCAGCATATACAATAATATCATAAATGGAGAGAAGGCCACCCCTAAATGACATCAGCAGTTAGTAGAGCAACAAAAATAGTATGGGTTTGAAAGCCTAAAGTATGTTACAAACTATAAAATGTAAACCTTTTATGCAATACCAGTTGCCTAATAGCAATGATGATTTACAGTGGCTTGCTAAAGTATTCGGCCCCCTTGAAATGTTCCATATTTTTTCACATTACTGCCACAAAGATGAATCAATTTTATTAAAATTCCACGTGAAAGACCAATACAAAGTGGAGTACAGGTGAGAAGTGGAATGAAAATCATACGATTCCAAACATGTTTTACAAATCAATAACTGCAAAGTGGGGTGTGCGTAATTATTCAGCCCTCTTTGGTCTGAGTGCAGTCAGTTGCCCATAGACATTGCCTGATGAGGGCTAATGACTAAATAGAGTGTACCTGTGTGTAATGTAATGTCAGTACAAATACAGCTGCTCTGTGACCACCTCAGAGGTTGTCTAAGAGAATACTGGGAGCAACAACACCATGAAGTCTAAAGAACACACCAGAGAGGTCAGGGATAAAGTTATTGAGAAATTTAAAGCAGGCTTAGGCTACAAAAAGATTTCCAAAGCCTTGAACATCTCACGAAGCACTGTTCAAGTGATCATTTAGAAATGGAAGAAGTATGACACAACTGTAAACCTACCAAGACAAGGTTGTCCACCTAAACTCACAGGCCGGACAAGGAGAGCGCTGATCAGAAATGCAGTCAAGAGGCCCATGGTGACTCTGGACGAGCTGCAGAGATCTACAGCTCAGGTGGGGGAATCTGTCCATAGGACAACTATCAGTTGTGCACTGCGCAAAGTTGGCCTTTATGGAAAAGTGGCAAGAAGAAAGCCATTGTTAACAGAAAAGCATAAGAAGTCCCGTTTGCAGTTTGCCACAAGCCATGTGGTGGACACAGCAAACATGTGGAAGAAGGTGCTCTGGCCAGATGAGACCAAAATGGAACTTTTTGGCCAAAATGCAAAACACTATGTGTGGTGGAAAACCAACACAGCACATCACTCTGAACACACATCCTCACTGTCACATATGGTGGGGGCCTCGCCATGCTTTGGGGGTGCTTCTCTTCAGCAGGGACAGGGAATCTGGTCAGAGTTGATGGGAAGATGGATGGAGCCAAATACAGGGCAGTCTTGTAAGAAAACCTCTTGAGTCTGCAAAAGACTTGAGACTGCGGCGGAGGTTCACCTTCCAGCAGGACAACAACCCTAAACATAAAGCCAGGGCAACAATGGGATGGTTTAAAACAAAACATATCCATGTGTTTGAATGGTCCCGTCAAAGTCCAGATCTAAATCCAATCGAGAATCTGTGGTAAGATCTGAAAACTGCTGTTCACAAACGATGTCCATCTAATCTGATGGAGCTGGAGCTTTTTTGCAAAGAAGAATGGGCAATGATTTCTAACTCTAGATGTGCAAAGCTGGTAGAGACATACCATAAAAGACTGGCAGCTGTAAATGCAGCAAAAGGTGGTTCTACAAAGTATTGACTTAGGGGGCTGAATAATTACGCACACCTCACTTTGCAGTTATTAATTTGTAAAAAATGTTTGGAATCATGTATGATTCTTGTTCCACTTCTCACGTGTACACAACTTTGTATTGGTCTTTCACATGGAATTCCAATAAAATTGATTCATGTTTGTGGCAGTAATGTGACAAAATGTGGAAAACTTCAAGGGGGCCGAATACTTTTGCAAACCACTGTATTTAGCTACAGTAGTGTTTGAATCACACCAGAAAAAAGCATGCAGAGCTAATCCGTTAAATGTGACAAAATCACCTGATCTGCTGCATGCTTGTTGAGGGTCTATAGCTAATAGTATTAAAGAGAACCTGAGGTGGGTTTGTGAAATCATATTAGGACACAAAGGCACATTCTGTATACAATGCCCAGCCTCAGTGTCCTTACAGTGTGCCCCCAGGCGCCCCCTAGGCTCTGTTGTCACCCATTTAAAAAAGCACCAGGTTAGCGACACGCAGATTGTTATTATCCTGCTATTTACCTTTGACTGTCAGTCACCGCCACTCTCCCACCTCTTGTGTAGTGCATCTCCCCGCCTGTGTCCCTTCCCTCCCCGCCTCCGTAATCTTCCTCCAATCGGCTTACGGAGGCGGAGAGGAAAGGAACAGAGGTGGGGAGCCGTGCTACACAGGAGGCTGGGCATTGTATACAGAACGTGCCTCTGTGTCCTAATATGATTTCCCAAACCCACCTCGGGTTCTCTTTAAAGGCAGAGGATCAACAGGGCTGCCGAACAACTAGTATAGTTTAAAAAGAAAGAAATTGGCAGTCTCCATATACCTCTTACTTCAGTTGTCCTTTAAATAGGGAACGTAATGGTCTTTCCAGTGATCCAGTCAAAATCTCCTGAGTGGCCCACCGCCATAGTGAAGCTTACAGAGAGGAGGAATAGTGTGGTGTGATGTCAGAGTAAATCTGCATGCAAAGCATATTGGTCAGTCATCAATTATAAAACCACTAGTGACCTTAGCCTGTTTAAAAATGGGATAGGTCTGTCACCGCATGTGCAGGTGCACCCGCTGCGTGCGTGTCCCACACATGCATGCACCCGCCGTGCGCACATCGAGCGCGCACGCACACCCCTTCCGGACCCGTCCACCCTCGGCTCTTCACAGTGTCTCTGTCCGTCCCTGCACATGCGCAGTAGTACAAAACACAGGACACACACACAGAAAGTGCAGGGACGCAGAGACACTTGACTATTATTATATAGGATAAATACATCACGTTGAAGATACTAGTTGTACAACATGTATACAACCCTCAACTCCAAAGCAATTCACTCGTACCCTTGGCTACAACCAACTTTCAAGACTCCCCTATTTTTATGGGGTACTTAGCCATCCAATGTGAAGGCTCAGAACATAGTTTCACAAAGCAAAAATCAGAAAAACAAGCACAAACACAAGTGTATGCTGCAATGTACCTCTTTAAGAAGGGACATTTTTGGGTCACCCTGTCTCCACAGTAGGGGATAGGATTCATTCTGTTAGCAATTTTCTAAATGAATCATTGCTTGCTGGAAGATTATGATTTTGTCACATTTTTCATACTATGCTAAAAGTAAAGTTTATCACATGACAGTCATTGAAAAATGTTCTGCCATAAATATTTCTATTAATCATTTCATCAAATAAATATTAAATAATGTACAAAATATATTATTGATTTTTTCTGTTCTATGCAATGGATGACTGAAATTGCTACCTTAAATAATAATGTTATATAACTGACAATTTGATAGAAACAGACGGCACAAAAAAAAAAAAAAATGAAAAAAAAAAAAAAAAAAATATATATATATATATATATATATATATATATATATATATATATTTTAACTAAAGAAGGACCAGAACTGTGTTCACTTACTCAAATAAGCTTTAAAAAGCAGCCATGCTTATCATTCATCTGTTGTCCACTTGTAAAAAATTGACTCTTTTTGAGCTTGGGCAGATCCACATTCCATTCCTATCAAAAAGGGCAAGCAGACCTTTGTATTTGATTACGTACGGTAGTCAGTTATCTTCACTTAATATTATCTTCTAACCAGTGTGGACAGTTATATGGGATGGGATGGTATCAGGACTGTAAAATCATAATATTCAATAAAAACATGTTTACCTACTTTTTATATGCCATACGGTTATCATATTTGCATCTTTTCATAAGTATTATTATTCATTTAGAAGTTATAGGTTTCCAAAAGTACAGTTTTTTTGCTTTGTGAGCTGACTTTGCATTTTATTAATAACTGGTTTTATTCATTGCTGTTTTGCAGCCAGACAAGCTTTCAGTGGCTCTCTGTCTCCAGCAGCTTCTCTGCAGTCAGAGAATGTGTCACAGTACTCACTTGGTACATTTACAGTAAGTAAACACAATATAACATTATCTGAAGTTCGGATGCGGCAGCATTTCACTGCACTCAACTTTCAAACTCTGTGTGTAACCCTTCCAGTGCTGGTCTAGTAAAAAAAAATGCTTGTTGCATATACTATGCTGTAAATAATGTTTTAGTGCAAAGAATAAATGCAGGGTTATATTCCACTTTAAGGGACCAATGGGCATCCCCAGTGGCACTTTGGTGGATGCTTTGCCAGAGCTTGATATACTTTAGTAGGGGGGCAGAGAGTGACCCCTCTGCCCCCCATTGGCTGCCCCTAGCTGGCTGGCCTCCTGCTGACATGTATAGCACCCTACCCTGACACTTTCCAGCCTCCTCGCACATGCCACACCTCCTCCCTATCGCTCACCTCTGTGAATCACCTACAACTCTGGTTCTGTACTAATGGGAAGAACCAGTAAATGCAAATTTACACTAACTTATGCATCCCTTCATTTCACTTCATTTCGTTCCCACTATTCTCCTCAAATGGCCTGGCAAATGTAATGATTATTATTATGCACAGGGGCCTTGCTATTAGCTGCCATTTACAGCATTGTCTCAATGCAATTCCACCCCTGACTTTGCTGGTAAATTTGCGTTAAAGAGAACCCGAGGTGGCCTTGTATTCCGTTAGTGGGGCACAGAGGCTGGTTGGGCACACTAACACCAGCCTCTGTTGCCCCATCGTGTGTCTCAAAGACCCCCCTGCTCGCCGCTATACCCCCACAGTGCTGGCGACATGCAGCGTGTCGCCAGCACAATGTTTACTCTAGCGCTGTCTGTCAGCGCCGCTCCGCCGCCTCCTCCGCATCGCCGCTACCCGCCCTCGTCCCTTCCCTCCCGCTGATTGGAGGGAAGGGACGAGGGCGGGTAGCGGCGATGCGGAGGAGGCGTGGGAGCGGCGCTGACAGACAGCGCTAGAGTAAACATTGTGCTGGCCACGCGCTGCGTGTCGCCAGCACTGCGGGGAGTATAGCGGCGAGCAGGGGGGTCTTTGAGACACACGATGGGGCAACAGAGGCTGGTGTTAGTGTGCCCAACCAGCCTCTGTGCCCCACTAACGTAATACAAGGCCACCTCGGGTTCTCTTTAAATGTGAAAGTTGAATTTTAAAGCAAAATATGCTCCAATACCTTGAAAAAAGTTCAGTTAACGCAAATGGGCAAATTCTATGTGAAATCAAGTTTGGAAAATTTACCTGCTCATCCCTACCTTTCAGTTGCTTCCACAAGGTTTAACTACTTCACCACTGAGGGGTTTTACCCCCTGACCACCAGAGCAATTTTCACCTTTCAGCGCTCCGTCCATTCATTCGTCTATAACTTTATTATTACTTATCACAATGAAATGAACTATATCTTGTTTTTTCCGCCACCAATTAGGCTTTCTTTAGGTGGGACATTATGCCAAGAATTATTTTATTCTAAATGTGTTTTAATGGGGAAAATAGGAAAAAATGTGGGAAAAATTATTATTTTCAGTTTTCGGCCATTATAGTTTTTAAATAATGCATGCTACTGTAATTAAAACCCATGAAATTTATTTGCCCATTATTCCCGATTATAAAACTGTTTAAATTATGTCCCTATCACAATGTTTGGCCCCAATATTTTATTTGGAAATAAAGGTGCATTTTTTTCAGTTTTACGTCCATCCCTAATTACAAGCCCGTAGTTTATAAAGTAACAGTGTTATACCCTCTTGACATAAATATTTAAAAAGTTCAGTCCCTAAGGTAACTATTTATGTTTTTTTTTTTATTGTATATATTATTTTTTTTTAAATTACAAAAAAAAAAAAATTGGGGAGTGTGGGAGGTAATGAGTTAATTTATTATGTAAAACAATTTATTTGTATGTGTAAAATGCATTAGGGTGTAGTTTACTATTTGGACACAAGATGGCCACAGTGAGTATGTTTACATGCGACCTGTAAGCGACCGGAAGGACGCTTACAGGAAGCAGTAGGAGGCTGGGAGACTCACAATGATTGCGCTGTTTCTGAAAGAAGCAGCAGATCATTGCGGGGGCTTAGATCAACAAACGGGAATGGATTTTCCCGTTCATTGATCTCCGGGCAAGCGGGCGGTGGCGTGCACGAGCGGCGGGTGCGCGCGCACGAGCGGCGGTAGCGCGGACAGCGGCGGGAGCGCGGAAGGTACGGATCTCTCCGTCCCTGGTTTTTTAGGAGGGAAAAAAGGGACGGAGAAATTCGTACCGCCGGGGGTAAAGTGGTTAAAATCAATCTTTTTCTTCCTGTTAGATTTATGCTTTATTTAATGCTTTAGACCATAGATGAAATTTGAGTTCCATCCCACTTTAATATTGATCACTTTTAGTTGATCAAATTCAAAAATAAAGAAACATCAACTCATGAGTCCCAGGTTTCAGGTGAGTTCACTGCTGCTTCTGTTCTTTGATTTTTTTTTCTACTCGATTGTCAGTTTAAAATGGCTTGCATTTCTTTCACATTACTGACAGCATGTTTGACATTAGCCAATTTTGTGGTTGGATCTTATTAATACGCACACCAGCACAATTTTGTATGCAAACGTGTATTGACAAATTGGTACAGCAATAATTCAACAATAAATACAGAAACTGCTAGCAGGGATTAGATTGGTGTACAATACATTAGCAACAACATCAATATAAAAAAAGATAAGAGAACAGAAGCAAATGTACAGCAAAAAATCCCTGTGACAATCAGAGGAGGAGGAGAGTAATGTCCATATTACCCCTACAGCAATGCTGTTTCAAGGCAAACAAGCCTCTTGTTCACGAGCAAGGCAGTCCAGCAAAGTAGCAGCAGAGCGACAGAAGCAGTCAGGGCCGGATTTGTACTTTTTACCGCCCAAGGTCAATGTCACCAGCCGCCCCCTTTCAGTATAGGTAGCGAGATGACCCCTCCCCCTTCCCTCCAGTATAGGTAGGCTGATGACCCCACCCCTCTTTCCCTCTAGTATAGGTAGCCAGATGACCCCTTACCCTCACCCTCCAATATAGATAGCCAGATGACTCCCTTAATCCCTCCCTTTCCCACTTCACCCTTTCAGTACAGCTCGCCTCCACACCACAGCAGCCATCAGTGTCACTCTGCTCGTCTCCAGTGCAGAAGCTTCTTCTTCCGCTCCCGTTTCCAATGCTGTCCAAGTCCATAGCCACCGGCCACAATGCAGATGTGCACAGAGAGCAAGATGGCTGCTGCACAGGCAGCTAGCAGCAGAGTACCGCGGTCAGGCGCTTGCCTCATCTCCCTGCATTGCAGCACTTGCAAGCTTGCAAATGCTGCACCAGTTTAGTCTGCTGCTTTGGTGCCCTTGCTCCTGTGGTGCCCTAGGCCATGGCCTAGGCGGCCTAGGCCTAAATCCGGCCCTGGAAGCAGTGATGCAAGGTGGCGTTCCTCAAAGCTCTGTGTCCGGACGTCTTGTTTAAATACTCACTCCTGATCCCTAATTATTTTTTCATAAACTTAAAACAAAATCTCCCTTTGGTTTAAATGAAGAAATAGAACTGTCAGTTAGGTGAACTGTTTATGATTGCTATTTTATGATTGTTACATAAGATTTTGCTGCTGTTTATAAGAATCGTATATATGTATATATTGGTCTTAATAAGTGTCTGTGTATGCTCTAATTTGTAGATTCTACCTACGTCAGCACCGTGAATTGCACCAGGATTAGTTTACTTTGTAACCAGGACTACGCTCCGCCTCCCACCGTACTCAGATGCGGTGTTCTCACGTTAAATGGCCGCTTTGCCCTTACAGGCAATGAAACCCACAGATCGGTTAAGGGCGGAAGCGGAAGTGACATTATGCGCACAGCGGCGATTGCCGCTGGAGCGCATACGTCACATGGGCCAGCCCCGGTGCATGTGGGCTAATTAGGGAACAGGAGTGAGTATTTAAACAAGCCATCCAGACACAGAGCTTTGAGGAACGCCGCCTTGCATCACTGCTTCTGTCGCTCTGCTGCTACTTTGCTGGACTGCCTTGCCCGTGAACAAGAGGCTTGTTTGCCTCGAAACAGCATTGCTGTAGGGGTAATATGGACATTACTCTCCTCCTCCTCTGATTGTCACAGGGATTTTTTGCTGTACATTTGCTTCCGTTGTACTCTTTTTTGATATTGATGTTGCTGCTAATGTATTGTACACCAATCTAATCGCTGCTAGCAGTTTCTGTATTTAATGTTGAATTATTGCTGTACCAATTTGTCAATATACTTTTGGATACAAAATTGTGCTGGTGTGCGTGTTACTTTTTTGAAACAATTGTATTTATTTAATACATTGCACCCAAGTTGTTAGATGTTTTCTATCTCATTATGAGCTTATGGGAGTGCAAACCTTAATATATGTATATATTTGGATCGTATTAATAAGCAGGAGAAACAATATTTCTTTCCATGATACAAAGCGATATCCTGCTGTGATAAGCAAGGCAAGCAAGTAAACAACACAAAGCCAAACCCAAGCAGTAATTTCATTATTACACTAGATTACAATAAAGCATTCATATTATTATGCACAGATGATTTTAAATCAACTGTAACTGAACTAATGCAGATGACACAAATAATTATTTACTGGGTAAAAATGTAAATATCAGTATATGAATCAGGTTTTACAATTTACTAATAATTCTCTACTCCACAGTCAATGAAAGAATGAAATAGAAATGAATTTCATGACGGTGTTTCCGAGGGAGTCCATCACTATACAGCCACAGTAAAGATGTATAAGTATCCCTGGCAACGTTACCTATTTTTCTAAACAGTTTTTTTCAGAGTGTGGGACATTTTTAAAAAAATGATGTGTGGTTCCCCCCTCTGAAGCCTCTTTAACCTCTTGTCCCCCAGGCTAGGATGTAGAGCCCTGGCCAAGAAGGGGACCCCCCCAGATACCAGCCTCCTCCCCAGGAGAAATGAATATAGGGGTACAAAGTACCCCTTACCCATTTCCACGAAAGGTTAAATGAAATAAAAACATGACAACAAGAAAAGTCCTCTATTATTCTTAATTAACCATAAATACTTCTCTACCTTTAAAAAAAAAGGTTCCCACGCCAATATCCTCGGAAATGTCCCATACCATTATCCTTTAATGTTGCGTTCTTGATTGAAGATCTCCTCGCACCCGCTGCCACATAATGCCGCTCGCTGCGCAGAGGTGAAGTATCTTTGAATTTGGCTTCAAAGCACCCATTGATCTATTACCAGACCAATGGGGATCCTTCTGATCCCCACTGGTCTGTTAATAGACCAATGGGGAGCCTTGGAGCCAAATTTAAAGATGCTTTGGTTCTAGCTACACATGGTATAGCTAGAGCTCTGTCCTTCATGGCTCCCGCTGTTCTCCACACCCACTGCACCTACAGCCCCCACCCACACTGGTACCCTGGAGCATCCATTTTTTTAAAGGTACAGGTAAGTATTTCTTTATTATTAAATAATTATGAACATTAAAGGACTTTTTGTGGTTTTGTTTTTATTTCATTTACCCTTTATGGAAACGGGTAAGGCGTATTATGCACCCCGATACTCATTTCACCTGGGGAGGGATGGGTATCGTTAAAGCGGAATGAAATCCAGCATTTCTTCTTTGCTCTAATAGATTATTTACAGCATATTATATACAACCAGCATTTTTTTACTAGAACAGCATTCAATGGGTTACACACAGGACTTGGAAGCTTCCCTGCCAGCAAAGCTGGATGCATCCAAAGTTGTAACTAATGTTATCTTGTGTTTAATTGTATCAAGTGAGGAATTTAAATAAACACTTCTCTGACAATACCAGGTCTCCTGAACAAAGTCAGACAATTTAGAAAGCATTTCTGCTTGTAAGAACATGAACAAAGCAGTTATAAATAAAATGCAAAGTCAGCTTTCAGAGCAAAAAAAGTGTACTTTGGGAACATATAATTTCTAAATGAATACTAATACTTATGCACAAAAGCAAATATGATAACCGTATTGCATACAAAAAGTAGGAAAACATGTTTTTTTTAATAATATGTCAGGGCTTTATACCGCTTTAAGAAGGGGACCCCCAGATGCCACCATGGAACCCCTCAGGGAGTTGTCACCCCCACCCCCTCTTGGGGCACCAGAGGTGGGGAAGAGCCCCTTGTTGATGGATTGGGCAAGGGCTCCGTGGGAGAGGGGGGAGCTTGGCCGTCACTCTCCTTCAGAGCCCTCCATACCATGGATCATGTTTGCTGGTAAAGCTCAGGGTGCGAAGCCCCATGCTCCGCATTCTGGCTATCCCAGCCTGCATGGGGACAAAGGGTTAAAGATGCTTGGAAGGGAGGACCCCTCGTTATTTTTTTTTTTATTTCCCACACTCTGAACAAAACAAATGTTTTAAAAAATAGTTACAGTTGCCAGGGATCCTTATACAGCCTTCAGTGCCTTGTATAATACTAGAATACTGGCTATTCTGTCAGCCCTACCTAGGGGTAGTAAACAGATAGGACATGCTGTAGGACTTGCTGTGATTATTCTGAATGAACCAGCCCATAATATATATATAGGTTGGACCATGATTGTGATCTTTGTTTTAACATATTGTGAGAAAACGCGGAAAAGCCGCCGCGAGTACTCAGAGTAAGGCGGCTAATTCCGCGTCCAACATGGCAACTTGCGCGCATGGGCCTGCATCCACTAGCCTGACGGAGCGTGGAGAAACTTCCGCATGCCCAGTGAACAAGGATTCTGCGTCCGACGCGTCGGTTTGCACGCATGGGCTTACCCTTAGCAGTATGGCTGAACGCGGGGGAACCACCGCATGCTCTGACAGCGGTGCGGCTGGCCCCGCGTTCAAACCAGCAGATACATTACAACACATGTCTGGTGTGGCTGGGACTGATAGTCCACACAGGTTCAGAAGGACACGCTGAGAGGCAGAGCCTTTATGACAGTCAGAAGGGGGTCAGCTGATCCAGCCGATCAGCTGACAATTCTATCAGGTTTCATTGGTCCAGCACTTATGGGAGGCGCCGGGAAGCGCTTGTGTATATATACTGGGTGCTGGTCATTTCTCTGGTGTCTGGCGTTGCGATCACTACATGGTAGCACTCAGACCTTGTCAGATTCTGTGATATTTTCTGTGTTATTATTCAGACTAGTTCCAGGGTGTTGATGATCAAGGAACTCACACCCAAGACTAGGGAACTGTGTTACCATTCTGTTATACTTCAGACTAGTTCCAGGGTGTTGATGATCAAGGAACTCACACCCAAGACTAGGGAACTGTATTACCATTCTGTTATACTTCAGATTAGTTCCAGGGTGTTGATGATCAAGGAGCTTACACCTAAGACTAGGCATTGTTATTATCTGTTATGACTTTCTGCTTTCCTGACCACTCTCTTGATCTCTGATTTGGTACTTCACTATTTCCGATACTCTGTTGCTGAACCCTGCTTGTCTTTAGATTCCGTATCAGTCTCCTGTCTCTGTACCTGATCTGTCTGTCTGTTGTCGACCTGGCCTGTCCGACCTCAAGAACTATCTCCCCCTTCTGGAGATAGTTCACAGACCTGTCAGTGACACTTCATCATTGGTGTCACTCACACTCTGGTCCTTCCCACTCTCAGCCTGGCTCCGCCCCTTGGGGAGCATCAGGCCATTGGAAGGAATCCGTTCTCTGAGCAGTATCTCTTACTGCCCTGTACCCCCCCCTTTACGGGGATCCTCCTCAAAGTATTACTGTTGCACCAAACACTCATATTACTCAGGTGTCCAGAGGTTAGAGATATATCTGATTATCGGTGATACTGCAGATCATCAATAATCGGGTGTATATCTGTATTCTCGGTGATACTGCAGATCACCGGTAATCAGATCCTCTCTGTGTTACACCGATTGTTACACATATACTTTTAATAGAAAAAAAATCCCATAAACATTTGTGCAGTTGTGATTCTAGCATATATGCTTATAGGTAATGTAAAGACAAAACTATTCTCTATCATTTGTCATACATCTTATGATGACAATGTATAATTTACTAATTCTACTTTTCTATGAAAAGGAGCATTTTCTATGAAAAGGAGCATTTCCTTTAGTTTATATGATTTGCCCTGCACTGCCTCTAAACTTTAACAATGTTTCAGCGCCTCTTGATTTTTTTTTTCAGCTTAAAATAGGCTTAACATCTTACAAAACTTGTTTGAAAATATTTAGTGGTATAAACTAGACATTTGTTGTACAGTTTTCATTTATTTGATCAACCAACTATGCTCCAAGTTCAATTGCTTTCTTAAATGTAAATAGTAAAAAGTAGAAACAATTAATTTCCTTCATGCTACATGTTATCTCTAGTTCTAGATCACACAGTGAATAGCTGAATTCCACTTATGTTAATATTAGAAGGAAATAAAATGCAGGAAATGTTTTATTCCCCGATAACTAAAGACAGGATCTTGTGCTTCACATTTCAGCCTGGCAGAAGAATGGAAAGAGTGATATATTAAATGTCTGCCAAAGCCTTTCCTTACTATGTAAAATGATTTGTAACCTCATTCATGATGTTGTTTTCCATACAAGTTACGTTCAAGAATTTTGGCCGCTGTATAAAGCAAAGTACAATGTAAAACACAGTAGATACATGCTTAAATGTACATGAAATCCTAAAAAACACCTTACAATAACATACAGAACCATAGCGTTCCATCAATAGCATGTTTTTGCACTCCTGCCAAGCACTGAATGAGCACCACTTCTGCCTCCTACAATACAAACATTTCTCTTTGTATTAGGAATTACAGGAACCTTTAGCAGAGCTCCCAACTGTCACTTTTTTGGAGGGACAGTCCCTCTTTGGAAACCAAATCCCTCTGTCAATCATTCTCCCTCATTCTTCATTCCATCGCACTGTCCAAGGGGCTTTGTGAAATGAAAATATTGCACGACATTTGCCAACACCTCTTAACATTTCATACCTGTAGCTGCTAATGACTCATCATTTCTGGGCCCCTCAGCTTTTATGAGGTGATGAATGCCAGTGTATGATACATTTGAAGTTTGCAAAGGACTTTGATACTATTCCCCACAGCAGTCTGGTGCAGAAGTTGAGGATACCAGAACTGGGGGAAGAATACGTCTGTTAGGATGAAGAACTGGCTAATGGACATATATTAAACAGCTGTGGTCAATGGATCATATTCAAAAATGGGTGACTGTTCGCAGTGGGGTCCCACAGGGGTCGGTACTGGGTCCAGTACTCTTCAATTTATCTTATAATGATCTAGTAGACGAAGTAGAAAGTAATGCTGCTATATTTGCAGATCTATCAACACACAGGAAGGTAGTAACATATTGCAGCAGGATCTGGATAAGATAGCTATATGGGCAAGCAGATAGCGGATTAAATTCAGTACTGAAAAAATGTAAAGTAATGCATTCTGGTTATACCAATGGTCTAGCACCATGCAAAATAAACAGGATACAGATGGCTAGTTGGTTATTATATCAAACTTTGAGAAAGACTTATGAATACTTAAATAATCATATTCAATGCCAAGCAGCTGCAGCTACAGCAAGCACAATTTAAGGATGTATTAAAACGAAAATAAATACTTGGGATGTGTGCATAATATTGCCCCTGTTGAACTCTCTTGTAAGGCCGCATCTGGAATATGGAATATGGTTCTGGAAATCACATACAGGAGGCTGCAGTTTTTGAGCAGGTGCAGAGACTAGCAACAAAATTAATCAGAGGGATGGAAGGTCTCATTTACCAGGAAAGGTTAGATAAACTGGGCCTATTTTGTCTGGAGAAAAGATGTCATAGAGGTGATCTAATTAACATGTAATCTATAAATACATCAGAGGGCAATAGTTTGGCAGATTAGCTTTTTGTCCCTAGGTTTGTGTAAAGGACAAGGGGATTTGATCTTTGAATGGAGTAGTTTTTTTTCCCCATCTATTTAGGAAAGTGTTCTTTATAGTAAGAGTGATTAAAATGTAGAATATATTACTACAGGAAGTGGCTATGGTAAATTCTATATCTGCGTTTAAAGGGGGCTTGGATGTTTTTCTTGCATTGAAGGACATCCATGACTGTAATTACTAAGTGATTCCTGGTGGTGTTGTTCCAGTGATTTTATTTGATTGCCATCTGGAGTCTAATGCCAGGCATACATGGCTCATTTTTTTTATTATCAATCGAGCTGCTGATGGCTCGATTGATAATATCCAACAGGTCCGATTGCCCGCTCAATACCCACAGGCGGACAATAGCGGGGAATCAAGCAGAAGATAAGGAAGCGCCCGCGGGGACGAGCGGGAATCGATTCAGACAGCCGTGGGGATGAGCGGGGATGCACGGAGACGCAGCAGGAGTTGATCCAGCAGCTAATCGAGCCACCTGATCACATCGTGTATTCCCAACATTAGCCTTGTAAGGGCTTTTGCATTCCTTGTGATCAACGGAGATAACTGAGATATGTCAGGGTGCACTTTAGTATTGTGCCATATAGTCTGGTTGAAAAGTGATGAGCACGAATTTCACATAATCATAATTTTGCATCGTAATTAGTGGGGCTCATCATGACCTCGTAATTACGGGTTGATTTGAGCAATTACGGCATTGGAATCATCATCCGTGATCTTCCGCGATTACGAATGGCGATTCCGAATGCATCCGTATTTCCATCTGTATTTGACCCGTAAATCCGGCTTATGAGCCGTAGGTACGGCTGTGATTATTTATATAATTAGTGGTGAATAGCAAAGCCCTTGACCATGCTAGAAACACCAAATTTGCAGGGTATGTTAAAGAGGACAGTGGGAGCAAGAGGAAAAAAAAACAAAAAGACCTTATAGTTCTTGAGAAAATTGATTTTAACCACTTTACCCCCCGCGGTACGATTTTCTCCATCCCTTTTTTCCCCCCTAAAAAACCAAGGGACGGAGAAATCCGTACCTTCCGCGCTCCCAGCGCTCGTGCACGCCGCCGCCCGCTCGCCCAGAGATCAATGAACGGGTAAATCCCTTCACGTTCGTTGATCTAAGCCCCCGCAATGATCTGCTGCTTCTTTGAGAAACAGCACGATCATTGTGATTTGCCCAGCCTCGTAGTGCTTCCTGTAAGCGTCCTTCCGGACACTTACAGGTCGCATGTAAACAAACTCACTGTGGCCATCTTGTGGCCAAATAGTAAAACTACACCCTAAAGCATTTTACATATAGAAATACATTAGTTTTACACAATAAATTAACTCATTACCTCCCACACTCCCCAATTATTTTTTTTTTGTAATTAAAAAAAAAAATACAATAAAAAAAACCATAAATAGTTACCTTAGGGACTGAACTTTTGAAATATTTATGTCAAGAGGGTATAACACTGTTACTTTATAAACTACGGGCTTGTAATTAGGGATGGATGCAAAACTGAAAAAATGCACCTTTATTTCCAAATAAAATATTGGCACCAAACATTGTGATAGGGACATAATTTAAATGTTTTTATAACCCGGACAAATGGGCAAATACATTTCATGGGTTTTAACTACAGTAGCATGCATTATTTAAAAACTATAATGGCCAAAAACTGAAAAATAATATTTTTTTCCCACATTTTTTGCTATTTTCCCATTAAAACACATTTAGAATAAAATAATTCTTGGCATAATGTCCCACCTAAAGAAATCCTAATTGGTGGTGAAAAACCAAGATATAGTTCATTTCATTGCAATAAGTAATAGTAAAGTTATAGACGAATGAATGGAAGGAGCGCTGAAAGGTGAAAATTGCTCTGGTGTTCAAGGGGTAAAACCTCTCAGTGGTGAAGTGGTTAAAGTTCTTGAGCTGAGTGTGGGAAATGTTTTAATGGCCGCCAATTTTACCCGTTAATAGCAAAGCCCCTGAACATGCTGGAAACACCAAATTTGCACAGTATGATAAGAAGGACAGTGGGAGCAAGAAGAAACAAATTCAAAAAGACCTCATTTTTTTGAGAAAATCAACGTTAAAGTTAGAGGAAAGAAGTAGCAAAGTTACTGCAGTAAAATGACTGTATTAACATGTATATAAATGTAAATGTATTTATGTTTTTATATATAATTTAGTGTTGGAGATATACCCCCTGTCCCCATGCAGGCTGGGATAGCTAGAATGCTGAGCCCCAGACGCGTGGGGCTTCGTACCATGAGCTTCTACCAGCCCACATGTTCTGTGGTATGAAGGGGCTCTGGAGGAGAGGGGCAGCCAAGCCGTCCCCGGAGCCCATTTCCAATCCATGGACAAGGGGCTCTTCCCCGCCTCTGGTGCCCCAGGAGGAAGTTGGGGCTGACAATGCCCTTGGTGGGGTTTCCTGGTAGCATCTGTGAGTCCTCTTTAAGAAAGGGACCTCCAGATACCACCCCCTCTCCAGGAGAAATGAGTATAGGGGTACATAGTAACTCTTACCCATTTCCACAAAGGGTTCAACAAAATAAAAACACAACATCAAGTAAAGTCCTTTATTAATCTTAATTAATCATGAATACTTACCTTGAAAAAAAAGTTCCCACGCCAATATCCTTGAAAATGATCCCATCCTCTATCATGCGATCTTGATTGAAGATCTCCGCCACTCCACCCTGATATTAGGGTGCTATGGGTACTCCAGGGTGATGGCATGGGTGGGCTCTATAGGTGCGGTGGGCGGGGAGGAAAGCAGGGGTCGCACAGGAGGATGGAGCAGAGCCTTGGAGCCAAAAGCATCTTTCAGTTTTGGCTCCAAGGCTCCCCATTGGTCTGTGAGACCAGGAGTATCCAATCAGACCAATCGGGTGCCTTGGAGCCAAAATGTAATTATGCTTTTTTTCTCTAGCTGTAGAGGAGTAGACAAGTGTGGAGGAGGCTTGGCCACCCCTCTCCTCCATGGACCATGCAGGCTGGTATAGCTCAGGATGCAAAGCCCCACGTGACTGCGGCTCTGCATTCTGACTATCCCAGCTTTCATGGGGGACACGGGGTTAAAGAGGCTTGGACCCTACTCATTTTTTTTTAATATTTCCCACACACTGAACATATATAAAAAAATAAAAAGAAATATGTTTATATACATGTTAATACATTATCTGTCATTTTACCGCAGTAACTTTGCTACTTCTTTCCTCTTTAACATCAATTTTTGTTCAAAAACTATAAAGTCTTTTTAAATTTTTTGCCTCTTGCTCCCACTGTCCTTCTTATCATACTATGTAAATTTGGTGTTTCTAGCATGTTTAGGGGCTTTGCTATTAACGGCTAAAGGTGGCAGCCATTAAAACATTTCCCACACTCAGCTCAAGAACTTTAAAATCGATTTTCTCTAAAACGACAAGGTGTTTTTAATTTTTTTTCCTCTTTTTCCCACTGTCCTCCTTAACATACCCTGCAAATGTGGTGTTTCTAGCATGTTCAGGGGCTTTGCTCTTCACCACTAATTATATATATAATCACAGCCGTAATTACGGCTTGTAATTACAGACACAACACAAAATTCTGACTCGTGATTGGATTCAAATCGGAACTGCGATTCTATCCATAATTTTGATAACGGTCGAATTGAAAGCACATGAAGTCAGATTCAAAAACACTCGAATTCAAAAACGGGTTCTTCCGATTAATCGTAATTCACAATTACAATAGACATTGTATACCGCTTGGATACTGACGGAT
Organism: Hyperolius riggenbachi; assembly: GCF_040937935.1. Classification (NCBI taxonomy): domain Eukaryota; kingdom Metazoa; phylum Chordata; class Amphibia; order Anura; family Hyperoliidae; genus Hyperolius; species Hyperolius riggenbachi. The sequence goes on along the minus strand of NC_090647.1, from coordinate 178,809,346 downwards.
AAAATGCAGCAGTTGCTGCTTTTGATTGGTCTATTTCCAAGTTGCATGAATTTGTTGCTTTATGAATGTTTTCTCTTTTCCTTCTTTTTCATGACATAGTGTTGTATACAAGTTGGAATAGAGTATACCTTGTAATGACAATTTAGTTGAAAAAAAAATTACAGAATAAAAAAAACCCCCAAAACTGGATTTGGTTTGCAAGTAGTATAAGAGCTTATAGTATATCAGCTGAACGGCTGCAGTAGTTACCTTATGTTTTTGAAGATTTAAAATATATTTGTGTATTGAAAAATGATCTTGGCAAAACTATTTTTTGATGTGCTAGTGCAAGTTTAAGAGTAAGCATATTCACTTTGGATAGAATCACCAAAAATCTGGAATTTGGTTTAGAGTGCTAAAAAAGTCAGACAGTTTATGTATTTCTTAAAATTAAATCACAATCCAAACCAACACAAGAGACCACATGAATTAGTCAAACAAGTTCCTGTACTATAAAAATTCAGTTACGTTTTACACTAAAACAACAGTGACCTCTAGTGGAAAACCAATGCATTACCACAGTAGAATTGTATATGTCTTAACGTTGCAAAGTGTAGGAAATTCTTTTCACAGAAGACTTGCATTGAAAATACTATTGAAACATGACTTTAAGGATCTGTTATTATTATTATTATTATTATTATTATTATTATTATTATTATTATGAGAGCAAACCTAAAATTAAGTTTTGTAGTGTTATTAAGATTTGGAATGTAATTTTCTGTTTTTTAAGAACCACTGCATACTTCCATAAAGCTGGAGTTTTATAGTATACCTGTGAATATAGAGCTACCAAGGGTGTGATGTTGATCTGCTAGGAAAACTTGTATTTATGGCCTACTGTTAATTTGTAATAGCATTTTCTATATTACTCACTTTGAGCAAGCATACAGAATAGGTGTAATGACTTTCCCTGACCTTTCATATCTGCATGCTTAGTCAATCCATTCATGTGAACAAAGGGTCAGCATGATGGCTTTCCTAGGTCTAAGAAAACAAGAAAAATAAATAAATAAATAAATAAGCGCGCTCTACTGTATACATTAAAACGTATTCCATTTATTTCTGAAATGTAGCTAATTAGCAGATCCAGTTTTCGGTACACATAAATGTTTTTAACATGCAAAGTACAATACACAAAGTACACGGCCAGCTCTGACCACTTTCTCTAAGCAGCAGAGCTAGACTGGATGTTACTTCAGTGCAAAACCACCATGGTCATTTATGTTGCGACATTGAAAAATAGCACCTGGTAAAAAGGGCACCTCATTCGTGGCAATACAAATCCTCATATTCACAGTGCTAAGTGTACAAAATGGGCACCCAGTTAAATTAATGGTTGTAATTAGTGGTTACAGCTTTATAGTGGTTCTAAATAGCGGCTTTACAGCTGCTGGGGTAAATGTAACGGTTTTAATTAGCGGTTATGACTTTACAGCGGTTCTACTTTACAGATTTTGGTTAAATTACTGCTTTATAGCCACTGTAGGTGCTATAATTAACAGTGTGGAATTCATACTTCTGGCCTGTAGATGGCACTGTGATATACTAATGTATAATTAATGCAAGTAATATATAGACTGCCCCTTCACAAGATGATACATACAACAGGGAACTTAAACATAAAGTGAAGGTTTGACAGGTCTGTAGCAAATCCAACACAGTGGCATTTTAAAATTTAGCTTTTAATTATAAGCTTAAAATAGGTCAGTGCATATAACAAATATCATAAAATTCCATGTGTAACCATATTAGATATCAAAATTATGCCGGAAGTGTGTATCAAAGCCTTTGGACTGGTCACTTCTTCAGAGGCAAAGTGATGAAGTTTTAATAGTTGTGACAACAGGTTTATGAAAACAGTATTGTACACAGTGGTGCTCAGCAAGATTTTGGATATCCGAACTACCCAGATAATCCGAACTTTTTCCACTATTCGAACTCTGAATAGCAATTCGGATATTTTTTTAAATCTGAATAGACTATCTGGGCAAACTCAGATTTCCCATTTGAAATCCGAAATCCGGGCGGATAGTTAGTTAGTTCAGATATCCGAGCAGAAACCAAAATCACCCTCAATATAAATCCCTTTTGAAGGCAACCAGGCAGAGAGAGAGAGAAAGAGAGAGAGAGAGAGAGAGAGAGAGTTTTCTATCCGGATATCCAAATCCGGCCGGATACTGAGGTCGGATGTCCGATTCGTATCCGGATTGGAAAATGTTAAACTCGGATATCCGACCCAGATCGGATATCTGGGTAACTGGATCCGAATCAGATCCAGATAGTGAAAAGTGGTATCTGAGCAGCACTGATTGTACATCCAAAATAGATATGCTTTAAGCATCCTTTTTGTCTGACCTCCAACGAGCCAAGCCAATGTGAATGGCTGACAGTGATCACAGGGTCAGGAGCCAATGAGATTGACTCCTGACCGACTCATGGAGCATTAGGTATTAGGTAGTATTTGTGTGTGTGTGTGTGTGTGTGGGGGGGGGGGAATAACTACCAATATTTTTTAGTACACCACCCGACACCCAACCTCTATGGCGCCACAACCTGTACTCATTGAGTGGATCTTTACTTTTATTAAAGGATACCAGAGCCGAAAAGGTTATTAAAAAAGGGGGGAGAAGACATATATTAGATGCAGTCCTCATGCCCAACCCTCCGATTATTCTCCTCCATTCCCCTCCTTTCTACCCTAAATTGCCACCGCAGCTCAGTCCAGGTCACCCGGGTCAGGCAGTAGTGCGGAGATGAGCACAACCAGAAGTGCTCTGTGCGTGCCCACGACGGCACAATGCCGTCATGCACAGAGCACTCTTGGTCACGTGCATCTACTTCCAAACGTGTTCCCCCATCTCTCTCCTGCGGCTGGGAGCGTTCTGCACCAGCGCAGTACGCTCAACTGGACGTGAAGCAGGGATGAGCATAAACTACGCCAGTGCGAATTTACGCATCGTAGTTCGCATCTACGCATCGTATTTCGTAGGTAAAGTTTCAAAACTACGCTTACAAGTTTAAACGTAGCAAAGTACTGTTACGCGTAGATTACGCCCACTATGCGTAGTTAACATGTGTATTGCGTAGTGAACTACGAATGTGTTACTCGCGTCTAATTTTCCGCGTGCGATTGTATACTTACAAATTTACGCATTGAAAAGGTTCCCGGAATAAGCATTTGCAAAGGAATCAATGCGTAACATTTTCTGCATATGGACATAAGCATCCGTATAAAATACGCTTCGCACTACGGTAATTGCGTATTTTAACATGTAGTCTACGAAATGCATACAAAGCGAATATTTGATTTCGAAGCCGTAGTTTGGCGAAGCGTAATTGCGTAAAACTACGCGTAGTTCCGGCGTAGCAAAGTTGGCTGACTACGACCATCCCTGAGAAGAACTGGGCTGCTAAGGGAGACTCTAAGAGGCTTTACACCGCAGCGAGGGAGCACTTGGTATGGAGGGGGCTGGAGGAAGCCACAGGTATGTATAAAACTTTTATGCCCCCTTATCTCAGGTTCACTATAAGTAAGACGTGATCTTATGCACAAATAACCTGTTTAAATATTTACTAATCTTAGAGGAATTCCACTGCTTCTTAAATTGTATAAAATGCCTTTGTGTAAAATTATTTTTTCATTAAAAGCAGTTCCATCTCCAGATCTTTACAGACGCTTGAAATTTAACAAAGTAATAAACAAATCTTTGTAGCAGCCTTGTGAACAAAACTCTCATTGTATAGATGCAGGAATGCAATCCATTGTTTCTTGATTCTATAGTTTTAATGCAATTGCTTTGTGTGCTTTTTTTTACAATGCAGTGTACCGTGTACTCTTTCTACATTCCTAACCCTTACCTATAAACTCTGCTTAATAAAGACTATCTTTATCCTTAAAGTGAACCTGAGATGAAACACCTCAGATTTTATACTTACATGGGGCTTCCTTCAGCCCCCTTAAAGGAGTACTGTAAGGGTTAAAAAAAAGAGTTAAACTCACCTGGGGCTTCTACCCCCCCGCAGGTGTCCTATGCCCGCGCTGAGACAAAACTATCCCCTGGTACCCCGCCACAGCTTGGTTCCGGTATTTGCTGCTTTAATGTGGCAAACCCCTGCACCTGCACATCCTCAGCAACGCGCATCCTCACTCCAGCTGACATTGCCGGGAGCTTCCTGCACAGGGAGCTCCCAGTGATGTCAGCAGGAGTGAGGCCGCGCAGGCATTTGCAACATTAAAATCGCAAATACCACAAGCGAGCCATGGCGAGAGACCAGGGGATTGTTTTGTCCTGGCGTGGGCACAGGACATCTGCTGGGGGCCAGTAAAAGCTCTGAGACCATGGAGAAATTGCTCCAGACAGGGAGATTTTGAAAAGGAAAGTAAGGGTCTGAAGGAAAGATTTAAAAAGCGAAGTTTCCTTGATTTTGTACTAAAAAGGCCTATGAGAGAGCTAGAGACACGGACCGAGTATCACTTTTAAATGAAAATAAAAACATGCAGAAACAAAACCCAGAGGATACTCCTAAAACCAGACTGGTGGGGACATATACGGCTCAATCTCATCAGATTTTTCAAATTTTAAAATGATACTGGCCCATCTTGCATCAAGATAAGCATATATGCAAGATTTTACCTACCTTTTCTGATAAGACAATTATCCCACCTTATCAAAGATATCACACATTATCAAGGTTAACACGCCTTATTAGAGTAGCATAGCGAGCGCTATGAACTTATGCCTGCTAATTGGCAATGGCACTCGTCCTGCCCTGAGCCAGCTCGCTATGCTACTCTGATAAGGTATGTTAACTTTGATGTCATAACTTTTGATAACGTTTGATAACTTTGATAACGTGTGATAACTTTGATTACGTGTGATATCTTTGATGAGGTGTGATATTTGTCTTATCACAGTTTAGTGAATCAAGCCCCTGGTGTGACATATAGGAGAGCAGGCAGTCTGAGGGACGATTTAGTACATAGCGAGTTTAAGAGAGGGATCTCGTGGACCCAATGCCCATTAGAACATGGTTACCACCTAAACCTACAGGCATGTTTAGATGCGGCAAATGTAAGGCCTGCAAGAATGTTCTGCAGACAAAGATTTTCAGGGATGCACATTTAAGATACTAACATTTATCAATTGTGATACAGAGAGTGTGATATATGGGGCTATATGCCCATGTAAGAAATTATATGTAGGCATGACAAACAGAGCCCTAAAGATGCGAATACTTGCGCATACTGGGTATATTCGTAATAAGAAGGACACAGCCATATCAAGACATACTGTATGAGGTCGGATCATGTTAATGATCCCTCTAATATCCAGTTCTTTGGAATCCAAAAGGTCCTAAAAATAGCAGAGGGGGAAATCATGATAGGACCCTACGACAGATTGAGGCAAAATGGATATTCCGCTTAAACTGTATGGCCCCGATTGGCCTAAATAAGGGTTTTGCATATGCATCGTTTATGGGCACCTAAGGTCTCACCGTTGTTGAGAGTAGCTGGGCTCTGCCCTCTATTTACTTTGCAGGACATCCCTTCTCTTTGTAGTATGTGGACAATGTGCATATTGACAGGTATCAATTGACTGCTTTACCCATTCTTATAAATAGTCCTGTCAGACAGGGCACCATGTGTAGCCTAGTAGCGCTCCCCTTTGACAGTCACGTCCTCCATGTAATATATATATATATATATATATTTTTCCTTCCCCCACCTCCTTTTGTTCCCCTTCTCCTGAGTCTCTCCCCTCCTCCCCTTCCCTCCCCTATACCTGCTCCAGACTGATGGATTGCCTTAACTGATAATGATAATAATCATGCTATAGGCGAGTCTATGTAAACTATACAATGCGTACACTAATAGGGAATTTGATACTCACTGGATGCCTATGCCTTTAATGTGTACTCCCCATGGAAATACTTGGGGATCAGTACTGTGTCCAGAGAATGGGGGATGTTGATAATGGAAGTGATGGGGCGATGCGCAAAAAACTGTCTGCACTATGCCTCTAGTATAAATGACCTGGCTCTGCAGATCACGCATATAGTTATGTTGATGCGGTGGTTACCGGGGAAACAGATCACATGTCCACCTTCCCCGCCTTTTTTGACGATTGAGCAGGAAAGGAACAGTGATTGCTAGGGTACATTCGGAGTGCATGATGTAATCCAGGCAGGGAGCACGCTTGGCTGTTTTTGTGCACGTTTTCTGCGCGGAGAGACTAGGAGTTGGTGTTGGTCGATGGGCTAGTTCACACTTGGTGCTTATTTTGCGTGCAGAGGAGGGGCTGCTGTTCTGCGACGTGATTCTGCACATTTTGTCAGTTGTCGCTGTTGTTTACATTGGCTGCTGTGGGAATGCATTTTTCTGCTTGGAAAAGCGCACTTGACGTGTGGAGAACGTGTGCAGAGGGACACGCGGAGGGCTGGGGACGGGTGTGTTCCCTGCCTCAGGGTTAACTCCCTAGCCTGGAAGCATTTGCAGATGAGAGATCAGCCTCCATAGATAAACGGTGGAGTTTTTTTTGTTTTTGTTTTTTTACACATACCGTGCCCCAGGGAAGTGAATAAGATACATGAGCCAGGATAATGCATAATAATATGCAGGTCTAAATGAGGAATACATCCATGGGAGGGGCCTTTTTGGGTGGGGAGGCTTTGACTCACATGGTATACAAGTCTGGTCTTACGAGTGACACTCAGCTCTACGGGGGCTGAATTGCTGACAGTGTGTTTATATGTTGGGTAGGTTTTTGTTGTTGTTTTTCATGTACTTGCACTGTAATTTTATTCACTCCTGATGAAAGCATTAAGCTGAAACATGTTGAGTCTGTTTAATTAGTGCATTTATGTTTCCCCTACACTGTCTGTAAAGTGTATGTATGGGATTGATAATCAGCATACACTCACTCTAATCAGAGTGTGTTTGTGAGCCTGTATTACACTGGAGCTCTGCATGTTTGTGTGCGTGGAGCGATATCAGAATCAGAATCAGAATCAGAATCATTTATTTCGCCAAGCATGAGCAATCATGCCCGGATATCCCCACACCACATGCTCAATTCATCCCTAGTTTATTGTAAACAAACACACACCAGTGCGTCCAATACTTGGGACACACTATGTTTTTACCTGTTTAGACTGATATATATATATATATATATATACATAAATATATATATATATATATACATATATATATATATATATATATATATATATATATTGTTACTTGTGAATAATATTGTTTTTATTCGTATTAAATAAAAGTTACATTTTAGTGCATTTAGGGGCCTATCCCTTTTTTTAGGGAATATGTATTGTGTATTGAAGCAATATGGTTGGGCCTTTTATAACACAAAATCACATTTCTTGTGGCAAAAGATATCATCAACACCAAAAATAGTTTCTTAAAAAACCCAACACCAATAGGGGTAGTAATTACAAACTAAAAGGAAAAAGGAAAACAAAAAGCTTTTAAAAGTTATTTTTCATTCAACAGATTGCAGATAATGGGCTTGATTCACTTAACCACTTGAGGACCGCCCCCAGCCGATGGGCGGCTCGCGTCATTCGTGACGCGATCAGCCGCCGGGGACTCATTCCGCCCACCGCTCGTAGTAACCCGCCGGCCGTTCGGAAGCGCCGGCAGGTTACTAGCTCCCGGATCGCCGCTGCACATATGTATAATAGGCTTTGTAATGTATACAAAGCCTATTATACTGGCTGCCTCCTGCCCTGGTGGTCCCAGTGTCCGAGGGACCACCAGGGCAGGCTGCAGCCACCCTAGTCTGCACCCAAGCACACTGATCCCCCCCCCTGCCCCCTGATCGCCCACAGCACCCCTCAGACCCCCCCCTGCCCACCCCCCAGACCACTGTTTGCACCCAGTCACCCCCCTAATCACCCATCAATCACTCCCTGTCACTATCTGTCAACGCTATTTTTTTTTTATCCCCCCCCCCTGCCCACTGCCCCCTCCTGATCACCCCCCCACCCCTCAGATTATCGCCAGACCCCCCCCCCCAGACTCCCCCCCCCGTGTACTATATGCATCTATCCCCCCTGATCACCTGTCAATCACCTGTCAATCACCCGTCAATCACCCGTCAATCACCCGTCAATCACCCCCTGTCACTGCTACCCATCAATCAGCCCCTAACCTGCCCCTTGCGGGCAATCTGATCACCCACCCACACCAATAGATCGCCCGCAGATCCGACATCAGATCACCTCCCAAGTGCAGTGTTTACATCTCTTCTCTCCTCTAAACACCCACTAATTACCCATCAATCACCCATCAATCACCCCCTATCACCACCTGTCACTGTTACCCATCAGATTAGACCCTAATCTACCCCTTGCGGGCACCCAATCACCCGCCCACACGCTCAGATTGCCCTCAGACCCCCCCTTATCAATTCGCCAGTGCAATATTTACATCTGTTATTCCCTGTAATAACCCACTGATCACCTGTCAATCACCTATCAATCACCCCCTGTCACTGCCACCCATCAATCACCCCCTGTCACTGCCACCAATCAATCAGCCCCTAACCTGCCCCTTGCGGGCAATCTGATCACCCACCCACACCAATAGATCGCCCGCAGATCCGACATCAGATCACCTCCCAAGTGCAGTGTATACATCTCTTCTCTCCTCTAAACACCCACTAATTACCCATCAATCACCCCCTATCACCACCTGTCACTGTTACCCATCAGATTAGACCCTAATCTTCCCCTTGCGGGCACCCAATCACCCGCCCACACGCTCAGATTGCCCTCAGACCCCCCCTTATCAATTCGCCAGTGCAATATTTACATCTGTTATTCCCTGTAATAACCCACTGATCACCTGTCAATCACCTATCAATCACCCCCTGTCACTGCCACCCATCAATCACCCCCTGTCACTGCCACCCATCAATCAGCCCCTAACCTGCCCCTTGCGGGCAATCTGATCACCCACCCACACCAATAGATCGCCCGCAGATCCGACATCAGATCACCTCCCAAGTGCAGTGTTTACATCTCTTCTCTCCTCTAAACACCCACTAATTACCCATCAATCACCCCCTATCACCACCTGTCACTGTTACCCATCAGATTAGACCCTAATCTGCCCCTTGCGGGCACCCAATCACCCGCCCACACGCTCAGATTGCCCTCAGACCCCCCCTTATCAATTCGCCAGTGCAATATTTACATCTGTTATTCCCTGTAATAACCCACTGATCACCTGTCAATCACCTATCAATCACCCCCTGTCACTGCCACCCATCAATCACCCCCTGTCACTGCCACCCATCAATCAGCCCCTAACCTGCCCCTTGCGGGCAATCTGATCACCCACCCACACCAATAGATCGCCCGCAGATCCGACATCAGATCACCTCCCAAGTGCAGTGTTTACATCTCTTCTCTCCTCTAAACACCCACTAATTACCCATCAATCACCCCCTATCACCACCTGTCACGGTTACCCATCAGATTAGACCCTAATCTGCCCCTTGCGGGCACCCAATCACCCGCCCACACCTCAGAACGTCCTCAGACCCCAGCCCTGATCACCTCGCTAGTGCATTGCTTGCATCTATTTCCCTCCTCTAATCACACCTTGAGACACCCATCAATCACCTCCTGTCACCCCCTAGCACACCTACCCATCAGATCAGGCCCTAATTTGCCCTGTGTGGGCTCCTGATCACTCGGCCAAACCCTCAGATCCCCCTCAGACCCCCTTCCGATCACCTCCCCAGTGCATTGATTGCATCTATTTTCCCCTTTAACCGCCCCCTGAGACACCCATCAATCACCTCCTGTCACCCCCCTAGCACTCCTATCCATCAGATCAGGCCCAAAACATCCTGTCATCTAAGAGGCCACCCTGCTTATGACCGGTTCCACAAAATTTGCCCCCTCATAGACCACCTGTCATCAAAATTTGCAGATGCTTATACCCCTGAACAGTCATTTTGAGAAATTTGGTTTCCAGACTACTCACAGTTTTGGGCCCGTAAAATGCCAGGGCAGTATAGGAACCCCACAAGTGACCCCATTTTAGAAAGTAGACACCCCAAGGTATTCTGTTAGGTGTATGATGAGTTCATAGAAGATTTTATTTTTTGTCAAAAGTTAGCGGAAATTGGATTTTTATTGTTTTTTTCACAAAGTGTCATTTTTCACTAACTTGTGACAAAAAATAAAATCTTCTATGAACTCACCATACCCCTAACGGAATACCTTGGGGTGTCTTCTTTCTAAAATGGGGTCACTTGTGGGGTTCCTATACTGCCCTGGCATTTTAGGGGCCCTAAACCGTGAGGAGTAGTCTAGAAAACAAATGCCTCAAAATGACCTGTGAATAGGACGTTGGGCCCCTTAGCGCACCTAGGCTGCAAAAAAGTGTCACACATGTGGTATCGCCATACTCAGGAGAAGTAGTATAATGTGTTTTGTGGTGTATTTTTACACATACCCATGCTGGGTGGGAGAAATCTCTCTGTAAATGGACAATTGTGTGTAAAAAAAATCAAAAATGTGTCATTTACAGAGATATTTCTCCCACCCAGCATGGTTATATGTAAAAATACACCACAAAACACATTATACTACTTCTTCTGAGTACGGCGAAACCACATGTGTGACACTTTTTTGCAGCCTAACTGTGCTAAGGGGCCCAAAGTCCAATGAGTACCTTTAGGATTTCACAGGTCATTTTGAGACATTTGGGTTCAAGACTACTCCTCACGGTTTAGGGCCCCTAAAATGCCAGGGCAGTATAGGAACCCCACAAGTGACCCCATTTTAGAAAGAAGACACCCCAAGGTATTCTGTTAGGTGTATGATGAATTCATAGAAGATTTTATTTTTTGTCACAAGTTAGCGGAAATTGATATGTATTGTTTTTTTTTTCACAAAGTGTCATTTTCCGCTAACTTGTGACAAAAAAAAAATCTTCTATGAACTCACCATACTCCTAACAGAATACCTTGGGGTGTCTTCTTTCTAAAATGTGGTCACTTGTGGGGTTCCTATACTGCCCTGGCATTTTAGGGGCCCTAAACCGTGAGCAGTAGTCTAGAATCCTAATGCCTCAAAATGACCTGTGAATAGGACGTTAGGCCCCTTAGCGCACCTAGGTTGCAAAAAAGTGTCACACATGTGGTATCTCCGTACTCAGAAGAAGTAGTATATTGTGTTTTGGGGTGTATTTTTACACATACCCATGCTGGGTGGGAGAAATCTCTCTGTAAATGGACAATTGTGTGTAAAAAAAATCAAACAATTGTCATTTACAGAGATATTTCTCCCACCCAGCATGGGTATGTGTAAAAATACACCCCAAAACACATTATACTACTTCTCCTGAGTACGGCGGTACCACATGTGTGGCACTTTTTTGCACCCTAAGTGCGCTAAAAGGCCCAAAGTCCAATGAGTACCTTTAGGATTTCACAGGTCATTTTGCGACATTTGGTTTCAAGACTACTCCTCACGGTTTAGGGCCCCTGAAATGCCAGGGCAGTATAGGAACCCCACAAATGACCCCATTTTAGAAAGAAGACACCCCAAGGTATTCCGTTAGGAGTATGGTGAGTTCATAGAAGATTTTATTTTTTGTCACAAGTTAGCGGAAAATGACACTTTGTGAAAAAAAACAATTAAAATCAATTTCCGCTAACTTGTGACAAAAAAATAAAATCTTCTATGAACTCACCATCCTCCTAACGGAATACCTTGGGGTGTCTTCTTTCTAAAATGGGGTAATTTGTGGGGTTCCTATACTGTCCTGGCATTTTAGGGGCCCTAAACCGTGAGGAGTAGTCTTGAAACAAAATTTCTCAAAATGACCTGTGAAATCCTAAAGGTAGTCATTGAACTTTGGGCCCCTTAGCGCAGTTAGGGTGCAAAAAAGTGCCACACATGTGGTATCGCCGTACTCAGGAGAAGTAGTATAATGTGTTTTGGGGTGTATTTTTCCACATACCCATGCTGAGTGGGAGAAATATCTCTATAAATAGACAATTGTGTGTAAAAAAAATTAAACAATTGTCATTTACGGAGATATTTCTCCCACCCAGCATGGGTATGTGTAAAAATACACCCCAAAACACATTATACTACTTCTCCTGAGTACGGCAATACCACATGTGTGGCACTTTTTTGCAGCCTAACTGCGCTAAGGGGCCAAAAGTCCAATGAGCATCTTTAGGCTTTACAGGGGTGCTTACAATTAGGCACCCCCCAAAATGCCAGGACAGTGAACACACCCCACAAATGACCCCATTTTGGAAAGTAGACACTTCAAGGTATTCAGAGAGGAGCATAGTGAGTCTGTGGCAGATTTCATTTTTTTTTTGTCGCAAGTTAGAAGAAATGGAAACTTTTTTTTTTTCTTTTTTTTGTCAGAAAGTGTCATTTTCCGCTAACTTGTGACAAAAAATAAAATCTTCTATCAACTCACCATGCCTCTCACTGAATACTTTGGGATGTCTTCTTTCCAAAATGGGGTCATTTGGGCGGTATTTGTACTATCCTGGAATTTTAGCCCCTCATGAAACCTGACAGGTGCGCAGAAAAGTCAGAGATGCTTGAAAATGGGAAAATTCACTTTTGGCACCATAGTTTGTAAACGCTATAACTTTTAACCAATCCAATAAATATACACTGAATGGTTTTTTTTTATCAAAGACATGTAGCAAAATAACTTTCGCGCTCAAATGTATAGGAAATTTTACTTTATTTGAAAAATGTCAGCACAGCAAGTTAAAAAAGTCAATTTTTTTGCCAAAATTCATGTCGTTTTTGATGAATATAATAAAAACTAAAACTCGCAGCAGCAATCAAATAGCAGCAAAAGAAAGCTGTATTAGTGACAAGAAAAGGGGGTAAAATTCCTTTAGGTGGTAGGTTGTATGACCGAGCAATAAACCGTGAAAGCTGCAGTGGTCTGAATGGAGAAAAAGGCTCTGGTCCTTAAGGGGCGAAAAGACTGTGGTCCTGAAGTGGTTAAGCATGCTAAGTGTTAGCACGCCAGTAAAAAAACAGTTAGCACGTGCAAACTGGCTTTGTGCTAATATGCGTGTAAAGTTAAGCGCTGCGTGCGTAAAGTTTTGCTCGCTCTGCTTCACGTGCAAAATCAGCCGCTTCAGGTGCTAAGTAGCGTGATAAGCATACTTTGCACGTGAAGAGGTGCGCGCAAAACCTTACGCTCGCAAACTTTTACGCACGCTAAAATAGCATGCGATCAGTAACAGTTTTGCCGTGAAAACTACTTAGCACCCTAGTTTGCACGTGCAAAGCTTTTAGGCGTGCTAACTGTGTTAGCACGCTTTAGTGAATCAAGCCCGATGACTATCTATATTAATTATTATGCAACTGCTATAGTAATGTAGAGGACATTATATTTGCAGGGCAGAACATCTCCTAAAATGTCATTTAAACCAGCTCACTGAAGACACCCGTTCAACAAAAAGACACATCACTCCCAGGGGTGTAACAATAGACCCTGCAAGGGATGCAGCCGCAGGGGGCCCAGAAGCCCCAAGGGGTCCCACGGGGGTAGCAGTTTATTTTTTCCTGTCCTGAGAGACTGACAGCTATGGGCACAGAGAGAAAAAGCTTTCTGCTCTCTGCACAATTGTTCTAATGACTGCATCTGCTCAGCCACTGATAACAAATCATACAGAGTTTTGCAGACAAAGATTTGTAGACAGTCCCGATTCAGTGTGCAGTGGGCTCATGTGTACAGCGCCCAGCCCCCTCCACCCCCTCCCCAAGTGCTGTGTATTGTAGTGATGCTGGAGGAGTCTGCAGAGCCAGTCCTGCTCCATCAGAGGTGGACAGAGTGAGTGTAATACGCTGAGGCTGGGAGCACACTTGTCTGTCAGTTCCCTGTATGCATTTTCTTCACACCATGTGTGTCTGTATGTGTGAAAACATGCACTTTTTATCACAGAAGCTAATGTAATTGATAGAGAAAATGTGTGCAGTGCTTCGCTGCTGTCTGTGTTTATTTGCATGGGGAAAACACATTGGAGTGTGCACTAGCCAACTGAATAACATTGGTTCTCAGTTTATCTGTGCAGAAAGCGAGGAGGGGGGGCCCATCCAACATTTTGCAGGGGGGACCAGTGATTTCTAGTTATGCCCTTGATCACTCCAATACATTAACATGCATGGTTTCATACTAAAAAAAGTAATAATACTGGCTATAACTGCAAGGATAACTGCATGTAAGTAAATGTATATAGTAAATACTTTTTCTGCAATCACTGTATGAATTTGTCAATTTTAAAATGCTAATGTACTATAAAGGCAATCTATGTGGTAAAGGTGAAATAACATGAATTACAGATATCTTTACTTTAGTTTTGCATGACCTCTTGTGGATTTCTATAGGTACTACATAATAAAAGGTTTTACTGATTATACTGTATCAAATGCTTTTTTATGAGTTCATTATTACTGATAATACTTTTGATGTGGAAGATTCCTAAATATTGCTAAATACTGACTGTTTTGAATTTAGCATTATGGTTACCATATTTTGATGTTGAATTTAATACCAAAATAATAAAAAAAAAAACATTTGTTATAGCTGTGTTTATATTTTCTAACCTGCTGAAAAATTACCCAGAACATTCTGACGTACTTCCACTGTTTCATTTTGCAGCTTTTAAAAGGTTGGCTGTAGAGCCAAAATATTTTATTGGCAGTTTTAGGCCCGGTTCACACTTGCGGTGGCCCTCCGGAATCGCCGTGCCGGAGCCGCACCGCCTGCAGAACGGACGGAACGGACGCACGGCATAGCAATTAAAGCCTATGCGTCCGTTCACATGGGTCCGTTCTGCAGAACCAGAGCCGGACCGGATCCGGGCCGGATCCGGACTCCGGCCTCCGTTCCAACATGCGCTATTTTTTCATCCGGCCCCTCCGGCAGCCGTATCCGGGGCGGAGCCGGACTGCACCATCCGGCCAATACAAACAAATGGGAACCGGAGGCCGCACAACACACTGGCTGAGAAATCCGGATGTTCTACCCCACTTCCTATGCGGATTTTTGCGGCGATATTGGCTGGGGACACATGGGCAAGCATTTTGGAGTGGAGCAGCACGAGCTGGAGGTGTTGGCAGGATGTTGGCAGCATGTCGGAGGTGGAGGTGAGTGCTAAACAGCAGAGGGCCTGATTCCACAGGTCCCCCTTCTGCTGACCTCCCAGACCCCAACATTTTTTTTTTTTTTTACGTTAACTTTGCCAAACGGATCCGGATCGCATCCTGATTACCACCTGATGCAACCTGACCGGATCCGGATCAGAACCGTACGGTTCCGATCCGGATCCAGTCCGGATCCGGTCAGGTCATCCGGTCCGTTTGGCAAACAACCGCTAATGTGAACCGGGCCTAACTCTTTACTTTACTTCCCTCCATTTTATTCTTTGTGATATTTTCACAAGTACAGGATGTGATAAAAGTCTCCTTAATAGAGATACGGATAGCATCACACATGTCTTAGATAAATATATATATTCATCTGCTCTGTCACTTTTAATCCACCATTCTTGTCGCCTGCAGTCACCAGGTGTTCAGCAAGAAATGTGGCCACCACCAGGGTGTTTTGAAACTGAGCCTATGTTGTGTTTTTTATGCCCTGGTGGTGGCTACATTTCTTGACGAGCACCTGGTGCCTGCAGGTGACAACAGTTGAGAAATTAAAGTGACAGTGCCTAGGAATATATTTATTTATCTTTCATTTCCATTGTGGATCGGAAACCTCTGGCAGCAGTTATTGTTCCGTTAAGCACTCATATCGTCTATTTTCCTCACAAATGTCTTAACACTTTTCTTTTTACTGATGTTTGTCCCCATTGGCAAAATTGTCTCTTACTTTGGGGTTGATTCAGCATATTTCTTTGATTCCATAACTGCTTGATTCACACTTGCCTTTACGTATATTAATGGTGTTTCACATGGACCAGCTTGCTGTGGAAGAAGTAGGGAGGGGAACAATGTGCTCACCTGCAAAGAGCCAATGACTGTGTTCCATTAGGACAGAAATATGTGCACATATGTACCCTTCGTGTTACCCATCAGGCTTGAGTTTAATCCTGAGGGCTGTACAGATGCATTGCTCTGCTATGGTACATTGTTGTGTGTTGTTGCATTCGGAAGGAGAGGGGAAAAGGGGGGGGAGGTGGTTGCAACTTGCATGGCATACAATAGTGTGCCCTCCGTTGGGAGTGGTAAAGAGGGGAACAATGGCTCTGGATTTTTTTTTTAGTGACACGCTGAGGTGGCTGTACACACTTTAGCTCTTCATTCTACTGAGTTTAATCTAGGATATGTATGATTTTTTGGAACCTCTGCTTAGCCCATAAAACCATTGTGTCACCTGTGCCTAACCTTAGAAATTCCTCCCTAGTTTCAGCAAGCACTTTTAAGTCTTAACAATCCTCTCACCATCCCCCTCTTACTAGTGTTCTTAACTTTTTATTAACTCCTTTTTTCCCACTTTTACATATCTTAACTTTCCCCCCTCTGTTCTCTCTTCTATTTTAATACTAAGATTTGTAAAAAAAAAAAAAAAAAAAAAAAACCTGGATGCTGTACCTTGCCCTAGATGAGGATTGGAGCCATGTCTGGGAGGTGAGAAGTGCTGCATAGCAACAAAGTAACTATGTGGACTCCATTAAATAGCACAACACTAGAAACAGTGCCATTTTTAGGCACAGCCATTTTGGGCCTGCACTAAGAGCACCGCCAGGTTCAAAGGGCACACTCTAGGCCCTTACGTGCTTCTGTGGTGTAGCCAGCTGCATACTCCTCCCCTCCCTGCATGGTATTGGTTAACATAGCCAGCCATTTACAGAGGAGGATCTGATGCTTCTGCATGATGAAGCCCCATCCCCTTAACCTTCCTGGCGGTAAGCCCGAGCTGAGCTCGGGCTATGCCGCCGGAAGGCACCGCTCAGGCCCCGCTGGGCCGATTTGCATAATTTTTTTTTTGCTGCACGCAGCTATCACTTTGCTAGCTGCGTGCAGTGCCCGATCGCCGCCGCTACCCGCCGATCCGCCGCTATCCATCGCACCGCAGCCGCCCCCCCCCCAGACCCCGTGCGCTGCCTAGCCAATCAGTGCCAGGCAGCTCTATGGGGTGGATAGGAATCCCCTTTGACGTCACGACGTCGATGACGTCGGTGACGGCATCCCGCCCCGTCGCCATGGCGATGGGGGAAGCCCTCCAGGAGATCCCGTTCTTTGAACGGGATCTCCTGATCGCCGATCGCCGGCGGCGATCGGAGGGGCTGGGGGGATGCCGCTGAGCAGCGGCTATCATGTAGCGAGACTTTGTCTCGCTACATGAAAAAAAAAAATTTATAAAAAAAAGATTTGCTGCCCCCTGGCGATTTTTTAGCAAACCGCCAGGAGGGTTAAACATGCAGCCAAAGCAACCTCATTGGCTGGTTGTTTTACTTAGAGGTGTTGGTGGTGGAGGTGGGGGAAGGAGGGATGTAGGATATCCACAGGAAATCATTTTTAAGGAACACATATTCTATCATTTATTTCAGCACATGTGGCCCCAATGAATTACATGGAAACTGAATTTGTGCTTTTCTCCATTTATTTTAGCCTCCCTATTACATCCCAACACCCACATTTGATACATTTTGGGATGTTAGTCCTCCTTTCAGTAAGTCCAATATTTGAAGAATGGGTGCACACACAGACTTTTAGGCCTCTTTGCCTGCTGCCTGTCCTGATCCCTGGCTTGTTACCCGTTCTGCCTGTCTGCTGCCTGCCCTGACCTTTGGCCTGTTACAAGTTCTGCTTGTTTGCTGCCTGCCTTATGACCTCTGGCTTGTCCTGAACTACGTTTTTATACTTCCCACTGTTGGACTTGGTTGTTCTCTCTGCCTCCAGTGGGCGATCCTGGGGGGCATGACCTGGTAACCACTTGCAGCAAAGTAGTCCGCTGCCCACTAGGGGTAGCAGCACATCGTCCCTTGCAGGGCACTCTGGTGAAGACCAAAGTGGTTACTTAGATTGCGCCCTCCGCAACTATAGGTGTCAGGGTTCCCTCCTACACTGTGCCCAGCCTCTCTTGCCTCTGCCTCTGCCCGACCCTGGGGTTAACCGCTACCTGTCCATTATCTTAACAGCAAGTAAAAGCCATAAGGGAGTCCTTGGGATGTGCTCCACCCTTGCCTACTATGGAAGCACTATGTAATATGGTGGCTGATCTTCAGATTGCCGTACAGCAAGCTTGTCAAGGTGACGCTCTGCTGGAGGGGCGTGTTCAGATGCTGTCTTCTAATCCGACTTTGACTCCATCTCCACCAGCACCAGTACCAGTACCAGAGCCAAAGATTCCATTGCCTGATCACTTCCCTGGAGATCGCAGTAAGTTCCAACAGTTCCACAGCTCTTGCCTGCTGTACTTTTCTCTGAAACCTTGTAGCTTTGATAGTGAAGAAGTTTGAGTTTATTTATTTATTTAAGTATTTATATAGCACTGACATATTATGCAGCGCTGTACAGAGTATATATAGTCTTGTCACTAACTGTCCCTCAGAGGGCCTCACAATCTAGTCCATACCGTAGTCATATGTCTATGTATGTATTGTGTAGTGCATATATCATAGTCTAGCGCCGATTTACGGGGAAGCTAATTAACTTATCTGTATGTTATTGGGATGTGGGAGGAAACCAGAGTGCTTGGAGGAAACCCACACAGACATGGGGAGAACATACAAACGCCTTGCAGATGTTGACCTGGCTGGGATTTGAACCGGGGACTGAGTGCTGCAAGGCAAGAGCGCAAACCACTATGCCACCATGCTGCCCGCCACCATTAGTACCATTATCTCTCTACTCCCAAATGAACCACAGCCCTGGGCACTTCGTCTCAGAGAACCGCAAAGTGAGCATCTGGCTACTACTGATGCTCTTTTTAAAGCCTAAGCAGAGATCTATGATGATCCACAGCTATCTACATCCACTGAAACTGCTCTTACAAAATCTTCAGCAAGGAAAGAGACCAGTAGAAGATTATGTGACAAAATTTTGTAAATGGAGTATAGAGACTGATTGGAATGATGCTGCACTTAAACATCAATTCCATTTAGGCCTGTCGGAGCAGCTAAGGATGAGTTGGCTCATGTTGGGGTTACTGCTAAACTCCCTGAACTTATATCTTTGGTCAACCAGATTGACAGATGACTCCAGAAGCGCAGACTAGAAAAATCTGGCCTAGTTTTTTCTGTGTGGTGTCCTGCTCTGGCCTCCTTTGCACCTTCTACTGCTTCTCCTGTGGCAACTTCCACTAACTCAGTTCACAATTTTCCTGATGAACCTGAACCAATGCAAATTGGCCTGGCTCTACCAGCTCTATCGTCAGAAGAATGACAATGTAGACATCAGGCCAATCTCTGCCTATACTGTGGAGCTTCCAGGCACTTTCTACGAACTTGTCCTGTAAGACCTACTGGTGAGGAAGACTTTAGCTGCTTACATCTCTCTTACTTTTACAGGCCCCAGGAATAACAATTAACATTGATGCTATCATACACTCTGGAGCATGTAGTTGCTTCATCGATTCCAACTTGGCCCGTCAGTTACTACTTCCTCTAAGAAATAAAGCCAAGGTTCTCAGCATCTGTTTAGCTGATGGTTCCAAAATTAAAGATGAGCCAATTTGTCAAGAGACTGTTCCATTTTTTGTTTCTTGTGCTCCTTCCAAATATATCACCTTCGATTTCATTCCATCTACTCTGTATCCAATTATCCTCAGAATACATTGGCTGCAAGCTCACAACCCAGTGATCGACTGGCATACTGGAAAGATCTCCTTCCCATCTCAATATTGTCTTCAAGTCTGTTTTGCTGCTTCCGGTTCAGTATCATGTATTAAAAAAGAGACTCTTGAACTTATACCTCCAGCTTATAGAGACTTTGCCGGTGTTTTTCATTATTGAGGGGCTGATAAGCTCCCACCTCACAAAATTTATGATTGTCCCATTGATCTACTCTCATGTGCTGAAGTACCATTTGGGCGTATATACCCTCTATCTGAACCTGAACAAACTGCACTTTAAACCTATATTGAAGAAAATTTCAAGAAAGGTTTTATCCGTCCTTCCACTTTACCAGCAGAAGCAGTGATATTCTTTGTGGAAAAAAAAGATCACTCTCAATTCCTGCATAGACTTTAGAGATCTGAACAAAATCACAGTTAAAAACTGTTATCCTCTCCCTCTCTTCATAGAACTCTTTCAGAGACTTAGATCTGCTCAAATATTTTCAAAACTTGACCTTCGTGGAGCTTACAATCTAATCCACATTAGAGAGTGAGATGAGTGGAAAACTGCTTGTTGCACCTGATACGGTCATTTTGAGTTCTTAGTAATGCCTTTTGGACAATGCAACGCCCCGGCCACGTTCCAACATTTTGTAAATAATATTTTTTGAGATATTATTGATCAGTTAGTTGCAGTATACCTGAATGACATTCTTAACTTTTCCAACTCCGTTGCTGAACATAGACAACATGTGAGAAGTGTTTTATCGTGACTGCACACTCATGGTCTGTATGCTAAACCTGAAAAATGTGACTTTGATAAGGATACCGTTCACTTTTTAGGTCTTGTGATCACAGCAGGAGGCGTGACCATGGATCTCAAGAAACTTTCTGCTATAACTGATTGGCCAGCTCCAGTAGACCGTAAGGGGGTGCAACGTTTCATTGGCTTCACTAACTTGTATCGAAGATTCATTAAATACTTTTTTTGCTATAGTCTCTTCTCTAACAAGACTCACCAAGGTTCGTCTTCCTTTTGTATGGGATAAGGAGGCGCAAGATGCTTTTGATAAGTTAAAAGGCACCTATCTTAGTACATCCTAACCTTGCCTTACCATTTGTAGTGGAGGTTGACTCTTCAGAAAATGCTTTAGGGGCAGTTCTATCACAACACACTGGTCCTGATTCAGTTCCTCATCCTGTTGCTTTCTTCTCTTGTAAACTAACTGACTCCTGCTGAAAAGAATTATGATGTAGCTGACCGTGAATTATTAGTCATTAAGTCTGCTCTTGAGGAATGACGATATTTCCTGGAAGGTGCCGATAATCCAATTCTGGTACTGACCAACCTTAAAAATCTAGAATACCTATGATCTGAAAGGGGCTTCCAAAAACGATACTCCCAGCAATGATCTTGACTTATCGTTTAACCACATGAGGACTGCAGCGTTAAACCCTCCCTAAAGACCAGGCCATTTTTTGGTGGGTTGTGATGGCTCCCAGGAGTGTTTGGTTATTTGTTATTATTTGTTATAAATATTTATTTTATACTTTTTGTAATAAATTTACTTTTTAAAAATTATTTTTATAATTTACTCTCCCTCCCTCTCATAGCCAGCCTATGACAGCGATCGGCGGTCATAGGCTTCAGCCAATGAGAGCTGATTGCTCTCATGTGTCCCAGGGGGACAGCCGTTTCACGCGGCTGTTACCCAGTACAGCGCTGCCTTAGATCACAGTCCTGTACAGTGATAAAAGATGGCGGTTTTAGCTGTCTAATAGCCTCCCATCAGCGATCGTCGCTGGGAGACTGAAGGCAGAGGGAAGCTCCGTTATCCAAGCGGACATGCGTACGCATCGGCACACGCAATCTCCTGAATTGTCCGCCCCCAGGACCTTGCACCGCTCTGTGTTAGGCGGTCCTGGGGCTGCTGCCAAGTGCCAAGTCCACGCCAATTGGCATGGAGCGGTCTTTAAGTGGTTAAAGAAGGTGTTTTTGTCCACAAAAAGAAAGTCTTTGTACCAGAGCAAGTCAGACTTTCAGTTATTACAAAGAAACTTCTGGTGGCCTAAAATGTCTCTGGACTGTACACAGTATGTTGTTTCCTGCTCCATTTGTGCTCGCTGTAAGGCTTCTAGAGAGAAACCATGGGGCTTATTAAATCCTTTACCCACTCTCTCCCGCCCTTGGGGGATGTTATCTGTAGCCTTTATTGTGGAATTATCCTTATCCAATGGTTTCAACTCTATTTTTGTAATTGTTGATCTTGTACCAAAATGAGTCATTTTGTCCTCATGAAAGGAACTCCATCAGCTTTAGAAACTGCTGAAGTGTTCATTAGAGAAGGGTCTGCCTCCATTGTCTTCCAGATAATATTGTCTCTGGTAGGGGTGTTCAATTCACTTCAAAGATCTGGAAATTAGTATGCAAACTCCTTAATATCCATGTATCTCTATCATCTGGTTATCATCCCCAGTCCAATGTGCAGACTGAGAGGACTAACCAGACATCAGTATCTAAGATGTTTTGCTACTGCCTATCAAGAAAACTGGTCTTCTCTTCTACCTACAGCTGAAATTTCTTACAATAATTCTGTCCACTCTGCCACCAAACAAACTCCTTTTTTTCCAACTATGGATTTCATCCTGTAGCTGTACCTAATCTTCTGCCTGAATCTCTGGTTCCTTCTCTACCACAAAGATTATCTTTTTTGACTAATAATACTAAAACCATTATTGAGTTACTCTCACAGGCTCAGGCTAGAGCCAAAGTTACAGACAAATTTAGAAGGGCTTATCCTCAATTTAAGACCGGGGACTTAGTTTGGTTATCTACTGCTAATCTGAGGTTGTTATGTCCTTCCAAAAAGCTAAATCCTAGATTTGTGGGTCCTTATCCTGTCAAGAGGGTAATCAATGCTGTGGCAGTGGAACTTGAGTTACCTGATACGTTTAAGGTCCATCCTGTCTTCCATGTATCCTGTCTTAAAGCTCATGTTAAAGATCCTTTTTCCAGTCGGCAGCTACCTCCTCCTCCACCTGTAGAGATTGACGGATTGGAGGAATTTGAAATTGAGGCAGTTCTGGATTCTAAGATTACAAGACGTCGGTTGTATTATTTGAATAAGTGGAAAGGATATGGGGTTGAGGAAAATTCTTGGAAGCCGGTCACTGGCAATTCATGCTGATAAATTGATTAGTGAATTTCATAGTAAATTCCCTGACAAACCAAATCCTAGGGGCATCCAGAGGCTTCCCCTGGGGAGAGTCAATGTTATGATACCTGTCCTCGGCATGCCCTGACCTTTGGCCTGTTACCCGTTCTGCTTATTTGCTGCCTGCCTTACGACCTCTGGCTTATCCTGGACTACGCTTTGATACTTCCCACTGTTGGATTTGGTAGTTCTCTCTGCCTCCGGTGGCGCGATCCTGGGGGCTGCGGCCTGGTAACCACTTGCAGCAAAGTAGTCCGCTGCCCACTAGGCCCATCGTCTCTTGCGGGGTACTCTGGTGAAGACCAAAGTGGTTGCTTAGACTCCGTGCCCTGGGAGAGCCCACGCTAACCATCGGTGTCATGGTCAACAGCTACCTGCCTATTATCGTAACAGTGTTTTTTCCTCTGGATATAAAACAATCCAGACTATAAGATGCACCTAGGTTTAGTGGGCAAAAAACAGGGAAAAAATGAATATACTAAACCTGGTGTCTTCGTGGTCCAGGAGCATCTTGTAAATGTTCTCCCCCACTTATTGTATCCCCCTTGTACCTTACGTGTCCTTCATTTGTCCTCCTGTGATCTCTATGTGTCCTCCTGCTGGTCCCCCATGTGTCTTCCTCTGTCCTCTTCTGTCTCCCATGCCACCTCTGCTCCCTCTGTGTTCTTCTCCACTCCCCCTGAATAAATGAAAGCAGCGGCAGCACAGATCACCTAATCCATTGGAGCCTGCAGAGATCAGAGACCTCTCCTCTCCCTCAATGCTCCCCGAGTGCCAGCTTCTGCTGATGATATTTATTCAGAGGAAGAAGAGAGAAAATGGGGCGATTGGAGGAGACATTAGGACAATATAGGGAGTCCCTAACATCATGGTGTGTCAGCAGTTTGTAAGTCAGAGACTCCCTCTGTTTGGCATATAAGACGCAGTGATTTTTTCTCCCCATTTTAGTGGGAGAAAATGTGCATTTTATATGTTAAAAAACACAGTAAGTATGATCAGAATATGGAAATTGCAGTACTTAAATTAAGCTTGGTATCAGAACACATACCGATACCTCTTTTGCAAAGAGTAAGGAAAGTTATGGGTCAAATCATTGAGTGAAGTCTTGGGATACAGTACTTCTTAGTATTGAATTAGAAGAAATTTAATTAGAAAACAAAATAAAACAAAATGCAAATGGGGGCTTGGAAACCTTGCTAAAAGAGAAATCGGGGTTATAGAGCCAAACCTCATTGTGAAAAAGTCAGGAATTAGGACCACTATGCACATAGGTTCACACATAGGTTCACAGAGTGTCTGAGAAGTTAGAGCTAATCATTTGTCATGTGAAGCCAATGTGGGGTTATCTATGAGGTAGCCTCAGGGGGTTTATTGTGGAGAAGGTCTTGATGAAGTAAAATGTTACATTGTTTTTAAAATTGTAGACCTTCTTTAACCAGTCCAATTTAGACCAGTGCTGGGCTCCCCTCTTTTCTTCCCTCCCTCCCTCCCTACAGAGTTACAAGCAGGCTTAAAGAACAAGCGACACTCATGCTAACCTAGAAATAAAAAACACACATATAAGTAGATAAATATTACTTACATAACAGATGTATTGTGCTATCCACGTAATGATTCCTGTGAATTTTATAAAGGAAAAGCGGAAAATCTTGCCAAGATAATGCTGACATCATATCCTCCCCGACTCTTGTTCCCCCCTCCCTTCTCTTGCTCATTGTGTATTCATTAGCTGCCCTCATCCCAGAGACTTCAGACACTCCCACTGAGGTGTATACTAACAACTGCACAGGTTTTTTTATTTTTATTTACACATCCAATCACTGAGTCACCTCTGCCTTGCTTGCAAACGCAAGTAATCAGAGGGTATTTATGATAGGCAGCTGAATAGGGAAATAAATGGAAGAGGACAAATATATTATAGACAAAAATAACTCCCAGGATTCAACTCTTTGGCACTGTTTGGCACTAGGGCCAGTGCTCCTAAAGTATGTGATAACTACAAATCATAACAGCAGAAAACATTTTGCAAGTTTTGAATGCAGGATTAGCATCTTTATCACTTAATACACTCAACCAGTTGCTGTTGAAACTTGATTTTTATGGTGACAATACTGCTTTAAGCAAGAGGAATAATTCACCTAATTGCTGCATCCAGCGTCAGGTCTCCATGGCCAAAGTGGTATCATGTGACACACTGTCAGTACATGCTTGCATGTGACATGTTGGTATGTACTGAGGGCTTGTCACATAATGCTGCTGTGGCCAAGGAGACCTGACACTGTAAGAGGTGATTAGGTGAGTTAAACCTCTCACTTAACCCCGCTTACAACTCTGCAGAGAGGGAGGGAGGAGAGAAATCTGGTCCGTGGGTCGTAGTTTGCCCAGCACTGTTTTAGACCCTAAGCAGCCCTGCACTTTACTCATCACCCTAGCAATTCTTTCTCTTGTCCTCAAGGTGGCACTCTTATGGTGAGATCACTGTCTGTCGTCGTGTGACAAACTGGCCATCTCACTCAAGGGATCGAGAGCCTCCGAGGACTGGAAGAAGACTGCCAGTGTCTGGATCCCTAGGAGATGAGTTAGAAATGCCTGCTGCCCTGCAGGCTCTGTATATACCTCAGGATTACTGCCCCCAGCATGTTTTTTCCACCTTGAGCCTGGCCCAGGGTTTTTGCAAAGGAGGTTAGGAGTGAAGATGTGATGATCCGCTCAGCTGGCTGCACAGGCAGACAGCTGTTTGTCCATTCCTCTAGTCTGTGGGCTGCAGGTCTCTGGAACAGAGACCTGTCTTTCCATTGCAAGTTTCTGGTCTGTTCTCTTGCTGGGGAATTTGCATACATTCGTTATGCAAATCCCCTACCTGCCTTCTTTGATGACTGGCACTATAAGAGCTTTATGTTTCCCAGAAGGCTTTGCTGGTCATTTCCCTTCCATGGTCTGTTCCTGATGGACACTGCTGGAGTGTCAGCCATTGCTATCTAGTATAGTTAATTCCTGGGGGTTGCTTTAGGCTCCCCTTCTAGACCAGTCAGGTTGTATTATCTGTATTGCCTGTTCTGTCTTGTCTTGCCTGTAGCCATTGTCCTGTCCCTATGGTGGTCGACAGGAAATGGTTCTGATCTCTGTTCTTGGAGTATAGCAGGTGCAGTGGTTGCTACCAGCTATCTCTTCTGTTCTGTCTCCTGGGATCGCGCTAGCTACTTTTCGCTAGCGCTGGGGATCCTTCTGTTCTGTCTCCTGGGATCGCGCTAGCCACTTTTCGCTAGCGCTGGGGATCCTTCTGTTCTGTCTTCTGGGATCGCGCTGGCCACTTTTCGCTAGCGCTGTGGATCCTATCTCTTGCTTGTCCCTGTTTTCGTGTGTCTGTCTTGTCTGCTACGCTTGCTGGAGGCTCGGTGAGGTAACCGTTAAGCAAGCGCTCGCGTCCTCTGTTTCATGTTTGTCTGTTAATGGTTAGTTAGGCGTGCTTGTCTCTATTGTGCTTAACACGTGGAGACCGCGCATAACCGCGTGCACTGTTGCGAATGAGTGCGGTGTTCACGGTTAGCTAGCGTTTGTATTTTCCGTATCTCCTCATTGTATTATTTGCTGTGCCTTTGCTAACCTCGTATTCTGTCCTGTTCTGCCTTGTGTCACGTCTGGCGATCGCACCTCTCGCAATCGCGTTCCTATTTCATATCTGCTGTTGTGTGTGCGCGGTCGCGGGGTGGCGACTGGATTGGCGCACACACATACAACCTGTCCCTTTGCTTAATCTCATTCGCAATTGCCTCTCTTGCGATTGCGTTCTGCGCTTCGTACAATTCCTGTCTGGCACTTGTGGAGGTACAGAGGATTGGTTCCTCTGCACTCCCCAGCGCCATCTGCCGACAGGAATTTCCCTCTACAGGTGCGTAGCACCTTTTGCTGGGTGCCTGCAAATATACGCTTGTGGAGGATTTCCGCCGTGTCAGCGCACGCGTTGTGCGCTGATCACGGAGAAAGTTCCACAATCGTTACAGTTACTTTGCTTTCAGTATTTGTGCTGGTCACTAAACTTGAAAAGATATCAGTTCTACAGAGAAGCATTTTTATTCTTAAAAATGCCAACATTAACAATATCTGCATGACATTTAATACATTGCAGGAAGATCATGTGCTCCTCCAACTCGTGATGACTTACCTTAAAGAGGATCTGTACTAACAAAAAATACCCCGGGGGGGGGGGGGTACTCACCTCGGGAGGTGGAAGCCTCTGGATCCTATCGAGGCTTTCCCATCTTCTATCCCACGGTGGTCTTGTTGCAGGTCCAGGAATAGCGTCCATGTAAATATTTACCTTCCCGGGTCCAGCGCAGGCGCAGTAGCGTCTCTCGGCTTAGGTGAAAATAGCCAATCCAAGTCAGGTCTGCTCTACTGCACAGGCGCAAGTCTCCTACGCCTGTGCAGTAGAGCGGATCCGACTGAGATCGGTTATTTCCTGAGTGGAGAGCTGCAACAGCGCCCCCCCCCCTCCCCCTGGAGTAGGGAAAGGTAAATATTGCACAGCCTGACAAATTGTCCGCTGTGCTTTCAGTTGGCCAGAGCGAGACCACTGTGGGACAGAGGAGGATGTGGAAGCCTCAATAGGATCCAGAGGCTACCCCCTCCCAAGGTTAGTACCCCCCATGGGCAATTTTTTTTGTACAGAGTCTCTTTAATTATAATAGAATAAATGTGGTAGGAACTCAGATGCCTATACAAGCTGTTGATGCTCTTGTATACAGTGGGTTGCAAAAGTATTCGGCCCCATTGAAGTTTTACACATTTTGTCATATTACTGCCACAAACATGAATCAATTTTATTGGAATTCCACATGAAAGATCAACACAAAGTGGTGTACACGTGAGAAGTGGAACGAAAATCATACATGATTCCAAACATTTTTTACAAATAAATAACTGCAAAGTGGTGTTTGCATAATTATTCGGCCCCCTTTGATCTGAGTGCAGTCAGTTGCCTATAGACATTGCCTGATGAGTGCTAATGACTAAATAGAGTTCACCTGTGTGTAATCTAATGTCAGTACAAATACAGCTGCTCTGTGAGAGCCTCAGAGGTTGTCTAAGAGAATATTGGGAGCAACAACACCGTGAAGTCCAAATAACACACAAGACAGGTCCAAGACAGGTCAGGGATCAAGTTATTGAGAAATTTAAAGCAGGCTTAGGCTACAAAAAGATTTCCAAAGCCTTGAACATCCCAAGGAGCACTGTTCAAGCGATCATTCTGAAATGGAAGGAGTATAGCACAAAGGTAAACCTACCAAGACAAGGCCATCCACCTAAACTCACAGGCCGAACAAGGAGAGGGCTGATCAGAAATGCAGTCAAGAGGCCCATGGTGACTCTGGATGACCTTCAGAGATCTACAGCTCAGGTAGGAGACTCTGTCCATAGGACAACTATTAGTCATGCACTGTACAAAATTGGCCTTTATGGAAGAGTGGCAAGAAGAAAGGCATTGTTAACAGAAAGCATAAGAAGTCCCGTTTGCAGTTTGCCACAAGCCATGTGGGGGACACAGCAACCATGTGGAAGAAGGTGCTCTGGTCAGATGAGACCAAAATTGAACTTTTTGGCCAAAATGCAAAACGCTATGTGTGGCAGAAAACTAACACTGCACATCACTGTGAACACACCACCCCCACTGTCACGTATGGTGGTGGCAGCATCATGCTCGGGGGTTGCATCTCTTCAGCAGGGACAGGGAAGCTGGTCAGAGTTGATGGGAAGATGGATGGAGCCAAATACAGGGCAAACTTGGAAGAAAACCCCTTGGAGACTGCAAAAGACTTGAGACTGGGGCGGAGGTTCACCTTCCAGCAGGGCAATGACCCTAAACATAAAGCCAGGGCAACAATGGAATGGTTTAAAACAAAACATATATATGTGTTAGAATGGCCCAGTCAAAGTCCAGATCTAAATCCAATCGAGAATCTGTGGCAAGATCTGAAAACTGCTTTTCACAAACGCTGTCCATCTAATCTGACTGAGCTGGAGCTGTTTTGCAAAGAAGAGTGGGCAAGGATTTCAGTCTCTAGATGTGCAAAGCTGGTAGAGACATACTCAAAAAAGACTGGCAGCTGTAATTGCAGCAAAAGGTGGTTCTACAAAGTATTGACTCAGGGGGCCAAATAATTACGCACACCCCACTTTGCAGTTATTTATTTGTAACATAAAATGTTTGGAATGATGCATGATTTTCGATCCACTTCTCACGTGTACACCACTATGTGTTGGTCTTTCACGTGGACTTCCAATAAAATTGATTCATGTTTGTGGCAGTAATGTGACAAAATGTGGAAAACTTCAAGGGGGCCGAATACTTTTGCCACCCACTGTATCTTGCAAAAACACAAAATGTCTGTTAGGCCTCTTGCACTTTACATGTGACTCCACATTGTGATTTTGACGTGATTTTACATGCGATTCCAATATGCAATTTTTAATCGGTACTGCAAGTCGCCTTTTTTTCTGCATTTTTCTTTTTGTTTTGATAGCATCCGGCGAAAATCGGAATTGCAAATTGGAATCGCAAATTGGATTTGTAGTGTTTAGGGGGCCTAAAAGAGGTAGCAAAGCAGTTTAGTTCCACACACTTTTATAAACAAGCCATTAAACTAGTAACTTGTTCCAACACATAAAAGACTACACCTCAAAAGAAAAAAAATGTGACTGACTCTTGTTCCATCTTAAAAGTACTCTAGCTGGTGAGAGCTATTCGAAATCAATATCACAGTGTATATCTCGATGCAGGTTTCTCTATTGTAGTTTGTAAATCTGGGCTTGATCCATTTTAACTCTCATCTAAATTACATTTATGCTTTCAGTGCTATTGGCTAAATACTTTAAATGTTATGTTTACATAATGAAAAAAAACAAAAACAGACAAATGGAGAATGCATATGTTTAAAATATAGATATCCTTACCTTCAGGCTATAACAGTAGATTAAAGGAAGCTTTTTTTCACTCCAGATGTTGTTTGTGCAACCAATTAAAATATGTTGCCTCCTTAAGTCCATCATGTTTTTCAGTAAAATATATTAATTCAAAATGTGATAAAAAAAAAATAAAAAAAAATCACATATGGAAATTTCAAAATACAACACTTGAAGTACAACTTGAATTTGCAGTACTTTTGTGGAAATATGAACGAGTCCATGTTATACATTAGAAACATGACAAATAAGATACTGAGCTGGCTAACAATATAAATATTCATGTTCTGTGAAACAGATATGTCAAATACATATTCACCTTGCAATTAAAATTGCTAATGTATTGGCCATCTGCTGTATGCACTTTGACTGACAACTGCTGACATTTGCTTACCTACAGCCTGACATTTGATTAAGCACAAAACATGAATATTTTGGAATGGGTGATTATAGTCTTCAATGCAGCAAATAGTAAAATCGAGTACATCACTGTTACCCTTTTTCTTTCCTTTTTTTTTTTTTTTTTTTTTTTTTTTTGGGTTTATTAAATATCCCATAGGTTCTGGAAGCTCAATAAATCCCTGCTGAGCCCTGATGTTTTTTAGAGCATTAAAAAAAAAACATTCAGGGCACTTTAAAATCCATGCAGACCAATTTCCTTGGATTGGAAAAAGACATCTCCCAGATGACACATTTTAAAAGGCTGCTCATGCTTTACCACATTTAAAAAATAACTTTAAAAAATAAGTCTTGCTTTTTTGGTACTTTAGATCCAGGAATGATCTAGTAAGCTGCCTTATTAACAGGGCTTAAAACTAGAGAACAATCTTGTAACTCCAAGAGTTATCCAAAAGGTACTATCTAATCTTGCTTGAAAATAAGCTATGCTTTGCCACTGACTTCAAGCCAGAAGCAGTTGAGATCCAAATGGACACAGGTGAACCAAAGTCGTACCTATGAAAAAGCCGCCGGGAGACTTGGACGCAGGATATAGCCGGTATATGGCAAACCCTGCTCCTGCACAACTCCCAGTGGCGTTAATTACTATCCCCCCTCCAGGTCGATGTGGATGGTAGGGAAATATGTAATTCGGCTTCCAGCAATTCCTGGCGGCCGAATTACAGTTTTTAACAATGTAACTTCAGCTCCATCTTCTGACGGCGCCGAAGTTACTCTCTGTGCGCCGCTATAGCCGTAATTCCTATTACGGTCTATGGTGGGGCTGGCTGCGCCCAAACCTCCTGCGCTGTATTTCTAGTGTTCAATCCAAGGTTAGAACATGATAGTTGGAATTATCATGTACTGGTGATATCACAGTTAGAGATGGCCCGAACCTCCGATTTTAGGTTTGCGAACTTCCTCAAAAGGTTCGGTTCGCGCGAACTTTCGCGAACCGCAATAGACTTCAATGGGGATGCAAACTTTGAAAACTAGAAACATTTATGCTGGCCAAAAAAGTGATGGAAAAGATGTTTCAAGGGGTCTAACACCTGGAGGGGGGCATGTATGAGTGGGATAGATGCCAAAAGTCCCGGGGAAAAATATGGATTTGACGCAAAGCAGCATTTTAAGGGCAGAAATCACATTGAATGCTAAATTGCAGGACTAAAGTGCTTTCAAACATCTTGCATGTGTATACATCAATCAGGGAGTGTAATTAGAGTACTGCTTCACACTGACACACCAAACTCACTGTGTAATGCACCGCAAACAGCTGTTTGCGTAGTGATGGCCGTGCTAGACTGGTGCGCACCATGGCGAGAGTGCAGGCCGTGGCGGTGTTCAAGCCCATATGGTCACCGGGCTGTGGTAGCTCAATGATAGAACAACATTGACTGTCCAGCTGATCAAATTTGGTCTGTCCACAATGTAACAACAACCTTATTATCTTCTTGTTTGTAGGTAGGCATAGGTAGGTGTCCCAGTATAGGTAGGTAGGCATAGGTAGGTGTCCCAGTATAGGTAGATAGGCATAGGTAGGTGCCCCAGTAGTTAGCTAGGCATAGGTAGGAGCCCCAGTATAGGTAGGTAGGCATAGGTAGGTGCCCCAGTAGTTAGCTAGGCATAGGTAGGTGTCCCAGTATAGGTAGGTAGGCATAGGTAGGTGCCCCAGTATAGGTAGGTAGGCATAGGTAGGTGTCCCAATATAGGTAGGTAGGCATAGGTAGGTGTCCCAGTATAGGTATGTAGGCATAGGTAGGTGTCCCAGTATAGGTAGATAGGCATAGGTAGGTGCCCCAGTAGTTAGCTAGGCATAGGTAGGAGTCCCCATATAGGTAGGTAGGCACAGGTAGGTTCCCCAGTAGTTAGCTAGACATAGGTATTAGTCCCAGTATAGGTAGGTAGGCATTGGTAGGTGTCCCAGTATAGGTGGGTAGGCATAGGTAGGTGTCCAAGTATAGGTAGATAGGCATAGGTAGGTGCCTCAGTAGTTAGCTAGGCATAGGTAGGAGTCCCAGTATAGGTAGGTAGGCATAGGTAGGTGCCCCAGTAGTTAGCTAGGCATAGGTAGGAGTCCCAGTCAGTGGCGTCCCTACCATTGGGCGCAGGGGGCATGGCGCCCCGGGTGACTGACACCCAAGGGGGTGTCGCCACGATCCCCCCATGGTAGGGGAAGAGCAGCGCTAGAAGGAGGGGTGGGGGACAGCGGCAGGGAGGGGGGACAGAGCCCCCCCTCCCTCACCTGGATCCCCTCCTTCTGCCTCTGTTCCCTGCAGCTGCCCGCCCACGCCCAGTTCATCTCCCCGCAGCCCACTGCGGGGACTGCCTCTCAGAGGCAGAGCAGGGCTACGGGAAGATGGCTGCCGAAGCCCTGCACTGGAGACTATTTGTGTCTCCAGTACAGTGCTTCGGCAGCCATCTTCCCGTAGCCCTGCTCTGCCTCCAGGAGGCATTCCCTGCAGTGGGCTGCGAGGAGATGAACTGGGTGGGCAGCAGCGGGGAAGAGAGGCAGAAGGAAGGGATCCAGGTGAGGGAGGGGGAATCTGACAGAAGTTGGATGGCAGGGCAAGACAGAAGTTGGATGGCAAATTGGGACAGCTCTGCCCACAGGTCAAGCCTGCACACCCAGTAGTCCAAGGGTTCATCGCTGCTCACAGTGTCTACATCCACACTTAAGGCCAGGTAGTCGGCTACCTGCCGGTCCAAGCATTGTTGGAGGGTGTATCCGGAAGCGCTAAGTCGAGGCGTTGGACTAAAGAATGTCCACATGTCTGACATCACCATGAGATCGCTGGAGCGTCCTGTCCTTGCCTGCGTGGACATGGGTGGAGGATTACTGGCAGTGGTACCTTTATTGCGTTGTGCTGTGACATCACCCTTAAACGCATTGTAAAGCAGAGTTGACAGCTTGTTCTGCATGTGCTGCATCCTTTCTGCCTTCTGGTGAGTTGGTAACATGTCCGCTACTTTGTGCCTATACCAAGGGTCTAGTAGCGTGGCCACCCAGTACATCTCATTCCCCTTGAGCTTTTTTATACGGGGGTCCCTCAACAGGCTGGACAGCATGAAAGACGACATCTGCACAAAGTTGGATGCAGACGTACTATCCATCTCCTCTTGCTCTTCCTCAGTGATGTCAGTCCTCCTCCTCCCCCGAGCCATGAACAATACCACGGGAACGTCGAGCAGCACAAGTATTACAATGTGCACCTGTCACACACAGACAGGTAGGGGACAGGCACAGTGACACTGCATGCACTCACGTAGGTGTGTGGGTGCACAGTGAACAACAGGTAGGTCGGTAGGTATATGCAGTACTGGGTATTACAATGTGCACCTGTCACACACAGACAGGTAGCGGACTGGCACAGTGACACTGCGTGCGCTCATGTAGGGGGGTGGGTGCACAGTTAACAACAGTTAGGTAGGTAGGTATGTACGGTAATGGGCATTACAATGTGCACCTGTCACACACAGACAGGTAGCGGACAGGCACAGTGACACTGCATGCGCTCACGTAGGTGGGTGGGTGCACAGTGAACAACAGGTAGGTATATGCAGTGGGTATTACAATGTGCACCTGTCACACACAGACAGGTAGCGGACAGGCACAGTGACACTGCGTGCGCTCATGTAGGTGGGTGGGTGCACAGTGAACAACAGGTAGGTAGATAGGTAGGTATATGCAGTACTGGGTATTACAATGTGCACCTGTCACACACAGACAGGTAGTGGACAGGCACAGTGACACTGAATGCACTCACGTAGGTGGGTGGGTGCACAGTGAACAACAGGTAGGTATATGCAGTGATGGGTAATGTGCACCTGTCACACACACAGGTAGTCACTGAATGTGCTGGGCCTGGCAGTGGAACTCACAGTATGAATTATCAAGGGTGTCTATGCAACACAAGTGTCAGTGGGACACACACAGAAAAAAAAATAGATCACAAGAACAAGAATAGCTCTCAAAAGAGCTGTTGTGGGGTGCTATTTTAGCAATAAGAATCAGCAAGGAGCAAGCTAACAAGCCTACAAGAGGCTAACTAATCTTTCCCTATCAGAGAGTCTACAGCAGCTGCCCCTTCTCTATTTACTGCAGGCACACGAGTGAGTATAATGGCTGGCAGTGCCTGCCTTTTATGAGTGGGGGAGCGGCTCCAGGAGGGAGTGTAGCCTGATTGGCTACAATGTGCCTGCTGACTGTGATGTAGAAGGTCAAAGTTGACCCTATTGGTGCATTATGGGGGTGAACCAAACTTCCGGAAAAGTTTGCGGTTCTCCGCGATCGTGAACCACGGAAGTACGCCGGGAACCATTCGCCGGTGAACTGTTCAGGCCATCTCTAGTCCTGATGATCCTCAGCCACTAGAGTACCTTAACTAATAGACTCTGAACAAGGTGTTTCTGACTCACGTCTGACTGGATTAGCCACATACTATATTTTTTGCACCATAAGACACTCCTGACCATTAGATGCAGCTAGGTCTGGAGGACAAAAACCAGGGAAAAATATATACTAAACTTGATGCATCCATGGTTCAGGGGCAACTTGTGGAGCTCCTTCCAAGCTGACTCTAATCTGCAATGCCCAGCTAAAGTAGCCACCACTGCCCCCAGCCCCACTAAATCTCCTCCAGCTCCAACAGTGTGATCTATGTAAAAAAAAGGGGCATCTGGTGGAGGCAGAGAGATCCCAAACTGTGCAATGGGGTGGCCTCCCATGCTGTGATCTACCTCAGACTCTTGTCTAGTGTTGGGCGAACGGTGTTCGCCACTGTTCGGGTTCTGCAGAACATCACCCTGTTCGGGTGATGTTCGAGTTCGGCCGAACACCTGATGGTGCTCAGCCAAACCGTTCGGCCACATGGCCGAACTAAGAGCGCATGGCCGAACGTTCCCCGAACGTTCGGCTAGCGCTGTAATTGGCCGAACGGGTCACGTGGTTCGGACCCCGAACGCGCTCTGATTGGCCGAACGGGTCACGTGGTTCGGGTAAATAAATACCCAAACCACGTCATATCTCCGCTATTTGTCTGTGGGTTTAGCTTTGGGTAGGCAGGCAGGGTAGTTCGCTCTCCAGCCACGCTAGCCAGGGTCCCCCCCAGTCATTGTGTGTCGCTCCTGGGAACAGTAGTACACCGCTCGCTCAGCCACACTATATATAGCATTGTTTACTGCCACTGTGTACCTCGCTCAGCCACACTATATATAGCATTGTGTTTACTGCCACTCTGTGTACACCGCTCAGCCAGACTATATAGCATTGTGTGTACTGCCACTGTGTACCTCGCTCAGCCACGCTATATATAGCATTGTGTTTACTGCCACTCTGTGTACACCGCTCAGCCAAACTATATAGCATTGTGTGTACTGCCACTCTGTGTACACGGCTCAGCCAGACTATATAGCATTGTGTGTACTGCCACTCTGTGTATACCGCTCAGCCAGACTATATAGCATTGTTTACTGCCACTCTGTGTACACGGCTCAGCCAGACTATATAGCATTGTGTGTACTGCCACTCTGTGTACACCGCTCAGCCAGACTATATAGCATTGTGTGTACTGCCACTCTGTGTACACCGCTCAGCCAGACTATATAGCATTGTGTGTACTGCCACTCTGTGTACACCGCTCAGCCAGACTATATAGCATTGTGTGTACTGCCACTCTGTGTACACCGCTCAGCCAGACTATATAGCATTGTGTGTACTGCCACTCTGTGTACACGGCTCAGCCAGACTATATAGCATTGTGTGTATTGCCACTCTGTGTATACCGCTCAGCCAGACTATATAGCATTGTTTACTGCCACTCTGTGTTCACCGCTCAGCCAGACTATATAGCATTGTGTGTACTGCCACTCTGTGTACACTGCTCAGCCAGACTATATAGCATTGTGTGTACTGCCACTCTGTGTACACCGCTCAGCCAGACTATATAGCATTGTGTGTACTGCCACTCTGTGTACACCGCTCAGCCAGACTATATAGCATTGTGTGTACTGCCACTCTGTGTACACCGCTCAGCCAGACTATATAGCATTGTGTGTACTGCCACTCTGTGTACACCGCTCAGCCAGACTATATAGCATTGTGTGTACTGCCACTCTGTGTACACCGCTCAGCCAGACTATATAGCATTGTGTGTACTGCCACTCTGTGTACACCGCTCAGCCAGACTATATAGCATTGTGTGTACTGCCACTCTGTGTACACGGCTCAGCCAGACTATATAGCATTGTGTGTATTGCCACTCTGTGTATACCGCTCAGCCAGACTATATAGCATTGTTTACTGCCACTCTGTGTTCACCGCTCAGCCAGACTATATAGCATTGTGTGTACTGCCACTCTGTGTACACTGCTCAGCCAGACTATATAGCATTGTGTGTACTGCCACTCTGTGTACACCGCTCAGCCAGACTATATAGCATTGTGTGTACTGCCACTCTGTGTACACCGCTCAGCCAGACTATATAGCATTGTGTGTACTGCCACTCTGTGTACACCGCTCAGCCAGACTATATAGCATTGTGTGTACTGCCACTCTGTGTACACCGCTCAGCCAGACTATATAGCATTGTGTGTACTGCCACTCTGTGTACACCGCTCAGCCAGACTATATAGCATTGTGTGTACTGCCACTCTGTGTACACCGCTCAGCCAGACTATATAGCATTGTGTGTACTGCCACTCTGTGTACACCGCTCAGCCAGACTATATAGCATTGTGTGTACTGCCACTCTGTGTACACCGCTCAGCCAGACTATATAGCATTGCGTACTCTGCCAGTCAGTGTGTATATTGCTGGGATCAGTAATACTCCACTCACCGCCAACCACTATATGAGCTCACCATGAGTTCCTCAGAGAGCTCCGCTGTGAGCAGCACTCCCAACAACAGCAACAGCCAACGCCCCACGCAAGCTATAACATCCACCCCAGCAGCCAGTGGTCAGCAGCAGCCCTCCCCGGAGGAGAACGTTGTGTCCATCGGTCCGTCGCCAGAGCGATTAATGAGGGCTGCCATTGAGGAGATGATGGGGCCTGATGTGGAGGAGGAGGTCTGGCTCAGGCCAGCATCCCAAGTTAATGTTGAGGACGATGAGGGGTCTGTGTCTGGGGATGTTGGGGTGGCAGAGGTGGTGGGTGGGTCAGACTCAGGAGAAGAGTTGTATGATGAGGATGATGATCGGGACCATCTGTATGTGCCTCAGAGTCCGACCCCAGAAAACATGTTGTATCGTGTGTTTAGGTACTAAAATCTGCGTTCCCACTTCCCAGTACTGCCCGCAGTGCCCGGGTCCACGGATCCATATAATTTTTTGGGCAGCACTATCAAACTGTGGTACTATGAGTGAGTTGCCATGGTCCTTCTGTGCTGCCTGTCACACTCACCGTCTGTCTGCAGATGGATTGTTAAACACAGCTACGCCATCTGACATGTAGTCCTGGACCTTGACCATCTTCTCCAGGCGATTGGTGTTGGAGGACGTGGAACTGCCCGATTGCTGTTCTGTGGGCTGCTGCATGGGTGTCAGAAAATGTTCCCACTCCAAGGACACTGCCAATACCATTCCCTTTTGGGCACTAGCAGCAGCTTGTGTTCTTTGCTGCCCTCCTGGTCCTCCTGGGTTTGCTGAAGTCAGTCTGTCGGCGTACAGCTGGCTAGAGAAGGAGGAGGATGTCAATCTCCTCTCTAAAGTCTCCATCCTCAAGGGCCTGTTGGAATTGTTCCATTTTTTACCTGTCTGACACTTTCTCCAATCAGTTTTTTAACATTGTGTTTGTATAAACTGGGTATAAACCCAGTAATTGGTGTTGTCCAGATTCCAGAATAATGAATAATAATGAATAGTGAATAATGCGCGGGCCGCGTTCAATGCAGTCTAGCATGAATTGAGCCATGTGTGCCAGAGAGTCCTGCCAGACTCCTCTGTCTTCATGTTCTTGTGAGCGTTGTGATTGTTGTGATGCACCATATTTGTCACCAGCATCACTTTCTTCCTCTTCTGCTGTCCATTCCCGCTAAATTGTGGAAGTCCAACATGCACCGCTCTGTCCCTCGGCAGTGGGGGCATCCAATTCCTGCTCCAACTCCAGCTGTTCCTCGTCCTGTTCTTTGTCATAGCTGGGACCAGCGTTTCCTGAGGCAGGTTGCCTGATGTTGGTATCATCACGCTGATCGTTTTCATCTTCAGAATCCCCCACTTGCATCATGCCAGCGGTTTCCATCTTCAACATTGATTTCTTCAGTAAACACAGCAGTGGTATTGTAATGCTGACTGTAGAGTTGTCACTGCTCAGTCACGCAACGTGCATTGCTCAAAATTTTGGAGGACTTGGCAGAGATCCAACATGGTGGCCCAATCAGATCCACAGAAGCTTGGTAGCTAGCTAGCTGCTGGAATGCGCCTCGGCACTGCGCAAAAGCGTGCTAGCATGTGCAGCGTAGAATTCCAGCGCATAGGGAGGGACATCACCCAGCGAGCGATGGTGCGCTAGATTGAAGCGCTCCTGCATCTCTTGGTGAGTCCTTCAGAAGCGGTACTGGACTTTTAACAATGTTTGTTTTTTTTTCCTTCAACAGAAGATCTGCCACGTTGGAGTGAGGAGGACGCTGCCAACCCCGACACCAAGCTGAACCCCGGCGAACTCCAAGCAGAGGATCTTCAGGAACCCTCAAGGCTTTGAGCAAGCTGAGGAGGATCAGCAGTCCCGACGAGACCTCTCCTCATATGCGACTGAGTGCAGTGGAGCTCCCCAGAACAACCTCTCAGTTGTCACTTTGTCACTGGTCACTTTGTCACTTTGTCATTTTGTCACTTTGTCACTTGTCACTTTGTCACTTGTCACTTTGTCATTTTGTCACTTTGTCACTTGTCACTTTGTCACTTGTCACTTTGTCACTTTTCACTTTGTCACTTGTCACTTGGTCACTTGTCACTTGGTCACTTGGTCACTTGTCCAGATGATCTCGGTACACCTCCTGCGATTCAAATTCCTGCACACATTGCTCTGGGATTTGGGTGTGATGAATGATGCATCTAACTGGCCACCGGAGGCAATTAAGGCCTTCAAAACATTGAAAGCAGCTTTCTGTTCCGCCCCCATTTTGCGTCATGTTGAGTTGTTGACGTCATGTTCATCCTCGGCCTCGCCTTGCATTTCAGTGCGAGGTGCATTTTCCACAGAAAAAGGTTGTGAATCCGGGCACAACATTTGTGGCTGTTCCATTGACCTTTCACAGGTAGAAGATTGTGGGGGTGGGAATAGCTCCTCCGAATAGCCCATTGCGTCCTGAAAACTACTCATTGCATTGCTTTGCGCACACATTTTTTTGTCCTCATGCAAGGCCTGAGTTGCACCTGAAAGCGTGGCCTTCTCCTCCTGCGCCTCCTCCTGTTACATCATGTCTGCTGCTGCTGGGTTAGCGTTGACGCCCGGTCCCTGTTTATTGAACCTCTTATCTTTATTACATTTATGACTGCATGGCGGTAAAAAGCATGCTATCCGCACGCTTCTTGTCCTCATGCAAGGCCTGGGTTGTTGTGTCTCAAAAAGCATGGCCTTCTCCTCCTGCGCCTGCTCCTGTTACATCACGTGTGCTGCTGCTGCTGGGTTAGCGTTACCGGTCCCTTTTCCTGGAACCTCTTCTCTGTATTACATTTATGACTGCATGGCGACAAAAAGCATGTTACCTGTGCAAAGAAACATGACATTTTCCACATTTAAAAGACAGTTTTTCCTTTGAAACTTTACAATCAATTTTCTCAAAAACTATAAGCTCTTTTTCAAATATTTTTTTTCCTCTTGTACCCACTCCCAAGGTGCACATACCCTGCTAATTTGGGGTATGTAGCATGTAAGGAAGCTTTACAAAGCACGAATGTTCGGGTCCCCATTGACTTCCATTATGTTCGGAGTTCGGCGCGAACACCCGAACATCGCGGCGATGTTCGGCGAACGTTCGCGAACCCGAACATCTAGGTGTTCGCCCAACACTACTCTTGTCCCGCTCCCCTGCTAAGCCTTCCTGTGACCACCTCCACCTAAGCGGCTCCCTGCTAAGTTCCCTGTGACCCACTGAAGCTAAGCATCTCCCCCACTAAGTTTCCTGTCACCCTGACACCTAAGCATCTCCCCTGCTAAGTTTCCTGCACCCCCGGCAGCTCTCAAAAGAAACTCTTCCTCGGTCTTCAGTCTGCTCCGGCTTGCATCCTCGCTGGCAGTAGCAAACCTGGATGCTTGCATCCCTGCTGGCTTCCTTTCACTACGTGACCACATGATCCACCAGGGTCACGCAGTTAGAGGACGCCAGCGGGTTGCAAGCAGCTGGGATTACCAGTGCCAGCGAGGATGCAAGCAGGAGAGAACTGAAGACCGAGGAATGGCCAGATCAGGTGAAAGTTTCCTCTTAGAGCTTCCGGGGGTCGCTGTAAACTTAACGTGGGAGCTGCTTAGCTACCGGGGTCATGGGAGGCTTAGCGGGTGAGCGGGACAAGTGTCTGAGGTAGATGGGTCGCCATGATCTCTCTGCCTCCACCAGATGTCCTTTTTTTTACATAGACCACACTGCCGGCCCTGCAGATGACTTAACAAGGCCACAGCAAAGATTCCTAATGGGGGGGGGGGGGGGGGGGAGCACCAGGAGCCAGCCAAAATGTACAAAATGCCCCACCTAGTCACTTCAGCTGAGGCTTTACATATGCTCAGAAATAGCCCTACTGTTTCCTATAATGTTGTTCTACTGCACTTACAGTATACTTCCCTGGATGTTTTACATGAATGCTTTAAATAAACAGATGTTTGCAAGACATAAGTGAATTTGTGATTTCCTTAAAGAATATCCTTAAAATAGGTTACCAATCCAAGAAGAAGCAGCTGTGCTATTAAGTCTTAAGTCCGGATGGACTTTAAAATGCTATAAAGTAAATAAACGGGGGTAAGTAAATTGCAAAGAACATGCATTTATTTAGCAATGAGACACTTTTTTATTGGCAAAGTGTGATTATTAAAGTACATGTAGAATGACATCTTCATTAAGCCTAAGAAAAGAAAACCAAATAAAACAGTTTTCTTCAGCATGATTTCGTACTGCACAGAGAATTGAATATTACTTCTATGAAAAATGATTTTTTTACGGATCTACAAGCTTTAGCAGAA
Organism: Hyperolius riggenbachi; assembly: GCF_040937935.1. Lineage (NCBI taxonomy): Eukaryota > Metazoa > Chordata > Amphibia > Anura > Hyperoliidae > Hyperolius > Hyperolius riggenbachi. Next base: position 178,767,704 of record NC_090647.1, on the reverse strand, counting down.
ATTCTAAAACACAAACAGCTATTTAAAAGTTTTCCTATGAACTGAAGAACTGGAAGATTTGAAACCTCAGAAACTAGACCTGAGCTTTTATACATAATGATGTTTGGGTCTATTAGAATTGAATACAAAACATACATTTAGATTTGGTTTATGTCTGCAAAGTTGCAGCTTATTCTGCTTTTGCAAAACGATTTAAGATATGAACTATTCTCATGATATGCATGCAGTTTACTTAAAGAGAATCTGTATTGTTAAAATCACACAAAAGTAAACATACCAGTGCGTTAGGGGACATCTCCTATTACCCTCTGACACAATTTCGCCGCTCCTCGCCGCATTCAAAGTGGTTAAAAACAGTTTTAAAAAGTTTGTTTATAAACAAACAAAATGGCCACCAAAACAGGAAGTAGGTTGATGTACAGTATGTCCACACATAGAAAATACATCCATACACAAGCAGGCTGTATACAGCCTTCCTTTTGAATCTCAAGAGATCATTTGTGTGTTTCTTTCCCCCTGTTCTCATGCACTGAAGTTTCAGGCTGCTTGTTTCTTCCTGCAAACAGCTTTGCCCTTGTCTGTAATTCTTCAGTATGTGAAAGCCCAGCCAGCTCAGAGAACGATTTATCCAGCTTGTAAAAGATAAGTGAGATGAGAAGAAATGAGAAGTGAGAAACTGCTCTAATCCTAAATAACACACATGCAGTGTGCATAGAGAGGCCTTGAAGGGGAGTTCATAGCAGAACCACAACACTGAAGAACTTGGCAGCCTTCCAGTAGTGTTGGGCGAACAGTGTTCGCCACTGTTCGGGTTCTGCAGAACATCACCCTGTTGGGGTTATGTTCGAGTTCGGCGAACATCTGATGGTGTTCGGCCAAACTGTTCGGCCATATGGCCGAACTAAGAGCGCATGGCCGAACGTTCCCCGAACGTTCGGCTAGCGCTGTGATTGGCCGAACGGGTCACGTGTAGTGTTGAGCGAACATCTAGATGTTCGGGTTTGGGCCGAACACGGTCGCGATGTTCGGGTGTTCGAGCCGAACTCCGAACATAATGGAAGTCAATGGGGACCCGAACTTTCGTGCTTTGTAAAGCCTCCTTACATGCTACATACCCCAAATTTACAGGGTATGTGCACCTTGGGAGTGGGTACAAGAGAAAAAAAAAATTAGCAAAAGAGCTTATAGTTTTTGAGAAAATCGATTTTAAAGTTTCAAAGGGAAAACAGAGTTACAGGGCTCCAAAATTGGTAAAATCCCCCATAGGCTTTCATTGGGCCTACTATTTACCGTTCCAAAATCTCACACCATTTCAAAGGGCAATGGCTCAGCAGTGGCAAAACTCACCAGTCATGTTCCCCCTAAGGGTCCCTACAATGCTAGAAAATTTGCCACTGCTGAGCAATTGCCCTTTGAAAAGATGTGAGATTTTGGAAAGTGAAATAGGGAGGCAATGAAAGCCTATGGGGGATTTTACCAATTTTGCACCCCTGTAACTCTGGTTTGCAGAGATGTAGGGACCCCATCTTTGGAATCCAAGTCTAACAATATGTCTTCTACCTGCATGAGACATTTGGTGAAATTCAGATGTTGCTAACGGCCATGGCTGAGATTTATGTACGTCAGCATCACTACCATTGAAATAGCCCAAATAAACAGGTTTTTGTGACCCTAGGCTATGACCTCTTCGGCCTAGGGGCCCGAAACTCACCAGTCATGTTCCCCCTAAGGGTCTCTACAATGCTAGAAAATTTGCCACTGCTGAGCAATTGCCCTTTGAAAAGATGTGAGATTTTGGAAAGTGAAATAGGGAGGCAATGAAAGCCTATGGGGGATTTTACCAATTTTGCACCCCTGTAACTCTGGTTTGCAGAGATGTAGGGACCCCATCTTTGGAATCCAAGTCTAACAATATGTCTTCTACCTGCATGAGACATTTGGTGAAATTCAGATGTTGCTAACGGCCATGGCTGAGATTTATGTACGTCAGCATCACTACCATTGAAATAGCCCAAATAAACAGGTTTTTGTGACCCTAGGCTATGACCTCTTCGGCCTAGGGGCCCGAAACTCACCAGTCATGTTTCCCCTAAGGGTCCCTACAATGCTACAAAATTTGCCACTGCTGAGCAATTGCCCTTTGAAAAGATGTGAGATTTTGGAAAGTGAAATAGGGAGGCAATGAAAGCCTATGGGGGATTTTACCAATTTTGCACCCCTGTAACTCTGGTTTGCAGAGATGTAGGGACCCCATCTTTGGAATCCAAGTCTAACAATATGTCTTCTACCTGCATGAGACATTTCGTGAAATTCAGACATTGCTAACGGCCATGGCTGAGATTTATGTACGTCAGCATCACTACCATTGAAATAGCCCAAATAAACAGGTTTTTGTGACCCTAGGCTATGACCTCTTCAGCCTAGGGGTCCGAAACTCACCAGTTATAATCCCCTTAACAGTTCCTACAATGCTAGAAAATTTGCCACTGCTGAGCAATTGCCCTTTGAAAAGATGTGAGATTTTGGAACTGTAAATAGGAGGCCCAATGAAAGCCTATGGGGGATTTTACCAAATTTGGCGCCCTGTAACTCTGGTTTGCAGAGATGTAGGGAACCCATCTTTGGAGCCCAAGTCTAACAATATGTCTTCTACCTGCATGAGACATTTAGTGAGATTCAGACGTTGCTAACGGCCATTGCTGCGATTTATGTACATCAGCATCACTACCATTGAAATTGCCCAAATAAACAGGTTTTTGTGACCCTAGGCTATGACCTCTTCGGCCTAGGACTGCATTGAACGCGACCCACGCATTGTGCGCATTCTGGACAACACCAATTACTGGGTTTATACCCTTCTGGATCCACGGTACAAACACAATGTTCCAAAACTGCTTGAAGAAAGAGTCAGACAGGTCAAAATGGAAGAATACCAGCAGGCCCTTGTGGAGATTGACATCCTCCCCCTCCTCTAGCCAGTTGTACGCCGACAGACTGACTTCCGCAAACCCAGGACGACCAGGAGGGCAGCAAACAACACAAGCCGCAGCTAGTGCCCAAAAGGGAATGGTATCGGCAGTGTCCTTGGAGTGGAAAAATTTTCTGACACCCATGCAGCAGCACACAGAACAGCAAGCGTGCAGATCCACCTCCAACACCGATCGCCTGGAGAAGATGGTCAAGGACTACATGTCAGATGGCATAGCTGTGTTGAACAATCCATCTGCACCCTTCAACTATTGGGTATCGAAGCTAGACACCTGAAACGAACTGGCAATGTACGCAATTGAGGTGCTGGCTTCCCCGGCAGCCAGCGTTATGTCGGAACGCTGTTTCAGTGCTGCCGGAGGCATCATCACAGATCGGTGTATCCGCCTCTCCACAGAAAATGCAGACCGTCTGACTCAAATTAAAATGAATCAATCCTGGAATGGAAACGACTACGCAACACTCCCGGGACCCCAACCAAGTAACATGAACAATGAACATCTGTGATGGGTTAGGGTTTCTGGCCCCTGTTTATTGAACCTCTCATCTGTATTACATTTATGACTGCATGGCGACAAAATGCAAATTGCTATCCGCACGCTTCTTGTCCTCATGCAAGGCCTGGGTTGTTGTGTCTCAAAGCGTGGCCTTCTCCTCCTGCGCCGCCCTCCTCCTGTTCCATCACGTGTGCTGCTGCTGGGTTAGCGTTACCGCTCCCTTTTCCTGGAACCTCTTATCTGTATTACATTTATGACTGCATGCCGACAAAAAGCATGTTACCTGTGCAAAGAAAACAGACATTTCCCGCATTTAAAAGACAGTTTTCCCTTTGAAACTTTAAAATCCATTTTCTCAATAATGAAGCATATTTTGTTTTATAATCAAATTCATATTGGATTGCTTCTGGTATCTTTTAAAGCACCCATTACTTAATGTACTTCTCTACCTTTTTTCATGTGTCCAGTTCTCAACTATGGCAGTTTTTCCCCAGAAAACGTATATTTTCTGTATGAGAGGATCTAACCAACAAATGCTGATTCAGGTAATACCTTTAATGAATAACTACACATACTTTACTGCAAGCTTTCAAAAGTTTCTTATTCAGGCATTATAGAGAACTAGATCAGAATTGGTATAGCTATGATCCAATTCTGTATCATGCCTGAACAAGAAACTTAACATTTTTAAAACTTGCAATAAACTATGTACGGTCAGTCATTTAAAGGTAATACCTAAATCAATGTTTATTGATTAAATGCTGGAATATCTGCTGCATGACTAACACTGGACCATACTTGTTTGTTGGTTAAATGCTGGAATATTTTCTGCATGACTAACACTGGACCACACTTTCCTAGCTGCTCCATGTGAGCAGTCACCTTGACTGAGTGGATCACTCCCTCATGCCATCCTAGCTTTAGATCTAAACACATCTCTGACCCTCTGATAAAAATTATAAACAGTCTGCTGAGAAAAGACTTGGCTGCAGGAGCTGAAAGTGATGAATGTATGTGTAGTCTGGGGAGGCATCCATCTGAAAATGGCGCCTGTGAATAATGGCGCACAGTGTTGCCGCTAATCCGTTTGCCGCTTATCGCTATTTAACGTTAAAGCCTTATTGTTATTTAGCGTTAAAGCCTTATCGTTATTTAGCGTTAACACACAGAACCCTCTCTGTACCTATCCCTAACCCCTAAACCCCCCCGGTGGTGCCTAACCCTAACCACCCCCCTGGTGGTGTATATTGTACTGTAACTATACCTAACCCTACTCTCACACAGAACCCTCCCTGTACCTAACTCTAACCACCCCCTTGGTGGTGCCTAACCCTAAGACCCTCCTGGTGGTGCCTAACCCTAAGACCCCCCCCCCAGTGGTGCCTAACCCTAACCTTGACATTGTTACATTAAATCCATTCACCGTTTTGCAGTTAAATAATGTCTGCAGTTTGGCTTACGTAGGGCGCTATTAATAAATAACGTTAATGTGTGCCACTATTGATAAATAACGTTATTGTGTGCCACTATTGATAAATAACGTTAGTGTGTGCCGTTTTTCTTCTTTTTTCCCTGTGTGCCATTATTATGCAGTACTAAGGATAAATAGCGATAAGCGTATCTTTTTAATTCGGCACCATTTTTATGCATAGGCGCTGTGCGCCATTATTAACTGATCCCCTGGGAAGCAGTTCTGCAATTCAAAGGAAAAGATAGTTTCAGTGGTGCTGTGCTTACTGCTTATAGGACTAGTTATCCTGGTCGAGTTAATAATGATCAATGAAGTTTAGGGATGGCTGAATATCACAATTTCGTGTTTGTTAAAGGTGTTTACAAATTTTACAGCAAAATTTGCAAACCAGAAATTTGCGGTAAGGCCCATTGACTTTATTGGCAGGCGAACTTCCAAAACCTTCAGGGCATCTCTGCAGCCACACTTGCTTTTAAAAGAAAAAGGTGTACAAGGTGTACAAAAACCTGGACAATGGCATGGTCGAGGGGGATCCAAGGGCGAGTTGTTCCACAAAAAATACGTATTTTACACAGAAACCTTTTTCATGTGTAAATGCCAAAATCACATATTGTTTCTAGATTTTTTAAATTAAGGTGTTTAGAATTGTCACTGTGGTTAGATGTCTAAAAATGTTTATGTGCAGCCACTGTCTGAGATGCCTGAAAAATGTTGTATTTATCTGACTAAACATTTTAAATTGTAGCCACAGGCAGTATGTGAGACATGAAAAATTGGGCAATTACCAGCCTCAACCATTGTTCTTGCAGCCAAAAGGGAGGCTAGTAAAACTGGGCAATTACATGCCAAATATTTGACTTTTAGCCTCTGTATGAGACAGTCAAGGAAAATTGGGCAATTATTTGCGAAATAAATACTTGAATTTTATCCTCTGAATGAGATGGAGGCCATAAAGACTGAGCAATTACCTGCCAAATAAATATTTGAATTTCAGCCTCTATATGAGACAGAGTAATACTATATATTGAAGTAGGATCAAATGACATACTGGGTTGTGGTGGACGGTGCAGAATAATCGTGCCTGTGGCCAAGGCAGACATGAGGCCGGGAGTAACTGGCCTGCACCAGGGTAATAATACATAAAGTAGGACTGTATTACACATCCATGCTGTAAACCTCTGGTATCCATGACTTATTCATGTTTATAAATGTCAAGTAATCATCACTGCTGTGAGAGAGGCGACTTATCTTGTCTTTCACTATCCCTCCAGCTGCACTGAATGTCCTTTCTGACAGGATACGTGAGGCAGGGCAAGCCAAAACTTACATAGAAAATTGTGCCAGCTCTGGACATAGGTCAAGCCTGCTCACCCAGAAGTCCAGAGGTTCCTCACTCCTCAGAGTGTCCACAGTGATCTTATACCCAAGGTAGTCGCATACCTGTTGGTTGAGACCTGTTCCCCATTGGGTGGATCCAAAAGTATCCTGCTTAGGCACTGCGCAGAGGAAGGACCTCATATCAGACATGATTGGTATATCACCACCAGCAGAAAATCGCCCTGTGCTTGTAGGCGGGGGAGTGTTACTGGAACCTCTTTGGCTGGAAATGACTCTTCCTGTGGCTTCACTTTGAAAAACGGAATACAGCATCTGTCTCAGCTTGAAATGTAAGTGCTGCATTTTGGTTTGTTTATTCTGGTAACATCTTCATCTATTTTATTTTTGTACAGAGGGTCTATTAAAGTTGCCACCCAGTACAGGCCAGTGTCCTTCTTTGTTTTGATATGGGGGTCCTTACTCAGACATGTCAGCATGAACCTCCCCATTCTAATTAAGTTTGTGGTAGAGGGATACAGCTCCTGTACTTCATCCATGGCAACATCATCAACCACAGTTTATTCCCCCCCCCCCCACCATGGACAAGATCATGGTGCCCCCCAAAGGTGACAAGCGCCCTCTTCTTGCTCTTCCTGTCCACCACAGCCTGACTCCTCTTCACACTCCTCCCTCTGCCCAGGTATAGCATATAATAAAATGGCCCCCTTTACAAATTGCGACACTGTGTGAACTTGTACTCCTTTTTACACTCTCGCTCATCCAGGGCCCCGGCCTAAAACTTTTTCAAGGCATGCTCCAGAAAATATATAAGGCATGATGCCACTGATGTTGCCTTCACTGCGACTGACCAGATTAGGGGTCTCCTTGAAATGATGCATCAGTTTGCAGGAGTTGAGTATGAACATCTATTGCCTTGGGTAAAAATAACACATCTCCCCAAAGACCTAAAGTCCTACTAGCCAGCATATGCAGGTACTCATTAACTGTATGTTGCTGATTGTACAGCCAATCCAACATAAGTAAAATTGCACAATCATATTGAATACACGTGCCATTCAAGCTACGTGAAGCTTCAGTGTAGACACCATATTGATACCAATGTCACCCCTTACTTTTCCAACAGTAAGGTTCTGTGGGGTCAGCCACTCATTGGCCTGTATGGACAGCAGTGAAGGTCCTGTGTGGCTTTTTGCTTTTAGGTACAACTTCCGCAACACAGCATGACACCATTGTACCTGCATAGTGGTAGAGGAGGGCACAGTTGAAGAGGAGGATTTAGCCAATGAAGACACTGCAGAGGCAGGGCAAAGAATAGGAGGAGAAGAAGTGGCTGGCCAGCATGCAAGATGTGGTGGTGGCCCAGACTCCACTGAACAGCCAGGCAGTCACCACTGTCATCACCATGTTTTACCTCATGGGCATTGAAAGTTATGTACCTTCCCTGCCCATGTTTTAAAGACCAGGTGTCTGTGGGCAGATGGACCTTAGCCCCAACATTGTGTGCCAGAGATTGTTTGACCTACCGCAGCACATTCCAGTACAGGTCCGGGGTGCCCGTCTGGGAAAAATATCTACTTCCTGGTACCTTCCAATACGGTGCTGCAATGCCTACAAATTTTTTAAATGCCTCTGATTAAACTAACTAGTATGGTAAAATCTGGCAGGCTAGCAGTTCCGACAAGCCAGCAGTCAGACATTGGCCAAAGAGGTTGCTTGGTGCCATAATTTTTTCCTCTCAAAAATTTCAGGGGTGGATTGTTGGTGTTGACCATAAAGTGGGCAGGCTGGAAGGTGGAGTGGAGGACAACTGGGAACTAGGGAGAGGAGGTGGGGAGGAGGTAGAAAGTGGAACAAAAGGAGCCTGGCTTGCACTTTGACAGCTGCTTCCTTTAACCACTTAACGACCGCCTAACGCCGATAGGCGGCGGCAGGTCGTAAGTGGTTTTACATGGAAACGTTCGAGTGGCCTTTCCATGTCAGTTCACGGAGGGTGTCTCCATGAACAGCCTGCAAGCCTCCGATCACGGCTCGCAGGCTAAATGTAAACACGCGGGGAAGAAATCCCCTGTATTTACATCATACGCCACAGCTGCGCAGCAGCGCCGTAAAGGAGATCGGCGATCCACGGTCTCTGATTGGCCGGGGATCGCCGGCATCCGATAGAGTGAAGCCTATCAGAGGTGGCACAGGATGGATTGCGGTCCTGTGCCGCTCATAGGAAGGAGGGGGAGGGAAGGACAGGGAGGCTGGGAATCGCTGCGGAGGGGGGCTTTGAGGAGCCCCCCCCCTGACACACAGAGCGGCGGTGATCAGACCCCCCCAGCAGGACATCCCCCTAGTGAGGAAAAAGTGTGGGGGGGGAGGGAAGTCTGATTGCCCTGCCTCTATCCTGATCTGTGCTGTGGGCTGGAGAGCCCACGCAGCACAGATCAGCAAGAAACAGCCCGGTCCTTAAGTGGTTAAGGTTCTCCTGCCATAGGGCTTTGTGACTCCAGGTGTGTTCTCAGTGAAGTTGTTCCTACATGGGTTCTGATCTTTCCATGACTAATTCACTGTTGACACAAGATGCAGATTGCTTTTCAATTATCAGCAGTAGACACACAAAAGTATGTCCATACGAATGAGCCTTGTTGAGCCAGTCTAATACTATTAGAAGTGACTGGGCACAGTGTCTAGCTGACCCCAGGGGACATCACACCCTGCTGTGTGCCTCTTGTCCCCTGTGACCTCTCCCTGCTTCCTACCCTTTTCCTCCCTCTCCGAGACTCTTCCTCTCCCTCTTAGCCACTTTATGACAAGCTGTCTTATTGAAACGTCCTGTTTGAGCCTGTTAACAGCCCCAGGAGGTTTTAATAAGTCGCTCGCTCCCACCGCCACTCTGTACGTGTGCGCGCCCCCCTGTCGCTGTTAACCATTGTGACACCACGATCTGTGATTGGGGAAGAGGACCGAGCAGTCATCTACACAATGGCAATGCCTAGAATGCAAAAACATGACCGCGATCAGCAACCATGCCCATTCAGGAAACAGCAAACAGTCATGGTTAGTAAAATGTTAAAGAAAAGAGTGAACACTTCCTATAAAACAGGAGAGTGTTTACTAATGCCATCTAGTGCCCACAAAGTAAAATTACACATACAGGCACATACATACACACACACACACATACTACATATTTATAACATTAATAACTTACACTTCCAAAGCCTCCCCCCCTCCAAAAAAAAAATAAAATAAAAAAAAAATCAGCTTTAATAAGCAAAATTACATAAATAGTTGCTTTAGGGACTCAGCTTTTTTAATCTATATTTTATGAGGGTTTATTACTATTACTTTACTACAAGGGCTTGTAATTATGGACCAGGCTAAAAAAAAAACAAAAAAAAAAACAGAAAAATAACACCTATATTTCCAAATAATATATTGTCACCATACATTGTGATAGGGACATAATTTAAATGGTTTAATAACCTGGATAACTGGGCAAAAAAATGGGTGGGTTTTATCCACAGGAGAACATTTTAATTTAAAACCTATAATGGCCGAAAACTGAGAAATAATGATTTTTCCCATTTTTACCTTATTTTTCCCTTTAAAATGCATTTATAATAAAAAATTCTTAGCAAAATGTACTACCCACAAAAAGCCTAATTGGTGGCCAAAAAAATAAGGTATAGATTTTGTTGTGATAAGTAATAATAAAGTTATTGGCGAATAAAAGAGAGGAACACTGACAGGTGAAAATTGCTGTTGTCTGTTAGGGTAAAAACCCCTATGGGGTGAAGTGGTTAACGCTCCTCCTTCTGTTCCTCTCTTGTGGACACCCATGTGGCATTCATCACCACATCATCAGCACCCCATTGCTTACATATTACCTCTCACAGTAGGTCACAGCAGAAGGGACATTACACCTTGTGGTCTTCTGTGTGTCTGACTTCTTCCTCTCCTCCTTCATCGGATGGCAAAAATGTTTGTGCATCACTTTGGTCCATAAATCCCTGGGAAAATAGTTCCTCTGAGCAAGCCAATTCAACTGGAGGGGCTGCTGTGGGGGTGGAGGAAGTAGAGTTACAATTGACCACAGCAGAGGAGGATGAGGAGGATATGGGAACATTGGCAGCAGAAGAGGTAGGAGAGGTGGAGTAATGAGTGAACCAGTCAATCACTTACTGTTTACAGTTTACTGACTTATTTGTTCCCAAACGTACCTAATATAATTACAGATTTTTTTTTTTTACCAAAACATTACATTTCAACTGATTTAAATGATAAATTGCATTCACTACAGTTATGTCTCCGGTTAAATTTATCTTCTAGTTTTCATGCTGTTTTCAGTGGCATTAAGGGGGAAAAAATCCTGCCACATATTTGACAAATCAAGTAAATATAACGTAAATAAATGCAAGAATGAAATGACTGTTCAAAAAAAATTGTGTTTTAGAACCTAATTCAAAACCAGGCAATTAAGGCTTCTGCCACAACCTATAAACATTAGTCTTTGCAGCATATATATTTTAAATATTGCAGCAGATTTCTTTTCATTTCATAGCACTTTCCTTATTCATAAAATATGTAGTCATAACATTTAGCCTTGACGTGTTCTTTGTTTTCTTTTTCAACTTCTTCTCACTTAGCGGACATATAGTACTTTTATGCATTGCTGCTTGAGATTGTATTCAGCTCATGTATTTCTTAAGATTTTTTTAGTTACATAAAATCACATTATCATGGAAGGTTGGAAGATTGAACGTGACACTAGATAAAGAAGAGGTTGAAGGGTAAAGACAAAATAAACATGCCAATGATAACATCTATTCACTTTTCTTTTTATTTCATTTTTTAAAATAAATAAATGAATAAATAAACAAATGCCTACAATTATTAACAAGGTTTGAAAGAATGTCAAGGGGGGGATGACCATGAGTAGAATCTATTTAGAAAAGTTGCATATTATGAACGGGATAAACAGTACTCATCTTTGTAAATGTAAATTATAGAAAACATTGTCTTTCCGGCAAAGCAGCACTATTCTAATGTTCCTGACATTGTTCAGGATATTTATCTGATGTTGTAATAAAAGTGTAAGCTTTGTATGTACATTATTCTATGCAAACAAAAAGTATGCACAGTGAATTACATTTTCTTTTCCTAACCTACTTCTGCTCCTACGCTCTGGTACAGAGCTGATAGGTTTGTCTTTGTTTCCAAAGATCATAAAAGAAAATAGAAAAGCGAATAGAAACTAATCATCAGGCAGCCTTGACATTTGAAAGTGATCTCTGAAGATGTATGCTGCCTATTCTGAAAGTAACACATGATAGGTTTAAAATCAGAGGTCATCAATTATTTTGAATTTTTATCTATTTTTTCTAACAATTTAATGTCACATTACAGAACTAATTTATTTTAAAAAAAGAGTTTCAATTCAAAAAGTGATAGTAAATACACATTTAAGAAAAAAATGTATGTTTTTGTCTTAGCATTGTTTTATATTGCCTCTTCCAGCTCTAAGACAAAAGTCATGAACAACTAAATAGTCCTTATAGCTAACTATGCATTCCTGTTCACTTTGCAGCTCCGTTGTGTAAACATGTGAATAAGGTAGACACCTTTGAAAATGCTATAAACTATGGAAAGTGTGCTTGTGATAATTTTAAAATCAAAGTTCACCTTTTTTGTGTAAAACATGCCCATTCCACTATAAGCCATACTTAATGCTTAATGCATTTTAGGCCTTGTTCACACTATACGGACTGCCGTGCGGATTTTGGCAGCATGTATGGTGTGCGACATGCAAGAATGTCAGAAGTTCATAGACAGCACTTGTGACGTTCACATTATATATATGCGCTGCGCAGCAGTGCTAGGCGCTATTGTATTGCTGCACGCATTTTAGGCAAAGCACAGCGCTGATCCCATTCACTATAATGAATGGGATCAGCAGTGCAGCACACAGCAGCATGAAGATGTCAGTGCGATCGGGTGCATTGTGTTCTGATTGCACAACCATCTGCTTTACCTAATGCGAATGAGGCCTTACTTATTCCAATTTGCTGTATTAAATAGCTATTTAATGTTCTATCTTTGCTCTTATTTTGACAGGGCCTTCCATGGTGAAGTGCCATAAATAATGTCAGTTGCTAGTTATGTAGAATAACTATTTTTATGGTATTTAGCTGGCCAGGTACGCATCAGAAAGCCAGTAGTCTACTGAAATATTTCCCAGGTACAGGTTGGCGATTTCATTCTTTGATAACGCCTTGTGATTGTGAGAGTTTGACAGAGGTGTGTGCTTTTGAGACTGTTCCATTACATTGTCTCATTTATCTATATTCATATACTCATTTACTTTATCTCTTTAATAATTATTCAATGTATTCCTAAGCTTGGGTAATTAATCCTCTGATCAGTGCATTGCTATGAAACTCTTACAAATCGCATGGTCCCAAAAAGCTTATTTTTTGCATATGCTTAAGAATTATTAGCATCAGACGTGTAGACAGTGCTGTACAGTCTGCCGTGCTGTCATTTCCGGCACTTTCAATGATAAAGTTAGAAGTGGTTCTTCCTTGTTACAGAAAAAAAAAAGAATTCCTTTGTGTTGAGCTAGAGCTACTATTGATTTTAGGTTGCACAGATCAGTGCCATGCTGGATTAATGGACTATGCTAGAATCAGGGTCGTAACAATAGGCGCTGTAGCCCCTCCAACCGCGGTATGGCCCAGGGCCCCTCTAGGGACTCAAGGCCATTTTTTGGGGACCGGAGAGAATGCAGCATAAGGAGAAAGCATGTGCACACATCAGTGGGGAGGGGGGACAGTCCCCCGCTTCCTCACTTTGGGCTCTCCCCTCAGCGCTCCCCTCCAGATCTATCAGCGGCAGCAGGCGGCAGACAGGAACACATACCTTCATGTGTTCCACCTCCAGAGGTTCCTCTAAGTCTCTCATGCTACTTGTAAGTAGTCAGTGGCGTATCTAGGCAAGGCAGCGCCCATGGCAAATACTAAAATTGCGCCCCCCCAGCCCCCCCTCCCCCCCCCCCCCCCCCCACACACACACACACACCTACAATCAACAGCATCCGGTCTCACCTTTTTGGACAGGGTAACCCCATCATGCATTCAGAACACACACGCACACACAAATACCAGAATGTAACAGTCACTATGAAATAAATGAGGCTATCCTTCTGATCCTCTGCCTCTAATACTTTAAGGCAGGGAACATACTTGACTGTTTTCATACGCGTTTTCTGCACAGAAGAACTGAAAACTCATGTTAATCAAGGGGCTAGTTCACACTTAATGTGTTTTTCTTGCACAGAAAAAAAAACTGACATTCTGCATTATAATTCTGCTCATTTTGTCAGTTTTCTGTATCAATTACATTACTTTTAACTGTTGTGAAAAAAGCACACATTTTTCTGCATAGAAACACACTTGGTGTGCAGAAAATGTGCGCAGAAAAAGCTGAGTTGAAAACTGAAAAACAAGTGTGATCCCTGCCTTAGCCATAGACCCTAAACAAGCAAGCAGATAAAATATCTATGACACATCTGACAAGATTAGCTGCATGCATGTTTCAGGTGTGTGATTTAGACCCTAGTGACCAGAAGGATCAGCAGGATTTCCATGCAACTGGTATTGTTTAAAAGGAAATAAATATGGCAGCCACCACTCTCATATGAATGAAAGCAATGAAACATTTTCAGTGACGATAATAACATAATAAAAGGCTGACAACCTATTAAATATTAGTAGATAGATACTGAGCTAGAAATATAATGCATTTTAACAACTGAGATACACTGTACAAGAGAGACGTTGTTAAATCTGGCCACAGAGATGCCAGCAGGATAATGGTTAAAGTGCAATAAAAGTAAGTAAACAGCACACTGAGACAAGGCTGAGGAATGTGTGAATGACAGAGAGGAGAATTAATAGATCTTGTAACCTCCAGACCCCTAGCATCTGCGCTATCTCAGGGGACTGAGACATGATCAGGGAGAGTGGGAAAAGTTTGGAGCTCACCTCTCAATAGCCTCTAATGTAGATATAAGACAAAGGCTGAGACGGGCAGGCTGCTGGATGATTGTTACTCCCTTAGACTCAGGAATGCTGTCAGCAGCACTGCGCCCCCCTGATGATTGAAGAGGGAGGTCGCCTGGGGCACATGTCATGCCTGCATCCCTCCAGATACGCGTCTGTAAGTAGTGTCAGTAAGTAGCATGAGGCACTTAGAGATCGGACCTCCACGGTGGATGGAGGTATCTGTTCTTGCCACTAATAGATGCTGGAGGGGAGAGCTGAGGGGAGAACCCAAGGTGAAGGAGTGGGAGACTGTCCCCCCTCCCCGCCGATGTGTGCCCAGGGCTCTCTCCTCATGCTTTGACCCCTCCGGCCCCCAAGAAACGACCCTGAGCATGCCGGGGGGGGGGGGATTTCTAGTTAAGCCCATGACTGTAATTAATGAACTCCATAGTTTATAAAAAAAAATTAATCTGCATAAACACTCTGCATGACATAAGCTGTGTTCGTTAAACTGCTTTACATTCTACAGATTCAAGTGTACCCTACCTGAAGTAATTAGATCGGTAGCTGGAATAAGGAACAATTTAGGGATGACAATACAGTATATAAAGTCACTCTCCACTTGTTTTGTGACATCTATGAACCTACAAGTAGGGAAGAGCTAGCAATATTTTAAAGTTAGGTCTTGCAGTGAATTGGGCCCAATCCCACTCAGGGAGATACTCATGTCACTGACAACCCAATCTGCCATATATCACATGTTATTCAAGATCGAGTATTTTCCTTGAAATCTGAATAAATCAAAGGGAATGTATCTGTGGAGAGTGCAAAATCAGGCATTTAAAAAGGCTGAAGGAGGGGAATATAGCAAAGTATGCAATGCCATTGTACAGTATTGCTGCTAGGGCAGTGACAAAAATAGGCCACAGTGTCAGCAGGATTATGAGATTCCACTAATCTGTGAATGGAAGTATAAGTGTTTCTCCCAGGAGCACTAAGGCCACATAAAATGCTCTTCCTAATGGATATAAACATTTGTGTGGGCCATTTTTTTAACAGTGCTCTGTGCACATTGTTTCCTGTGTTTGTATTTGATGCATTTGGCTGCTGTACAAGATTTTCAGAGACTGGAACACAAATCATACATCTCTCCCCATTGACATTACAGGGATACAAAGTCAGTTCCCAAACTAATCTAATCATTGGGTCCAATTTGGATGTACCGCTGTCAAACTGAATTGAGGAAAATTTAACTGAGACTAACTGTAAACCAATGCCACACTTTCTCTATATATTTCATTTATAATCACATAATACTCAACTATATCTCTATATTAAACATCATAATAACTCATTGCTTTGAGTAATTGTCTGGTCACTGCACTGACAGAGAGGTTTATGAACATAAAGCAGAGGAAAGTATTTTTCTTATTCTAAGCAATTCCATGCTAGTGCAGAAGAAAAATGACTATATTAATTTCAAGATCCTCAGTTCCACACACTTGCCATTTGTGGGATTTTTTTTACTTTATTGATAGTCAATGTCCACCAGTCATTGTCTACATTTCAGAAATGGCTACACTGGCAATTTAATTTTTTTTTTAATAATATTAAATACTAATTTACTCCATGTGTAATGTGTGTTAAGATACATTGCACATATTGAGGGTTGATTCACATTTCAAAAATGATCTTTCCTTACTTATAAACTCATAATCTGTCTCTCCCTTTATGACTTAAGGTGGCCATACATCAGGTGGCTTGGTGGCCGATTGACCATCTGATTAAATTATTATAATCAGAATCAAATGAAAATTGGTGCCGCCAAGTGCATGCCTAATTGACAATGTGACCAATGTTGGGTTGAAATTGGTCGCATTCATTGGTGGGACATGCTGCAAGATGTAGGGCCGACTTGCTAGAATGTGTGAGCAGCGGTAATGGCAAGTGGTATTGGGATGCGAGACGAATGTGATGAGACCCCCGATGCTGCCCCCCTAATGTGTAATGTGCCCCCCTTCCCGGTGCCCAGTGTACTATACATTACCTGTCGGTAGTCACCGCTAGTCCTCTGCTGGCTCCGGGCAAACGCCTTGCTCCATACACATGGTTGCCAGAGTAACAGGACGCTTGCGTGATGTCACAGACACGTGAACTCCAACAGCCACGTAGGGCACGTGTATGGAACAAGGAGCATGCCTGAAGACAGCGACGGACAAGTAGTGGGCAGGTAATGTATATAGCACTGGCCACGGGGGGGGGGGGGGGGGCTCATTACACATTAGGGGGGGGGGTGGCGAGGAGACAGATGCGGTGCACGAGGCCAATTCCGAATTAATTTCATCATGAAATTGATCGGGAATCGACCTGCAGTGTATGGGCAGCCAACAGATCTCTCTCTAATCAGATTCAATTAGAGAGAGATTTGTCTCTTGGTTGAATCTGCCCATCATTGCTGGATACTGTATATGGCTACCTTTAACTCTTGATTCATCACTTCTTATCTATCTGAAGTTATTGTTTACCACTCTTTTTCTGTTTTAACTCATCATTTATCTCTCCTTATCTGTGCTTATCTTGAGCATTTTCGCCCAATAGTTGAGCTGAAAATAAGTAAGGTAAAAACCATTCAAAATCAAAACCATTTGTGATGCAACCTCACTGTGTGAGTTGTAGGAACAAAAGACTTTGTATAGGACACAATTGGCTCACCCTTAGACATACTATTCTAGTTTTGCTGCATCAATGTGAATACTGATGTAGCAAAACATGTTTTACATGCATGACTCCACAATTGTTCTTGACCAAGGAAGCTGGCCAAGGTTGCCTCTGCCGAGAATTTAGTGTGTGTATTGCAGCCCCTTGAAACTCCCTGACGCATTGTCGAGAGACCTAGATGTGTGCATCTTCTCAGCTGAGCGCAGTCCAAGACTATTAATCTCCTACTCACCTTACCTACTCAGTGCTGCTTTGCCGTGTGCCACACTGTTGTTCCCCCCTCCCTCCCTCCCTCCCTCCCTCCCTCCCTCCATATCAACAGTCTACCATCTAGTCTGCAAAGAGCTTGGCCCCAAACTGTAAACCAAGGAATCAAGCAACATTAATTGTGTATGTGTATGCACGTTCAGACTTTATGTATTTACTGTATTTCTTAAGATTTTTTTAAGATACATTGGGGGAGCAGATGGCTAAATTGGGGGAGAAGATGGCTAAACGGTTGGAGATTTTAAACTAGGATCTGGGGGGAGGCGGCAGGCAGTGCTGCTCGTAATGGAAAAATCTACGCTTACGGATCATTACGCGTAATTTTACGCTATTACGCATTACGCAATTACGGTTACGGCATAGGAAATTATCTACGGTACATCACCGTAATTACGCGTAAACTTACGCAATTACGCGTAAGGATACCGTAATGAAGGCGCTTACACTACGATGTTACGCGTAGTGCCGTAATACCCATTAATGCGTATTTTTTGACGCATGCGGACGATATGTACGCAATAGCCGTCAATGTGACAGTTATTGCGTACATATCATTCGTATGCGTCAAAACGTACGCATATACTGAAGGGCGGGATAAGATACTATTGGTTGCTTAGGATGTTGACTGATTGGCTACTCTTAGAAAATGGGAGATTTTACATTAGTAATTATGCGTAAAATTACGCGTAAGTGTTCGTAAAATTACGCATGCCTATCAATTACGGTAGACAGTGTAATTACGATACTACTTACGGTCTTACGCGTAAATAATTACGCGTAAGACCGTAAGTTACGCGTAACGCTTACGCGTAAATTTACATTGAATTACGATGCGTAATTACGCTCATGCGTAATTTCGGCCCAGCACTGGCGGCAGGATAAAGTCTCAATATGTAGACAAGATAAGGTAAAAAGACAGTGGGAGCCTAACAATATGGGGGGTGGAGAGGGGGGTGGGGACAGTGTAAAGATTAAGGAGGTTGGTAAAACTTCAAGTAGCCCATTTCATGTAAACAAAATTGGTAAATGTGGTGGTAAAAATATAAAGTGCATGGTAACTAATGCTCGGAGCCTTGCAAATAAAATAGACGAATTAGAGTTCATTCTAACAGATACCAACCTAATCACAATTTCGGATCTACACATGATCTTCTTTTGTCCTCCTCTAGAATAACATGCTCACATTCACGTATACCAGATTTCGGATGGTGGATGACGAGCAGGGTGCTGCTACCCCGCAGCAGGGTCAGGGGAAGTGCAGAAGGTTCCAGCTCTGATCCAGTTCTATCCTCCGGCAAACCCACCGCCAAACACCCCTGCCTCAGCAGCAGCGTGAAGGCCCACCATTGCCAAGCGCTGCTGGAGATGGTCAGCCTGGGGAAGAACAGACTGACGGCAGACCACGTCCTGGCCAAACTCCAAGAGCAGGAGAGGAGTTTGCTGACCCCAAGAGGCCTGAAAGTCAGAGAGGTGGTGGCCGACAATGGGGCCAACCTGGTTGCCGCCATCCACCAGGGAAACCTCAACCACATCCCCTGTCTGGCCCACGTCCTGAACCTGGTGGTGCAGAAATTCCTGCGCCCCTACCAGGGAATGGACACTCTTTTGGGAGCGGCAAGGAAAACCGTGGGCCATTTTCACTGCTCGGGTGGTGCCACAGCGTCCCTGGAAGCCGTGCAGCTGAAGCTGAACCTCCCACGGCACTGGCTCATCATAGACGTTCCAACATGCTGATATTCCACCCTGGCAATGTTGGAACGTCTGGTTGAAAAGAAGCGGGCTGTCAATCAGTTCCTGGCCAAAGCCACCATGGATGCCACCTTGTCCGGGACTGGCACCACCCACCTCCCGGACATCATCCTCAGTGCTTATTGGGCAAAAATGCAGCAGGTGTGCTTGGTGCTGGCACCCTTCCTGGAGGCCACCAACATGGTCAGCCGGGACCGTGCGTTGCTGTGTGAATGGGTGACCACTGAGCGCATGCTGGACAAGGCCCTTTATGCTCTGCTGGAAGTGGGAGAGGCAGCCTTGATCCAGCAGGAACAGCAGCCACCTGCACAGTCCACCTCTGTGCAGCAGGAGGAGGAGGTTGAGGAGGACTTGCAGTTTGAGGAGTTGGAGGTCCCTGACCATGAATATGAGGGGGCACAGCGGAGTGCAGCTGCAGTGGTGCGGGGGTGGAGAGAGCAGGAGGAGGCTCAGGAGTCAGAGGAGGTGGACAGCACTGTTATCTCGGGGGTGCCGAAGATGTGTCAGCAGAGATGGCGTCCCTGTTCCCCATGACAGCGCAAGTGCTTCAGTGCCTGCGCAGTGACCCAAAGGTGAAGCAGATGCATGCTCGGGAGGACATATGGATCACCCTGATGCTAGACCCACGGCTGAATGGGAGGCTGACTCAGTTGTTGCCTGGAGGAGGCGACCTGGTGCGCTGAATCAGGGACTTGCAGCGCTTGGAGGAAGCCTTCCCCCAGACACCCACCCCCCTGCTTTCACAGTCCAGCCAGCACAGCAGCAGTTGCCTGCATCCAGCAGCAGCAGGCGCCCAACAAACCTGCTGTCTTTAAAAAAGGCACTTTACACCATGCCAGTACCGTTGCCTAAAGAGGAGGTGCCTGCAGCAGCATCCGGGTCTCAAAGCCAGAACCAGCGCCTGACCCAGATGGTGGCAGACTACATGGGGTCCTACAGCGGGCTTGACATCGACAACCCTGTGGACCCTTGGATTACTGGATCAAGCACGTGGATATATGGAGTGAGCTGGCGCAGTATGCCCTGTAAGTGCTGTCCTGTCCGCCTTCCAGTGTGCTCTCAGAAAGGTGCTTCAGTGCGGCCGGTGGTGTGGTCACCGAGAAGCGCTCTTGTCTGTCCCCCCAGTCTGTGGTCAGACTGATGTTTCTGAAAATGAACCAGGCTTGGGTGGTTAGTGAGTTCCTGGCCCCTGGTGTTGGCAAGAAGGGGAAATTAAGTGGCTGAGTGGGAATCCCTATGCCTGCCTTACCACCACCATTTACCACCACAACCTCCTGGCTCCGTCTTCATTAATAAGCCTGGTTCTATTTCTTTTACAACCGTGGTACCAACACTAGGTGCCATAGTGATTATCTGAACACAATTGCTGTGTAATTTTTTGGAGGTGTCTGGGCTAATAACTGTGCTGTCCCAGTTGTGGGTAGGCCCCAACTGCGGCAGTATGACCGCTTCTGGAACCTCTTCTTTGTAATGTTTTACCTGTGCCGTGGGACCCATGGTGTTTATTATCTTAACACAATTGCTGTGTAATTTTTTGGAGGTGTCTGGGCTGATAACTGTGCTGCCCCCTTTGTGGAGAGGCCCCAACTGTGGCAGTACGACTGCTTCTGGAACCTCTCCTTTGTAATGTTTTACCTGTGCTGTGATAGTGGTACCCATGGTGATTATCTTAACACAATTGCTGTATAATTTTTTGGAGGTGTCTGGGCTGATAACTGTGCTGTCCCAGTTGTGTGGTTGGACTTTGGACACAATGTGGTCAGTACGACCGCTGTCTGGAACAAAGTCCTGATGTTAATTGACAGCCATTTTATTCTTGGGGGGAGGCTTAAGTCCCCACATCATCAATTAGCATTTCCCTTTTAAAAAAACATGATGCTACATGCCTCATTAAACCTAAAAAACGTCTTAGAAGCAATTTAAAGGCCACTTCCGGTTTTCTACTCGGGTATCCGAATCCGGGCTGTTATCTCCGATTCTGGTTCGGATATCCGAATTGGATTTGGGTACAAAAAAGTTTTAATTCGGATATCCGATTTGGATCGGATTTCTAGGTATCCAGATCCGAATTCTATTCGGATTTTGAAAAGGGGTATCCGAGCAGCACTGGTGACATATGCCAAGTAGTGTTGGGCGAACATCTAGATGTTCGGGTTCGGGCCGAACAGGCCGAACATGGCCGCGATGTTCGGGTGTTCGACCCGAACTCCGAACATAATGGAAGTCAATGGGGACCCGAACTTTTGTGCTTTGTAAAGCCTCCTTATATGCTACATACCCCAAATTTACAGGGTATGTGCACCTTGGGAGTGGGTACAAGAGGAAAAAAAAATTTAGCAAAAAGAGCTTATAGTTTTTGAGAAAATCGATTTTAAAGTTTCAAAGGGAAAACTGTCTTTTAAATGCGGGAAATGTCTGTTTTCTTTGCACAGGTAACATGCTTTTTGTCGGCATGCAGTCATAAATGTAATACATATAAGAGGTTCCAGGAAAAGGGACCGGTAATGCTAACCCAGCAGCAGCACACGTGATGGAACAGGAGGAGGGTGGCGCAGGAGGAGAAGGCCACGCTTTGAGACACAACAACCCAGGCCTTGCATGAGGACAAGAAGCGTGCGGATAGCATGCTTTGTACCACCATGCAGTCATAAATGTAATAAAGATAAGTGGTTCAATAAACAGGGACCACGCGGCAACGCTAACCCAGCAGCAGCACACGTGATGGAACAGGAGGAGGCGCAGGAGGAGAAGGCCACGCTTTGTGAGACACAACAACCCAGGCCTTGCATGAGGACAAAAAGCGTGCGGATAGCATGCTTTGTACCGCCATGTAGTCATAAATGTAATAAAGATAAGAGGTTCAATAAACAGGGACCACGCGGCAACGCTAACCCAGCA
Organism: Hyperolius riggenbachi; assembly: GCF_040937935.1. NCBI lineage: Eukaryota > Metazoa > Chordata > Amphibia > Anura > Hyperoliidae > Hyperolius > Hyperolius riggenbachi. The sequence continues at coordinate 178,745,748 of NC_090647.1, read as the reverse complement.
GCAGCAGCAGCAGCAGCACACGTGATGGAACAGGAGGAGGCGCAGGAGGAGAAGGCCACGCTTTGTGAGACACAACAACCCAGGCCTTGCATGAGGACAAAAAGCGTGCGGATAGCATGCTTTGTACCGCCATGTAGTCATAAATGTAATAAAGATAAGAGGTTCAATAAACAGGGACCACGCGGCAACGGTAACCCAGCAGCAGCAGCAGCACACGTGATGGAACAGGAGGAGGCGCAGGAGGAGAAGGCCACGCTTTGTGAGACACAACAACCCAGGCCTTGCATGAGGACAAAAAGCGTGCGGATATAGCAGCAATGCTTTTTGCCGCCATGCAGTCATAAATGTAATACAGATGAGAGGTTCAATAAACAGGGACCGGAAACGCTAAACCATCCCAGATGTTCATCGGTCATGTTACTTGGTTGGGGTCCAGGAGTGTTGCGTAGTCGTTTCCAATCCAGGATTGATTCATTTTAATTTGAGTCAGACGGTCTGCATTTTCTGTGGAGAGGCGGATACGCCGATCTGTGATGATGCCTCCGGCAGCACTGAAACAGCGTTCCGACATAACGCTGGCTGCCGGGCAAGCCAGCACCTCTATTGCGTACATTGCCAGTTCGTGCCAGGTGTCTAGCTTCATGCCCGGTTTCAGGTCCAGCGGTGCCAGCCACAAATCCGTCTGTTCCTTTATTCCCCTCCAAATTTCCTCCCCTGTGTGCTGCTTATCCCCAAGGCAGATCAGCTTCAGCAACGCTTGCTGACGCATGCCAACAGCTGTGCTGCACTGCTTCCACGATCCTACTGCTGCTGGTGCTGGGTTAGCATTTCCGGATGAGGTACAGCTTTGAGATGCGTTGGAGGAGAAGGAGTCAGAGAGGTAGGTGCTGCTGTTGTTATCCAGCTGTTTGCGGCGTGGGCAACACCCGCGCCGTAGCAGGTGAGGAATCGCTGCCAGGCTCCACAAGGTTCACCCAGTGCGCGGTAAGGGAGATGTATCGACCCTGGCCGAACGCACTCGTCCAGGTGTCAGTGGTGAGGTGAACCTTGCAGGCAACGGCATTCTTCAAGCTTCGGGTTATTTAGCTGACCACGTGCTCATGCAACTCAGGCACTGCAGAGCGCGCAAAGTGGTAGCGGCTGGGAACCACGTAACGTGGGATGGCCACTGACATCATGCCCTTGAAGCTGTTTGTCTCCACCACTCGATATGGCAGCATTTCGCAGGCCAGAAGCTTGGCTATGCTGGCTGGCTGTTACTGCCACGGCCCGGGGGTCATTTGCTGGCAATTTCCTCTTGTGCTCAAACATCTCAGAAACAGACAACTCAACCGTAGCGCTGCACACCGAAGGGCTGTTGGTTGTTGTGTTTGATGAACACTGGGAGACCTCAAGAGCACTAGTCCGGAAAGTGACAGTGTCAGCATCGTCTGATGTTTGTGAATGTTGTGAACCACGCAATGGCTGGGCTACTGCTGCTGCTGAGGCGGGTCTGGTGGTGAGTCTGGTGAACCCAAGGGAGGCAGTGTTGCTGGTGGTACCCTGTCCTGCCGCGTTTGCCCACAGAGTGGGATGTTTGGATAGAATGTGGCGGCTCATGCTGGTGGTGGAGAGGTTGTTAATACTTTTCCCCCTGCTCAGGCGGGTCTTGCACACCTTGCAAATCGCCATGGTAACATCCTCAGTGCAGTCTTCAAAGAAAGCCCAGACTTTAACTGGCTGAGGACTCGGACCTCGTGCGTGATGTGCTGGTGCTGCTTAACCCACTGCTGGACGCTTGAGAGGTCATCCAAGTAATTATCTGGTCCTGTTCTTTTGGATCTGTGAGGGTTGTTGTCCTGGACAACATGGGCAGTATTGAGTGGGTTTTCTTGGGTGCTCCCCTGTGGCCTGTACGTGAACCGTCAGGGGAAACACCTCTTCCCTTGCCCCTCCCTCTTTCACCGGATTTCTTCCTCATTTCACTTATCCTTAAAGTACACGCTGACTGGCAGCAGTACAGTGGCAGTACAGAAATGCTATACAGTGGTGGGTGAGCGGTGTACCACTATTGTCAGCAGTGACACAGAGCACAATGCTATACAGTGGCGGGTGAGCGGTGTACTACTGTTCCCAGCAGACACAGAGTGGAAGTAAACACAATGCTATATAGTGTGGCTGAGCCGTGTACACAGAGTGGCATTAAACACAATGCTATATAGTCTGCTATATAGTCACCCCGAACAGGGTGATGTTCTGCAGAACCCGAACAGTGGCAAACACTGTTCGCCCAACACTACTGGGAGGGAACGCAGATTTTAGTACCTAAACACACGATACAACATGTTTTCCGGGGTCGGACTCTGAGGCACATACAGATGGTCCCGATCATCATCCTCATCATACAACTCTTCTCCTGAGTCTGACCCACCCACCACCTCTGCCACCCCAACATCCCCAGACACAGACCCCTCATCGTCCTCAACATTAACTTGGGATGCTGGCCTGAGCCAGACCTCCTCCTCCACATCAGGCCCCATCATCTCCTCAATGGCAGCCCTCATTAATCGCTCTGGCGACGGACTGATGGACACAACGTTCTCCTCCGGGGAGGGCTGCTGCTGACCACTGGCTGCTGGGGTGGATGTTATAGCTTGCGTGGGGCGTTGGCTGTTGCTGTTGTTGGGAGTGCTGCTCACAGCGGAGGTCTCTGGGGAACTCATGTTGAGCTCATATAGTGGTTGACGGTGAGTGGAGTATTACTGATCCCAGCAATATACACACTGACTGGCAGAGTACGCAATGCTATATAGTGTGGCTGAGCGGTGTACACAGAGTGGCAGTAAACACAATGCTATATAGTCTGGCTGAGCGAGCGGTGTACTACTGTTCCCAGCAGAATCAGAGTGGCAGTAAACAATGGTATATAGTCTGGCTGAGCGGTGTACATAGAGTGTCAGTAAACAATGGTATATAGTCTGGCTGAGCGAGCGGTGTACTACTGTTCCCAGCAGAATCAGAGTGGCAGTAAACAATGGTATATAGTCTGGCTGAGCGGTGTACACAGAGTGTCAGTAAACAATGGTATATAGTGTGGCTGAGTGGTGTACACAGAGTGTCAGTAAACAATGGTATATAGTCTGGCTGAGCGGTGTACACAGAGTGGCAGTAAACACAATGCTATATACTCTGGCTGAGCGAGCGGTGTACTACTGTTCCCAGCAGACACAGAACAGTAAACAGAATGCTATATAGTGTGGCTGAGCGAGCGGTGTACCACTATTCCCAGCAGACACAGAACAGTGAACAGAATGCTATATAGTGTGGCTGAGCGAGCGGTGTACCACTATTCCCAGCAGACACAGAACAGTAAACAGAATGCTATATAGTGTGGCTGAGCGAGCGGTGTACCACTATTCCAAGCAGACACAGAACAGTGAACAGAATGCTATATAGTGTGGCTGAGCGAGCGGTGTACCACTATTCCCAGCAGACACAGAGTGGCAGTAAACAGAATGCTATATAGTGTGGCTGAGCGAGGTACACAGAGTGGCAGTAAACAGAATGCTATATAGTGTGGCTGAGCGAGCGGTGTACCACTATTCCCAGCAGACACAGAACAGTGAACAGAATGCTATATAGTGTGGCTGAGCGAGCGGTGTACCACTATTCCCAGCAGACACAGAACAGTGAACAGAATGCTATATAGTGTGGATGAGCGAGCGGTGTACCACTATTCCCAGCAGACACAGAACAGTAAACAGAATGCTATATAGTGTGGCTGAGCGAGCGGTGTACCACTATTCCCAGCAGACACAGAACAGTGAACAGAATGCTATATAGTGTGGCTGAGCGAGCGGTGTACCACTATTCCCAGCAGACACAGAACAGTGAACAGAATGCTATATAGTGTGGCTGAGCGAGCGGTGTACTACTGTTCCCAGCAGACACAGAACAGTACACAGAATGCTATATAGTGTGGCTGAACGAGCGGTGTACTACTGTTCCCAGCAGACACAGAACAGTACACAGAATGCTATATAGTGTGGCTGAACGAGCGGTGTACCACTATTCCAAGCAGACACAGAACAGTGAACAGAATGCTATATAGTGTGGCTGAGCGAGCGGTGTACCACTATTCCCAGCAGACACAGAGTGGCAGTAAACAGAATGCTATATAGTGTGGCTGAGCGAGGTACACAGAGTGGCAGTAAACAGAATGCTATATAGTGTGGCTGTGCAAGCGGTGTACTACTATTCCCAGCAGACACAGAGTGGCAGTAAACAGAATGCTATATAGTGTGGCTGAGCGAGGTACACAGAGTGGCAGTAAACAGAATGCTGAGCGAGCGGTGTACTACTATTCCCAGCAGCGACACACAATGACTGGGGGGGACCCTGGCTAGCGTGGCTGGAGCGCGAACTACCCTGCCTGCCTACCCAAAGCTAAACCCACAGACAAATGGCGGAGATATGACGTGGTTCGGGTATTTATTTACCCGAACCACGTGACAGTTCGGCCAATCAGAGCGCGTTCGGGTCCGAACCACGTGACCCGTTCGGCCAATCACAGCGCTAGCCGAACGTTCGGGGAACGTTCGGCCATGCGCTCTTAGTTCGGCCATATGGCCGAACGGTTTGGCCGAGCACCGTCAGGTGTTCGGCCGAACTCGAACATCACCCGAACAGGGTGATGTTCTGCAGAACCCGAACAGTGGCGAACACTGTTCGCCCAACACTAATGCCAAGTGCCAATTTCCATGTGCCAAGTGCCAAGTGCCACGTGTCTGGCACACATTACACCTGCTGCATTGCCCTGCTCCTGCTGCCTGTGCAGCTCCCACCGCCAGGGTGCCACAGGCCACTGATACCATCGATATTTAACCCAAAACACAATTGCTGTGTAATTTTTTTGGAGGTGTCTTGGCTGAAAACTGTCATGTCATACGCCGCATACGCCGCATAAGAGGGTAGAGGGCAGGAAGGGGGTATTGGGCACAGCGGCTGGGAGGGGGGTTGGACCCCCCTTCAACTTGGTCCCCCATGCGTGCTCTACCTCCATCTTAAGCTCAGCAGGAACCCCCCATCACCTGGGTCCCCCATGTGCATTCCCCCTCCAGCTTAAGCTCAGCAGGAAACCCCCCCCCCCCCCCTCACCTGGGTCTCCCATGTGCGCTCCCCCTCCTGCTTAAGCACAGTAGCAGCCGCCACTATCAGTGAGAGGCAGCGGGCGGGGATGACTCACCTCTTCCGTGTTCCATTGTGCGTTCCACTGTCGTCACTTCCTGCAATGCCGCACACTGTATTGGTGTAATTTGCCTTTTTAAAACAGAAGGAAATCTGCAATAATTCAGCTAAAAGTGAACATTTGTGGTTACCCACAATGCACTGCTGCTAAATATGCAAATCACCCCTCTTCAACCTTGGTAAGCCAAGCAAGCATCCAGAGCCACTAGTGTATAGCAAGCATATCTAGTTCAAGCCTTTTATTGTTTTAATATTGATGATTTTGGCATACAGCTCATGAAAACCCAAATTTCCTATCTCAAAAAATTAGCATATTTCATCCGACCAATAAAAGAAAAGTGTTTTTAAAACAAAAAAAAGTCAACCTTCAAATAATTATGTTCAGTTATGCACTCAATACTTGGTCGGGAATCCTTTTGCAGAAATGACTGCTTCAATACAGCGTGGCATGGAGGCAATCAGCCTGTGGCACTGCTCAGGTAGCGGCCTTAAGCTCATCCAGAGTGTTGGGTCTTGCGTCTCTCAACTTTCTCTTCACAATATCCCACAGATTCTCTATGGGGTTCAGGTCAGGAGAGTTGGCAGGCCAATTGAGCACAGTAAACTATTTACCAGTGGTTTTGGCACTGTGAGCAGGTGCCAGGTCGTGCTGAAAAATGAAATCTTCATCTCCATAAAGCTTTTCAGCAGATGGAAGCATTAAGTGCTCCAAATTCTCCTGATAGCTAGATGCATTGACCCTGCCCTTGATAAAACACAATGGACCAACACCAGCAGCTGACATGGCACCCCAGACCATCACTGACTGTGGGTACTTGACACTGGACTTCAGGCATTTTGGCATTTCCCTCTCCCCAGTCTTCCTCCAGACTCTGGCACCTTGATTTCGGAATGACATGTAAAAGTTGCTTTTATCCGAAAAAAGTACTTTGGACCACTGAGCAACAGTCCAGTGCTGCTTCTCTGTAGCCCAGGTCAGGCGCTTCTGCTGCTGTTTCTGATTCAAAAGTGGGTTCACGCTTCCATCTGCTGAAAAGCTTTATGGAGATGAAGATTTCATTCTTCAGCACGACCTGGCACCTGCTCACAGTGCCAAAACCACTGGTAAATGGTTTACCAACTATGGTATTACTGTGCTCAATTGGCCTGCCAACTCTCCTGACCTGAACCCCATAGAGAATCTGTGGGATATTGTGAAGAGAAAGTTGAGAGACGCAAGACCCAACACTCTGGATGAGCTTAAGGCCGCTATCGAAGCATCCTGGGCCTCCATAACACCTGAGCAGTGCCACAGGCTGATTGCCTCAATGCCACGCCGCATTGAAGCAGTTATTTCTGCAAAAGGATTCCCGACCAAGTATTGAGTGCATAACTGAGCATAATTATTTGAAGGTTGACTTTTTTTGTTTTAAAAAACTTTTCTTTTATTGGTTGGATGAAATATGCTAATTTTTTGAGATAGGAAATTTGGGTTTTCATGAGCTCTATGCCAAAATCATCAATATTAAACACTAAAAGGCTTGAACTACTTCAGTTGTGTGTATTGGAATCTAAAATATATGAAAGTCTAATGTTTATCAGTACATTACAGAAAATAATGAACTTTATCACAATATGCTATTTTTTTGAGAAGATCCTGTATATAATAGAGTAAGTGCCTCAACCTTCAAGCAAGAAGAAACAGTAGCGCCCTGCCACCAGGGTCGGTCCAAGCAAGAAGAAGGGGCTGGTCCAAGCAAGAAGAAGAAGTAGTGTCATATCAAACCAAGGGCAAAGAGGGATAATTTGCATATTCAGTAGCAGTGCATTGTGGGTAACCACAAATGTTCACTTATAGCTAAATTTTTGCAGATTTCTTCTGTTTTAAGAAGGCAAATCACACCAAGCTTTGATTTTTTTAGTAGAAGGTCTTTTTGGTCCCTTTTATCCACCTATGCATTCCGAGTGGTTTGGGTCACCCTGAGTTGCTTGATTAATCTGTTGTACTGGTCCAAGCCCTACCTATCTCATACAGCCGTATCAATCCCTGCCATGTACTGATGAGGACCAAAAGTCTGAAACAGGCTGTCACATGTGGGTTTGATATGACTGTGTAAAATTTAAAGCTATATGCTTGCTATACACCAGTGGTTCTGGATGTTTGCTTGGCTTACCAAGGGGGAAAAGGTGTAGCAGTGCATTGTGGGTAACCACAAATGTTCACTTATAGCTAAATTATTGCAGATTTCCTTCTGTTTTAAAAAGGCAAATTACACCAATACAGTGTGCGGCATTGCAGGAAGTGATGACAGTGGAACGCACGATAGAACACGGAAGAGGTGAGTCATCCCCGCCCGCTGCCTCTTACTAATAGTGGTGGCTGCTACTGTGCTTAAGCAGGAGAGGGAGCGCACATGGGGGACCCAGGTGAGGGGGGGGGGGGTCCTGCTGAGCTTAAGCTGGAGGGGGAGTGCACATGGGGGACCCAGGTGAGCTTAAGCTGGAGGTAGAGCACACATGGGGGACCCAGTTGAGGGGGGGTCCAACCCCACTCCTGTGCCCAATACCCCCTTCCTGCCCTCTACCCTCTTATGCGGCATATGCTACGCCGCGGGTCGGCTAGTAGCTTTAAATTTTACACAGTCATATTAAACCCACATGTGACAGCCTGTTTCAGACTTTTGGTCCTCATTTGCACATGGCAAGGATTGATAAGGCTGTATGAGATAGGGCTTGGACCAGTACAACAGAGTAACCAAGCAGCTCAGGGTGACCCAAACCACTCCGAATGTATAAGGGGGATAAAAGGGACCAAAAAGACCTTCTAATAAAAAAATCAAAGCTTGGTATAATTTGCTTTCTTAAAACAGAAGAAAATCTGCAATAATTCAGCTATAAGTGAATATTTGTGATTACCCACAATGCACCGCTACTAAATATGCAAATCATTCCTTTTCACCCTTGGTAAGTCAAGTAAGCCTATAGCTTTAAGTTTTACACAGTCATATCAAACCCACATGTGACAGCCTATTTCAGACATTTGGTCCTCAACAGTATATAGCAGGGATTTGGTTTGGCTGTATGAGATAGGGCTTGGACCAGTACAACAGAGTAACCAAGCAGCTCAGGGTGACCCAAACTACTAAGAATGTATAGGAGGATAAAAGAGACCAAAAAGCCCTCCTACTAAAAAAAGCAAAGCTTGGTGTAATTTTCCTTCTTAAAACAGAAGCAAATCTGCAATAGGTCAGCTATAAGTGAACATTTGTGGTTACCCACAATGCACTGCTACTGAATATGCAATATGCAAATTATCCCTCTTTGCCCTTGGTTTGATATGACACTACTTCTTCCTATTGCTTGGACCATCCCCTTCTTCTTGCTTGGACCGGCCCTGGGGGCAGGGCGCTACTTCTTCTTCTTGCTTGAAGGTTGAGGCACTTACTCTATTATATATATAGATAGGTAATATAATCTCTTACCCACCATGTTTTAAAAGAACAGGCAAATGTTTGATTTCATGAGGGCAGCCATCTTTTTTGGTTGAAAGGAGGTGACATGGAGCATGAGACACAGTTCCAACAGTCCTGTGTGCTGATCACCCTCCCAGTTGCTAGGCAACATGAACAACAACACAGGAAATCCCATCATGCTTTGCACAGCATCAGGGACAAAAAGCCCAGGCAGTTTTCTTTGATGGGTGGAGCTTAGCTAAAAATGCAGCTAAACATGATGCTTTGGTAAGAAAAACAAAGTTCTGATGCTGTGAAACTGTTAAAGAAACACCAAGCCTTTTCAGTTCTGCTGAGTAGATTTTTAGTCCAGAGGTTCACTTTAAGTTTTCCACTGGCTATGTAAAAAAAATGAGTAAGCTTAAGCTCCAGTTATGTTTATACTTATTTTGTATTTCTTGTTTGTACTCTGTGTTGCATATCCCTGCAGCAATAATAAGCTGCACAGACCAGAAACAATTGCTGCCTTTTTTTCCACACCATCAAAATCTGAGTTCCATTCGGGATGCTTAGATAACCCAAGTCTGAAAGCACTCTGTTCAGTGTGGAACTGCAGATAATCTGAACTAGGTAATACAAGGTAAGCAGTGTGAAATGAAGACATTACATTTTTTGACAAAAGTGGAATTTAATTTTAAAAGGAACCTGAGGTGTGAGACATATGTGAAACATATCTTTGCTCGTATAGAGCACCAGGTTCGATTGTATGGCTGACACTGTGGTGAAACCTCTCCCACAGTGTGATGTTAGGGCCATGGTCCTTACAGTTTCCATTCTCTGAACCTCATTGCATTGTAGGAAATGATGGCTGTTTCAGACTGCCAAGTAAGCAGTATCTCCCTTTGTGCATAGAATTATCAGTAAACAAGCATTAGGCAGAGATGCACCTGAAAGGACTATAGATGTTGTCACCTATGATACATTTCAGAATGTAAATCAGGGAGAGAATAGATTCTACAATAGGCAAACACAGAGTAAAACATGTATTGATCAATATTGTAAAAAAATCAGCAATTTTTTTCACTACAGTTCCTCTTTAAAACAATACCAGTTGCCTAGCAGTTTTGTTCATTTTTCTGGTCAGCAATGTCTGAATCACACATACCAAACACGCATGCAGCTAATCCAGTCAGACGTTAGTCAGAGGCATATGATGTGCATGATTATTCAGAGTCCATGGGTAAAAGTATTAGACAGTGGATCAGCAGCACAGCCAGGCATTGTGCATTGTTAAAGCCAATGTAACCCCGCTAAAAAAAGAAACCAGATACTCACCTAAGGAGCGGGAAGGCTCCAGGTCCTAATGAGCCTTCCCTCTCCTCTGCTGGTGCCCTCAGTGCAGTGCTGACTCCCCCGTTCAAAGCCCCCACCGTGAGGGACTTCGGAAGTCTTCGGGAGCCGAGTCCTCCCGAAGACAGGCGGCTCCATACTGCGCATGCGCGATGACGCGATAGAGGGTGCTCGCGCATGCGCAATGTGGAGCGGCCCGTCTTCAGGAGTACTCGGGCTCCCAAAGACTTTCCGAAGCCACCTTCGCCGGCGGAAGAAGCAGTATTTGACCAATTTGGTCAAGTACTTCTCCCGGGGACAACGCAGCACCGCGGGCACCGGGAGAGAAGAGGGAAGGCTCATTAGAACCTAGAGCCTTCCCTCTCCTTCAGTAAGTATCTGGGTTCTTTTTTTAGCAGTGGCGTTATATTGTCTTTAAAAAGGAAATAACCATGTCATCCTCCATGTTTCTCACCTTCGGTTCCCTTTAAGCATTATAACCACATGTCAGAGAGCGGATGTCTGCACGCCTTTAATGCTATTTGGGTCAATATATACTTTTTTATTACTTTGTGCTTAGTTTAAATTGCACATATTTATTAAATGCCTTCATGATTTAGGTCTAACAATATTTTTAATAATACTCCCCTTAACATTGCAAGTTTATTAATAGAAATAATCTGTTGTTTACAAACACAGCAAAAATCACCAGGCTTTCAGAGATTAGTCAAACTGCCAAAGAACCAGGGCCGGCCCTAGACTTTTTGCCGCCTGAGGCAAATTTTAAAAAAATTGTCACCGCCGCCCCTCCCCCCCCTGGGGGGGGGGGGCGCTCTGGGGGGCCGCCGAGCTGGAGGGGTAGCTGGCAGGATGGGGGTATTGGGCCAGCGGCGGGGAGGGGGGTCGGACCCCCCCTCCCTCGCCTGGGTCCCCCGTCCTCCGCTCCCCTCCAGCCTAAATAGAAGCAGCCGTATGTGTAAGAGGCACGGGCGGGGAGGACACTCACCTCTTCCCAGCTTGCGCTCCACTGACGTCACTTCCTGCAGCGTCCTGCAGGAAGTGATGTCAGTGGAGCACACGCTGGAGCGAGGAGGAGGTGAGTGTCTCCCCGCCCGTGCCTCTTACACATACGGCTGCTTCTATTTAGGCTGGAGGGGAGCGGAGGACGGGGGACCCAGGCGAGGGAGGGGGGGGTCCGACCCCCCTCCCCACCGCTGGCCCAATACCCCCGTCCTGCCAGCTACCCCTCCAGCTCGGCGGGCCGGCTCCCCGCACCCACGGACAGGCGGGTGCCGCCCCTGGAAATTTGCCGCCTGAGGCAAAAGTTTCACCCCGCCTCATGAGCGGGTTGGCCCTGCAAAGAACCTTCTTCTACAACCAGCATTCTGGGATACCGTTTTAGAGCTAAGAGTGTGAAATCTTCAATTGAAAGACTGTAGGATACATCCTGCAGGAGGAACCAAACATAGGACCAGGTGTTCATTGAACTACACCCAAGAATAAATGTAATTTTTATTAAAGAATTGTATTATTATTTATAGACAATAATAAAACATGTTGATGCTGCAAAACAAAGTAGCATGTCCAAAAAAGCATTGAGCAAATGGCAACCCTTATTAAAAGGGAACTTGCCACTGGTAGTGACTGGCAGATCATGGCCCAATAGATTCTAAATCATGTCTGTTCATGCCTCGGCTGAGGAGGCCAATAACAACTACCTCAACTGATAATCCAACATGTGTTCAGCAGCCCCCACCCCTCACCCCTCAAGCAATCTACCCAATGGATTAACTCACTCCCAGCGATGGCCCAGTGATTGTTCCCTCCACTACCCTGCCCACTGTGTGAGATCATGCACGTGCTGTTCCGTCATCTCTCCGCCTCCCTACATAGCAACACAGCACGTCATCAGCTACACAGTTGACATGCATCTTTGCAGCCTGCCTCAGCGATGTTGCCCAAGGGCATTTGGGTTCTGACCCCCAACAGGCAATATCCATGAAAGGCGTGTATGCACCTTAAGGGCAGCTGCTGAGCAAAAATTTGACCCATCACCTAGGGATTTATGGCGTTAACTTATAGAAAGGATGTATGTGATTGCATGTGCCACATCCTCCACTTTATTAGGGTTAAAAAAGTAGTGGAATGTATCCTATATAATAAACCCCCTGTGTCCCTGCGTGCTCTCCTGTCCCTGTGCCTTTGCACTACTGCGCGTGTGTGGCACGCGCGCGGCCGTTGGGACAGGAGGAGGATGGTGCGTGCGGGTACGCATTGCGAAGCATCCCTGGTACGTCGCGGTGTGTGCACGGTTACGCGTCACGGCTGTGCGCGTGCATGCACGCTGACCTGCGGTGGTGGGGAGGGGGGTTGTTAGGGGAGAGGCCTAGCACCTGTTATTGTAATGGGCTTGGACTACTAGTTGTAAAATAATTAACTAGTGGAAGATGTAAACAGGACCAAGTAAGACAAAGATTAATTTACTTACTAGAGTAATATTCAGGAGGTGGAGAACATTGGTGAAAGTGTGTAACGCAGGAAACCTAGACTAAACAAAAAAGATCTTAAATAGTAAAAGTATTAATTTATGAACCTTTAAAGTGTACCTGAACTGGCATGTGACATGATGAGATAAACATGTGTATGAACAGTGATAAACATACTTAGAATTAGACTATGTTCTTTTTTATCTTTTTTCCAAACTGTAAGGGTTCATAATTCAGGTATGCAACTTGCAAGTAACAGTTTTTATCTATTTGGACATAGACTATAGCGTAACAGTGACTGATTGCTAATATCCACAAAATGCTTGCCGAGCAGGAACATTTGAGTGCACGGAATAGATAAAAATGGAAACTAGTTCATAGTGTGGCTCTAGTCTAAAACACTAAAAGACTGTCACATTCAGCTGAGACAATAACAACATTTAGCTTACATTTTTTAGCTTTTAAAAACAAAAATAAAATGGTTGGATTAAAACAATTACAGATTTAGGAAGGATAGATTTGTTAATCTTATCAGTTTATTTTCTGTTCAGGTTTGCTTTAAAGGGGCACTTAAGTCTCTGTAAAAAATGAGTTTTACTCACCTGGGGCTTCAAGCAGCCCCCTGCAGCTGTATTGTGCCCACGCCGACTCCATCAGATGTTCCTGGCCCCACCGGCAGCCACTTCCGGTTTTGGCGTCAGGGAACGCAAGTGATTATTCGCGTTCCCGGCCACAATAGCTCCCTCTATGCTGCTATATGCTATGTGCTTTATGCTATAGCAGCATAGAGGCATTCCCTGCCTGTCGGCTCCTGTCGCTGAAACCAGAAGTGGCTGTCGGCGGGGCCAGGAGCATCTGATGGAGTAAAACTCATTTTTTTCCACAGACTTTAGTGCCCCTTTAAGATATAATCTGGATGTTCTAATATAACTATGATGAATGTTGTAAACACGTTATCTCATTTAGTATTATATATTTTCAGCTGTCCCTTATATGTGTTTCTGACAGTAGAAAAGTAGAGCTGTGCTTTTGTTATGTAAAATACATTTTACTGCAAGGTAGATTGTTTCTTTTTTTATGTACCTATTAAAGTAATTATTAAGTAAAAAAAACAAAAAACTATCACCCTGCCCTGGAAGTATATTAGCCACATTGCCTGGCTATTGGACTTGATAATAAGCAAACGTCTCTGAATTATTTTGCCATTCATTAGCACACATTACCATAAGAAGCATAGATTCTAAACACTGAGAAAATGATTGATACGAATGAATAAGAAAATATATTTTAATAGCCTAAAATCCTTTTTTTTAAATTCTATAATGTAATGCACAAAAAAAACAGATTAGTTAAACAATTATATGATATGTGTGTACAAATGAAATAACTTGGGTGTACAGAAGTATTTCTACAGTAATAACAAAAGGTCTAATAATAACTTTCAATTCTCCAAGCAATTACAAATACTTGGAATTTCCTTTTGCATGTGTGAAGGTTTTTCACCGCAACATACGCACCATGAAAAGATTATTCACTGCTTCCTGTGATTTTTTTTTATTATTTTATGATTCATTTAGCTGTATTATTCATTTTGAATCATAGTTTCATAGTTTTTCCAAAATATCATAACCAGAAAACAACAGAAAATCTTAACGATGCAGGAACATCAGTGGCATAACGTACACAAATAAGATGTTGACTTCCTGGCATTTTTCAACTTATAGCATTCTATGCAGTAGTAGCATAAAATCGGTTTGTCACCTACATATGCACACTTGAATTATATAACGAAGGATACAAATGTAAATTTTGAAAGTTAGGAAGACAGTTTGGAGGTCAGACTGTTAATTAATGTCTGACCTTCGTGTGGCGTCAGTAGATCCATTTACATTATTATTTGCATAAGCAAGAAATAAAAAATAAAATAGATTGAAAAACAAACACATTTTCTAATCTCTATCTTGATATGTAACCTTTAATTTTATTTATAGTAAGCTTATGACCAGCGGGTAATTACTTGCTTCACATGAATCAGATTGCCAGCTTTACATATTTATGTAATAAACTGGAAAAGGTCAATATTAAAAAGAATTGAAGATTGTGCTATATGTCTCCTGTGAGGATTTGTTTTCTCCATATAGGCAAAAACAAAAAGGTTATATTATGCATATACAGTGAAATAAAAATCCCATTGGCTAAATTGTGTGAGTCAGTCTTCTGTATCACAGAATATTTTTGTGACTTGTGAAGTTAAATCGTTTTGTTGAGCAAAACAACTCAGACACGACCTAACATTTAAAAAGTTACAAGGTTATGTGACTTGTCATATTGCTGTCTGACTGCACCCTTCACATCTACAATATGTGTTGCATCAGGAAGGGACAAGCCCTCAATCTATTTCCTCATATAGTTCACTGGAAAGTTGAAGTAAAGTGTTGTTTTTCCCATCTTTTAAGCTCGGCTTATCTGCTGTCAGCAGACTAAGGAACCAAATAATTGGTTTGTGTGTTCAATCAGGATTAAAAGGGCACTTGTTTAGTCTGCAATTTAGAAAAACTTGGATCCTATTGCATAATCCGCCTCATTGCTAACTACTGATCTGAGACCATCCATAGACTTTGAGTACTATGGGAGAGAACTTTTCACAAATGTTCTTGTTAAAGTAAACCTGTGACAACAAAGACAAAAGTCAAAAACTTACCTCAGTGGAGGGCAGCCTCTGTGTGAACTAGTGGCTTTTCTGCTCCTCCTGCACGCCATTGCTGTGCATTGGGACCTTCTTCTTCTTTGTAGCCCCACTCCCATCCATGCACAAACACAGCCGCACTGCGCAGGTGCATTGATGGCCTGCTCTTGTGCAGTAGCATGGAGCTGCTTGTGCATGGGGGGAAAATTCATTCACAAGTATCTCTTTACTTTTGCGCAGGCACAGGGCATCAAAGCACCTGCACAGTGCGGTCACAAGCCTTTGTTGAATATGTTTGAAGGATCCCAGAGCTGGATTGGTGGGGGCAAGGAGGATCCGGAAAACCTCTGTAGTCTGGACTATCCAGAGGCTCAGTATCTATCTTTTACTTTTTATTTCTTGCATTAATGCAATTTCTTATTGAGTTTAGTACAGGAGTAATTATGTTATCCCTGTATTTTTGTTGATTTCCCCTGTATGTTTTGGGTTCCTCCCACAATCCAAAACCATGCTGGAAGCTTATTTAGGTTCCCCAAAAAGTGTCCCTAGAATGATGTAGGGACATTAGTGTACTGTAAGCTCTGCTGAAGGACAGTTAGTAATGAGGTTTACTTAACATACCCTATGAAATATTGTGAAAATATGTGTCAGTACTATATAAAACATAATAACTGGTCTACAAAGGTATCTAATAAGAAAATAGATAGTTGAACAAAAGTTCAGCTTTTGTTGAAAAAAACTGAAACTGATTTACAATATCAGTCACTAGATATCTGCACATTAGAAGAACTTTTTCTTCAACACTGTGTTGGACCAGGGTGCCCTGATGTAGTGGGGTAGCTAAGGAGCCAGGGGCCACAGTGGGAGTTTTAGATGAAGTCTCAAAAAAAAATCTTCAGCGTGAGAGGTGCAATCATTTGTTAATGGTACCACTACTCAACTTACATATAGAGTGGATCATTACCAGCAAAGCCCCAATGAGAAGCTAAAAGAATGGGTGAAGGAGGGCCCCGACTGGGCCCCTCTGGTCTGGTCGCAGCCTCTGCATCCCCTATTGCTACACCACTGCCCTGATGTTCAAGCAACAAACAACAATATAACAATATCTCTCTAAGTTCAATCTCTACAGAAAAGTGATCATGCTGTAAGTCCAGATAAATCAGGACATCCCGTGAGTTCAGTTCTGCTATTCATATTATTGCAC
The DNA here is from genome assembly GCF_040937935.1 of Hyperolius riggenbachi. NCBI lineage: Eukaryota > Metazoa > Chordata > Amphibia > Anura > Hyperoliidae > Hyperolius > Hyperolius riggenbachi. The sequence continues at coordinate 178,729,386 of NC_090647.1, read as the reverse complement.
AAGCAATCTAAATCTATTTCTTGATTTACATTCACTAACAGCACATGTTCTCCCGAACAGTGACTTACAGAAAAGTGAAGCCATGCATTACAAGTTTGGGAATGTGAAAATACAAAAATAAATCAGCAATGTCAACATCTGCAATCACACATTTTAACATACCAGATTCCCTTCAAAATTGTAATCATTTTCATGTTTCCACGAAGTGTCTGCATAAATTTGAAATAGTGTTGTCATTTTCTCCCTTCACTTTAGCAAGTACTGTCATAGGCATATCCAGATTGTGAACGTGTGCGTGTGTGTGTGTGTGTATGTGTGTGTCAGCTTAGGATACGTGTGTGTTTTGCATCTACATTGTTATATTTGACAGCCAGCACCTCAGCTCAAAGCCTGCAGACAGGCTGACATGGTGATGAGAATGATGGTAATGATATTGCACTAATCAAGATTCAAATTGTCTGACATTGCTTGCAAAATCCCAAATAAATAACATTCACTTTATTGTTGTCACGTACATGATTTCCGTTTATCATTTACCATAACAACCTCTGCTGAAGCAATTATCCACATGCTTATTGCATGCAAAGTAAAGTTTATGCTTTGATAGTGCTAGGTTGCTTACACATGAACAAAATAAGGTGGTTTTTCAATGACCAGAGTGGGGAATAGGCATCTGCAGCTTCACCTCAACTTATTTTTTTTTACATTTCATATATGTGTGCATATTTTCCATGACAAAAGATGGCTAACTAGAATCCTAAAATGAGGTATGGTTGTTTTCTTTGCCACTAAATGATTGATTCTCTGTAGGCAATGAAACAAGCAACTGACGATCACTGATAGTCTATCAGATACTTTGGTATAATATACAAAAAAATGTAATATTTCACAATGAAAACAGTTTATCCGGCTATTGGGTTTCAAAATGCAAAACTGTTTTATTTCTGTAACAAGAGTCACTTGTAGCTTACACAGTTATCCCCTTCTCCAGAATCACAGACAATTATAGCGAGGGTCACTAGAGATGGCATTAACCTCAGATTTTGTGTTTGCGGACAGCGGACACGAACTTCCGCAAAAGTACGCGACCCAGCGAACTCAGCGAACCGTAATAGACTTCGAAGGGCAGGTGAACTTTAAAAACTACAAACACTGTTTCTGGCCACAGAAGTGATGGAAAAGATGTTTCAAGGGGTCTAACACCTGGAGGGGGGCATGGAGGAGTGGGATACACACCAAAAGTCCCTGGGAAAATTACGGATTTGACGCAGGGCAAGCTTATAATCACTAAAGGGCAAAAATCACATTGCATTCCTAAATTGGAGGCATAAAGTGCTTTAAAACATCTTGCGTGTGTATTCATGGATCAGGTAGTGTAAGTAGTGGATTGCTTCACACTGACAAACCAAACTCACTGTGTAATGCACCACAAACAGCTGTTTGTGTAGTGACAGCCATGCTGGACTGGTGTACACCATGGCCAGAGTGCAGGCGATAGCGGTTTTCAAGCCCATATGGTCGGGCTGAGGTAGCTCAATGACAGAACAACAGTGACTGTCCAGATGATCGAATTTGGTCTGTCCACAATGAAGCAACAACCTTATTATCTTGGGTGTGACCCCCAACAATGACAGCTATGCTTTAGTAAGTTAAATCACAAATACAGTGGAAAGATATGCAATTGTATGGTAATACAGTGTGCTGACAGTGATGGGACTACAAATCCCAGCATGCCTGGCAACCATCTGTGGGCTCTAGATATGCAGTGTCATCCACAAAGACAGCTATGCTTTAGTAAGTTAAATCACAAATACAGTGAAAAGATATGCAATGGTAATACAGAGTGTGCTGGGCCTGGCACAGTACAGTCAGCAGCTAGACACATCAGAAGAATATTAGCTCTCAAAAGAGCTGTTTTGGGGTGCTTTAAGCAACAAAATTCAGCGAGGAGAAAGCTAACAACAGCCTAACTAACGCTTCCCCTAGCTCCAAATGTCTCTCCCTGCTCTCACTACAGCAGCATCAGCAGAGTGAGAACATGGCTGACGCTGCAGCATTTTTATAGGGTGGGTCCAGGAGGGAGTGTAGCCTGATTGGCTGCCATGTGTCTGCTGACTGTGATGTAGAGGGTCAAAGTTTAGCCCAATGATGAGGTATAGGATGCGGGTCGAACACACTATGGGCTTGATTCACAAAAGAGTGCCAACTGTTAGCACGACCGTTTTCGCGTGAAGTTTTGCATTGGGCGCGCTTGCGAATTTTCGCGCTAAACGATAACGTTTTCGCGCGCAAACACGAATTTTCACGCGAAAACGATATCGATTTTGCGGTAAAATTAGCGTTTGCGCGCAAAAACTTTATCGTTTAGCGCAAAAATTCGCAATCACGCGCAATGCGAAAATTCGCACGAAAACGCCCATGCTAACAGTTAGCACTCTTTTGTGAATCAAGCCCTATGTGTCCGCTACCCACCACGTGTGTGGGTAGCTGATATCCATGCAAACTACTGGCTGGGCGAACCGTTCGGGCCATCTCTACGGGTCACTAAAAGGGGTATATATTATTGTGGCGCCGTTCAGTTTGGCTCAGGAAGAGCTGAATGACGGCTCTCCCTGCTGCCACTTAACTCCCTGCGGTGTTAAATACTATGCCCTCCCGAGTTGTTGCAACTTGGAGGGAGATGTAATTCGGGGTCTAGCAGCCACCAGAGCACCGAATTACCGCTACATGGGGCACACAGCATAGCATTGCTGCTATGACTCACCCAACTTCAGCGTTCAGCACCGTGCGCTGAAATAACCTGCTTCGCACTAAAAGGCATGTCAATAAGTGGCTGTGAAATCATCTTTTGTTTTCTTTTAAAGGGAACCAGAGAGGTTGGGGGGAAGCTTTAATACATACCTGGGGCTTCCTCCAGCCCCATAGGCACGGATCGCTCCCACACCGCCGTCCTCTGCTGCCTGGATCCGCCGGTACCGGGTCCCGTCATTGCCGCTAGTCGGCCAGTCGGCCGGCGGACGCGGCCGATTCGCCGCATCACACGGAGCTCCTTCTATACAAGTACGCATGAGGCTGCCTGCTGTGCAGCCGCATGCGTACATGTATGGAGGGAGCCCCTGTGATGCGGACAATTGGCCGCGTCCGCCGGAAGTGACGGGCCCGGTAACGGCGGTTCCAGGAAGCGGAGGATGGCGGCGTGGGAGCGATCCAGGCTTATGGGGCTGGAAGAAGCCCCAGGTATGTATAAAGGCTTGTTCTTTTTTTTTCAGCCCGTTCCTCTCTGGTTCCCTTTAACTAAATCCATGCTAGCAGTTATTTGAATTTCCCGCTGAGGCTTACTCAAATTACAGTAGTTGCCTTTTGGAGGCACCATACTGCGGCTAAAATTACGGGCTGCTTGTGCCTAGTGTTGAGCCAAAATGTTCGTAATTTCATGTTTCCTTAATTAAGGACATTATTTTTGCCTCTACGACACAAATTCGTAATTTTGTAATTTTGAATTCCGTAAGCGAAATTTCAGTTTTGTAATTTCGCGTTTTGGCGCAAATTCATTTTAACGTGAAATTTCATAATTTCATGTTTTTTATAGAAACAAAGTTATTTTAGTTATGAAAATGGACGTAATTTTGTTTCTAATAATAATTATGCACATTTAGGTAATGACTAAACTCAGGAAATAACTCATTGATTGCAATTACTGATAATGCAAAGGCCCCTGCTCATGCAGTTTTATACACCACCACCAGTCGCTGCACCTGTTCACGGTACCTGTAAGTGTGCCAGCTGCACATTTGTAATACCAGTTACTGCAACCTGTTCACTGCACCTGTGTAACCACACATTGTTGTACCAGCAGTCACTGCATACCTGCTCACTGCAGCTGTGTGACCGCACGCTGTTTTATATACCAGTCAGTGCATAGCTGTTAACTGTACCTGTGTAACCGCACATTGTTGTACCAGCAGTCACTGCAACCTGTTCACTGCACCTGTGCAACCGTACATTGTATTAGTCAAGTCGGTGCATACCTTTCACTTCATCCCCCCAATATGGACAAAACAAAAGGCAGAGCCACCTGGAAGGTCTGTTCGAGGTCGCGCTGTCATCATTTCATGCGGCCCTCGACCAAAGTAGTGTTCAGAAGAAGGCACGTGCCATCAACCCCCAATATTGTCAGGACGTAGTTGACTATTTAACACAGAACATCTCATCTTTCTCAGCTTCCGCACGGAAGCGTGACATATCTTCCTCCTCCTGCTCTGATTCTGGCACCCCACTTAACACTCAGTCAGCCGCCACCACCAAAGTGCCATCACCTCAGGGCTCAGCGGTGTGGACATTTTTTTGTGTGTCTGCCTCAGATGAGAGCAATGCCATCTGTACTCTGTAAATTGAGCTGTGGAAAGACCAAGACCTGCGTAGGGACAACTACCTTACGAAGGCACATGATTACAAAGCACAAACTGCAATGGGATGACCACTTGAGGAAAAGCAGCACACAAAAGAAAAGCCACACACCACAGTGGAAGACACCAGGCCACAATTATTTCTCAAAAAAGACGAGACCTAAACTGTATTGTGATGTTGAAAGGCAAGTGGTGACATCTCTGGCACACAGCGTTGGGTCAAGGGTCCATCTGACCATGGATGCCTGGTCTGCACAGCACGCTCAAGCCTTCCAGAAGACTAAGTCAGTCCCCACACACAGCATTTCTGCCTGCATGCCATGTGACTGCCTGCCCCAAGGCTAAGTCGCTCCCCACACAGCATCTCTGCCTGCAGGCCGTTTGACTGCCTTCTCCACCACCACCAACAGGGTCCACCAGGACTCCAGGTGGATTCCTGAATTTTTAAGGCTGCTAGCAGCAGCCGCTATAATAATTTTTCTTGTGCATGTACATGACTGCCTATTGTTTCTGGCTGCACTGCAGCTGCAACAACAAAATAAAAGGCATGTACATGTGTCAATTGCCCTTCGTGATCGTTACCTTGCCGCAGTGAAGGGGCTTGCGTATCACAATGAAGCAATGACCGACGGTTATGTGAGTGTCTCGGGGGGGGGGGGGGGGGGCACACCCAAGATAATAAGGTTGTTGCTTCATTGTGGACAGACCAAATTCGATCTGCTGGACAGTCACTGTTCTGTCATTGAGCTACCTCAGCCCGGCGACCATATGGGCTTGAAAACCGCTGTGGTCTGCACTCTTGTCATGGTGTGCACCACTCCAGCACGGCCGTCACTACACAAACAGCTGTTTGCACTGCGTTACACAGTGAGTTTGGTCTGTCAGTGTGAAGCAGTACTCTAATTACACTCCCTGATTGATGTATACACATGCAAGATGTTTTAAAGCACTTTAGGCCTCCAATTTAGCATGCAATGTGATTTCTGCCCTTAAAACGCTGCTTTGCGTCAAATCCAGATTTTCCCCCGGGACTTTTGGCGTCTATCCCACTCATCCCTGCAAAAACTCAAATGTTAGACCCCTTGAAACATCTTTTATATCACTTTTGTGGGCAGCATAAATGTTTCTAGTTTTCAAAGTTCGCCTCCCCATTGAAGTCTATTGTGGTTCACAAAAGTTTGCATGTTCGCGAATGTTTGCTGAGGTTCGTGAACGTGGTTCGTGAAACAAAAATCTGAGGTTCGGGCCATCACTAATAAGCACTTCTACATTATATTGCTTACAAATGTAATTTGAAAAGAGTGTGTGTACCTTCCATCACAGCCTGCAGTCAGCTTTTTTGCAGTAAGTGGGCCAACAGACAATGGGCTTGATTCACAAAAGAGTGCTAACTGTTAGCACGGGCGTTTTCACGTGAATTTTCGCATTGCGCGCGATCGCGAATTTTCCAACGAAATCGATATCGCTTTCGCGCGAAAATTCGCATTTGCGCGCAAAAACGTTATCGTTTCACACGAAAATTCGCGATCGCACGCAATGCAAAAATTCACGCAAAAACGCCCGTGCTAACAGTTAGCACTCTTTTGTGAATCAAGCCCCATGAATTTGATGAACAGAGCTAAAATTGGCTAATCAAAATTGTATGTGTGTGCCAGGCTTTACAGCTAATATTGTCCATACTGAAAGTAGCAGGGATCAGCAAACACTCCAGCTAGTTTACTATCAGTACAGGCACAAAGTAACAGCTTATACTGTACGGTGTGTACTTTGTGCCTGTACTGTACAGAGGTAGCAGAGATCAGCACACACTGCAGCTAGCTTACTATTAGTACAGGCACAGAGTAACAGCTTATACTGTACATACTGGGGGTAGCAGAGATCAGCACACACTGCAACTTTTTACTATCAGTACAGGCAGAGAGTAACAGCTTATACTGTACATACCAGAGGTAGCAGAGATCAGCGCAAACTGCAGCGAGTTTACTATCAGTACAGGCACAAAGTAACAGCTTATACAGTACATACTGGAGGTAGCAAAGAGCAGCACATACTGCAGCTAGTTTACTATCAGTACAGGCACAGAGTAACAACTTATACTGTACATACTGGAGCTGGCAGAGATCAGCGCACTCTGCAGCTAGTTTATTATCAATACAGGGACACAGTAACAGCTTATACTGTACATACCATGTAGTCATTAAGGTCACTCTGCATTCTCCGATTCCCCTCCATTCACCCCAAATAAAGGGTTTCAGCATGAAACTTAAGCCTGGTACACACCATGCAATTTGCTGGCAGATGGACAGGTCGAATTGATAATTTCCAACAGGTCCAATCAGTTCCGGATTGATAATGCAATCGGTTTTCCAATCACTACTGCACAAAAATGATTGTGATCGAGCTGATCGGACCTTTTGGAAATTATTGATTTAAAGGATACCACAACTGACATGTGGCATAATGAGATAGACATGGGTATGTACAGTGCCTAGCGCACAAATAACTATGCTGCATTCCTTTTTTTCTTTCTCTGCCTGAAAGAGGTAAATATCAGGTACGTAAGTGGCTGACTCAGTCCTGACTCAGACAGGAAGTGACTACAGTGTGACCCTCACTGATAAGAATTTCCCCCTTTTTTATCTCTTTCTTGCTCTCAGAAGCCATTTTCTTCTAGGAAAGTGTTTTATAGTTGGAATTTCTTATCAGTGAAGGTCACTCTGTAGTCACTTCCTGTCTGAGTCAGGACTGAGTCAGCCACTTACATACCTGATATTTACCTCTTTCAGGCAGAGGAAGAAAAAAAGGAAAACAGCATAGTTATTTGTGTGCTAGGCACTGTACATACCCATGTCTATCTCATTATGCCACATGTCAGTTGTGGTATCCTTTAACAAGAAATTGGATGATGTGTTCCAGGCTTACTAAACAGACAGGAGGGTTGAAAGGGACAGGTAAGACACAGCCAGAATGGAGGAAAAGAGAGGAAGAAACAAGTAAGTAGCAGAGAGCCATATATACTGGCTGCAGCTTCAGGAAATCACTCCATGCTCGACTCATTCAGGAATGCATTAATACCACGATCTCTGCGATGCATCCCCCACCCTCACAATCTAACCTGTCAGCAACACGTGCTAAAGCCCCCTGCACAGTAAATTAGTAGCTAGCTTTTGTTACTCACAGTGAGTGACAGTGAATGGCTGCAGCCTGCAGGGACAAAGTACGATCTCCGGAAGCCGACAGTCTGTGTGTCAGGAAGGCTCCTCTGCATCTGCCTCTGATCTGTCCCCAAGTGCCTGCTCTCAATGCCCGGCAAAAGTGCTCACTATAGTACATCACAACTCTCAGACTCGAAGTTGCAGGCAAGTGAAATCTCGTGCGGCCTCTAGGCGCTGTCAACAGGAGGGACCACATGGACAGGGTTACTGCACTGTGATAGGAGAGCAGTAAAAGACTGCTACAGCGCACATAGTGGTACACTCACTTGTCGGAGCAGAGAGCAGAGCATGTGCAGACACTGATACGGTGCGGGAAACAAGTACCGCTCCATTATGTTGACAGCTGAGCACAAATCCGGCATTGTAATAAGTGCATCGCATCACTGTACAGAGGTTCGTGGCACAGTGGGCGGGATTCGTAGCACATGCTTCGGATCTTTAGCCCTAGCGACGCGCCTGAGCATAGGTAATTAAGCTGTATTACTCATCTCAGGAAGGCAGGAATTTATTGGTATTTAAGATAATCAATTTTGGCAGATTTTTTTTTTCAACAAAAGTTTGAATACTCATTAAATAAAAAAACCTACTTAATCGTAATAGACAACTGAAGAGAAAGGGCTATGAAGGCTGCAATATTTATTTCCTTTTAAGCAATACCTGTTGTCTGGCTATCCTGCTAATCCTCTGCTATAATACTTTTAACCATAGATCCAGAAAGAGCATATGCAGATTGGGTGTTTCTGACATTATGGTTAGATCTGACAAGATTAGCTGCATGCTTGTTTCTAGTGTGATTCAGCAACTACTGCAGCCAAATAGACCAGCAGGACTGCCAGGCAACTGGTGTTGTTTAACAGGAAATAAATATGACAGCATCCCTCTCACTTCAGCTGTCCTTTAAAGAAAACCTGTATTATGCCTGGAACCTACTAAATTTCAATTAATTTTAATTTTGTTACAGTGTGCAGTAACTTCAAAACGCTAGCAAAATGGCTCTGTGCAGGTTTTGATGAGCGATTAGGCCAGCGTTTATATACTTTACATTGCAATGCAAAGAAGGGATCAGCCGGCACCATCCAGTATAAATGCTCTTTATTCTTCCATAATCATGACAGCCATAATTGCAACGTTTCAGAGTGTTACCTCCTTTCTCAAGCTAAGCTGTATGATGAATATATCTAACTACAACTCTCACTCACTATTTATCCTAAACATGGTAGAGTATTAGCCAATAGCGCTGCTCAACAGCTCTCTCCCAATCACAGCAGTCCGTGCTCTAGCCGGACCTGATGGGGAACTGCGCTTGCTATCTACCTATTGGTCGCCACATGTAGGTTACCACCTCCTCTCCTTTTCAAATGTACTGGTCGGACGCATGCGTACAAACGGCCGCCTGAGCATGCGTACTGCCGTCGGTCCGCCCACTGCGGACCTGACGGGGAACTGTACGACATGACGCGTGCGGAGGACGCGTGTACGCGTCGTATCCGCCCACATAGGCCGGCCACCAATGACGAGGGAGCTGGCATATGGCCACCCCCCCAGGCATCAGGATGTAAACAAAGGTTTGCAACGCATGCAGCCGATCAGCCAAAGTTAAACATCCATAAAAATAAGCACAGGAGAACTGCAGGGGACAGGGAGGTGATCATGGAGGAATATTACCACACATATTAAATATAAGTATAAATCCAATATAAAATATAAAGAGAGGCAGTGTCCACCTGCCTGAATGCGCAAAAAACGCGCATACATGCATGTGAACACCCCTCACCCAGAACTAGCTAAAGTCAGGGGAAGCTTTATCTCCAACAGGCGACACCAGCAAGAACAATATATTGAATAACCTGAATGGTGCAACAAAAAAGGGGGGGGGGGGGGGCAATTATACTGGATGGTGCCGGCTGATCCCTTCTTTGCATTGCGTGGACCCAGGAGTGCTGCCACGGCACATCACCTGTTACTTTGATTGAGTGGTGCTTCACTACCCGTTTTGTATACTTTACATTGCAGAAACGCTAACGCTAAACATGAAAAATGCTGCATGTCCTGTGTATTGCGATTTGGTTATAGCATTCGCTCCAGTGGAATTTGGCCCATCCATTAACGTTAGCTGAGTTTTTAGGGAAATCGCTAGCAGTTTGAATCGCTCCCTAAACGCTCAGAAAAAATTGTTCTAGTGGATTTGAGCCCTAAGGAGACAAAGAAGACTGCCTTAGCTGATCTCTTCCTACAAATCACTAGTTGCTTTAATGTTGCTTTAATGTCATGGTTATCGTCTGTTTCTAATTCGCTGAGCTACTGATGCCTATCTGCCTAATCATCTGCCTAATCATGCCAACTGCAGATGCATGGCTCAGAATCTTCTAGAGCCAAAATATCAGTATGACAGCAAGTTTTGGTATTCAAATTTGGCTCTATGTGGTTTGGAACCCGGAATCCCACATTCAGCACCATTTCAGCACTGAACAGCAGGACGGAGTGCGTTTCATTTAACTCTGCTACTTCCTTCTTCCAGTTTGGAGAAGTATCTAAGTTAAATGAAAAGTGCACTGCCATGCTGATCCATGCTGAAATGGCACTGAATGTGGGTGCTTGGGTCTGAACCATGTGGTGCTAAATTTCAACACCAACACTAATGACAGCTATTCAGGCCTGGTGCACACCAAGCGTTTTTCACAGCGTTTTCAAAACCGCTGCCGCCTGTGAAAACGCTTGGCTAATGTATCTCAATGGGATGGTGCACACCAGCGGTTTGAGGTTTTTAGCAAACTGCAAACGTGGCTCCTGCAGCATTTTTGCTGTTTGCAGATGCGTTTCTGCCTCAATGTAAGGTATGGGAAAAGCTAAAACTGCTCTGAAAAACGATAGATCAGAGCGGTTTTCCAGGTGTTTTTTTGTTACAGTAGCTGTTTAGTAACAGACATTTGCTACACAAAAACGATCCAAAAAACGCTAGGCATGTTTAGAAAACGTCTCTTAGGCCTGGTGCACACCAAAAACCGCTAGCAAATCCGCAAAATGCTAGCAGATTTTGAAACGCTTTTTCTTATTTTTCTGTAGCGTTTCAGCTAGCGTTTTGCGGTTTTGTGTAGCGGTTCTGGTGTAGTAGATTTCATATATTGTTACAGTAAAGCTGTTACTGAACAGCTTCTGTAACAAAAACGCCGGCAAAACCGCTCTGAACAGGCGTTTTTCAGAGCGGTTTGCAGCTTTCCTATACTTAACATTGAGGCAGAAACGCATCCAAAATAAAAAAAATGCCTCACCCCGGGAGGATTCGTTTCTGCAAAACGCCTCCCGCTCTGGTGTGCACCATCCCATTGAGATACATTGACCAAGCGCATCCGCAGCCGCAAGCGGCTGCAGAAACGCTGAAAAAGCCGCTCGGTGTGCACCAGCCCTAAACATGCCTAGAATCCCTCTGAAATCTGCTTCAAAAACCTCTAGCATTTTGCAGATCTGCTAGAGGATTTTGGTGTGAGCTGGGCGTTATTCAACATTTTATTTAGAGTAATGTCACTCATGGCAGATTTCTTTATCACTCAACCTAGGTTCAATTTAAGCAAAACATTTTTTATAATGGTTTAAAAAATAAATAAATGTCTTTGAATAGCTTTTATGTTTAAACTTGTTTTAGCTGAAAACGTGGCATATAATTCATCCATAATTTATATACAGTCATCTCTTTGAATAGCCATATATTTTTTTCTTTTTTTTAAATTAAAGTGTATTGATAAATGTGGCTCAGATTCTTGAAAGTACCACAATAAATTATGCTACCTAGTTACATCTTCAACTTATTTTTAGTGATTTTTTTTCCTATTTTGTATACATAATTTTATGTACCATTATGTTTCTTGTTCAAAAAAAAGTGTAAGGGGACTTTGATTGCTGTATGCATTTTCAGTGATTTCCTCTTTTGCTGATTATAATTTTATTGAACAAGGTACCATTTTTTTCCTGTTAGTATTTCTGTATGGTACAACTCCATAATAAGTTTGTGCATGGCATGAGCAAGCCTGAACTTCCCTTGAGCATGGTATATGTTTAGACTAAAAGAAAACCCAGCAAGATAATTATGCATTCACTCTATGTGTAAAAGCTTATTTTTTATATACATCAGTGTAGAAGATTCATAACTAATTACAAACACTCCAATGGTGCAGGGAATAAAACTGAACACACAATCTAAATGGATGATTAAGTGAAGGCTGCTGAACAGCTACTGGTGCCCCCAAACCATGTCTGATAATCCTGCCAATGTTGTCCTATACCGCCATTCAAGGCAGAAGTCTAAAATAAAGTGTTGTCGGTCCCTGGGCATATATTGTTTGTATAGCAAGATGGATTACTCACACTCATCAGAGCTGACAGTACTAGTGATGGAGTCAGGCCATGGAAAAAGTACTGCTGACTGGTTGCATGGGGCATAGACCATCACCGGTCGGCCAAAGTGACAACCCCTCCCCTTCTGCAGTTTCACCAGTAAGTCCCCCGGTAGCTACTGTTGTATAGTCAGATGGGGTAAGGAGCACTAAACAAGATTAGATAGAGAACAGAAAGTCCACCTACAAAATCAAAGTATATAGAATCTATTTACAGCAGCGTGATGTGCCCCAGTCAGAGTAGCTGAGCCTACTAATAGCCTTTGGTTTATATGTGACAGCTTGGACCCAAAGTGCTACCTAATGCATGGCTAGGCTGCCAGCCTTTCCTGGGTTTTAAACCCACCCCTCAGCATATATATGTACAATTAGGCAAAGGTGGATGGAAGAAAGTCCACCATCCCTATATGACCAGCATAGGGCCCAAGTGCCACGTTTTCGCCGTGACAGTTCCGTTTTGGAGCCCCCTTCACGGTATCATGGGGCAGCCTGCATTCATCATGCAGAGAGGAGCCTAGTCCTGCCCCCCTCACAGAGCAGGAGAATCTGGCCAATAGCAGCAGCAGAAGCTTCCCACCAGCCAATGCTGATGCTGCTGTGGCCATCTAGTAAGAAGAGAAGGCAGGGAGTTATTTGAATGAATACCTACGCTGTACTCTACACTGGAGACATGTGCAGAGGATGTCAGATGAGAGTGGTGCCCAGAGGGGTGACTGATGTCTGCGCCATGCATGCCCTGATGATGAATGAGCTGAACTCCACTCCTGTGAACTGTGCGCTCTCCTGACAGAGGCGGCAGCAGCAGCAGGAACTCTGACGTCACCGCTGTGGCTCCGGCGGCACTGCGGCCAGAGGCTGCTGACAAAGGGATGGAGAGAGCAGTGCTGCTGGGAGAGAAGGTAACGTACGGGCACTGGGGAAGGGGGAGGACACGGCAGGCCACGGGGAGGCGGGATAGATAGGCTGACAGCCCCAGCTGACCTGGTGTAAACACAGTGCAGTGTATATGTAATCCTCTGTGTGCCCAGCTGCCATACTGTCCCTCTGCTGCCCGTGCATGCTACATCTCCCTATGTACACTGCAAGGTCCACTTCCTTCCCCCACCCAACATTTCACATCAGCCAAACGGATTACCATTGCACAGGAACCCCACAGACAACCATTTGTTACTTTTACTTTGTGAATATGAAATAATTCCTTATTACCTTCTCTGCTGCCAGTTTCTACAATATCTCCTTTCTACTTCCCCCTCACTTCCTGTCTTTGCGTTCTACTCGTTTGTAGTGAGATCACCACCATGTGGACAGTAGTGGAATTGCAGCCTACTAATATATGAAGTTTTAAGGTAATATAACCCTGAAGCAGTTTTAAAGAAAATCTGTAAAAAATAAAAAAAAAACAGCCTCTGGGGCACTTACTGCGGGAGGGGGAAGCCTCTGGATTCTAAAGAGGCTTCCCCCGTACTGTTCATCCTCCAAAATCTAGTGCTGGCAGCCCCCGAACATGGGCGAATTAAGTATTTACCTACCGCGATCCTGCGCCGGTACAGTAGTGGCTTTCCGATCTCATCCTTTTTTGGAGGGACAGTCCCTCTTTGGGAGCCCTGTCCCTCTGTCCCTCTTTCCTCCTCATTTGTCCCTCTTTCAGGACTTTGTCCCTCTTTCTAAGTAAATATACATATTTCTCTACTAAAAATGTGTTTGACTCTAAACTTTATTCCCAAGCTATAAATTAATATATTACTAATTTTAAAACGTTAATATGAAAGAAAATGAATCAGGATAGAAAGGACCACTGTGGTTTGAATTATAAAACACCATATTTTTCTTATGAAATCTTTATGGTATGCATGACTAGGGGTGTGACGGGGGCATGGTCAGGGGTGTGGCAGGGGTGTCCCTAAGTGTCCCTCTTTCTCATCTCAAGAAGTTGGGAGGTATGGACCAGTGTAAGAGGCATTGGCCATTGTGGGGTTATCATGCCCCACCACATAACCAATAGTCCTGTGGATACCCCTGTTAGTGCATATGGGGGCGTGGTTTTCTGGTCAGGCACTGTTAATGGTATTATGAGACTATGAAGAGAGGGGAGTGGTTCCACATAATGGCCTCAATGGTGCATTGGCAGACATGAGAGGGGGAGGCACTAGTACCCATAGACTAAGTTGCCATGATACCAACACGCCACTTGGAAGTTATGCCAGCCAGCCACACATCAAAAGTAACGGTTGTGCCTACGTATGGCATGAACAGTGGGAAATATGCACTTCACTGGGGTGCGCATTGGCCATAAAGGGATGGTGATATTACTTCCCTTCCACTCCTATCTAATTGTACTTCTGTATGCCGATTAGCAGGATTAAGGCTCAGAAATGAAGTACGCATGTATGATTGGAGGACAGCTAGCCATGCCGCTGAGGAGAGGCACTGGGTCCAGGCTGACTTATGTAAATCAGAGCCTGCCAGGCTCAGCTTCTCTGACTGGGACACATAATGCTGCTGTAGATAATTTATATGTAGTTTAATTTGGCTTTCTGTTCATAAATGTACACTTGTTAGAGTTAAATAGGTGTCACTTCTATGTTTTTCACTCATCCAGCACTATCTAATCTTGCTTAGTGCTCCCTATCCCATCTGGCTAAACAACAGTGGATGTTGGTGATTTATGGGTGAAATTGTGGTAGAGGACGGGTCGTCACTCTGGAAGAAAGTTTATGGTTTATGCCCCAGGCAGCAGTACACTGTCAGTTCTGATGAGTATGACTATCCAATCCGGCCAATGCCATACAAACAGAGGCTGGATGACTGTCAACTCTTTATTTCAACCTTCTGCGTTGAACGTTAGTATAAGACATGCCCTTTAAACCCCTAGAAAGCAAGAAAATATTCAGAATAATTTTGATAGAACTTTTTCAGCTATTTTGTGTTGCTTTTTCTGTTAAAAAATGTTGAATTTTTATTTTAAAGAGAAGATGAAAAATTATCTTCTATGAGAAATCTCAGGTGAAAAAAATCAATTGCATATGGGCCATGGAGGCACTTTAATTGGACTTGTGTTTATCATTACTTCAGAAACAGTTTTTAATGTGAGAACTATATGTTTGTTAATTGGATAGAAGAAAAAACTAGGAAATTAGAATCCAACTGGCATATTTCTATCTTCACTTTTCATTTGCTCTTAAAATAAAGCTGGGAAACTTTGTTAAACAAAAATATAGCTCTGGAAGTAAGTTGGTGAGAACTACATAAAACAAGACTAAAAGAGTCAAAAGCAAAATAAAAATGCTGTCTCTGTGTCCTTGGGTCCGTGCTTTTTGCTAGTGCGCATGTGCCCAGCACGGACCCAGGGACAGCCGTTGAGACAGGGGGATGAGGCACGTGCAGCAGGTGTGTGCGCATGCTCTATGGGTGCACGAGTGGCAGGTGCGCGCGCATGTGCAGTTTAAAAGACAGACCTAGAGGTGTTTTTAAACTGGCTTGGGTCTACTAGTCCTCACTAAAAAGCCTCATATAGTGTAAAAACCATACACATTTTCACACACTTTACATATACTTTTTTTTAGGTAATAAAAGAGTGTGTGGGCCATGAACTAGCTAACATAAACACACATCATTAGTCACCTATGATTTTTTTCAGCTTTTAAAAAATGCAGTAATCAGCAGAACTGCATGCATACAGTACAGCCAGTAGGCGTAATTTAAAGGTTTAAAGAATGCTAGTGTTCCTAAGCACTGCCCAATTTATTATTCACTGTGAAAAGTAGGTACTTAGTTTTTCAAACAGGTCTACAAAACTAAATCAGCGATAAATACTCATTAAATGACTAATACTTACATATCTGAAAAAGGAAAAGAACCATACAGTAGAATTGCTTACCAGGAAAAAACAAAGTTTTATAGTTCCATCTCCATGGGCACATTTTATAAAGTCACCAGCATACAAATAACATAATGCATATTTGACTGCTGAATTATTATCAATAGTATTGCAAAGCAATGTTGCTATGTATTAGGCATATTTATTCTGCAATGCTGAACTTACAACTATACCTATCAACAGAGCAAGGCAAATCTTGATTGTAAGAGTGAAAAATGTGCATGTATTAACCACTATGGCATCAAAATTAGGACTCACCTTACCCCTCTCCCCTCTGCAAAGAGTATTAGGCAGTGCAAACTAAAGAGTGTTCAGTGTCCTACAACTATAAAATAAACAGAGATAAATGAAAGTGGGAATACAGGGCAAACAAGTAAGTAAACATCATTAATCTTAGAGTAATATTACTTTTGGTGATGAAGCCAGCTAGCAACTATTGAAATAGTTCTACATGTGATCCCCATTAGGTGGCAGTGTTACTCTTTGTTTCACATTTAGGTCCTTTAGTACTGTAATCCTTCAGCTGCATTGTTTACCTATTTATATACCGCTATTGCTTCACATCTCTGCTTATCTTTCTGCATTTTTAGCTGCTACCACAAACAATTATGTGTACTTTGTGTTAAACTGTAAGAGAGAAAGAGCTGAGATATTTTGTTATATGAATTTCAGTTTTTTTACAAATCTTTACACGCAGTTTTGTTTAGCAGTGAAAATGTGATGATAAAGGAAATAACACAGAGAAGTTCGGCCTCTGGTTTCAGCAATTGATTCCTGTCCTTTTGTTTTCCTTTGAAATTAGGAAAAACTAAAAGTTAAGTGTAAGCTTTACATCTGCCAAGCCAATGCTACTGTAATTTGTTTTAGTCAGTTACCCTTACAAAAAAACAAAACAATTTTTGTTTTTTATTTTACGTTGTCATAGCTTGACATCTGAAGTTCTAAGAAAGCTTTCAGCCAACAGTTACATTTTGATTAGCAGCTACGGAGGACCAATAGAGGGTTGACTCTGCACTCTGTAAAATGTGCTGGACTGTAGAAAACATAAGACATCTTAATTCATGAAACTGAGCTTTTTTTATCCAAATAGAGTAAAATCGAATTGGCTGCTCTGGGCACTTGTAGGCCCATTAATAAAGCCATGTTAAAGGGAGCCGAAGTTGAAAGTGATATGGAGGCTGGCATACAGTGGGATGCAAAAGTTTGGGCAATTTTGTTAATCATCATGATTTTCCTGTATAAATCGTAGGTTGTTACGATAAAAAATGTCAGCTAAATATATCATATAGGAGACACACACAGTGATATTTGAGCAGTGAAATTAAGTTTATTGGATTTACAGAAAGTGCACAATAATTTCAATAAAATTAGACAGATGCATACATTTGGGCACTGTTATCATTTTATTGATTCCAAAACCTTTAGCACTAATTATTGGAACTCAAATTGACTGGGTAAACTCAGTGACCCCTGACCTACATACACAGGTGAACCCAATTATGAGAAAGAGTATAGGGATACTGTAGGGGGGTAGGGGGAAAATGAGTTGAAGTTACCCGGGGCATCTAATGGTCCCCCGCAGACATCCTGTGCCCGCGCAGCCACTCACCGATGCTCCGGCCCCTGCCTCCGGTTTACTTCTAGATTTTCAGACTTTAAAGTCTGAAAACCACTGCGCCTGCGTTGCCGTGTCCTAGCTTCCCCTTATGTCACCAGGAGCGCACAGCGCCGGCACAGACCATACTGGGCCTGCCATCAGCGAGAGCAAGGACACGGCAATGCAGGCGCAGTGGTTTTCAGACTTTAAAGTCTGAAATTCCAGAAGTGAACCGGAGGCGGGGCCTGAGCATTAGGGAGTGGCTGCGCGGGCACAGGATGTCTGCGGGGGACCATTAGAAGCCCCGGGTAACTTCAACTCATTTTCCCCTGACCCCCCTACAGTATCCCTGGGGTGGTCAATTATAAATTTCCCTCCTCTTTTTATTTTCCCTGAAGAGTAGCAACACGGGGGTCTCAAAACAACTCTCAAATGACCTGAAGACAAAGATTGTTCACCATCATGGTTTAGGGTAAGGATACAGATAGCTGTCTAAGAGTTTTCAGCTGTCTGATTCCATAGTTAGGAACATACTGAGGAAATGGAAGACCAGAGGATGATGTTAACGTTTCAGCGCTGCTGCATTACAGCACCTGTAACTGGTAAATATGAAAGTGCTCCCTGTGCCCACTCTGAATTAAGTTGCATTATTAGGCAGCCTGAATTTAGTCTGCTGAGACAGCCCTGCCCAAAATTACCTGATGCAAGGTAACTAGTGTGGGGCTGTTAAAAGGCTAAAGGTGCGTACACACGCACTACGGCCGCCAACGACGGGTCCGTCAGACTCTCCCACTGGGCGGACTTTCAGGCGACAGTAGCGCGTGTGTACGCACTGTCGGCGGACTGTTAAGGCTGTTTCTGAACGATCCGCTGAGCGGATTTCTCAGAAACAGCCTTATCAATCTGTCGACAGTGCGTACACATGCGCAACTGTCGCCTGAAAGTCCGCCCAGCGGGAGGGTCTGACGGACCCGTTGTTGGCGGCCGTAGTGCATGTGTACGCACCTTAAACAATGCAAGTTGCCTTTCTGCCCTGCTGATCTCCTGCCACGAATATTTTTAGCCATAGACACTAAACAAGCATGCAGATCAGGTGATCTTAGTGAAGTCTGAATTGGATTACCAGTATACTTGCTTCAAGTGTGTGATTCAGATACTACTGATGCAGCAGGACTGTCAGTCAATGCTATTCTTTAAAAGCAAATAAATAGGGCATTCTCCATATCAGTCAACAGATTACATTATTAATGCAAAATGCTATTTATAAAGATACCATGAAGCACCTAGAGTGTGTCACACGACAAATATTTGCAGCACAAGCTTAATGTGGGAATATACTCCCAAAACTAAAACTCTTAGTAATGTAAAATAACATTTGAATGCATTCCCACAAATGTATACTTTCACTGCAGTTCAAGATAGTTTATCTCTGGCTAGTGGAAAATGTAATCCTTGCTGGCTGAAGCTCCCTGTGGCATGTGTCTTCACTCTGCCTCCCTTTCTTTCTGCTCAAGTGACTCAGCTGTTGCCCGAGCAATGTGTCTGTTCAACAGAGGGAGGGAGGACAGGAATGGAGAAGAGAGCAATAACAAAACAGAGGCAGGGAGTGTCTTCTGCCTGTGCTGATGAGAAAAAGATAAGCTATCTTAAAGTGCTCTCTAGAGTGAAAGTATAGGTTTTAAAACACATATAATGTGTGTAATTGCTTTAAAAATGTTATTTTATATAACTAAGAGTAGGAATTGAAAATGTAGTTTTGGGAGTATTATACCATGTAACCATTTGCAATGTTGCAAAAGTAGCAAACACTATTCAGGCTTGTAGGAGCACAAGGCAGTTGTAGTAAAACAGTGAAAACACCCCCCCCCACACACACACACACTCAAGAGACTGCACCAATCACTATCATTTTCATGTTTTTAAGGGGCTGGATATTACCCTGCTCTCTCACTCATCCTGATAGAATATCATTTTGATCATCATTTCATGCTGTCTAATCCATGGGAACCAGGGTCGGACTGGGACACTGGGGGCCCACCAAAGAAATTTCACCTGGGGCCCACACATCCCATGATTGCGGTGAAAAAAGGGCGTGACCATGCACCGGAAGGTGGGAGTGGTCATGGTGTATTATGGACAGGGCCAAATGTACATGATCTTAGCAGCATTGTAATTCAGAGACACTGCTGCCCAGCAAAACTTTGCATAGAGTCCCCTCCTTCAATATAAAGTAATGTTCTACTTTGCAGAGGTTGCGACCACAGAGGTTGCAACCGCATCGGGGCCCTTGGGCCAAAGGGGCCCCGAAGAGCCCTCCCTCAACTACAGTATTACCTCTCTATTGGTCTTTTGCTCATAATAATCACTTCTATAGATACTTTGAACAGTGGTAATCATTAACAAGCTATTTCCCATCCCCTTCTTGCACCTCTGACACTGTAGTTGCCATTGGCAGGTTTTGGTGCATCGTATCAATTGTTATGTATAGAGTGCTTGGGGGGCCCCATTGTAAAACTTGCATCGGGGCCCACAGCTCCTTAGCCATGCCACTGCTCTCAGCATGAGTGATTACAGCACTGAGAAGAGAATTTTTGTGCTGCAGGCAGCAATTGGAGCTCTGTCAGACAAGGAGGGGGGGCTCACCAGAGACCTGGAGGGGGGGGGCCCACCGAGGGAAAAAACGGTACTACTGTGGCCCAGTCCGACCCTGATGGGGAAAACTGGCAGCAATGCACAGGAGGGACACGTAATTAAATATTCTCTTTATTAGGACCTTTTCACATATCAATGTGTAATGTAGGTTTTATGTAACTTTGGAAAAGAAAGAGATTAGATGCAGGTAAACAACAAATATTAACCTTGATTTACTCATTAAATAAAATACATCAACAATTGCAGAATGTGCATTCTAACTGAGCAAAAAGTAAAGACATCCTACCCCCTAATAGCTAGTGTTACTAAATGTGAGTATTGAGGCTGGGTAACCGGGACATTACCCTGAGTCTGGTTGAAGAAGATGGTGGAGTGAATACAGACATGGACCTAGGGAGCAGCTGCGCAAAAGTAAGCAATGCATATTGCTCTCCCAAACATACAACACCATTTGTGAACCTTCCTCTGGCTCGGGGTCTATATATTTTATTAATTTATTAAATCCCTGCCCAGATCCCTTTAAGTAAGGGGGTTCAATCATCCCCCCCCCCTTACACTTTTTGTCCCTGAAAACATGATGGAGATCATAATAATCACATTAATCACATTGCAATAGTACTCACTCATTCCCACAAAGGGTTAAAAGTAATAATACAAAATGTACACATTGTAAAAATGTTTCACAAAAACAAAGAACTGACAAAAATCTTGTAAAAATAATTGACATTAAGTATCCATGGGCACTATCTTTGAGTTTTCAGTGTTAACTTCAGACCCCTCTGCCACCTGTACACACTTCTTACTTTTCCAGGATGTTATTGGCTATACCAATACCACATTTAATGAATGCTATACAAATCCTTCTCATAAAATTAGCATATTGTGATAAAGTTCATTATTTGCTGTAATGTACTGATAAACATTAAACTTTCATATATTTTAGATTCATTACACACAACTGAAGTAGTTCAAGCCTTTTACTGTTTTAATATTGATGATTTTGGCATACAGCTCAGGAAAACCCAAAATTCCTATCTCAAAAAATTAGCATATTTCATCCGACCAACAAAAGAAAAGTGTTTTTAAAACAAAAAAAAGTCAACCTTCAAATAATTATGTTCAGTTATGCACTCAATACTTGGACGGGAATCCTTTTGCAGAAATGACTGCTTCAATGCGGCATGGCATGGAGGCAATCAGCCTGTGGCACTGCTCAGGTGCTATGGAGGCCCAGGATGCTTCGATAGCGGCCTTAACCTCATCCAGAGTGTTGGGTCTTGTGTCTCTCAACTTTCTCTTCACAATATCCCACAGATTCTCTATGGGGTTCAGGTCAGGAGAGTTGGCAGGCCACTTAAGCACAGTAATACCATGGTCAGCAAACCATTTACCAGTGGTTTTGGCACTGTGAGCAGGTGCCAGGTTGTGCTGAAAAAGGGAATCTTCATCTCCATAAAGCTTTTCAGCAGATGGAAGCATGAAGTGCTCCAAAATCTCCTGATAGCTAGCTGCATTGACCCTGCCCTTGATAAAAGACAATGGATCAACACCAGCAGCTGACATGGCACCCCAGACCATCACTGACTGTGGGTACTTGACAGTGGACATCAGGCAGACTCTGGCACCTTGATTTCCGAATGACATGAAAAAGTTGCTTTCATCCGGAAACAGTACTTTGGACCACTGAGCAACAGTCCAGTGCTGCTTCTCTGTAGCCCAGGTCAGGTGCTTCTGCCGCTGTTTCTGGTTCAAAAGTGGCTTGACCTGGGGAATTCGGCACTTGTAGCCCATTTCCTGCACACGCCTGTACACGGTGGCTCTGGATGGTATTACTCCAGACTCAGTTCACTGCTTCCGCAGGTCCCCCAAGGTCTGGAATCGGCCCTTCTCCACAATCTTCCTCAGGGTCCGGTCACCTCTTTTCGTTGTGAAGTGTTTTCTGCCACACTTTTTCCTTCCCACAGACTTCCCACTGAGGTGCCATGATACAGCACTCTGGGAACAGCCTATTCGTTCTGAAATTTCTTTCTGTGTCTTACCCTCTTGCTTGAGGGTGTCAATGATGGCCTTCTGGACAGCAGTCAGGTCAGCAGTCTTACCCATGATTGCGGTTTTGAGTAATGAACCAGGCTGGGAGTTTTTAAAAGCCTCAGGAATCTTTTGCAGGTGTTTAGAGCTAATTAGTTGATTCAGATGATTAGGTTAATAGCTCGTTTAGAGAACCTTTTAATTATATGCTAATTTTTTGAGATAGGAATTTTGGGTTTTCATGAGCTGTATGCCAAAATCATCAATATTAAAACAATAAAAGGCTTGAACTACTTCAGTTGTGTGTAATGAATCTACAATA
Organism: Hyperolius riggenbachi; assembly: GCF_040937935.1. NCBI lineage: Eukaryota > Metazoa > Chordata > Amphibia > Anura > Hyperoliidae > Hyperolius > Hyperolius riggenbachi. Next base: position 178,706,901 of record NC_090647.1, on the reverse strand, counting down.
TATGAAAGTCTAATGTTTATCAGTACATTACAGAAAATAATGAACTTTATCACAATATGCTAATTTTTTGAGAAGGACCTGTATACAATAGCCCCCGGGGTCGCCTGGCAAAAAAGTTAAAATTAAATAAACATTTGTTTTATGTAATTTAGGAGTATGCCCCCACCTGGGCAGAACGTAGACCCTGTGTGACAATACAGAGCTGGTAACACATCCTTTTTAGATTAGCTAAACAGGGGTTTGTATGTGATTTAGGGGTACACTCCACCAGTGCAAGACATGGCCCTGTGTGACAATACAGAACAACACAGAAGTAGGAAGGAAAAGGGATACACATTAGGTAAAGCCACCTAGCTCTTCACTCTGAATAGGGAGCACATAAACTTTGAAGCCCTAAAGTGGCAATCTAAAACTCTATACATGCGAATAAAGCCTAATATCGGAAGAAGCAAATAATGGGTTCATAAGAAACAACAGGGAAGGGGGAATTCATTATGGTATCAGCTGAGGGGAACAGGGAGCCAGTAAAGAGACTTAAGAAGAGGGGCAGCTGAAGAGGAGTTTTGGGAGGAGGCGCCTGGTATCTTCATTCATAATTAATTGCAAGGGTCGGAGTCTGCTCTCAGGAATTCAATTCCAGAAAGGATGGCATTGCAGTAATGTGCAGTAAGGATATGACAAGAGCATGGACCAGGAATTTGGCAGTGTTGTGGGTCATGGGGGATAGGTAAGAAAAAATGTTAGCTTTGTTGTGAAGATGGAAGTAGTAGGATCTGAAGACATTCTGGATGTGGGGGATAAAGGAGAGGGTATTAGCTGGAAAGGGCGCCTGAGCCATCTGTGTAAAAAGGGCACCACCATAGACTTCAATGTTATTTGCTGCAAATCTTGGCTATAAGGTGTTTGTTTTTTTGGCTATAAAAGGGTGTCCTCTTATAGGTTGAGATTTTGTTTGGCTAGAAAAGGGTGCTGGGTATAGGCAATACTTTTTTCGGGTATAAATGGGTGCTGGATATAGCCAAGATTTTTTGGTGGGGCTATATAAATGCAGATACAAGATTGGTTTTATCAGCAGGTGGCTAAATTTGGCTATATCAGTTAATTCAGTTATATTAATTCAAAATAACATATATGTTTGACATGAAATGGGGTGAAGATTGGGAACCACCGTGGGGGATTAAGGTTAGGTACCACCAGGGAGGTTAGGATTGGGCATCACAAGGGGGGGGGGGGTTAGAGTTAGGCACTATCAAGGGGGGGTCTTAAGGTTAGTCCCCACCAGGGGGGAGTCCAGGGTTAGGCACAACCAGAGGGACTTAAGGTTAGGCACCACTGGGGGGGGGGGGGTCTTAGGGTTAGGCACCACCAGGGGGACTTAAGATTAGGTACCACCAGGGGTGATTTTAGGGTTGGGCATCACCAGGGGAGGGTTCTGTGTGAGAATAGGGAGAAGTTAAGTCATAGTAATCACTTTTCTCAGCTATATCACTTTTCTCAGCTATATCACTTTTCTCAGCTATATCTGGCGCCATTTTATAACAAAAAATAAATAAAAATCTTGGCTACATCAGTGCCCTTTTATACTCGAAAAAAAATCTTGGCAACGTCTAGCACCCTTTTATAGCCAAGAAAAAACCTCAGCTACATCCAGGGCCCTTTTATAGCAGAAAAATAATCTAGGCTATATCCAGTGCCCTTTTATAGCCAGAAATTGTTTTGGGCTATATCCAGCACTGTTTTAATAGCCAAAATATCAGCTATATCAGGCGCGTTTTTATCCAGGTGCCCTTTTCAAATGAATGCAAAAGGAGAATGCTGAGTTGATGGTCACACTTAGGCAGCGGATTTGAGAGACCGGGTGATTGGATGGATAGTGTGAGGAAACGCGGAAAAGCCGCCGTCTCTCGAGGTGAGGCGGCTGTTTCCGCGACCAGCATGGCGTCACAACGCGGAAAAAACGCCGCATGCCGCATGGGCAGTGCGGCGGAATCCGCATTGGTAACGGCGGAATCCACATCAGAGGCGACCCCCGCATTAGATACATTGCAAAACAGTACTGGTGTGGCTGGGACTGATAGTCCACCAAGATTCAGACTTACACGCGCGCGAGCACAGAGGCAGAGTTTAAATAGCAGTTAGAAGGGTGTCGGCTGACCAGCTGGGTCAGCTGACAAATTCCACTGCTCCCATTGGACCAGCAATTAGAGAGGTCCTGGAAAGGTCCTAGAGTATATATACTGCTGGTTGTTCACTTGCTCTTTGTCTGGCGTGCGATCACATACGTGGGAGCACCCAGATCCGTAGTCAGATCCTGAAGTGTGCCGGGACCAGCTGGAGCTGTAATCCTACACTTAGCTAGATATTTGATAGCTAAAGTACTAGTTTGATTGTGATTATATGTTATGACTTTTGCCTGCCTCGACTATCCTCCTGAACTCTGATCTTGCACCTCGATATTTCTGATACTCTGTTGCCGAACCCCGGCTCGTTCCTTGACTCTGCTTCTGCCTCCTGATTTTGTACCCCGATATTTCTGATACCCCGTTGCTGAACCCTGCCTGTACTTTGACTCTGCCTTTGCCTCCTGATCCTGTACTTTATCTGTCCGTGTGTGTACGACCTGGCTTGTCCGACCTCGAGAACCGACCTTACCGTTAGAGGCGGTTCCTCGCTCTGTTAGCGATCCTTCCTCCTGAGGGTCACTTTCAGATATCCCTTCCTACTATCAGTCTGACTCCTCCCGTCTTGGAGAGCTCAGGTCTGCGGAAGGAATCTGTGCAGTACTCCTTACTGCATTAAGGCCTTGTCCTCTTAGTGTTACAGTTACACCAAACACTACACTCTACTCGGGTGATCAGAGGTTAGTTTGTATATCGGATTATCGGTGAGACTGCAGTTCACTTATAATCTGGTATATATCTGTATTTCCGGTGATACTGCAGATCACCGGTAATCAGATACTCTCTGCGCCCACCGATCGTTACAGATAGTAATGGAGATGTAGGGGAGAGGGCTTGATGAACAGGGTGGAAATTTCATGAGTTCAGTCTTTTTCCAGGTTGAGTTTAAAAAATGTGTTGGACATCTAGGTAGAGATGGGAAACAGACAAGTGAAGAATTTATCCAAAGTGTGTGTGTGTGTGTGTGGGGGGGGGGGGGGGGGGGAGATCAGGGTGTGGAGGTAGATTTGGGTGTCATCAACATAAAGGTGATAGTTGACACCGATTGGGAAGGTGAGTTTGCCAAGGGAGGAGGTGTGGAGAGAGAAGAATATGGGACAGAGGACTGATTAGAAGGAGTGGTCAGATAGGAAGGACGTGAATCAGGTCAGGGCTGAATCACAGATACCAGTCAAGGGGTTAAAATGAGAGAATTATTTTGTAGGTGATTTTTAAAATTGGAATACCACCACTTTTATGGCAGCTCAAGTCACCAAAATAATGTTTAGAAGGTATTGCTTATTTCTATTTTCTTTTTTTTCTTTCTTTTTTTCTCTTTCTTTTTTTTTTCTTTTTTAGGAATATTGGACTTCTCAAGAAATAGGTCTATTAAAAAAGAAGTAAAAGGGCATTTGGAAATCAGAGCATTGGAGCATACAATGTGTCAGCACCATCCATCACATAAATCTGTACATTAAGATCAATTTACAAGACACTTTCATATATATATATATATATATATATATATATATTTGACAGCACTCTCTCTTTACCTCTGCACCTATTTTATGTATGGTGGTGGTGTGAGTGGTCTTCCTCATCTCCTGTTGCAATCCACATTTTTGGGAAATGCAAATAAATGGAGGTGGAGACAAACTTGGCTATCTTCACAAAGAGGATATCTAGGAAAATGCTAGTGTGATACAGAAAGAAAGGCATTACTTTAATCTGCTCATTCAAAGGCTGAGGCTAGGTGCACACATAGCAGAAACGCTAGCGTTGTGGAAAATGCTGCGTTTTGCCGCTAATAAAAGTGTATAGGCCGCAGGAAAAAACACATATAAAAACGCATATGCGTTTTCTATGCATTCTCAAACCTGTGTTTTTAAAAACGCTGGTTTTGCTGCATAATATTCATAAGCACATCAAAAAGCACATAATGAAAGTCAGTGAAAACACAATGGTATGCGTTTTTCATTCATTTTTCTATGCGTTTTTTTGAAAAAAAATTGTTTTATGATGTATTTCAGCTTCCTGTTTTCTTCCTAGGGATTTGCATAAATCACAAAAGAATAACGCATGAATAACGCATACAAAATGCATATGCGTTTGTATATGCGAACCGCAAAATGCTTAAAAACGCATCTGTGGTAAAAAATGCTAAAGCAAACACACCAAAAATGCAACAAAAACGCACACAACATTAACATAAAACATGACATAAAACACAGCCTTTCACGTTATGTTATGTGTGCACCCAGCCTGAGAAAGAAGTAGCTCTGGTCAGAGAGCAAGCTTTGGATAACATTTGTAGAACTGAATGCAGACAATTATATATAATGACAGACACTGCATTTTTCTTTATCACAATCAAAACTGTAATGCCTGATTTGGTGACTTGATTCACACTTTAATTAAGCTCAAGTGTACAGCTGAATAAGGTAAAATAAAAAGTAGTACAAAAAATATCTAAAATATGTTTTCTTTAGTATGAAAATAAGTGAAAAAGATGCAGTCTTGCCTAGGGAAATTAAAATGGGTCCTCAAGGCTCAAAAACTTTCATTTATAAAGCATAACTGTATAATTATGATCAGCTAGTCTGGTATAATAAGATGTTCTACTTGATAGCCTAAGTTTCAAGTTTAGGAATAACTGTTCTAGCTGCTTCAGTTCACAACATAAAACAAACTAGATTATTCCACTGTAAATAATGTTTTTAAACAATGCCTTTATTTCAGTATCTGTGGAAATGAAATGATTTTCTGCGTAAATGAATGTGTTTTATTATCAACACTTACGTTATCTTATTTTGCAATACAGTTTGTTTTCTGTGATTATTAAATATGGATTTGACTGGATATATTTTGGTGTGTGCACCAGCCGGTTATATGAAGCATAGCATCTTTTTAATTTCTGATTTCCCTACAGTCACAACTTAATTATATTCATGAATTGGTCTTTATTTATCAAAGTATCACATGAGAGAAATTTTAGACTATCAGTGTTTCCTCAAAGCAACCAATTAAATTCAAGTCTGCACAGGAAAAGCAACATCTAGAGAATGAAACCCTGAATATGATTAAATCTTGAAAAACTGAACTTACAGAAGTTTTTGCTCAGGACTAGGATGCAAATAATTTGGATTTGATGTAGGATTATGAAAACTGTGTAAGCAAATGTATGCATCTTACAAATCGATCAATCAAATTCCACTACGTTTTAATTTGATTGGACCATTTTTGAGGTGCATACACTTGCATACATAATTTGCATAATCCTGCATCAAGTTGGAATTATTTGCATCCCATTGACCATCCCTATTCAGGAAATGTTCAAAGAAGGGTCAAATAAATTTTTAGCCAGTCATTAGTGCTAGAATCTTCATCTGCTAATGTTGTCCAGTGTTCACCACACGTATTGGTTACCCTATGCAACACTATCACATACTTTCATTTTAAAGGGAACCTGAGATGCATATGGAGGCTACCATGTTTATTCCGTTTTAAACACTACCAGTTAGTGGGCAGTACTGCTGATCTTTCTGACATCAGTAATGTCTGAATTACAGTACAGATTCAGGAGGAACACTTTAGATGTGTTAGTATATGAATGGCTCACACTTTATACCTCGCTGCCTTTAGCATCATGGTTATATTTACCCTGTCAGTCTCTATGCTCCTGCATTATTATTATTATTGATTTATATAGCGCTAGCATTTCCATGGTGCTGTACATTACATGTATTATTCTTACCGTCAAATATTACTGAATGATTAGTAAATTAACAGTTGATTGATTTCTCTCAGCTGCGCTTAGTAAGAAGTTTTTTTTTTCTTTAACAAATTCAGTTTCCCTGCATTACATTAATGAGACTCCTGTTCTGGATGCTGCATGGATCTGCAAAAAACAAACAAACAAAAAAAAAAACCTCCCAGTGGGCAATTTCATGAAAGTAAAATTGCTCAAAAGTAGTGACATATAGTAGAATGCAGTAAAATATTCAGGATACCCACTTTTAAATTAATGATTCTGGTTTCAGCATCAGAAACAGTTCTTATTTCTATATGTTGATGTATAAATGTATATATGTATTTAGCCCTGCACTATTATGGCTTTATGGCTACGTGGAATCCACTTCCCAGAGCATTCTGGGAGACCAGGTGTTTTTTCCACTGCTTTATGAACACTAAGTATACAAACATGCCGCAGAGCTGCACATGACAGTACCAAGCAGTGGCTGGATAGTGTACTGGTTAAGGGCTCTGCCTTTGACATGGGAGACCAGGGTTTGAATCCTGGCTAGGTCAAGTACCTATTCAGTAAGGAGTTCAAGGCAAGACTCCCTAACACTGCAGGGTGGCCTCTTGAGCGCATCCCTGTGGCTTGCAGCTCTTGAGTGCTTTGAGTCCGACAGGAGAAAAGCACTATACAAATGTTTGGAAAAAAATGTTTGGAAATATGTCACCACCCGTGCTAAATTTCAGCATGCAAATCAGGCAGAAGAAAGGGCGAGAAAAGTTTAAAATGGGCAAACACTGAATAAATAATATTAAATATGTTATTTTCACTTCAGTACAATTCCTTTTTAAATTACTAACCTTTCAGCTATCACTAGTGCACCAATACAATACATGGAGGTTGCAATATTTTTATCACTTAGCAGTAGATTTTCTTTTTTTCTTATTCAGTCCAGGTTTACTGAATTGCTAGCAATATTCCAAATGATTATGCCTGGAGATGCCTTAGGAAATCAGGAAATGTTTGGAGAGGCCTAAGTAAATTAGGCCAAGAAAACTGTCCGGGCTGGAATTAAGTTGCTCAGATATCATAACATCACTACCAGAAGTATTCAGGATTATACAGGAGTTTCATGCAGACTATAGAGCAAGATAGTTTAGTGAATTAGGGCTTGTTCACACTGCAGGCGTTTTCGGGTTTTCTTTACACGTGAGCGATTTTTAAAATCGCCCACCAAACGCTTTTGCAATGAATGTCTTTGAGAACATTCATATCAGTGCGGGTCGTGCGCTGTCAGTTCAGTAAAGCGGCACTTGCACCATTTTTGAGGTGATTCCGCCTCAATGGAAAGTATAGGAGAAACGCAAAATGCTCACAAAATCGCTTTGTGTAGCGATTGCGTCAAATATTTTACTTCCTGACTTGCGTCAGGGAGTGAATTACAAAACCGCTCGGAAAAAATGCTTAGAAAGCCGCTAAGCACAAAAACTATACGCCCACCCAAGCACCAGGATTCGGAAAAAAAAACGCATCAAAAACAGCCCAATGCGGACAGACAGGTGGCGGGAGGCTCATTCAGGAGTTATCTTAGTCAGTTAGTGATTAAAGGATACCCGAGGTGAAATGTGACATGATGAGATAGACATTTGTATGTACAGTGCTAAGCACACTAATAACTATGTTGTTCCTTTTTTTCTTTCTCTGCTTGAAAGGTTTAAAAACCAGGTATGTACGTGACAGTTCCTGTCTGAGACATGACTGGGTTAGAATACAGTGTAACCCTCAGTGATAATAAATTACAGTCCTAAAATACTTTCCTAGCAGAAAATGGCTTCTCAGAGTAGGAAAGAGATAAAAAAGATCCATGGTTCATAGATGTTAGTTCTGACATACTTCAATGAATGTGTCACTGAGCAAAAACAATGAAACAGTAAAAACTTAAAAAGTGGATATCTCCGTAATCACCCTTTTGTGGCAAGGAGTGCTCTGCTCATGTGCACTACAGTCAGACTCATAGCTGTGACGGATGCTCCCGGACACAGGGGCGTGATCAAAAGGAGCACCGCTGGGTCATCGCATGCTCAGTAGTGCACAACTTAGAGCTAAGTTGTGCACTGTACCTGCCCAAAGAGCGGATGGAGGAAGAAGACTGAGAGGACAGCAAGGGACCTACAAGCCTGCGGGGGCTGGAAGAAACCCCAGGTAAGTAAAAGAACATGATTTATGTTCACCTTGAGTATCCTTTGAAGCCTTTTTTCCAAGATAGACCAAGGGCTCCACAGTGAAAAGAAAATTAATGAAGCGTTCGGGGGTGCAGAGACCCCCTTAAAAAATTCATATTAGCAGACCGGTTCACCACACCAAAGGATAATTGGATTACAGTTCAGCCAGATCTGACTATGCATTTCTACTTATTTACAATAAAATACATGTTGCCACATTAAATAGAGGGCATTCTTTTGGAGAATAAACTTGTTTTTGTAAACAGATGTATGAATTTGTCATAATACATTCTAAATTATGGACACTGGTCAGTAATTCTTATAGTTTCCCCTTCACGTCTATTTGATATGGCTTGAAAGCAGCATGAAATGTGCCTAGCCAGATTCTAAGGTAATTTTTTTATAACTTAAAATAAATCTATTTGTAAATTTGAAAGACTGTAAAGAGGACCAAAGCACTTAGCACTGACAGTTGAACTCGGTGTATATTTTGCATTCAGCAAGTGGAGAAACATGTTTAGTCTGCTAAGAAAGAGCATTTTAGTGCTTTATGCAAATGCCGTGACCCTATAGCTGCTACACATTCTTCAACTAGACACCTACCTTCAAAAGTGACAGCCAGCAATAATGTGACAAATGAGCATGCGGTGTGCACATGTGCAACATGCTTTACCTGAAATATTCCAATGTGATTGAATTAAATTAACCTTTCTGACAAGGACACAGCAATCAAAAAAGTCAGTACAAAAGAAAAACAAGTGGCAGACACTGTTGTAATTTAGAGTGCAAATATGTTACTCTTGTTTACTTTCACAGATACAATAGAAAGTTAAATGTCACGATGTTTAAAAGCATAGTAAGGAATTTCAATTACTTACAGATTCATTAAAATAATAAATATATTTTAATGAGAGAATATTGTTATCAACTACTAATCAATTAACTTAGTAATAGTATTGACAGATTAATAAAAACACTGTCAAATAGTCAAGGTGCCCACAGGCATGACAAAACAGCTACAGTCTATAATCACATGTTAATGGATACAATAGCTGTCAGCTGACCAACAGCTCTGTGAGGTAAGGATAGATTGGCAATATACTGATTCTATTCTTCATTAAAGGAACACTATCAAACTAAGTGTTCTAAAATGACAATGTACAAATAATGTCTCAGTAGCTGTGTAAACAGCATAGTGGTGTAGTGATTAGCGCTCTCGCCTTGCAGCGATGGATCCCTGGTTCGAATCCCAGCTAGGCCAACATCTGCGAGGAGTTTGTATGTTCTTCCCGTGTCTGCATGGGTTTCCTCTGGGCACTCTGGTCTCCTCCTACATCCAAAAGAAATAGAGATAAATTAATTAGCTTTCCCCTAAATTGGCCTTAGACTATGATACATGCACTACACAATATGGACATATGACTTTGGTAGGGACTACATTGTGAGCCCCTCTGAGGGACAGTTAGTGAAAAGACAATATATACTCTGTACAGCACTGCATAATATGTCAGCACTCTATAACTACTTAAATAAATAAACATTTTCCTACTTTTCATGTTAAATATCGGAGGCAAAAACTGTAATTTATTGTGTGTAGATTCAGCTACGTTTGGAATGTCTCATTTGCAAAGGTAGGAATCTCTGCAGTCTTACATACTAAGAACAGTGTAATATTGCAGCAGAATTATATGAAATGCTTCTGGTGTCAGGTTTCACATACTATTACAATTGTTTGTGTTGCAAATAAAATACATTTCCTCTGTTCTCTGTAGACAGCTCTCTGAGAGCTTTCTCTCACACAGGGTTAACAGATGTATTGTGAGGAAATCCCCCTACCCTCATGGTCCACTCAGTGTCAGTTTTGGCGACACTGAAGTGTGAAGGAAGGAATTAGATAACAGTAGACAAAGAGATAAGCATTCAAATGTATACACCAGTACTTAGCAGCACTTTCCAAAGTATCAATAGTGTTCCCTTAAATAAATTGCACTAGCAATATGTGTTACTCAATTTAAGACCCCCCCCCGTCCACTTTACAGTAGACTAAAATATTTTTCAGTCTGCTAGTAGAATATCGAAAAGTGATTAATCTTGTCAGCATTTTTAACTTTAGCAGGTAACAAATGGACAAATAGAACCTTGATCTTTTTTGAAAGAATTATTTTGATCATCTATTCTCATGGTAGTTATACAACAACATTACAAACCAGCGGCAGAAAAGAACCACAGTAACGACATTCTAAGCAGTCTGAGTAAACTCCAACGATAGTGCTGGTACAATACAATATAGTGTAGTGCATTAGAATGTAGTCAGCATATCTATGAACTTATATATATTTATCCAGCCGTGGGTGTGATGTGGCCATGGCATGATGTGGGCAGAGCCATTTGTATGATGCTATCATGTCAATAAGGACCAAAAATATCTGATCTCTTGTCCCCCTGTCCTGTGTCAACTCTGTTCCCCTGTGTTCTCTCTGTGTATCTTGCCCCCCTGTGTTAGCTCTGTTCCTGTGTCTTTTTTGTCCCCCTCTGTGTCACACTGATGTACTAACCTTTAGCACTTTAAATTCTATGGTCATAGTCATTCAGATTGAAAGATATGTCCAAATAGACTCGTCGTTGGCAGTTTTTTTTTCCTATTTAATCAATATAGTGTAGATTAATTGTATCAAACTCCCTGGATCCCAATGATCCAGATGCATGTTTCTTTTTGATCTATGTTTGTCTTTATGTGAGTTTAGTGATGTATAAATAATGTTTTTATACGTTGAGCAATGTCATGTGACTTCCTCTATACACTTGTCCACATTAAACTCCCATAGACTCTGCATTGCAATATAATATATTAGGGAGGCCCTAATACCAGCGCTAGTTAACCTTTGAGTCTATTTTACAAAACAAAAATGTTGTGCCTGCTGTCTAGGATACTGAAGCAGAAAAAATAAAAGACAGTTGCTTTTAAAATCCAGGTGGCTTCCAAGGCCGTCTATGATATTTTTGATTTATTATTATTATTTTTTACTTTTTCTTCTGTATTTTTATAAATAAATAAAAGTAAAAAAGAAATCAAAATAAATGGAACCTGCCAGCATAAACCTGGAAGGGTATGTTGTTGATCTGATTTGAAAGTTTAAAACTTTTTAGCTAATTCTTATTCTATTTCTTATGCTACTTAACAAGTCAGTAACCCAGAAAAAGCATGCAGGCAGTAACATTTTTGGGACACCTGAGCTGTGTACATCTTCTAGGGTAACAGTAAATTCGGGCGCCTAAGGCAAGTGGACAAATCGGGCGCCGCCATTCACTCCCATAATAAATATCGTTTAATGGGCGCCCGACAGGAAAAAAGGGCGCCGGAGAAAAATAACGTTTTATAAGCGGCGCCCGGAGACTTTTACTGTTTTATAACTGCTTCTCATGATTACACATTATTTTATGATTTATAATTTTTTAAACATTATTTTTAAACGAAAAACAGTACAATCTTTTTTAAAACATTATTTTTAAACGAAAAACAGCACAATATTTTTTTTCACACGTTATTAATGCTTATCACAGGGGGGTCTTAGGTTTAGGCACCAACAGGGGGGTCTTAGGTTTAGGCACCAACAGGGGGGTCTTAGGTTTAGGCACCACCAGGGGGGTCTTAGGTTTAGGCACCAACAGGGGGGTCTTAGGTTTAGGCACCACCAGGGGAGTCTTAGGTTTAGGCACCATCAGGGGAGTCTTAGGTTTAGGCACCACCAGGGGGGGTCTTAGGTTTAGGCACCAACAGGGGGGTCTTAGGTTTAGGCACCACCAGGGGAGTCTTAGGTTTAGGCACCATCAGGGGAGTCTTAGGTTTAGGCACCACCAGGGGGGTCTTAGGTTTAGGCACCAACACGGGGGTCTAGGGGTTAGGGGTAGGTACAGGGAGGGTTACTTACTATTTTTTTTAAACGTTATTATACGTTTCACTTTTTAAACGGAAGATTAACGTTTTCACAATTGCCAATTTCATGCACATTATTTAATGATTTATAACTTTATAAAACATTATTTTTAAACGAAATATAGTACATTATATTTTTAAACGTTATCCATGTTTATCGTTTAAAACCCCGCGCCCTTTTTTTCCCAGCGCCCCTTTTTAACGTACGCATCTTCTACTTCAGTGTCTTTCTAAGCGGGAAACCGGTAATAAGGTTAGTAAATATTAGTACATTTAAATGTATATGTTTCATAGGCCTAATTCTCACTTCACCTGTTCTCTTTTAAAATATCCTACTAAATTCAAGATTCAAGCACTTTATTGTCATTGTTTAACACAACAAAATGACTTTTCATGACAGCCCCACAGAGCATATAGGGAGCATAGTGAAAATAACAAAGGTAGAAATAGAAGAACTATACAAGTATGCCAGATATTTCAAATATTTCAACAATTTGTACACAGTGTTAATTATTTTAAATAGGATTCAGACTTCAAGTTTTTAGCAGTTAGGAAAAAGTTGGTTTTCAGTCTGTTTGTTTATTTGCGGAGTGATCTAAAATGTCTACCTGATGGAAGGAGCTCCAACAAGGTGTTTCCCGGGTGAGTGTTGTCCTTGATGATGTTATTGACCCTCATACATCGAGTCCTATACAAGAGTTCCAGTGATGGTAGTTCAGTGCCGATAATGATTTCTGCTGTTTTAACAACTTGCTGCAGAGATTCTCTGGCAGCCTTGGTTCAGCTGCTGTACCAGGCTGTCATGCAATTGGTCAAAACGCATTCTATAGTGCATCTGTAGAAATTAACCAGCAGCTTCTGTGGAAGGTTAGAGCACCTTAGTTTTCTCAAAAAGTAGAGGCATTGTTGTGCTTTGCCAGTTACAGCTAAAGCATTGTCAGCCCAGGACAGGTTCTCATGAAATGGTCTATTTTTCCCAACAATTTATCCATATGACAACATTAATTCTAACAAAAAAAGCTTTCTCCTCACAAAGGGAAAAAAAAATAAAAAAAAAAAATGTTTTTAAAAATATGTCTGTTGTAGTAAGTTGGTGCTAAATTTTAATTTACGATATTTACTGGTTTAAATGCAAACAAAAAAACAATGATCATTTTAAGATCCAGATAAAGAAATATGTGACTTAATTACATTTTAATCAGTGAAATCTGTGTGTTCTCTTCCTAAACAGCTTATCAGACTGTATTATTGTATTGAAGTGCATGTGCAATTTATCAAGAAAAGTCCATAAACTTTTTTTCAATTAGACATCACAATTGATTATGGTACAGTATTTCTGCCATGAATACCTTCCAAATATTTTCCTATGAGATGCTTCATAAAACAGGAACCTATTATACCGTCTTCTTGATCAGTTAATCTTTAGAAATTATTAATCTTACTTTACATAAAAGTTTGAATAATTGTGCAATGTTTAAACAAATCAAAAAGAACTCTGGGAAAGTGTCAGATAATTCATTGCAAAAAATAGGATCTGCATTACAGCCATAAATGAAGAACAAAAAATATAGAATGTATAGAGAGATACAAATTACAACATTTAATGCAGATATGCAGAGAGAACCTTCACTAATTAAAGAGTACCTTAAAAGTACCTAAAGAATTGTAGGAAACAGACATGATAAGAAAGGTTGCAGCTGTTCTGCTGTGTCTCCTCTAGTGATGCTCATCCGGAATCCGGATATCCGGGTTAACCCGGATATCCGACCATTTTTACGCTATCCGGATCAGATTCCGGATCCCGGATAGCTATAGAAATCCGCATAGCTATCTGCGGATAGTTTGATGCATGACCCGGATATCCACGGATATCCGCGGATATCCGAATCCGAAATACTGTAACTAAGGTGATGACGTCCTGGAGCCAATCAGAGGGCTCCTAGCAGAAGCCCTAGCAACCAATCACAGAAAGGAACACTGGCCAGCCCCACCGTATAATAAGGAGGGCTGCCATGATGAGACAGATTGTTCTGGCTTGCTGAATGCTTCCTGAGAGACATGCTGCAGTGCTGGTGGCCTAGCGAGGGCTGCCTGTATACAGTTATAAACCTAAAGCTGTTCATTGATTAACCCCCTCACTACTCTATAGTATTCGTTATTTAACTTGATTGATTATCTCATAGTGTGACAGTTAGAGTGTGTGCTGCACAGCTGCAGTGCTGTTGCTGGGCCAAGGGCTTTACACAGTGATAAGCTCAGTGATTAACCCCTTCACTATCGCTACACTATTGTTAATTCATTAATGTGTTAGTGTGCACTAGTGTCTTCTCCTCTGCTGTCTGACTGTCACTTGGCACGTGTCTCTTTGCAGGCAGCAGGAGCAGGGCAATGCAGCAGCAGCAGGTGTAACGTATGCCAGGAGCCTGCCGGACGTGGCACTTGGCACGTGTCACGTGGCACTTGCCAAGTGCCACTTGGCACATGTCACTTGGCACTTGGCACGTGTCACATGGCACGTGGCACATGACACGTGCCACTTGGAAAGTGTCACGTGACACGTGCCAAGTGACAAGTGCCAAGTGCCACGTGACACTTGGCAAGTTACACGTGCCACGTGACAAGTGCCACGTGACACTTGGCAAGTGCCACGTGACACGTGCCAAGTGCCACGTCCGGCAGGCTCCTGGCATACGTTACACCTGCTGCTGCTGCATTGCCCTGCTCCTGCTGCCTGTGCAGCTCCCACCGCCAGGCCAGGGTGCCACAGGCCACTGATACCACCTATATTTAATCCAAAACACAATTGCTGCATAATTTTTTGGAGGTGTCTTGGCTGAAAACTGTCATGTCCCAGTTGTGCGGTTGGACTTTGGACACAAGGGGCTTGATTCACAAAGCGGTGCTAACCTACTTAGCACGTCTAAAGTCTTTAGACGCACTAACCAGGGTGCTAAGTAGGTTAGCACCGGATTTCTCAAATCAGATCGCGTGCTAACTTTGCGCGCGCAAAGTTTTACGCGCGCAAAGTTTTACGCGCGCTAAGTCCCATAGGCTTTAATGGGCACTTCGCGAGGAGCACCCTGCGCTCTGTGCAGTACGCGCGTAAAGTTTTACGCGCATAAAGTTTTGCGCGCGTAAAGTTTTATGCGCGAAAAGCTTCTTTAGACGTGCTAAGGGGGTTTTCACAGGCGTGCTAACAGTTAGCACCGCTTTGTGAATCAAGCCCAATGTGGGCTGCACAACCGCTGACTGGAACCTAGGCCTGATGTTAATTGAAAGCCATTTTTTTTTAAGTCCCCACATCATCAATTAGTGTTCCCCTTTGCAAAATAATGATGATACATGCCTCATTTACCCTAAAAACACCTTTGAAAGCTATTTAAAGGGCACTTCCGGTTTCTCTATCCAGATATCCGAATAGCCCGGATATCCGCGGATAATGCAACCGGATATCCGCGTTCACGCGGATATCTAAAAGGCTGGATTCGGATATCCGAACCGGATCCGAATATCTAGGTATCCGGATCCGGATCAATTCGGATTTTAAAAAGCACTATCCGAGCAACACTGGTCTCCTCTATCCTACACACTGTGAAAAAAAAGATGTAATTTGATCCAGGCAGGGGGGGGGCACCAGGCTGGAGGGTAGGTCACAATGCTTAGAGTGTACTTGCAAGGCACTGCAGTCTGTTATATCCACTATGATGTACCAGATGCAAACTTTGTATATTAATTTAACTGCACACAGTGCAAAGACTACATACATGTATTGGCATTAAAACTATTTTTTTGTATCAGAGGTAGTCTTTGACCACTTGAGGACTAGAGGTTTATACCCCCCTAGTGACCATTTTTTACAATTTGGCACTTCAAAACTTTAATGGTTTATTGCTTGGTCATACAACTTAGCGCCCAAATCAATTTGACCTCCTTTTCTTATCATAAATAGAGCTTTCTTTAGGTGGTTTTTCATTGCTGCTGCTATTTGTAGTTTTCTTTTATCTCAAAAAACCCCCAAAACACACAAATAAGTTAATTGGCTTCCCTCTAAGTTGGCCCTAGACTAAGATACATACACTACACAATACATACAATACATACATAGACATATGACTATGGCAGGGATTAGGTTGTGAGCCCCTCCGAGGGACAGTAAGTGACAAGACTATACTCTGTGCAGCACTGCGTAAGATGTCAGCGTCATGTAAAAACTTTTCATGTTATAAATACAAATTAAAAAAAACAGCCTGCCAGCGCCGGTCATTGGCTGGCAGGCTGATCGCTGGGGCCCGCTGTGTTTACTGACGGGTGCTCGTGAGATTATGCCATATGGCCATATGGCGTCGCTGAGGAATAACAGAGTCTCTTTGCCGCTTCCATCCTGCATTAGACAGTCGGCAAGCGGTTAAGTAAATGTTCAATGGTAAAGAGTATTTGTGAGTGAAGAATTATGAAGTAAAGAAGTGAAGCTCACCTTTTGTCAACAAATGTACTATCTACTCCTTGGTAGCTCTATAGATTGCAAAGGTTTTAACATGCATCATTTCAGATTCTTATTATATCTGGATATGTAATGATAAAAGAAAAAGACGCCTCTCCACTTTGAAGAGCCATAGGCAGTGGGAAAAAAGAAGAGTGCTATTTTCTTTGTCTGATAAACATTCTGGGTATCCCATATAAGGTTAGCAGCAGCACAAAGTACTTGAGAGTGACAATGGCTGAATAGGGTCTTTTCGTGTTCATGGATGAGACACTGGTAACCAGTGATGATCGTAATCAGCTAGTTACGAGTCGATTACAAGAAATCTCACGTACATTTTTCTCAACTTCACCTATACGTAATTACTATTAGTTAATTCAATTCATTTTGAATATTGTAATTTGAAATATTGTAATTTCGCAATTAATTTTTGCATACTTTTCATGTAATATCATGTTGAATTTGGTGGTGAAAAGCAAAACCCCCATAAATGCTATTATCACCAAAATTGCTACATATGTTAAGAAGAATAGTGGGTACAAGCCAAGGAAAGAATTTTTCAAAAAAGACCAGATCAAAATGCAAATAAAAATAGTTTTTAAACTCAGAAAAATCACACTTTTAAAATCCATTTTCTTTGCATTTTTAAAGCCAATTTATCAAAATCTACAAGGTCTTTTTGAAAACATTTTGTGACATGTACCCACTATTCTCCTTAACATACTGTATGTATCAATTTTGGTGGCATTATCATGTATGGGGGCTTTGCTATTAACCACTAAAGTGTGCACAAAATTAGGCAAAAATTACCTAAAAAATTACTTGAAATTACTAATGCCTTTAATTACATGCAAAATTAATTAAAATTTTCCCTGAAATTTTGCATTGCGATTATGATGCATAATTGTGTATTATGATGTACTAGTAAAAAGGCCCGCCTGTAAAAAAAACGGCCACCAGGTCACAGCCGCTAACCCCCATATTGCGCGCACATACGCGTCCCGCTTGCTCGTTCCCCACCACTGTCTGAAGTATATGCACCCAGTTATATGCAACTTGGCAGTTGGAAAAAGCTGTTATTTCCCACAATGCAATGAGAACCATGAGAACCTTTGTGAACCACACACAGCAAACTGTCAGATCCGGCCCTGTGTCCTAACAGCCCTGGCTGTGCACATGCTAAGTACAAAACAGCCAGGGACACACAACCATTTAGTTGATGACGCAGGGACATTTGCATTTTATTGTATAGGATAATTACACAGAGGCACAATTTCTGCTCGTCACCACTGGTAACTGTTGTCATCAGAGTCACCATCTGTAGATTATGTGCTGATTGGCCAGGACTATGTAGAACATCAAAAGTAAATAGAAATATTTGCATTATGCACTCACATGTTTTCTGGGGCACACCCTTACCCCTTTAGGCAAATGGCATAGATATATACTGCATAAAGGTTTACATGCACATTTTAAACATTAGCTCTGATTTCTTCCAAAGACCTGATAAGCCCAATTTCCAACTGGTGGACCCTCAGCCAATCAAGTTCCCTAGAATCCTAGATGATTGTGCAACTGAATTAAAAGTCTACTATATCACATTACAATGCATCCAAAATGCGTAGTTTACATTTTAAAGCTACTAATGTCAGTGTCTGGTGTCAAATAATTCTTGATTTTAGACCAGTGCTGAATAGAAAATGCCTAGTCTGAAAAAATGCAGTGCAGGCCAAGGTCAATTCTGAATGGATCTTAAATGCAGGTTAACATTGCTCCATAAAATCTCGTAAAAAACCTTTAAAGAACTTCAAAAACATGGCTTATGCTGGGAATACACGATGCACTTTTTTGGTCGATTTACCGTTCGATCGGGTTTTGATTTGATTTTTCGCTCGATTTCCCGCTCAATTATCTTATCTTTTCTTATCAATTTCCATTCACTTCTATCAGAAATCGAGCGGTAAAACGATCAAAAGTGAGATTGGAAATGCTGGACATTATCTATTGAACCATATATCTGTCCAAAAAAATGCATGGTGTATTCCCAGCATAAGACACAGAAATAAATGTCTATGTACACGAGCCCTAGAACAAGCTACAGAGATGATTTCCTAACAGGAAATACTATATGGAATTGTCAATGTGGTCAGGGGCGTAACAATAGACCCTGCAAGGGATGCAGCTGCAGGGGGGCCCAGAAGCCACAGGGGGCCTGTCCTGAGAGACTGACAACTAAAGGCAAGGAGAGAAAAACATTCCTGCTCTGCACAATTGTTCTGACGACTGCATGTGCTCAGCTACTGTTAAGGAATCTTAAAAAGTTTTGCAGACAAAGATTTGTAGACAGTCCCTATTTAGTGTGCATCAGGTTCTTGTGTAATGCGCCCAGCCCCCTTGGTGGGAGGGAGCCCCATTCAAAGTTTCGCAGTAGGGTACAGTGACTTCTAGTTACGCCCCTGAATGTGGTATAATGATTTGATCATTCCCAAGTTTGCTAAGAAAGAACAAAAGCAAAAATTCATTCATCTCTTAAGATGTGTTCAGAATCATAAGTTTACCAAGATGTTGATGCTTAGAAGTGCAAAAGAAACATATATTTCTGCCACTTACAGCAAATTTCTAATTTTGATAGATGTGGATTTGGAAGTTTTCTGTGCAACAAACATGTAACAAAATACATTTGGTAGCATGGGGTTATACTTAAAGGGGCACTATAGCAAAAAATAGAAAACTCTAAATACATATGCACACACATATACACTTGTCTTAGAGTAAGTGTGCCATCATTTTTTTTACTTCCTGTGTAGCTGTCACTTACAGTAGATATTGTAACCTGGCAGCTCTAACCTTTTAATGATGAGTTTTGGACTAGTCCATCTCATCATAGGAGATAACCATAGTTTATTTTTTTAGTTAACATAATAAATCCTGAGATTACCCCATGAAGAGATAAACTAGTCCAAAAGAGGTTCAGAGTTGGTAGACTATAATGTGTACTGTAAGGCCCTGTTCATACTGTCAGCGTTTGCAGAACGCATAGAAAACAAAGAAAACGCAGGTTGAAAAATGCATGGGTTTATATGCGTCTTTTTTCTTGCATTTTCTATTGCGTTTTTGCATGTCGAAAGGAAGTGCGTCACACAGAAAACAATGGGAAACGCAGAGGGAAACGTACGCTAAAACACAATAGTATGCATTTTTGATACGCGTCCATAGACTTTCATTGTGTCAGTTTCTGTGCGTGACGCACAGAACTGCGTGCAGCAATGCGGATGAGAAATGTATGCATCTCATACGCATACATGTGAACAAGGCCATTAGAAAACATTAGTAGCCACTTCAATGTGCAAAGTATGCCCGTACGTGTTCTGGAAAAACGGCTAGGAACGCACATAGTCTGAACAGGGCCTAAGTGTCAGCCACAGGGGAAGTAAAACATTAACCATTTCAGCCACGCAGACATGAGCTTCACGTCTGCAGCGGCAGGTGCTAGAGCTGCAGGGACGCGCTAGGTATGTACCTGCAGTGTGGGGGGGTCTGCAAGCGATCCTGTGGGCAGATGCCTGTGATCGCGCTGCTGCTGTTAGCAGGGGGTATTGGCTGCAGGGGAAAAAAGTCCCCTGTGCCAATCCGAACATGTCCGCCGAGAATAAACACTGTTTTTGTTTAAATGGAATGGAGCCACCGCCGTCATTTCCGCCGGTTTCCACCGCCCCGATTGTTAAATTTATGAATGGAAACAATGTTTCCATTCATAATCTCCCCGCCGCCGCTGTGATCGTTTATATGTATAGATCATTTATTTGTGATAAGTAGTGATAAAGTTATTGGGGAATGAAAGGGAGGAGCACTGAAAGGGGAAAATTCCTCTCGTCCATAAGATGAAAAATACCCGCGGGCTGAAATGGTTAATTCATTTATTCTGGGACGTGCATCTTATATGTATATGTACACACAGCTTTTCACTATAGTGCCACTTTAAATAAATAATAAATGCTTTATTACATACTATAAAACAGAAAATCCAGACAAACTTCCTGACAGAACTAAGTCTATTTATAAAAGGTCAGGTAGGCCATTCCCTATAAAAACAATAAACTCATTACATTTTTTTAGATCACCAAATGTATAATTGTGTGTTGATCAGCAATATCATCTCTTTCAAAACCACTTCTAATTATTTTTAGTGTTCAATTACTTATTGTCTTTTAGTGCCTTTTACCACATTTAAAAAGTGATTATTAGACATGACCCTACCACGCGGCATCCCAACCATTACTATAAATGAACGTAACAAAAGAGAATTAGTAGCTGCTACTATTCACAGTATAAGCAGGGGATTCTACTGTTCAGTGCAGTTAATAAAAACCATGGCATAGCTCAGCAACTAGCTGCTGCCACTCTAGTGTATCATAATTGATAGCAGTTTCATTACAGAATATTAGTAAGAAGTGCCTAGCATCTTTTTAGCTGTGATTAGTAGCAGCTAGTAAAATATTTTATGTGACTTGGTGACAGTCATCTCTGATGGTCAGAGTAGCTCCTTGCTACCGTGGTAGACCTGTTTTGTGTAATAAAAAATCCATAAACATAAAGCAAAGGAAAATGTAAAGGCTCTCCTTCTCTGTGTATTTGTACTTGGCATGAGGAAAAAAAAGAAATGAAAAAGGAAAGGGTTGCTTTATATTTATTCTCAGCGTTGTTGCATGCCTTAGTATTGTAAATATATGTGAAAAGCACAGTTGAAAGTGTTCCGGTCAAACAAGAGAATTTATAATTTAGATACAGGCTATATGGGTTTGTCAGGAAAAAAATATCATGATTCACAAAGCTGACAGCAGAGGCAACCATGATGAAAGCTTCTACTTCTGTCATTTCTGAACCCCCAAATCAAACAATGAATAAAACAGCAGGAGCACATGTGACCACTATTGGGGAAACTTATAAACCTTTTTCTACTGTGTATGGGTATATCGCCTCTGTCATGTCAACCTCTTCCTCAGACATCTACTCTACCATCACTACCACATTTCCCAGCAGATCTTTGGCATTAGCATCCACATTGCTGCTTGGTTTTGAGTAACTCCTTTCCTTCCAGAGGTGGCCAAGTGTGTTCTTATCAATTCTTGAGGTCTACTGGAAGAGATCTGGGGCCATATGCAATTCTCTTTTTCACCTGAGTTTTCACCTAGGAGATAATTTTTCATATTTGATTTTAAATAACTTTCCAGTACTTTTCAACTTAAAAAGTACCAAAAAGTTGGTGAAAAAGTACTATCAAAATTATTTTAATCATTTTCTTGCCTTCTGGGGGCTTAAAAGGCAATTTATTGACAAGTTTAAAAATATCACCTAGGAGAAAACGTAGGAGAAAAAGTGAATTGCATATGGCCCCTGGGGTCTTGGCTAATGGCAGTAGGCAGTGAAGCACGTTCTTTAGCTATTGCCCACAATTGAAAACAGGAAGAAGGTGACCATAGTTGACACTCCATTGGGCATATGCAATTCCCCTTTTCTCCTGAGTTTTCTCCTAGGAGATATTTTTTCATTTTTAATTTAAAATAACTTTTTAACACTTTGCAATGGAAATAGTACCAAATAGTAGATGAAAATTACTGTAAAAATTATCTTGAGTATTTGTTTGCTTACTGATGGTTTAAAAGGCATTTTATTTTAAGTCGTGAAAATATCACCTAGGTGAAAAAGTGAATTGCATATGGCCCCATGTCTCAAACACCTTCTGCACAATTCTGCTACATGCCACATAGATTATCTGGTCTAACACTCAAAACACATGGCATGACCTGGACAGCTCTGTGGTAACTTGCATCCTCTCAACCTCATAATCACTGATAATTTCCTTCCCTCTGCATTCACATAATGCGATAAAAGGGGCTATATGGGGGGATCTAACAGAACATGAAATATATGTGGGTGATGTATAGACTAATTTCTTCCACTTTTTTAATAAAAAAATAATAATATTGAGATCAACAAAGACTTTTTGGGTAACACAGAATGATAGATAATGCTGTAAATACAAGCAATGCACAGGAAAGACTTGCAATAGCTGGATTGCTGTGCCTAGCTGTGGGTGGTCACTGGGCCTGGGAAAACAATACGGAAGGATTCCTTAACAAGATAGTTGTTTTTCTACTTATGAAAAGCACATATTTACAAAAGGGCTCTGTCCAATGAACAATATTTATGTGAAAATTCATGGCATGCAAAAACAGGGCAAAAATGATTTTGGAGTGCAGTACTCTTTCCCTAGTACTCAACCTCTGCAGCACAGTTTAAAGCAGTTGCTTGATACAGTAGTATGAGAACTAGTTAAGTGGGTGTAAGATTAACAGGGTTGGTAAGCTGCAATGGGTTAAATAATACATTATTGAATAACGATTAGACAGTTAAAGGACAACTGAAGTGAGAGGGATATGGGGGCTGCCATAGTTATTTCCTTTTAAACAATACCAGTTACTTGGCAGTCCTGCTGCTGATTCTCTGCCTCTAATACTTAGCCATAGACATAGAACAAGCATATGCAAATCAGGTATTTCTACATTACTGTCAGATCTGACAAGATTAGCTGCATACTTGTTTTTGGTGTTATTCAGATACTACTGCAGCCAAATAGACCAGCAGGGCTGCCAGGCAACTGGCATTGTTTAAAAGGAAATAGCTATGACAGCCTCCATGTCCCTTTTACTTCAGTTGTCCTTTAAAAAGGAAAAACATTGATACATATTTTGGGATCATCAATAAGACACATTTCCTCTAAAATAAATTATCCCAGACATTAACTAAAAGAAAATATTTTATTTTCATTATATTGTTTTTAATATGTAAAATATCTTATGAATCTTGTCACATTTATTTTTTTCTGAAATAAATTCTATTCAAAATGGTAAGGTTTTAGTATTTTTCCCACTAACCCAGATTTTCCACCATAATAGATATTTCAATCTATAAAATGACACTGTTGCAGAATGAAAATAAATGGCAGTGCTATCTCCAAAGAGACAATGCATTATATCAGAATGTGCCAAATGGTAGAAGTTCTTGGCTCTGACAACTCTACGCACAAAATCACACAGACACATAGATTGTTCATTATTATAAGATATGTAATACCAAGGAATATTATGGAAAATGAAGAATATAAATATTTGCCTTCAACAATCCCATGGAGCCATTACCAATATAGTCATATTACTGAATAAAATATTTAAATAGTATTAGCAAACAAAGCTTTCAGAGAAAAGGATTTATATGATGTAAATCATGTTTATCTTAAAATAATCACACTAAAAGCAAATCTGTAGTCTAAATACTTGCTTGTCTAAGAAGCTTGTATGGACATTCTCCAGCTTCTAATCTATAAACTAGTAGGTAAAGCTAAAAAGGTTCCTTGCTATTTATTGCAGCCAAGAGTCTATAATGGACTACGCAAGATGTATGCAACTAGGTAAGAATTAATAAGGTTTCTTTGAAGACGTGTTGCGTTCATAGCATTACATACACCACCAGTCATTTTTGAGCCAAATGACAGCTCCCCCTGCTGGCACACAAATTCCTGGCGACATTAATTACTATTCCCCCTCCGAGTCTTAGCAACTTGGAGGGAGAAGTAATTCGGGGTTCGGCAATTGCTGCCGGATCCCTGGATTACCACAGCACTACTGCTATAGCTACACCAAGGTTCGGCGCTATGAGGCGCTTGGCAGGCACCAAAAAGCAATGCCTAGAGCATGTTCACCTCGTTCCCCTTGGTCCCCATAATTACTCTTTGAAAAAAAATTCAGATAGGAAGAGGTAGGCTTGCTGTGATGTTCCCTCCTATCACCCTTCTTTTACTTCCTCTCAAGAGGAGTGAATGGGGCAGGGAAGTCAAGGGAAAAGGAGGGTGGAAGATGGGGACATTGTAGCAAGCCCGCCTTTTCTTGTCTGAAAATTTGACTTTAGTCAAAAGTCAAATTTTTCTAATAGGAACCATGGGAATGACAAGCGGAATGGACAAAACACAGGTATGTGACTCAAGCATGAACATGCTCCTTATTTTAGGTAGCTTTGCCTTGGGTCAGGTGTGCTTTGAATTGGTGAGGAATATGGAGGTCTTAGGGAACACTGAGCTATTTTTTTCCAACACTTGTCTGGTCATGTGCAGAAACATCCAGTTATTATGTACCGCTTTATATTAGTAGATAAGGGAAATTACTGAAATTACCTGTGTCTTACAAACCTGTGACAAGAAGATCAAAAAAGGTGTCAGTTTATAACCAGAATAGTACATAATGTGGACTGAAGGTAAAACCTTAATTGAGATTTGACTTTTGTCAGTATCCTTTGGAGTTTTTTTCTCCCTCAAACATTAAAAATAATATGGTAGGCTATACGTGGATAACATACCCATGACAAAGTCCTGCCGTTCACCCCCCTCCTTTCTGCAGAGTGTGCATATGGTCTGGACCAGGATGAACATGTACCCTCCAATACAGAGTATGCATAAGAAGCATGCCAGTGGTGGTTATATATATTTACCTGTGAGTACAACTCTTCCTTCAGCTGCTATTCTACAGTAATCCTGATCTTTACTATCCATGTGGTTGTGTGATGTCATATTACCATAGTGAGGCATAGTAAAGGCATACTATTAGAAGTTCATCTAGTGGGGAACTAGAGAAGCAGCTCAGCTAGTGGAAGTTAAGAGAAGTAGCAGAGGTGGTGGAATAGCATCAGTTTACATAGAACACAGGTAACTTCTCAATCAGACATGATATAATTTCCATATACAGTGGAGAAAAGGGAAACATAATAATGTGCATGGCTACTTAATGGACGATTACAAAGGCACTCAAAGTGGATACAATAATAGGTAATCACTATAACAGAAGCATGTTAAACAGTGAAACAATGAATATGTGCAGCACCATAACAGGAGCACGTAAAATAGGGGCACACTAAGGCGGGGAAGGGAGGGCACCGTAGGAGTATGATGCAAGTGATGGACAAATGGTGAATTATAATGTAAGGAACTATAAACTAGGAAGTAAGATGGGGAGATCATATTACATCTTCCCATTAGTTTAATAGACAATTATGAAACAGATGCGCCAGATAAGGATAAAATCATTAAAAAAAAATTAAAATAGGGAGGTAGTAGTGGACTTGCCTCCCCAAGTAGACTTGACTGTCTGGCACTCCAAAAAATATAAAACAGGTTCAACCGCGCTTTGGGCATAGATTACAATCTCAATTAGTGGAGCGCAATGCAAAAAGTCACTTAAACTTCAAGAATCCAATATGATACAATCGCGCTACAATCTCACAGTCCTTTTAGATGAAGACGACCTCCAGAGCTCACCCAGATCAGTCCAACCCTTTTTTATCTCTTAAAGTGATAACACAGTGGATTTGGATGGACTGATCTGGGTGAGCTCTGGAGGTCGTCTTCATCTAAAAGGACTGTGAGATTGTAGCGCGATTGTTTGTATCATATTGGACTCCAAAAAATATGCAACACATTTCACCGGCTACAACTCACATCATCAGGCAATAAAAAGAGCTTGTTCAAGTCTGAGCAGGTATAAGTGCTCCTCCTATAGTTTTTCCAGTTTCTTAGGTAAGACGTTTTACCCTGACTTATACTCAGGTAGCTTTATTTTTTTTATACTACACCTTAATAAACATACACACAAAGGAAAAGTTTGAATGATGACAAACTTTGATGCAGTGACTACAAACACGTACAGGACTTGCTCAACTGTGATCCTCAAAAAAAAAACCTCCTAACAGTGTTATTTTTATAAAAGCAATTTTTAAGGGGAGTGTTCTCTTTTAAAAGAAACATAAGTATTAAACCTTCAAAAATCTTAAAGAGTGTAATAACAATTTAAAGATGCATACTTTTAATGAGTTCATATTATAAATATGAAGCAACCTAAAATCAAGTATTATTTTGTTAAAGGTGAGAATATATTGATTACAGAATACCTGAAACGTGCTATTCCTATATCATATGTCCTTGAGACAGTGCTACAGAAATTCAATTGACCTATCCTTAACCTTTACCATGACTGCTGATTTAAGTTATTGTGTAGTTCAGGTTTTTGAAATAGCTGTTTTCCCATAGGAAGGATGATGACAGAAATTAAATAGAAAGACTAGAATGCAGTTACAGATTCAATGTCACCAACAAAAGTCAGTAAGTAATTTCAAAGTTGTCAGCTGTCTGAAATCCATAAAGGCTTTCATCCATGTTTTAAAAACTGTTGACTTGAAGCCCCGGCGTTATTTCATTTTTAATGCCTGGCCACCAGTTAATTGCTAACTATACAGCACTGGGTAAGTATCATCACCAGACATATTTTAGCAGCATTAATTCACACGTTTCTTAATTAACAGTGATGAACTGTATTTGTGGAGTTGATTGAAAGCGAACTAAAAACAAAAGTGTTAAAGTGTGAATTAGCAGCTCTAAAAGATTGTTCAGTTAAATGTGCTTTGCTAGGTGGCCATGCATTGCGAATATGATAATGGTCCTATTAGAAGGAGTGGAATACAATTTACACCATATTACCTTAATTGATGTTTTCAGTAGACATAATGGGGTTGATGCACTACCATGAGTTACACTATTAGCGCAACCCGTGGTACTCGAGTAGCACGAGTGCTGCTAAGTAGAGATGGCCCGAACGGTTCGTCGGCGAACGGTTCCAGGCGAACTTCCGGGGGTTCGCAATCACGGAGAACCATGAACTTTACCGGAAGTTCGATTCGCCTCCCCAGTGCACTATTAGTGTCCACTTTGACCCTCTACATCACAGTCAGCAGGCACATTGTAGCCAATCAGGCTACACTTCCTCCTGGAGACACTCCCCCCCTTATAAAAGGCAGGCATCGCTGGCCATTTTAATCTCTCGTGTGCCTGCAGTAAATAGAGAAGGGACAGCTGCTGCAGACTCTCTCATAGGGAAAGATTAGTTAGGCTCTTGTAGGCTTCTTAGCTTGCTCCTTGCTGATTCTTATTGCTAAAATAGCACCCCACAACAGCTCTTTTGAGAGCTAATCTTGTTCTTGTGATCTATTTCTTTTTCTGTGTGTCCCACTGACACTTGTGTTGCATAGACAGCCTTGATAATTTATACTGTGTGTGCCACTGCCAGGCCCAGCACATTCAGTGACTACCTGTGTGTGTGACAGGTGCACATTACCCATTACTGCATATACTTACCTGTTGTTCACTGTGCACCCACCCACCTACATGAGCGCATGCAGTGTCGCTGTGCCTGTCTGCTACCTGTCTTTGTGTGACAGGTGCACATTGTAATACCAATTACTGCATATACCTACCTACCTGTTGTTCACAGTGCAACCACCTACCTACGTGAGCTGAGCGCACTGCACCCACCTACCTACGTAAGCTGAGTGCACACAGTGTCACTGTACCTGTCCGCTACCTGTCTGTGTGTGACAGGTGCACATTGTAATACCCATTACTGCGTATACCTACCTACCTGTTGTTCACAGTGCACCCACCTACCTATAAGAGCTGAGCGCACACAGTGTCACTGTGCCTGTCCACTACCTGTCTGTGTGTGACAGGTGCACATTGTAATACCCATTACTGCATATGCCTACCTACCTGTTGTTCACATTGCACCCACCTACCTACGTGAGTTGGGCGCACGCAGTGTCACTGTGCCTGTCCGCTACCTGTCTGTGTGTGACAGGTGCACATTGTAATACCCATTACTGCGTATACCTACCTACCTGTTGTTCACAGTGCACCCACCTACCTATGAGAGCTGAATGCACACAGTGTTACTGTGCCTGTCCACTACCTGTCTGTGTGTGACAGGTGCACATTGTAATACCCATTACTGCATATGCCTACCTACCTGTTGTTCACATTGCACCCACCTACCTACGTGAGTTGGGCGCACGCAGTGTCACTGTGCCTGTCCGCTACCTGTCTGTATGTGACAGGTGCACATTGTAATACCCATTACTGCATATATCTACCTACCTGTTATTCACAGTGCACCCACCTACCTACGTGAGTTGAGCGCACGCCATGTCACAGTGCCTGTCCGCAACCTGTCTGTGTGTGACAGGTGCACATTGTAATACCCATCGCTGCATATACCTACCTGTTGTGTTCAGTGCACCCACCTCATCACTGCATATACCTACCTGTTGTGTTCAGTGCACCCACCTCATGACTGCATATACCTACATGTTGTCTTCCGTGCACCCACATACCTACGTGAGTGCACGCAGTGTGATATCACTTTGTGCATACCTGTTAACTGCACCTGTGTGACTGCACATTGTATTAGTCAAGTCAGTGCCTTTAACTTCATCCCCTCCGATATGAACTAAACTGACAAAACAGGTAGAGGCAGAGGTAGAGGCAGACCCAGAGGAAGGCCACCCAGCAGGTCTGTGTGAGGTCGTGCTGATGTGATTTCGTGCGGCCCTGGACCAAAGTACAGTGCTCAGAAGAAGGCATGTCCCATCAACTCCCAAGATTGTCAGGACGTGGTTGACTATTTAACACAGAACAACTCATCTTCCGCAGCCACCAGCGCTACTCCAAGTACCACATCCGTTACATTTGACAGTTCGCAGGAGTTATTTGGTGGGGAAATCACTGATGCACAGCCATTATTGTTACAACCAGATGAAGGCGCTAAGCAAGTTACACCACCTCATACATCTGAGTTAGGCGACACTATAGATTTAACGTGTGCGGAGGGGGATGATGAAGTACCTGCTGTTGGTGCAGTTTTGGAGGTGTCTGAGGCAAGCGAAGCTAGGCAGAAGGATTATGATGATGACGATGATACGGATCCCACGTATGTTCCCAATACAGGAGATGAACAGGGGGACAGTTCAGAGGGAGAGTCAGAGAGGAGCAGGAGGAGACGAGTTCCTGAAAGAATCAGGGGGAGCTTATCGTCAGAAACAGCTGGTGGCAGTATTCGGCGGCATGTATTGCCACCTATGTACAGCCAGCCAACATGCCCTTCAACGTCAGCTGCTGATGCCACCATAGTGCCATTACCCCAGGGGGGCTCACCGGTTTGGACATTTTTTAGAGTGCCTGTCGGAGCAATGCCATCTGTTCTCTCTGCCTCCAAAAATTGAGCCGTGGAAAGGCCAACACCCACGTAGGGACAAGTGCCATACAAAGGTACATGGAGAAAAGGCACAAACTGCAATGGGAAGAGCACCGGAGCAAAAGCAGCACACAAAAGAAAAGCCACCCTCTTTCTCCTCTTCTTCCTTCAGGTACAGCATCTTCAGCCGCTTTCTCCCTTGCACCTTCACAGCCACCCTCCTTCACTCTGCCTCTGCCCTTGAGCGGTTCCTGCTCCTCTGCCTACAGCAGCCAGGTGTCCATGAAGGAACTCTTTGTGCGGAAGAAGCCAATTTCTGCCAGTCACCCCCTTGCCCGGCGTCTGACAGCTGGCTTGGCGGAACTATTAGCTCGCCAATTTCTGCCATTCACCCCCTTGCCCCGTGTGTGACAGCTGGCTTGGCGGAACTGTTAGCTTGCCAGCTGTTACCATACCAGCTGGTGGACTCTGAGGCCTTCCGTAAATTTGTGGCCATTGGGACACCGCAGTGAAAGATACCAGGCCACAATTATTTCTCTAAAAAGGTGATACCCAAACTGTATCGTGAAGTGGAGAGGCAAGTGGTGTCATCTCTGGCACACAGCGTTGGGTCAAGGGTCCACCTGACCACGGATGCCTGGTCTGCCAAGCATGGTCAGGGCTGCTACAGGTACATTACTTACGCAGACCATTGGGTCAACCTGGTGACTGATGGCAAGCAGGGAGTACGTGGCTGTGCAGCGTACCAACTTGTGACATCTCCACGGCTTGCAGGCAGGCCTCCTGCCACCTCCTCTCCTTCTCCTCCTGCTACATCCTCTTTGCTATCGTCCTCCTCCTCCTCCTTTGCTAGAACAGGAGAAAGCCATCACCCAGTACCTGTACAATTACAGTAAAAGGACACAATCTGGGGAGATGGGGATGTTCTGGCCCAACAACTGGACACCGATGGATAATGCATGCAAGCTCATGCGGCCGTTTGAGGAGGTGACCAACCTGGTGAGTCGCAGTGAAGGCACCATCAGTGACTTGATCCCGTATGCTTACTTCCTGGAGCGTGCCGTGCGTAGAGTGGTGGATCAAGCTGTGGAGGAGAGTGAACAGGAACAGTTACAGGAGGAACAGTTGTGGGAGCAATTTTCAACAGAAACACATGTTTCCTCAACATCTGCGGCAGCACAGAGGAGGGAGGAGGAGGAAGAGTCATGTGGGGAAGAGGAGTCAGACCCGAATGTTTTTTTGGAGGAGGAGGAGGCGACGGCAGAAGAACAACCACAGCAGGCATCGCAGGGGGCTTGTGCTGCTCAACGTTCCTGTGGTATTGTTCGTGGCTGGGGAGGGAGGAGGAATTACCCGACATCACTGAGGAAGAGCAAGAGGAGATGGATAGTACACAATCCAAACACACTGGATGCCTGGAGAACACTGTGTGAGTGTCCAATGGACCTCAATTAAGCCGGTGCCTTGTCTCAGCCGGATTGCTCCCACGGCTTCACGGTACCTCCACACACAACAAACAGGCTGCAATAAACTTTGCTGTATTGGAACAAGTGTACACTACATGTTGCGGATATTACATCCTTCCTCAGGTGTATGGTGTACACCTGAGGAAGGATGTAATATCCGCAACATGTAGTGTACACTTGTTCCAATACAGCAAAGTTTATTGCAGCCTGTGGTGTGCCGTCTCGTTTGTTGTGTGTGGAGATGGATAGTACGTCTGGATCCAACTTTGTGCGGATGGCATCTTTCATGCTGTCCAGCCTGTTGAGGGACCCCCGTATAAAAAAACTCAAGGGGAATGAGCTGTAGTGGGTGGCCTCGCTACTAGACCCTCGGTACAGGCACAAAGTGGCGGACATGTTACCAACTCACCAGAAGGCAGAAAGGATGCAGCACATGCAGAACAAGCTGGCAACTATGCTTTACAATGCGTTTAAGGGTGATGTCACAGCACAGAGCAATAAACCACTGCAAGTAATCCTTCTACCATATCCACGCAGGCAGGGACAGGACGCTCCAGCAATCTCATGGTGATGTCGGACATGCGAACATTCTTTAATCCAACGCGTTTCCGGATCCACCCTCCACCAATGCCTGGAGCGGCAGGTAGCCGACTACCTGGCCTTAAGTGTGGATGTAGACACTGTGAGCAATGATGAACCCTTGGACTACTGGGTGCGCAGGCTTGACCTGTGGCCAGAGCTGTCCCAATTTGCCATCCAAATTCTGTCTTGTCCTGCCTCAAGCGTCCTGTCAGAAAGGACCTTCAGCTCAGCTGGAGGCATTGTCACTGAGAAGAGAAGTCGCCTAAGTCAAAAAAGTGTTCAGTACCTCACCTTCATCAAAATTAATGAGGCATGGATCCCAGAAGGCTACTGCCCGCCCATAGACTAAGTCTCTCCCCACACAGCACCTCTGCCCGCAGGTCTCTTGACTGCCTTCTCCACCACCACAAACAGGGTCCAGGACTCCAGGCAGATTCCTGAATTTTTAAGGCCGCTGTTAGCAGTGGCCGCTATAATAATGTTTCTGGTGCGTGTACATGCCTGCCTAAATTTTCTGTCTGACCATATGGGCTGGAAAGCCACCATCACCTGCACTCTTGTCATGGTGCACACCAGTCCAGCATGGCCGTCACTACACAAACAGCTGATTGCAGTCACTTCTTACCTTTCACTGCATCTTTGACTGCACTTTCACTTGAATGGATGGCAGACCTGCCCTCTATAACAGATTCTCGTTACAGGTAGTACAGTCTATTAGTGTCATATACAGCAGGGCCTCGAAAGTCCTCCTGTATTGTTATTTTTGGTCACTACTTCGGGACGTGCATGCCATGCCTGCTGCCTTCCTTGGATGTGTGGTTGCCGTTCCTGCTCCTTTGCCCACAGCGTGCCTGCTGCCTTCCTTGGATGTGCTGGAAAGTGTAATGGTTAAGGGCTCTGCCTCTGACACAGGAGACCTGGGTTCAAATCTCGGCTCTGCCTGTTCAGTAAGCCAGCACCTATTTCAGTAAGGAGTTTCTTGGGCAAGTCTCCTTAACACAGCTACTGCCTACTGAGTGCGCTCTAGTGGCTGCCTCGCAAGCGCTTTGAGTCCGACAGGAGAAAGGCGCTATACAAATACTGCAATTAATATTATTTGTGGTGGTGGTAGCCATTTCTTAGGCTCCCATTCCCCGGCCATTACCAGTGGTCACTCACTATGGCAGACTTGCCCTCCATAAAAGATTCTCGTTGCAGGTACTGAACAGCAAGCAGAACAAGTATTTAAAAAAATAGATGTAAGCTTTAACAATGGTAGAGAAAGATCCATTGAAAGTTGATAAGGCAGTCAGACATTACCTGACATCACTGAGTGAGGAAGAGCAATCTCGCCATGGTGCACACCAGTCCAGCACGGCCGTCACTATGCAAACAGCTGTTTGCGGTGCTTTACACAGTGAGTTTGATGTGTCAGTGTGAAGCAGTACTCTAATTACACTTCCTGATTAATGTATACACATGCAAGATGTTTTAAAGCACTTTAGGCCTGCAATTTAGCATTCAATGGGCCTGATTCACAAAGTGGTGCTAACAGTTATCACGCTGGTGAAAAGCCCTTTATCACGCCTAAACTCAGTTTAGGCATGATAAGTTTAGGTGTGATAATTTTAGGTGTGATAAGTTTAGGCATGATAAGTTTAGGTGTGATAAGTTTAGGCATGATAACTATAGCACCAACTGGGTAAGCACCACAGTGCACAGCTGATCAAAAGTTTTGCGCTAGCAAAGTCTGGTGCACTTCGCATAGAGTTCAATGGCGCTGCTTTGCGTGCAGGACTTTGCGCGCGACCTACACTTATCACGCCGAAACTTATCATGCCTAAACTTATCATGTCTAAACTGGCTTTTCACCAGCGTGGTGCAATGGTTATCACGCCTAAAGTCTCTAACTGGGTTAGCACCGATTTGTGAATTGAGCCCAATGTGATTTCTGCCCCTAAAACACTGCTTTGCGTCCAATCCGGATTTCCCCCCGGGACTTTTGGCATCTATCCCACTCCGCCATGCCCCCCTCCAGGTGTTAGACCCTTTGAAACATCTTTTCCATCACTTTTGTGGCCAGCATAAATGTTTCTAGTTTTCAAAGTTTGCCTCCCCATTGAAGTCTATTGCGGTTCGCGAAAGTTTGTGCGAATCGAACGTTTGGTGGAGGTTCCCAAACCCAGTTCGCAAACCGAAAATTGGAGGTTCGGGCCATCTCTGCTGCTAAGGTTACTGTCAGTAATGCGCCTTAGTTAGGCATGTTACCCAAGCAATGCTCGCACTACTCAAGTACCATGGGTCGTGCTAATAGTGTAACCGCAGTACACTGCAGCCAGTAATAATGGTAATATTGTTGTGTGTTGTTTGCACACAGCAACATTATAGCTCTTTAGTGCATCAACCGCATAGAGTGGGTAGACTGTATTCAAAATCCAGGAGTTGGGATTCAAACTGTAATGCTGTCTCAGTACCTACTGAGATATACCCTTTCTAGTACATTTCATTGACTCTACCTCCAGGGCAGGAGTAAAAAAGGCCCATTGTATAAGAACCAGGGATGCTCACCAGATGCTCTCACAAGTAATCACGAGTGATTTCTCGTGATTCAAATGAGGTGTGCGGCGGGGTACAAGTGGTTATTTACCTATAATCCCACTGTCCGCCCTGCGTTACAAAGAGATTACACACGTCCTATTGGTCGCCTTGCAAGCCTCACACTGGCGCACTTCCTGATTCAAGCCGGAAGGAGGAAGTGCGACGGTGTGAGGCTTGCAACGCAACCAATAGGATGCTTGCAAGCTGCAATGCAGGGCGGACAGCAGAATTATGGGTAAATAACCCCTTGTATCCCCGTTGTACACCTGTGCCAATTAAACCTCATTTGAATAATGAGTAATCACCTGTGATTACTCGTAAGATCATCTGGTGAGAATCCCTGATAAGAACACAGATAGCAAGAAAAATATCACAACTGTTTTAAAGCTGTCCATACACTGGTGGATGTGACCAGAGAGGGATCTGTCTAATCGAATCGCTCCATATACTGTACACAGCTTTGGAACAAATTTCAGAATTAACGTGATTGAAAATCTGTGTACACTGCCTGCTGGGTCTCCTCATCTATTCCTTCCACCCTGGCCATGCGGTGAGGACAGCGAATACTCTTACCTGTCTGCCAGAGCTTACGTGCAAGTCTTCCTTCCACCACTTCTCCCGTATCTTCTCTTCCTGGAGCTTTGTGTTTTGTGACAAAACACTAGAGGCCAAACACTATGAACACATGTGGCTTGATTCACAAAGCGGTGGTAACCTAGTTAGCACGCCTAAAGACTTTTGGACGTGATAAGCATTGCACTAAGTAGGTTAACAGTAGCACCGCTTTGAGGGAAATGTTTTGCGTGTGCAAAGTCCGGTGCGCGCGAAACGTCGCATAGGGTTGAATGGCATTGCGCGCATAAACTTTGCGCGAGTAAAACTTTACTAACTTTGCGAGCAAGTTTATTTTATCACGCCTAAACTGAGTTTAGGCGTGATAATGGGCTTTTCACCAGCGTGCTAACAGTTAGCATGGCTTTGTGAATCAAGCCCATGGCATCTAGCATTTGTGACATGACACATGCAAGTTTAAGCTTCACTGCATATATGGCACATCACAAACATGAAAGCTGCTAGTGACGCTCTCTCAACATGCTATCAATTGAGCACAATCTTCCATCAGACACATTTGACCAGAAGGATTGATTCTGGCTGAACATTGATTGATTAGGATTTTTGCGGCATCGATATCTAGCAGAATCGATCAAATTATTTCATTGGCCATATATTAATGAAAAAAAATTGACCAGTGTATGGAAATCTTTCCTTTTCCATCCAGCTAAGTCTGTTTCTTGCTTTCTGTATCACTACTAGAGAGTGATTGCATAGATATTCCACACTAATGAGATTATTCACATCACATTCTCTGTGACCCTGCCAAATATAGCATCACATTAACATTTACAACCTTTTCTCCCTTGAAGAATCAAATGCACAAGCTGGAGTTCCACATTACTTACATCTCATTTAGAAATAATTTCCTTGTTTGTTGGGAAAAAGATCAGCTTAATTATTTATTTATATATTTATTTATTTTATAACATGCATGTAACCACTGTCTTTAACTGTTTTTCTAACAAAACTTAAGAGATAACATTGTCAAAGTTTGGTGCGGGTCAATGGAATGGATTAGTCCAGGTGTTGCAAATAGATAACAAAATCTCTTGCCTTGTGTAACTACAGTAATTATTCTTGGAGAAGGTGTTTGTTTCTGGACAGTGGCATTGCATAGTACTCCAACTGAACACAAGGAGTACTGTTTCCAAGGCTACAAATAAAGTGTAATTTGAGCCTCATAGCAATTCTGGAAATTCTTATCTGGCTGCAGTCTGAAATGGGAAGATTAGTTTAATGGCTTTAAACTCTAAATAGACTTGTGCAGCACCTATCTATATTTATGGCAATTTGCAATTGTCACTTGTCCAGTTCAACAACCTTCCTGCACAATTGTTTGTCCTTCTTATGATTTTAAGTGGATCTGCACCCAGGAACTGAAATTCCCATGTATCATTAGTATACAGGCTGACTGTACAACACAGAGTCTGAATGCACAATTGTTTTAACATACATGTTGTGACTTGTGACTAACATATCCAACATTATTTGTATGTGTTGTTCAGGGAGCTCCTTATACTGCAGAGAAGTGTTAAAGGGGAACTTCAGCCTAAACAAACATACTGTCATTAAGTTACATTAGCTACATTAAATAAAATAGATAGGTAATATAATCTCTTACCAACCCGGTTTTAAAAGAGCAGGCACATGTTTGTTTTTTCAGGGGGGCAGCCATCTTGTTCATTGGGGCAGCCATCTTTTTTGGTTGAAAGGAGGTGACAGGGAACATGAGACAGTTCCAACTGTCCTGTACCCTGATCACACCTTCCAGATGCACCCGCTAGGCTTCAAATCTCAAATTCCCCCCCCAAAAAAAAAAATTTGCACCAAAACAGCAGAACGAGAGCAACAATATCAGAAATCCCATCATGCTTTGCACAGCATCAGGGAAAAAAATGCCTGGGCAGTTTTCTTCTGTGCAGCTAAAAATGAGTTTTGGATAAGAAAAACAAAGTTCTGATGCTGTGAACTGTTAAAGAAACACCAAGCCTTTTCAGTGCTGCTGAGTAGATTTTTAGTCTGGAGGTTCACTTTAAGGTTAAAAAAAAGTATAGCAGCATAGAGAACTACTTAAATGTGGTAAGCCTCTGAAAGCTATGTCTTTTCCAGAGCAGTTTTTCAGGAAATACATTGAAGCAGTGTTTAGTGTACTACAGTCCTACCTGTTTAATTGTCAGCAGAATTGTAATTAATTGTAACTAATTTGCTTGTTTTTTGTTTTTGTTTTTTGCCTGATTTGCTCCAAAATGATGCAGCCATTGACCAACCCACCAAATAATGGTGTCATAAACCTAACACTTTAAAAAAATGACTCTAGATGCTTTGTTTAAGTAACATTTTATTTCCAGAGTTCCAACTTTTTTTTTTGAAAGTTGCTACAAAGTGTTACAACATGTAAATAAAGCAGCCACATACTTATTTATTTTATTATTCATTATTTCATCTCCTATTCTAGGAGTCCATTAAACTAAAAAAGGTGTAAATTATGTGGTAAAATAATAGCGCATTTAATATTACATTTTCCTGCATACTAAGAAATAAAGAAAGCAAATAGAACCCCATTCAAAGCCTTAGCTGGAGAAGCAACAAATTGTTGAAGATGTCAAGAAAGGTACAAACAACACACGCTAATGTATTTCAGCAACATGTAGGTATATAATTAGGAAAGGTTAGTTGTACACTTACACAACTATTTTCAAAAAAAAATCTACACGTTATCTTCATGAGGCCTTTCAATACATTTTAAATTATTTCCCAAACTTTACTTCACTTAACTTTTCACTAAATCAATCACAATACTAATTTCTTTCCTGACCTTGCTATAAAATGTTACAACATGTAAATCATAATCATGACCATAATCATAACTGTTGTAAAATGAAGTAGTGCAGCTATATAGATTATATTACATTACTATTAAAAGTCAATAAAATAACTAGCCTCCTATTTTTTACTTTACATGTTTTATAGGAAAAAAGTATTAAATCAAATTACCTAAATTTAAACACATTATCCTTTGTAGTTTGAAAATGTAAGATGTAGAACTATGCCCAAAAGACATTTCTACTTTGTAATCAGTCAAGCAAACAGTAACGTATGTTTTCTATCAACTTGTGGTTGTAAGACAGGCATTATGGGAATAAAGCCAGATACTTTTTATTAAGTTACTGAAAGAAATTAACTACAACAGTTTGTTCTTGTATGATGCTCTGATCTATTAAACACAATTTATTTTTTAACAGACAGTTTATTTAATTTGGTTACAGGTAATTATTTTACAAATAGATGTTAATTAATTCTGACACACATTTACATTTTTACAATTGGATTATAATGACTTTAGTAGATCATAATGTCTGAGCCTAAATAATTCTTCAGTTTTGATTTCTCTCTGAAGAAATGCGTTTTTCCTCCTATAACAAAACATATTTACCACATTCCATATTCAGCGGCTCAAAATTGTTTTAGCATAAGCAGTTACATTTAGGTTTTTAGCCAGTTTTCTCTTGACACAATCATAGTTTAAAGACCAATTAAAAATAATAATTTGGGGTAGTATGGAAAGATGTTAAAAGGTCTTTTATAATTGCTGTTTGTGTTCACCTTTGGTAATTGATCTTCCTTTACATCCTGTCCATGGAATTTATACTGTAGCTTTAACGTACACATACATTCTGAGCAAATCCTTTCGAATAAGACAGTAAACTTTATACAAAGCTGCTCTTTATCTCATCAGTGTAGGTCCTGCATTGCCGTGAAGAGCTAATCACTTTCTTTTTGGAAAACTTGCATCTAAAGGATACAGTATATTCAAGCCTTATTTTTTAAAATGGTCATTAGAAACATAACCCCTATGAGATTTACTTCGGTCTGCTGACAGACTGATGTGTCAGAAATAGTAGTAAAGAGGCGGCAACAGGGTAAAAACAATATTTCTTTAAAATGGTTAAAATGAAGTAGGTAGCAGTGGACTTACCCCTCCAAAACAGACACAAAAAATTGCAGTTTTAAGCAAAAATCAGTTTATTTACATACTACGAACAAGGTGCAACGCGTTTTGCGGGTATATCCCACTTCCTCAGGCAGTAAATAGAAGCACATCACCAATCCAGTCC
Organism: Hyperolius riggenbachi; assembly: GCF_040937935.1. Taxonomy (NCBI): domain Eukaryota; kingdom Metazoa; phylum Chordata; class Amphibia; order Anura; family Hyperoliidae; genus Hyperolius; species Hyperolius riggenbachi. The sequence goes on along the minus strand of NC_090647.1, from coordinate 178,667,888 downwards.
GGTACATAGCCTGGCGCCTCTAGACAGAGGCGGCAGGCTACGTACCGGACTGTATTGGTGATATGCTCCTATTTATTGCCTGAGGAAGTGGGATATACCCGCAAAACGCATTGCACTTTGTTCGGAGTATGTAAATAAACAGATTTTTGCTTAAAACAGCAATTTTTTTGTGTCTGTTTTGGAGGGGTAAGTCCACCGCTACCTACTTAATTTTATCCATTTTAAAGAAATATTGTTTTTACCCTGTTGGCGCCTTTGTACTACTATTGCAGTTGTTTCCACACCTGGTGGAGGGGAATTCTTTCTTTTTCCCGATCTACAGAAAGCGACTTCTTAATCCTGAGTGGGGACATGTTTAATCTCCTCACCTGCCTTCATAGTGGTTACCTGGACGGTAACCCTTGTTTGTGAGTATAACCTACTTATACGTACCTTCCATACCCAATTGACAGTACATACTACACTATACCGGGCTCTCGGCATCTTCCCTTATATGATGTGTCAGAAAGCTGAGGCGAGATAACATTCCTGTAAATTCTCCCTGTTCTTGCACAGTGTTATCATCACCACCAAGATGATAGCCCGCATGTGGAGTGAGGGGGAAGGATCTGCAAAAATTGAGTAAGAATCCAGGTTATGGTGGAAGGACAAGATGGTTGGTATACCAATGACTGCTGATTATGTCACTTTTTTTGGTACTTATCCGTTAGCCGGGTTTGGTAAAGGAGTGTTCAATGGGACAAAGCAACTAAATGTTGAAAGAAGTCTTGTTTTCTCATACTACTAACAATAGAATAGATTGTGTCTTGCAGTGTTAATGAAGAAACATGGGATAATTTCAGTCAGGTGATGAATTTAGAAAGTTGTGATTTGCTGTGATCACTTCCTGCTTTAGCCAAACCTGTACAGAAGTGACACATGATAATGGCCAGAAAATTAGAGCCTTCTTAATCTATTATCTGATCAAACAAATAACATTTGTCACCAGGAGTTCTGGTACACACGAGTAACACCATTATAAAAAATTGCAAATGCAGCCAACAATCTTAACCAAATCCCCCCAGGAAGGTATAGTCCCCATGTGCTTCAAGAGGTCCACCATTATTCCTGCCCCCAAAAAACAGGGGACAGGAATGATGGTGCACCATCAAAAACCTCAACACCATCAAAAACCTCAACAACTTCAGACCTGTGGCTCTCACATCTTGCAAACTAAAGATTGAGCATAAGTAATATGTACAATACCAAGTACATCCTCATAGGCTGTGACTTTCAGATCTGGCATCATGAAAACTTTTAAAAGCATTGTTCTGCCTCTCCTAAAACTTTTTGCAGCAGTCCTGTTGGCCGCATTCTAGTTTACGTACAGATAGGTGCACTGATGATGCCATTAACATCTGCCTGGAGTTTTGCAACAACTAGACTGGACTCATACTCCAGGATCCTCCAACTAAACTTTAGCTCAGCGTTCAACACCATCAGCAACCAAATACTTCAGGAGAACCTTGCCATGCCCAAGGTGCACCCTACTTTATGCCTGTGCATCACGGACTTCTTCAGTAACAGATCTCAGGTCTTGAAGCTAAATGTACACCATACAAGTGAAATAATCATAATACTCAGGTAAGGGAGTCAGGTAAGGGAGTTGCCTAACCATGAGATTGTAATGGTTTTTTGATTGTTTACCCGGCGGAGGGCCCCGGGCATGGCTTGGGCTGCATTGTGGCTATTTAAAAATAGCCACAATGCAGCCCAAGCCATGCCCCCCCCCCCCCTCCACCAGGTAAACAATCAAAAAACCATTACAATCTCATGGTTAGGCAGCTCCCTTACCTGACTCGTTGTAGGCACTGTCACTCCCAGGCTGCCCATATGCAGGGTCGGTGGAGGCTTGGCCCGCAGGGCTCTCCTTGCCTCTAACACCCCTAGATGCCGGCAAAAAGGGGCGTGTCACGCGTGAAAGACGAAGCGTGGAAGGGTTTGCTGTTCAAACCCTGAGTTCTGACCGTGGCAAGTGTAAATATCCCAAAAGCCTCTCTTTGACGTAGAAGCTTCTTGTGATCACCACCTTTCCTTGGAGTAGTGACCTGTTTGATTGCCATCCCTCGTAATGAGTGTGCGTTGTGTTTCATCTCTACAAAATGTGTCGCTACTGGTTTGCTGGCATCAGGTTTTTTACCTTGTGCCTCAGTCTCAATCACCAACTTGATATCGCTGCAATGTTTTTGGAACCTCTTTTTGAAAGGCCCCATGGTCTTGCCCACATACGACAGACCACAGGGACATTTCAAGAGGTACACAATGTATTCAGAGTCGCAGTTAAGGTATTGTTTGATTTTGTATTGTTTGCACGTATAAGGATGTGCAAATTGTTTTCACATGTTCAACACTGCGCACACATTGCATTTGAAACACTTGTAGCAGCCGGTTTTCTGCGACAGTGTTATTGGCGGTTTTGCATACTTTTGCCACAGATCAGCTTGCACAAGTCAGGTCCTGAGGCTGGGGCATGATCTGGAAGACAACAGGGGCTTCTTTTTCACTGCAGGAGGAAGGGAACGATCTGTGCTCAAAATTGGTAAATGTGTACCAACAATGCCCTTAATCTTATTGGATAGAGGGCTGTAAGTTTGAACAAATGGAGCCCCTGTGTCAGCCTGCCATAGGTTTGGTTCCTACCACCCACCTCCATTTTTCCTCAGCCTTGTCAAGAGCCTGAGATAGAATGTTCCCAGGATATCCTTGTTCCCTGAACCTGCGTGTCATGTCCTCAATTTGTACTTCCCGATCGTGAATATTGTTGCAGATTCTTAACACTCTGAGGTATTGGGAAATAAGCAAAGATCGCTTCAAATGTTCAGGATGAAATCTATCATACCTGAGCAAACTGTTTCTGTCCGTCGGTTTTTGATAGAAGGTCGTACGGAATCCCCTAGGCTCTTTAATGACACGCACGTCCAGGAAGGTGACCTCCCTGGGAGACCACTCAGGGTTGAACACAATGCCCCTCATCAAACCATTGATCATGGTAACAAATTCACGCAATGATCCTTCACCACCCCTCCAGACCAGGGACACGTCGTCAATGAACCTAAGCCATTTGACGACATGTTCCCGGAATGGCGCAGTGGGATAGATCCTGGTCTCCTCTAGATAACCCACAAAGAGATTTGCGAATACCGGGGCTGCCGAACTCCCCAAAGCAGTTACTTTACACTGGTGGTACCACTTGTCTTTAAACTTAAAACAATTGTTTTCCAAAATTAAATCCAAACAATAATCAAAAATTCAGATGATACACATTTCTTATGCATGTCACTGTTTGACTAAAAAGTACCTTGTCGCCTCTAAACCAGCTTGATTGGGGATACATGTATATAAAGATGAGATGTTCATGGTGCATAATAACCTTTCATCACCCATATCACCCATTGTCCAAATTTTGTCCAAAAAATCAGAAGTGTCCTTCAAATAAGGTGGGAGAATTTGCAAAGAACAGCAACAATGTACTGTCATGTTTCCTCAATGAGAGATAGGCATTGTATATGTATTATATAGGAATGTCATGTATTTTATGCAACAATTTCAATTATAACTTTCTTTTTTATAGGGTGATCATTCTTTTTCTTCTGTTGTTGGGGACTCACAATTTGTTTTTCTGCCATTATTTGCGGCCCTTATATATAGCCTTTTAGGCAGTATCCTTTGTTTTGCTCATATACCATGTGATGACCATTGTTTACAGTTTTAGATGGATCTTTATGCTGTATAATTATGTAGCATTGTGTAGGGTTATGTGATTTTTTTCTCAGGCTGTGTCAGTGCCCACGCCGTCCAAATACAGGCATCATGCTTGTGGATACCAGCGCTTGCTGTTCAGCTCTGGTTCCAACAGTCACCACTGCCGAGGTTTGTGAGGGGGAGTTTTCTTCCCCTCAGTGTATCCATATAGCAACAGTCGTCCAGGGTTGAGAGGATATTCCCTCCCCTGGGTGGCCATATAGCATCTATGCAGCACCGCTGAGCTAGCCGGGACGTCGGAACCAGAAGTAGCATCATAGTGGGCGTATGCCCTTGCGCTCCACCGCACTTAGGACTTCCTGGAGTTGCACATCAGCAGTGCCGGACAGCCCCGAAATCATCTTTCACGCATGACACGCCCCTATTTCCCGTCAACTATGGGTGGAAAGGAGAGCCCTGTGGGCCAAGCCTCTAACTTCCCTGCATATGGGCAGCCTGGGAGTTACAGTGCCTACAACGAGTCAGGTAAGGGAGTTGCCTAACTGATAGTGTGCTCACCCTATTGTTTCAAACACTGGTCATCCCATATGTTTATCATGAGATTGTAACTTTTTTTGATTGTTTACCTGCCCAGGGGCGGGGTTTGGGCTGCATTGTGGCTATTTATTATGATTATTTCACTTGTATGGTGTACATTTTTCTTCTGCCTATGCCTTGATAAAGGGGACCCCCTGCAGCCCCAAAACGATCTTTGGCCATTAGGTCGGATGTGAATTGCATAAGTGTGTGTGATGGAACAATACATTTCCACTAAAGTGTTCCAGCAAATCTGTGAGCGGAGGATTCCTCCTTTGATAATATGACTTGAGCAGCTTGGGAATCCAGCACCAGCAGCCACACGGTCAGGTGTGCGGTTCTTTCTTACAGGTCTTGAAGCTAGAAGCTATCCTCTCACAACCAAGGACCACCAACACATTCCTATTCTTCCTATATACAAACAACTGCAGATCCATGGAAAATTCTTTCAAAGTAATCAAATTTGCTGATGACAGCACCATAATGGGCCTCATCAGAAAAAAATGATGACCAGGAGTACTGCCACCAGGTTTATAGAATTAGCCACTGGTGCAGGGACAAAGGCCTGGTCCTTAACACTGCACAAACTGTTGAGATGGTTGTTGACTTTAGGAAGCATGCCCTCCACCTCCAATCTGCTGAGGTGGTTGTTGACTTTAGAAAGCATGCCCACCACCTCCAGTCTCCATCAATGGCACAAAAGTTAAAAGAGTTCTCCGTGCAGGGATGCTTATCCAGATCCGGGTATCCAGGTAAACCCGGGTAGAGATGGGCCGAACCTCTGATTTTAGGTTCGCGAACATGGTTCGCAAACCTTCGCGGAAGGTTCGGTTCACGAAAAAGTTTGCGAACCGCAATAGACTTCAATGGGGATGCGAACTTTGAAAAATAGAAAAAATTATGCTGGCCACAAAAGTGAAGGAAAAGATGTTTCAAGGGGTCTAACACTTGGAGGGGGGCATGGCGGAGTGGGATACATGCCCAAAGTCCTGGGAAAAAATCTGGATGTGACGCAAAGCAGCGTTTTAAGGGCAGAAATAACATTGAATGCTAAATTGCAGGTCTAAAGTTCTTTAAAACATCTTGCATGTGTATACATCAATCAGGGAGTGTAATTAGAGTTCTGCTTCACACTGACACCAAACTCACTGTGTAACGCACCGCAAACAGCTATTTGCGTAGTGACAGCCGTGCTGGACTGATGCGCAACATGGCCAGAGTGCAGGCCGTGGCAGTTTTCCAGCCCATATGGTCGCCGGGCTGTGGTAGCTCAATGATAGAACAACAGTGACTGTCCAGCTGATCAAATTGGTCTGTCCACAATGAAGCAACGACCTTATTATCTTCTTGTATGTAGGTAGGCATAGGTAGGAGTCCCAGTATAGGTAGGTAGGCATAGGTAGGTGTCACAGTAGTTAGCTAGGCATAGGTAGAAGACCCAGTATAGGTAGGTAGGCATAGGTAGGAGACCCAGTATAGGTAGGTAGGCATAGGTAGGTGTCCCAGTAGTTAGCTAGGCATAGGTAGGAGTCCCAGTATATGTAGGTAGGCATAGGTAGGTGTCCCAGTAGTTATCTAGGCATAGGTAGGAGTCCCAGTATAGGTAGGTAGGCATAGGTAGGAGACCCAGTAGTTAGCTAGGCATAGGTAGGAGACCCAGTATAGGTAGGTAGGCATAGGTAGGTCCCCTAGTATAGGTAGGTAGGTAGGTGTCCCCGTATAGGTAAGTAGGTGCCCCAGTAGTTAGATAGGCATAGGTAAGTGTCCCAGTATAGATAGTTAGGCAGGGCCTGGCTGGCACAGTAATAACAATTATCAAGGTCCAGCTGCAACAGATAGGGCTGTATAATGTCAATGAGCAACACACACACACAAAAAACACATCTGGAAAACATTAGCTCTCAAAAGAGCTGTTGAGGGGTGCTATTTTAGCAATAACAATCAGCCAGGAGCAAGCCAAGACCAAGAGCCTAACTAATCTTTCCCTAGGAGAACAAGTCTGCAGCAGCTGTCCCTAGTCTGTCTCTAGGTGGCACACGAGTGAGTGTAATGGCCGGCAAGCCTGCCTTATATAAGAGGGGTGGGGCTCCAGGGCTTAGTGTAGCCTGAATGGCTACAATGTGCCTGCTGACTGTGATGCAGAGGGTCAAAGTTGACCCTCATAGTGCATTATGGGGCGAATCGAACTTCCGCAAAACTGGTCCAGGCGAACGCGAACCACCGAAGTTCGCCTGCGAACCATTCGGCCCATCTCTAAACCCGGGTACCCGACCATTTTTACGCTATCCAGGTCGGATCCAGATCCAGATACCTGGGCCAATATCTGGATAGCTCTCTGCGGGTATCTGGCCGCATAATCCGGATACCCGCGGGTACCCGCGGATATCCGGATCTGGGTACTGTAACAAGGGAGATGATGTCATTGAGCCAATCAGAGGGCTCCCAGACAATCAGAGGGCTCCCAGCAGAAGCCCTAGCAACCAATCACAGAGGGGAACGCTGGCCAGCCCCACCTGACCTCATTGAGCCAATCGGAGGCCTCCCAGCCTAAGCCCTGGCACCTAATCACACAGGGGAACCCTGGCCAGCTCCCCTGTGTAATAAGGAGGGCTGGCACGATGAGACAGATCGTCCTTGCTTGTGTGGCTGGATGGCTGGTCACTGACAGACTTGCTCCAGTGCTGTTGGCTTAGCAAGTGCTGCCTGTATACAGTGATAAACCTAAAGCTTTGAGTGCTAAACACCTTCACTACACTATTGTTCTATTGTTTTTTTTTTTTTTAGCTAGCTAGTGTAATTGTTTGATTCCATTCACTCAGTTAGGTCCTGTCTGTGTCTGTGTGTGCTGTGCAGGCCAGCAGGACAGTATAGGTTAGGGAATAGGATTACTGTGTTATTGTATTGTATTATACAGTTAGTTAGTACTGCAGTTAGTTGTTAGAGAGAGTAGTACTGTGTTAGCTTACTACAGATTACTGCAGTGCTGCTGTGCTGAGCATTGTCAGTGTGACCGTTAGACAGATAGTGTGCACTGTCTGTCCTCTACTCTACAGTCTGCCACTCCGTGCTGATTTGATTTAAAGTCCAACCCCGATTTCATTAAAGTAAAAGTACCCCACATTATCTGGTGACACCATTTGTGCTATGTCTGCTGGCACCGGCACCTGGGGGAGGGGCAGCAAGGGTAAGAGGACAGGGAGCAACATTATGGCCACCCTCAGATAGTCTGCCGTGTCAGTGTCGACCCCAGCGGGCAGCCTACCCTCAGTCAGTGAGCTTTTCGCTCCAGGCACCACGATTGAACTCAGGGCTGTTAGCGCAAGGAGTTGGAGGAGGATGTTCTGGGTTTTGAGGAGGGGGGTGTATGATGTTGATGATGGGATGAAGGACTGTGACTACCATCCACAGGATGGGGATGTCAGCTCTGACTCTGAGGAGGAGGATGCATTGGCTGGTTTGGCACGGAGGATCAGCATTGCAGACAGTGGCCGTGGAATGAGGGACCCACCACATCTTTCTGCCGCTACCACCAGCCGCACCACTCAACCCCCAACCGCCACAGGGAGAAAAGCCACAGCATCCCATTCAGGCCGAAGTGGAATCTTCACTTCCCCAATCTGGCGGTTTTTCACTCTGCCCTCATTGGACAGCAAGTTTGCCATATGCAATGTGTGCAAACTACAGATGAGCAGAGGTTGTGACCCCTACAAGTATGGCACCTCCAGCTTCATCAACCGTCTGGCCAAAAAACATGTTGTTGAGCATGAGGAGTTTAAGAGGCTGAAGCAAGCTGGCGCTGGCTCCCACCGCCACGGTGCCACAGGCCACTGCTGCTGATACCACCACCTATATTCAACCCAAAACACAATTGCGGTGTCATTTTTGGAGATGTCTGGGCTGAAAACTGTCATGTCCCAGTTGTGCGATTGGACTTTGGACACAATGTGGGCTGCACGACCGCTGTCTGGAACCTAGTCCTGATGTTAATTGACAGCTTTTTTTTTCATTTTATGTCCACCAAATAATAAAGTAATGTTTCCCTTTAAAAAAAACATGATGCTACATGCATCATTTACCCTTAAATCCCTTTTTAAAGCTATTTAAAGGGCACTTCTGTTTTTTCTATCCAGATACCTGAATAGGTCGGGTACCCACGGGTAATTTGGTCGGATACCCGAATTCACTCGAGTATCCGCAAGGTCGGATCCAGGTACCTGAATCGGATCCAGATATCTGGGTACCCAGATCCGGATCCGGGTGGGTATTAAAAAGTACTACCTGAGCAACCCTGTCTCTGTGCACTTCTCTTGGGCACTAACATCTCCAATGACCTGACTTGGAGAAAAAACACCACCTCCACACAGAGAAAAGCCCAGCAGAGGCTATTCTTCTTCCGCAACTGAGGAAGTTTGGTATGACCCAGAAACTCCTGATGAGTTTTTACTCTGCCACAATTGAATCTGTCCTCTTAACCTCCATCCTGGTCTGGTATGCAGGCTCCTCTGCCAGCAACAGACACAAACTACAGAGTGTCATCAGAACACAGAAAGGATCACCAGGACACCACTCTCCCCTCCGGACCTCCTCTACAACTCCAAACTGCGCTGCAGGACATTGAGGATCACCAATGATCCCTCACATCCAGGCTTCCACTTTAACATTCGGCTCCCTTCAGTCTGAAGGTTTCAGTCCATCGCCACCAGGACCTCAAGACACAGGAACAGCTTCTTCCGCTCAGCTGTCAACTATCTGAACTCTATGCACTCTCTTAACACAATGTACCCCCCAATTTGTTGATCATTCTTCCCCTACACACTGTTTTTTCCTTCCTGTACAAGCTTGTCTTGATATCACTTGATTGCACCATTGCACGTTGTATAACTGATGCTAACTTTGTGTCTTTTCTGAAAATGTTCTATGTTGGAATTTTTTGTGTGTTGCTATACTTAGCCCTGTGCATTCCAAGCCAAATTCCGGGCACAACCCAACCGTGCTTGATTAAATAAAAGGTTTTGATTCTGATTCTGAAAACAAACCAGACACATTGTTCTACAAATGAAAGTATCTGCAACCAATCATGCCAAAATCATAGCTTCCCATAATTAAAGGCTGATACATACTTCTTGTCAGGCAAGTCTTATCTGATCTGTCCAGTTTATCCAGTTTATAACATCCACTGTTTTTATTGGTGCATGTGTAATAGTAGAGTATTATACACCAGAAATTACTATTTTCCTCTGTACCAATGACTTATAATAGATAGTAAAACACTGACAGATGTGACAAGTTTCAAACTTACAAAAAGAGGGGGGGGCGCTTCTGAGCCTTAAGAAACCACAATCAACGCTCCTGATAGACAGGTCTCACCTGGTTCTCTAATGGCTGGCACAGCGTACACAGCCACGGTGCGCCTTTGTCCCGCTATGCCGAGCTGGGGACCGAGCTCTTCTTGATCGCCGGGCGGATGTGACGGCGCGCTCCCAGAATCCTCCTTGTGCCGGTTGCTGCGGAAACCAGGACGCTCGGATATAGAATACAGCGAGCAGTACCTGGAATTAACAGGCGGGCAGTTTCATAGCAGTAGAGGCCCCACAGAGCGATGTAGGGAAATAAAAAGAGGGGGGTGCAAGTACTATAAAAGTACAAATTCATTAAAACAACAACGCATTTCACAGAGGAACACCCTCCGCTTTTTCAAGTTTTTCATACACAGATTAAAATGCAATCATCCCTATATAACGTCTCCAAACAGACACAATTATAGATTGGCCAATAGGCTTTGCATGGGAGGAGTTACAAAGCCCTAATGTTCCTAATAGTGCCAACGAAATTACATAGCTCCTAATATAGGAGCATTAGATAGAAAACTGACATAAATTAGAGACAGATTAGGCAGAAGGCAAAAAACCTGTATACCAATTGTCACAAAAAGAATTTTTCTAGTACTGCATACTGCAGGGCTGGAGTGTGTACATTATGTATATCAGACTAAGACGTGGTTTAGGGAATAAAGATATATAAGGAAAAGAGTGGGAGGGAAGAGAGGAGTGGGGAGGGAAGAAAGGGTGAATGAGAGAAAGGATGGGGGGGGGGGGAGGGGAGGAAAGGAGAAAGGAAAAAAGGAAGGAAGGGGGGGGAGAGGGAAGGGAGAAGGGAGAAAGTGAAAAAAAGGAAAATTATATAAATCAAAAATAATATATAATAAAGGGGGGAAGGGGAAAAAAACTAAAAGGCTAGGTATAACACCAAGATAGTCAACTGTACCCAAGTCCTACATTAATGTACAATTGGTTTAAGGTGACTAATTTCTTCTAGGCATTTATTTAGGCCTCCTGGTTCCAAGGTCCCTAGTTTTAGGATCCAAAAGGACTCGCGTCTACACAAGACGCGATACCATTCTTACTTATTGGGATGTTGTACCTGCTCTATGATTGTGGCCCTCAGGAGCTCAAAGTTTCTGTTGTGGACGAGATGAAAGTGCTTTGATACCCCATGTTTCAATTCACCCTTATCTATATTTGATCTATGTTTATTGAAACGCTCCTGGAACCTTTGGGTAGTGCGGCCTACATATGCAAGCTTACACAGACAGCTCAGCAAGTAAATTACATACAGCATGTACTTTGGCATGTTAGGTGGGTTTTTATACAATATTCATTTGAGGAGCTAGTTTGAAATGTTCGTGCCCCATTGTTCAATGTTTTCCAGGAAAGACAACGTTTGGAAATGCATGCATAACAACCCGGTTCAACACCCTTTCTAGCCCGCATTCCAATTTCATTGGTTGGATCGCTTGTGGGTAACCTACTTGGCGCTATATGGCCCCTAATCATTTTTCCTCTTCTAAAGGCCACCTGGGGCGTAGAAGGAAGAGTCTGCTTGAGTATTGGGTCACTCAATAATACAGGCCAATATTTGTCAAAAACCTTTTTACATTCATTTGCCTGTCCTGAAAAATTAACAACAATAGGCAGACGGTTAGTAATCAAGTCAGTCGCCTTTAGGGAGGTCTTTTTTTTCTTGTAGCAGCTCTATCATACGCTGATTCTATTAGAGAAGTAGGATACTGCTTCTCCAGGAATCTCGATTTTAAGATCCCCGAGTGTTGTTGAAAATCTTCACTATTGGTACAATTGCGACGCAATCGTTTAAATTGGCCAAATGGTACATTTCTCAACCATGGTTTATAGTGGGCACTATGATAATCTAGATACCTATTTCGGTCAGTGGGCTTAAAATATTTAGTGTTGCTAATGGTGGCTGGGTCTACTTCTATATTTAGATCTAAAAAGTGTACTTTTAAAATATCTGCTTTCATGGTGAAGGACAATCCGAGCTCATTTCCATTAAGATAATCCCCATACCCAGACAAATCTTCCAAGGATCCCTCCCATACACATAGAATATCATCTACGAAGCGGCGATGTAGGATGAGGTTCGCACGATATGGGTTGGTATCTGACCATACAAGTTGTTCCTTCAGCCAACCCAAAACATGTTGTTGTTTTAATAAATGTGTACTTTTATAGTACTTGCACCCCCTCTTTTTATTTCCCTACATCGCTCTGTGGGGTCTCTACTGCTAGGAAGCTGCCCGCCTGTTAATTCCAGGTACTGCTCGCTGTATTCTATGTGCGAGTGTCCTGGTTTCCGCAGCAACCGACACAAGGAGGATCCTGGGAGCGTGACGTCACATCCGCTCGCCGATCGAGGAGAGCCCGGTCCCTAGCTCGGCATAGTGGAACAAAGGCGCACCGTGGCTGTGTACGCTGTGCCAGCCATTAGAGAACCAGGTGAGACCTGTCTATCAGGAGCGCTGATTGTGGTTTCTTAAGGCTCAGAGCGCCCCTCTCTTTTTGTATTTTTCTGCAGTGGTTTCTAACTGGGAGCAGCAGAGCGTATGTGTGGTGGCCTGATCGCACCTGGGGGTTAATCCACTACCCCACTTTTTCGCTGGACTGTGATTTGTTTGCCTATGGCTACATCTAATTGTGGAGCGGAGGCCTCCTAAAGGACTGGTGACCTATCTATTTTATAAGTTACCAATAAGTAGCTATCAACTATATTTGTTGTATACTATTTATGTAAACCTGTCCTGACTCCTGACTTCCGAGTGGAGGCAGGCTGGATATTTATTTGCTCGCATTAATTGACTTAAAGAGGAACTGTAACCTCTTTAACTGCTCACTACCTTTGAGTAGAGAACATCCACTTTATAGAGAAAAACCTGGCTTTGATTCTCATTTGAATTCAACTTTCTTTGTTATTTTCACTTTTATTCTGAAGCCACGCCCACTAAGAGACTTCATCCGCGGCAGTGTATTAATTAGCCCTAGCCCGAATTGCCTCATGGGTAGTGATGTGTAGAAACGTCATAAGAAGCAGTTACTATGTTAGGGGGAAAAAACTTCAATGTCACCAATACTAGAAGAGTCCACCCTGCAGAGGGAAGAAAGATTCCTGCACAGTGTCAGCCCAGACTGCTGTCATTAGCTGATTATCTCTTCTTGATAACACGCAGACTTGCTGAGACCCCCTCCCTGCCTGTCACTGCTAATTTATGTCCTCCACTCCTACACTGCTCTGTAGTTAGTGTCATCATGCTTGCAGAGTACAGTGTACTGTATACTTTTGTACACCTTGCCTAGCACTGTGCCTTTCTCCTCACTGCTCTTTAGCAGTCATCAGCTGCCATGTATTGTACTAATCTGCAGCTATAAAGCATGTTATGTGAGAACTCTGAAGCTACAGATTAGGACTGTAAACCAGTCTGCTCTGATGACAGCTTTGAGAGCAGAGAAGAAAAACACAGTGCTAGGACAAGGTATGCAGAGGTATATAGTACATTCTGCAAGCAGGACAGGAACAAATGCTGCAGGAGGGGGAGTGTGATTGGCATTGGGCAAGTAGGGGAGATCCAGAATGGCTATTGGCTTTACTTTATATGGGGGTGGGTGGGTAAACTGTGGCCACATACATGTAAGGAGATGGATCTCTGGAGCACAGGGATACAATTAAAGAGAACCTGAGATGGAGTCATATGTTGTGTTTATACTTACCTGGGTCCTCCTCCAGCCCCAGGAGGTGTGGGGGGTACCTCGCTGGCCCCTCCATTTACTTGTAATAGCTCCCAGCAATCTGGTCAGTCTTAAGGTTATGCACATGTGCGCCACAGGTGCATATGCACCCTCTGTCACGCTCCAGCAGCCAGGAACATTCTGTGGCTGTGCACTAGTACTGCACAGAATGCTCCTGGGCACAGGAGCATTGTGTGGGGTAGGTGGCCACGCCTCACATGCGCTGGATTATCGGGAGCTATTGCAAGTGAATGGAGAGGATAGCGAGGCACCCCCCCCCCCCCACATCTCAAGGGACTGGAGGAAGACCCAGGTAAGTATGAACACACCATATGACTCCATCTCAAGTACTTTTTTAAAGGGAACCTGTACTGAGTAAAATTATTTAAAGTAAACACATGAGGTAACTTCAAATTAACATTACATAGTTACCTTGCCATCAGTTCCTCTCAGAAGCTCACCATTTGCTTCTGACAATGATCCCTTCCAGTTCTGACAACATTTTGTCAGAACTGAAATATATCAGTTGCTGTCAGTTATCTATCAGTTACTGTCAGTTATAGCTGAGTGGACAGCTGTTGTGCCCGGTAATGTCCATGTTTCCCTATGGCTCAAGTGGGCGATGTTACAGTTTAACAGTGTGCTGACCAGAAAGCTGTTATGGGGTAATGGCCATTTTCAAAATGGAGGATGGAGAATTCCATTGATCACAGTGGACAAACAGGATACGGGAGAGGAGAAAGAGGTTGATGAGTAGACTACACGGGAGGTAAGTATGACTTGTGTATGTTTATTTTGACTTTTAATTTTCAGTTCAGGTTTTCTTTAAGGGAACTGAGCATCTGAAATTACAATTCATTTTTTAAAGTGTACCTGAGATGAATAGATGGAAAAGTTTTATACATACTTGGGGCTTCCTCCAGCCTCCTCCTCACCAATTGCTCCCACGCCATCTTCTTCCACCACCTCAAGGCTCCCAGTAGAAGCCCCATAAGGTCGGCCAGTCGGCGCATGCGCAGTGCGAATGCATGCACCCCTGTCTTGCTCCCGCGGCTGGCAGCGTTCTGCGCCTTATCAATAGTACTACGCAGAGTGGGGGGTTAGATATGCACGTGGCCGGGTATGCGCAGTGTGCCCTGACTGGCCAAGGTAATGGGATGACTACCTGGTGAACAAGAAAGCGGAGGAAGATGGCGTGGGAGCGATCGGTGCGGAGGGGGCAGGAGGAAGCCCCAGGTATTTATAAAACTTTTATATCCATTCTTCTCAGATTTCCTTTAAATTAATATCATAAAGGAGGTTTATATGAGTGAGGCGTTCCGGTGGGGGGGGGGCACATCCTCACAAGCTTGCCTCAAGCAACACGTATCCCACATGGTTGCTGGAGTGATGTGGACATGTGTGACATCATACATATGCCCACGTGTAAGCTAGCAATGTGGGGTACGTGTATGGAAAGAGGAGCCCAGAGCCAGCGGCAGCACAGACAGGTAATGTAAAGTGTACGGGAGGGGCACATTAACCCCCTTGCCATTCCAATTCTGGCAGCAAGGGGGCAGCGCAGCACTTTTTTTTTTAATTTATTTTTTTTAAATCATGTAGCGAGCCCAGGGCTCGCTACATGATAGCTGCTGAGCAGCGGCAGCTCTGCAGCCACTCCGATCGCTTCTGGCGATCGGAGTAAGCATGAAATCCCGTTCAGAACAGGATTTCCTGCTGGGCTTCCCCAGTCGCCATGGTGACGGGGCGGGATGACGTCAGAGGGAATCCCGATCCACCCCTCAGCGCTGCCTGGCACTAATTGGCCAGGCTGCGCAAGGGGTTTGGAGGGGGGGGGGGGGGGCGGCGCGGCGGATAGCGGCAGATCGGCGACGAGCGGCAGTGATCGAATGTTACAAGCAGCTAGCAAAGTGCTAGCTGCATGTAACAAAAAAAAATTATGCAAATCGGCCCAGCGGGGCCTGAGAAATCCTCCTGCGCAGGTTACCCCGAGCTGAGCTCAAGATAACCGGCAAGGAGGTTAAGAGGACAGTGTTGGGCTGGCAAGGCAGTAGATGTGGCATCACAAGGCAGATTCCAGATCTATTTCAGCATGAAATTGATTGGGAATCGGTCTGCAGTGTATGGGCAGCCAACATATCTCTCTAATCAGATTCAATCAGAGAAACATTTGTGTCTTGTTTGAATCTGCCCATCATCACTAGACGTATGGCTACCTTTAGGCTTTCACTAATGCACCATGCTTGCATCTTCAGTCTAATGTGAGGGAGGGTGCCTTTATTCAGAGGGGGGACATGAAACAAGCAGCAACAATTTCATGCACTGTCCTTCAAGGTGAAATTTGATACACCGAAATAGACCCGATCTGCTTACTCCTCTATTCCCGTTCATCATAATAAAACATCCATTTATTTACCCTGTGACAATTACTGACTAAAATTGTATTACACACACCCTTCCATTGCTTTACATATACAGACAACACACTCTCATCTTTTAGGCTTCTCTAAACAATATCCAATAGCTATTTACGTCATTTGCACATACACAACATTTTTCATAATTTCCTATGACTTCCACCTTATTTCTCCTACTCTGTTCAGCTAAAACATTACAATACACTTCTCAGCATCTATAGCCGATTCCCTGTCTGCTTCTATTTACACATGTGCATATTACACTTCTTGGGCTTCTGCAAATTATGTCAGTTAGGGAAAAAAAAGGTTGGAAAAGGGAGGGTGTAACAACCTTCACTGTGGGCGTGTTTTCAACTGCTAGAGTGAAGAGAAAAAAAAACTTGCTAATCCTGCCAGGAGTAAACAGGGATCCTCCCACACTGCCTATGGCATTTTTACATCACCTTGCTGTCAGGGTTTAGGAGATGTATTGGTCACTTCTTCCTATCTATACACCTAATCACTGTCATATAGTACTTTTTAGGGAATATTTTATTCTCTTTCCAGTTCCTCTTTAGAGTGCTAGTGTGGAAATCTTTCTAATATAGATTATTATGTGCATAGAAAGCAATATAGACTGTCTCTGAGACAACACCCAGAGGCAGACAAATTTACAACACGAGATTAAATAAGGGAAAACAATATTATTACTCATATGAGATGTTTAGAGGAACTATTAGAAAAAGAAATCAAGCACTCCTTAGATATACTGTTTATGGAAATGTATAAAAAGCTAGGATAGTACATAGAGGTTTAAGGGTCCCACTCCAGTCTGCATTTATGTCAGATAAAGATTACACAGAGACATGGGATAACTATTGGGATAGTAAGTCTATTGAGGCTATGGACATTATGATCAGTAAAAGAGAATCTCTGATCTGCCTCCTACATGTGGAAATTGAAAACTGTATAGATTCACTTACAGTTTATAAAAATGACCCCTTTTTTGCCACTTGGGATTCTAATGTCATTAACAAGCTGTGCCATTTTGAGAAGGAACTATATGATAAAAAGATGGCGAAGTTTGTTAGGGACCAAGCTGACTATGACACAGGACAAAATCGAGCCTGGAAAACTACCACTGGAGACCCGGGGGATAATTCAATTAAACAACCATCAGAGTTTATTTTCCATAACTTTGATCGTTGCCTACAGACTACCTTGCCATCGCTCATGTCAATACAGACAGCTCCTCCTATATATAACAATTATGCGAGACCACTCTCTGGTGCGAATGTCCACTCTATGGTCAAGGATAGACCATATAGGAGATTCTCTTATCTTAAGAATCTGCCCATTCGAACTAGAACTAGAAAGATGACACCTACCAGACCTTTCCCTCAAAAAGGTAAATACCCAAATTTTAGAGAGAGAATGGAATTATCCAGAGGAACTGGTCAATTGACCAGTAGTCTCAATACTAATGGTGCCAGAACTTTCTATAATTCTAAAAAAATGTGGTCTAGAACGCCAGGAGGCCCGATAAGAAAAACGTCCTCGGATAACCAAAAACAATTGTCCACCCTATCTGGGAAAACGATGAAGGACCTTGAGCCCAATGTGGATAGACAGTTATCTAGTGGCAGAGCACCTGTTGTGACTGTGTCAGCAGATGATAGCCTCGAAACATCCCTTGAAAACTCCTACACTGAGCTACCTGCGGTTGCCTCTTGTAGCCCATTGATGAATGTACTGCAATTGGTCACTGAAGCCCAATTATACTCTCCCTTGCTTTCCAGTAATCCGGTAGTGAATAATAAACATGGTAAGTTAGTAATTGAGGCCCAAATACATGCCCCACCTATGCTAAATCATCTGCCCGAGGGGGATTTTGCAGATGAGATAGGTACCCTCAAGATACATGCTCAGCCTGTATCAAGTAATTTGAATGATGAGTATAACCTAAATATAATAAACACCCCTAAAAATAGAGTAATGAGATCCAATTCTCCTACTACCGATTCCCCTTGTAAGATTTTTTTAGGGGGAGACAACTTCCCCATCCCCCAATGCCTAACCAGAAATCAGATTCCGGTCCCTACCTACCCTAGTATCATGGAATTTTTCAAAACAGAAAGCCTAACAACACCACTTTCAGAACTAAATCTAATAGAGGAGGTAAACGAGGCAAACAGGGAACCAGAACAAAAACACCAACAACAGAAATTGACACCACTGCCTATCTTCAACCTATCTTCCCATACCCTTACCACAAGTGAAGTGTCAGTTTTAAGTAAAGGCTTGTCATTTTTAGGGCAGAGCTCCCGGATTCCGAATTTCGAGTTTGCCATCGGAATTTGGCAGTTCCGAGTAAGCTCTCGAAACCCGAAAATTCGGCAATTCCGAGTACCGAATTCGCGTTTACATTGAAGTCAATAGTGCCAAATTCCATGGTTAATTGTAAAGCCCCCTTACATGCTATCATCACCAAATTTGGCATGTATGTTAAGCAGATGAGTAGGAACGTGGTAAAAAAAAATTGTGAAAAGACCTTATAGTTTTTGAAAAAAAATCGATTTTAAAGTTTCATAGGAAAAATGTTTTTTAAACTGTGTAAAATGACACTGCTGCAGAACAGGTTACTGCATTCCAAGTTCTGTATACATATTGTATACATTTCATGAAAACAGACAGTATGGGGTCCCCCCTCCCAAGCCTCCTTAACCCCTTGTCCCCCATGCAGGCTGGGATAGCCAGAATGTGGAGTCCCGGCCACGTGGGGCTTCGCACCCTGAGCTATACCAGCCTGCATGGTCCACCTCCCCCTCTCCCCCAGAGCCCTTGTCCAATCCATGGACAAGGGGCTCTTCCCCACCTCCGGTGCCCCAGGAGGAGGTGGGGGCCGCCGACGTCCTGGGGGGTTCATGGTGCCATCCGGGGTTCCCCTTTTACAAGCGGACCCCTGAAGCCGCCCCCTCCCCAGGAGAAATTAGTATGGGGGTACACGGTACCCCTTACCCATTTCAGCAGAGTTAAAAAAAGAAATAAAAACACGACAACGAAAAAAGTCTTTTATTGTTCTAAATTAACCAGGGATACTTACCTTGGGATAATCTCACGCCAGTAACCTCAGGAGTGGTCCCACGCCAGTATCCTCTTAGGACATCTCACCACCCTCCCACACTGACGAACTCCTACCACTGAATGGTCACAGGTCAGCCTCTGCATCTGTATAGCAGAGGCTGAGAACACGAAAATTTTGCCTTTAAAACAAGAAATTTTGGCAAACAGTGATGCAATCAAAATGGCCACTGGGAAATCCCTGATCGCTGGAGGCCACACTAGAGTGGCGAAACCAGTGATTTTTCACATAGATGGTGGGTCCAGGTGACCAGAGCAGGAGGTGCCCTAATCCCCTGGACCCACCCATTCATGTAAAATAACGCGTATTCTGACACTCTGAGGTGGCCTCCGGGGAACGGGGATTCCCCAGCAGCCATTTTGTTTATGACACTGTTTGCCGAAAATTCTTGTTTTAGCAAACAATTTTCGTGTTTCTAGCTTATGCAATACAGATTGCAGAGGCTGTCTACAGCCATTCATCCCCAGGAGTTCTGCAGGATCGGCAGGTGCGCGGGACCTCCTAAGAGGATAGAGGGGGGCACAGTGCAGGAAGGTGGGAAAGTGGGCACAGAGCGGCGGGGAGGGGGGTAGCCTCCCCTCCATCACCTAGGGCCCCCCCTTGCGCACTCCCCCCCCACCTCCAGAATTCCAGCCAGCCAGCGGAACGGCTTACCGAGAGCGATAGCTCTGTGTGCCGCTGGTCTGGTATTCTGCACTGACACTGTCCAATCACGCTCTCGCAGTACTTCCTGTGAGAGCGTAATTGGACAATGCAATGCAGGAGACAAGACCAGCAGCAGCACACAGAGCTCTTCTCTCGGTAAGTGATTCCCGCTCTTACCGATGATACACACGCTGCTTCCGGAAGCAGCGTGTGTGTGTGTATCATCGTATAGGCGGCAGAGAGGAAGAGACCGGCGGTGAGAGAGCAGCGCTTAGAACGCAGAGAGGTATGTTGTATACAGTGCTTCCTCCCTGGCTGCTCACTCTGCATCTGAGGGGGGAGCACGGAGGGCGGCCCAGGAGAGGGAGGGAGAGGTCGGGCTGCCCTCCCCGCGGCTCTGGCTCCCCCCTCCATTATGGGGGGCACCTACCTATCTAACCTACACTAGGGGGCAGCTACCTATGTAACCTATACTGGGGGGCACCTACCTAATCTAACCTACGCTGGGGGGCAGCTACCTAATGTAACCTTACTGGGGGGCACCTACCTAATCTAACTTACACTGGGGGGCACCTACCTATCTAACCTACACTGGGGGGCACCTACCTAATCTAACCTACGCTGGGGGTTACCTACCTAATCTAACCTACACTGGGGGGCAGCTACCTATCTAACCTACACTGGGGGGCAGCTACCTATCTAAACTATACTGGGGGGCAGCTACCTAATCTAACCTACGCTGGGGGGCAGCTACCTATCTAACCTGTACTGGGGGGCACCTACCTATCTAACCTACACTGGGGGGCAGCTACCTATCTAACCTACACTGGGGGGCAGCTACCTATCTAACCTATACTGGGGGGCAGCTACCTAATGTAACATACGCTGGGGGGCAGCTACCTAATGTAACCTATACTGTGGGGCAGCTACCTAATCTAACCTATACTGGGGGGCACCTACCTAATCTAACCTATACTGGGGGCAGCTACCCATCTAACCTATACTGGGGGGCAGCTACCTATCCAATCTATACTGAGGGGCACCTACCTAATCTAACCTACACTGGGGGGGGGGGGGGCAGCTACCTATCTAACCTACACTGGGGGGCAGCTACCTAATCCAACCTACACTGAGGGGCAGCTACCGATCTAACCTACGCTGGGGGCACTTATCTAACCTGTATTGGGGGCACCTACCTAGCTAGCCTATACAGGTGGCAACTATACTGGCTACCTATATTGCAGGCACCTACCTAAATAACCTATACTGGGGGCACCTACCTATCTAACCTATGCTGGGGGCAACTATTCTGGCTACCTATATTAGAGGCACCCACCTAGCTAACCTGTACTGGGGCACCTACCTATCTAACTTATACCGGGGGCGCCTGCCTATCTAACCTATACTGGGGGCAACTATACTGGCTACCTATACTGGAGGCACCTACCTGGCTAACCTATAGCGGGGGCAACTATACTGGCTCACCTATGACTGGCTACCTATACTGGGGTACCTATTCTTGGCTACCTATACTGGGGGGACCTATACTAAGTGCAACTAGACCTGGCTAACCTATACTGCGGGCACCCATACCTTGCTGGGGGGGGGCACAATTTTTACACCCTCGCCCTTTTAGCTTAGAAACTGCACTGAAAACTTACATATGATCCTACTAGTGGATTCCTGGAGACATATAGGGACCTAATAGGCCAGGCCTACTCTAATGGTATACTCAAAACTGATGACAACAAGTATCTTAACATCGAGGCCCCCAAAATCCCCTTTTTTATCACGTTCCTAAGGTACACAAATGTACCTTAAACCCACCAGGTAGACCCATTATTGCAGGGATGGAGTCGATTACAAGCTGTCTTTCTCATTATATCGTTCTCCACCTACACAAATTTATTTGCCAACTCCCTGCATACCTCAAAGATACGACCCATACTATACAGGTGCTAAAGGACATTGAATGGTCTACTTCCACGTATAGATGGGCTACTCTTGATGTGAGTGCCCTCTATACAAATATACCCCATAATTTGGGCCCAAGAGCCATCAGTTATTATCTGGAAGGTGACCCTCTAATGCCTGAAGCGCAAAAACAATTTACTACACTATACTACACTCTATAGAGTTCATATTGCAAACTAATTATTTCACTTTCTTAGATTCCTTCTACTTACAATTGTGGGGCACGGCGATGGGGACGAGGTTCGCTCCGGCCTTCGCCAACCTATACATGGTTTGGCTGGAGGAACAATTTGTATGGTCAGATACCAACCCATATTGTTTGAACCTCGTCCTACATCGCCGCTTCATAGATGATATTCTATGTGTATGGGAGGGATCCTTGGAAGATTTGTCTGGGCATGTGGATTATCTTAATGGAAATGAGCTCGGATTGTCTTTCACCATGGAAACAGATATTTTAAAAGTACACTTTTTAGATCTAAATATAGAAGTAGACCCAGTTAGCGCCCTCATTAACACCACTAACTATTTTAAGCCCTCTGACCAAAATGGGTATCTAGATTATCATAGTGCCCACTATAAACCATGGTTGAGAAATGTACCATTTGGCCAATTTAAAAGATTGCGTTGCAATTGTACCAATAGTGAAGATTTTCAACAACAATCGGGGATCTTAAAATCGAGATTCTTGGAGAAGCATTATCCTACTTCTCTAATAGAATCAGCGTATGATAGAGCTGCTACACTTACACAACAGCATTGTTTGCTGCCCAGGGATTCAAAGAAAAAGACCTCCCTAAAGGCAACCGACTTGATTACTAGCCGTCTGCCTTAGCTCACTGCCTTAGCTCACTGAGGCTCCCTTAGCTCACTAACTATCCTATTTGGCTTGGCACTGCTATTGGCCTGAGGAAGCAGGCTTGGACCTGCGAAACGCGTTGCCTGTGCTACCAATAAAATCTTTTGTTTACACAAAGATTTGTCATCATTGAGGTAAGCAACCTCAAACCTTTTTTCGGTTTTAAACTGCTTTTAAACGCTTTTATCTACAACCAGGGTGCCTCTTTCAACCATATAGTGCATCCCAACCCCTACACATTCCCTGTGTGAGGGGTGGAGACAGAACACACGTGGTTAAACACCACAGGGGATATCTGTCCCCTTTTCTTTTCCTAAGGAGTGTGACCACACCAGGTCCCCAGTGACCACCCCGAGTGGAGTCAGGTTCGTTGTCTCCACCTGCTTCTTGTGGTCGGTTGCCCTTCTGCAACCCACCTTTGTGAGTAGATATTTTTCTAATACATCTACCAACTTGTTTCTACATACTACACCATCGGGCTCCTGTTTTTGTCTCCTGTGTCTCTTTTTAGAAGGTGTCTTTACACCCACTACCTACTACTTTTCCTTATATATCTTTATTCCCTAAACAACTTCTTAGTCTAATATACATAATGTAAGACCAATTGGCATTGCATGTGGCACATACATTTATATGTGTATGTATTTTTTGTATCATTTTTGTAATTATATAGGTCACGCTCCAGCCCTGCAGTATGCGGTACTAGAAAAAATCTTTTTGTGACAAATGGTATACAGGTTTTTTGCCTTCTGCCTAATCTGCCTCTAATTTATGTCAGTTTTCTATCTAATGCCCCTATATTAGGAGCTATGAAATTTCGTTGGTACTATTAGGAACATTAGGGCTTTGTAACTCCTCCCATACAAAGCCTATTGGCCAATCTATAATTGTGTCTGTTTGGAGACGTTATATAGGGATGGGTGCATTTTAATCTGTGTATGAAAAACTTGAAAAAGCGGAAGGTGTTCCTCCGTGAAATGCGTTATTTTAAAAAAAATTGTACTTTTATAGTACTTGCACCCCCCTCTTTATATTTCCCTACATCGCTCTGTGGGGTCCCTACTGCTAAGAAGCTGCCCGCCTTTTAATTCTAGGTACTGCTCGCTGTATTCTATATGCCAGCGTCCTGGTTTCTTGCAGCAACCGGCACAAGGAGAATCCTGGGAGCGCGACGTCACATCCGCTCGGCGATCGAGGAGAGCCCGATCCCCAGCTCGGCATAGCGGGACAAAGGCGCACCGTGGCTGTGTACGCTGTGCCAGCCATTAGAGAACCAGGTGAGACCTGTCTATCAGGAGCGTTGATTGTGGTTTCTTAAGGCTCAGAGCGCCCCTCCCTTTTTGTATTTTTCTGCATTGGTTTCTAACTGGGAGCAGCCGAGTGCATGTGTGGTGGCCTGATCGCACCTGGGGGTTTATCCACTACCCCACTTTTTCGCAAGTTTCAAACTTGTCTCCTCCCGGGGGACTCTCTGGGTTTCCCTTATTTTGTTTTTGTTTTTTTGAAAAGGAATTACCAAATGGCAGCTGCTCAGTCCAACTGCCAAAATAATGTGCAGGGAATTTGGGAGACCTTATCAGGGATTGCATTTATAAAAAATAAAGGTAATACTGAGAATCCTCCCTGAGGGGATGGACTCATCCAAAACTTGTCCAATCTGCAAGACTTTTACTGCCTACTGTAAGTGGCACCAACATAGTAGTTTAGTAATTTATAGTGCATTTCACTGTAGAAAAAAATTACATCTTATACAAATGTGAACATTCCTCTCGCCCATAAGGTGAAAACAACCCACGGGTTAACATAGTTAATACTAGTCAACATTAGATTGTGTATAGGCATAAGTCTGTAGTAATGCAAAGTTTTATAAAAGTGAGTGACATAAAGATAGGTATTACTCAGGTCAAGGTCAGTATGAGAAGAACACTTGAGGAATCAATATGTCAAATCCAGGAGGCCACAACATTGCACCCATATGAGCAATTACAACAGCAGGCACTCCCACCCAAAGTTATTTTACATAGAAGACGAAAATGTATTTCCTAGGAGAAAAGTCAGGAGAAAAAGTGAATTGTATATGGGCCCTTTTTTTTACCTCCCTGGACACATTTATGAAGTCCATTTTCCATGATTTTTAATGGATGATACAGTATCACACTTTCTTTCTCATGGCTTTTGTGCATTTCTAGTTTAAAAGAAAGAGTCACAAATGTCTTACATTATGCCAGCAATGTCTTTGCAAGCTGTATATTTTGTTTATTAGTAGTTCATTCTAAGAACTGATTGCATGCTGTTTTATTATTTAGAACATCTGCCCATATTACATTCTGACAGGTTAATGACAGTGTGCGGTTACATCAGAACTTTCTAACTCCTCTGGTAAGTTGGATAAATGAAAGTGAATTAAACTCAGTTGGAGCCATTGCAATTACTATGCAGTTAGAGTCTAGCTATATTACTAAAAGGTGATTGCCCAAAATGTATAAATATTGCATGGGTAAATGTAACCTTCTCTCAAGGGAAAATGCTGTAAGGCTAATTACATCGGTCTGAGTTTACAGCTTTTTATGTAGATAAAAGGCTGCATATACATTTGTCTTTATAGTGCTATAAAATACCCTAGGGGGGCTAGATTTCAAGAGAAATTATTCTGACAGTGTTGGTAGCCTAGATACATTAACAATAAAAAGACAAGAACTAATACCAGATGTCTAAAATCTCAATCTAATTAATTGTATGATGCATTAACCATTGTATAGTCTATGAAAAAACACACACCAGAAATAACTAAATAAAAACAAACAGTCTTGTTATTTGTTCAGTTTTTTTTTTCTTCTTTCCTTTTGTAGTGCCACATTTCTCTTTGCATTAAACTGTTAGTTTGGAAAAAATGTATATACTGTATGTATATGCAGCAATGGCTAAACGATTTGAATAAAATTTGGAACATATAGGATACTTTTTATCCCCATAACCAAAAAGTGGGTGGAGACAAATACAAATTTCACTGGGAAAATGTAAACTGCAGCCATTTTACACTGTTAGCAGTAGGGTTCTCAAACTTTGCATGGTTGGTCACTGGGTAACTGGGAATAATACTCTGAAAAGTGGGTGGAGTCTACAAAAGCCAAACAAAATTCACCTATTGATTTTCAAGGGGAATATTTAATTGCTGCCATTCTTGCACTGTTAATGGCATAAGCCTCAAACCTGGTACAGTTGGTCATTGGGTGACTGGGGTTCAAATTCAGAAAGGGGGGTGCAGCCACAATCAGCCAATAAGATTTGTTACATGTCAATGGAAATTATTGATGACAAAGTCTGCAAAGCTTAAAAACTTGATCATCGAGTAATTGAGTAATTGTGTGTGTTAGGGTTAAAAAAAAGTGGGAGCAGCCAACAGTAGTCAAATACTTACCCGGCAATGCCAGGTCATCAGTGAGCGGAGACAAATAAAAATTTCACTGGGAAAATGTAAAGTGCAGCCATTCTTAAACTGTTTGTGATAGGATTCTCAAACTTTGCACAGTTGGTCACTGGAATCAGAATCAGAATCACTTTATTTCGCCAAGTACAGCAGAGCTATACTCGGAATTGATTGTGGTACACATGGCATAGACATAGTGTAAGAGGACAGAGGACAGTTGCGCAACACATACAGTTAACAATGATACAAGTACAGAAATGCAGTAGTGATATAGATATGGCTTCAGGTGAACCAGTCCCGAGGCAACAGTTAGTCCAATAGAGCTGCTACCGGACTAACTTTATTGTTGAGTGAACCCAGCTCACTGCATATAACTAACTTTATTGTTGAGTGAACCCACCTCACTGCATCTAACTACCTTTACTGTTCAGTGAACCCACCTCACTCACTGCATATAACTACCTTTATTGTTGAGTGAACCCACCTCACTGCATCTAACTACCTTTATTGTTCAGTGAACCCAGCTCACTGCATATAACTACCTGTTGTGTTGAATGAACCCACCTCACTGCATCTAACTACCTGTTGTGTTCAGTGAACCCACCTCACAGCATCTAACTACCTGTTGTGTTGAGTGAACCCACCTCACTGCATATAACTACCTGTTGTGTTGAGTGAACCCACCTCACTGCATATAACTATCTTTATTGTTGAGTGAACCCACCTCACTGCATCTAACTACCTTTACTGTTCAGTGAACCCACCTCACTCACTGCATATAACTACCTTTATTGTTGAGTGAACCCACCTCACTGCATCTAACTACCTTTATTATTCAGTGAACCCAGCTCACTGCATATAACTACCTGTTGTGTTGAATGAACCCACCTCACTGCATCTAACTACCTGTTGTGTTCAGTGAACCCACCTCACTGCATCTAACTACCTGTTGTGTTGAGTGAACCCACCTCACTGCATATAACTATCTTTATTGTTGAGTGAACACAGCTCACTGCATATAACTACCTGTTGTGTTGAGTGAACCCAGCTCACTGCATATAACTACCTGTTGTGTTGAGTGAACCCACCTCACTGCATCTAACTACCTTTACTGTTCAGTGAACCCAACTCACTGCATCTAACTACCTTTAATGTTCAGTGAACCCACCTCACTGCATCTAACTACCTTTATTGTTCAGTGAACCCAGCTCACTGCATCTAACTACCTGTTGTGTTGAGTGAACCGAGCTCACTGCATATAACTACCTTTACTGTTCATTTAACCCACCTCACTGCATATAACTACCTTTATTGTTGAGTGAACCCAGCTCACTGCATATAACTACCTTTTGTGTTGAGTGAACCCACCTCACTGCATATAACTACCTTTATTTTTGAGTGAACCCACCTCACTGCATCTAACTACCTTTATTGTTCAGTGAACTCAGCTCACTGCATATAACTACCTGTTGTGTTGAGTGAACCCACCTCACAGCATATAACTACCTTTATTGTTGAGTGAACCCAGCTCATTGCATCTAACTACCTGTTGTGTTGAGTGAACCCACCTCACAGCATATAACTAACTTTATTGTTCAGTGAACCCAGCTCACTGCATATAACTACCTTTATTGTTGAGTGAACCCACCTCACTGCATCTAACTACCTTTACTGTTCAGTGAACCCACCTCACTGCATCTAACTAGTTTTGCTGTTCAGTGAACCCACCTCACTGCATCTAACTACCTTTACTGTTCAGTGAACCCACCTCACTGCATATAACTACCTTTATTGTTAAGTGAACCCAGCTCACTGCATATAACTACCTTTATTGTTGAGTGAACCCACCTCACTGCATCTAACTACCTTTACTGTTCAGTGAACCCACCTCACTGCATCTAACTAGTTTTGCTGTTCAGTGAACCCACCTCACTGCATCTAACTACCTTTACTGTTCAGTGAACCCACCTCACTGCATCTAACTACCTTTTTGTTGAGTGAACTCACCTCACTGCATATACCTAGCATCCCCCCGAGATGGACAAAATGGACAAACAAGGTAGAGGAAGAGGTAGAGGCAGACCCAGAGGAAAGCCACCTGGCACCGGCAGGTCTGTGCGTGGTGGTGTTGCTGTGATTTCAAGCGGACCTGGCCCAAAGTACAGTGCTCAGAAGAAGGCATGTGCCATCACTTCCCAAGATCAGGACGTGCTTGACTATTTAACCTCCCCAGCGTTCAATTTCCCCAGAATTTCTGTGCAAACAGTGATAAAATTTATTTTTAAAACTTTTTTTTTCCTGTAACTTGCCAAAATGTGTCAAGCAAGGGTCTAGTGTACAGTGCAGGAGAGTATTGATGTGTATGCATGTTTAAACTGTTCACAGCATGTTTTTTTGAACGGACATTTCTGTCCATACCGCTAGGGAGGTTAACACAGAACACCTCATCTCCCACAGCCACCAGTGCTAGTACAAGCACCACATCTGCTGCATTTGACACTTCGCAGGAGTTATTTGGTGGTGGTTGTGAAATCACTGATTCACAGCCACTACTGCAACAACAAGAAGAAGGCGCAGGTACACCACCTCATACGTCTGAGTTAGGTGGCGATAGTATGGACGTAACGTGTGAGGAGGGGGATGATGAACCACCTGATGTTGGTGCAGTTGTGGAGGTGTCTGAGGAAAGCGAAGCTGGGCAGGAGGATTATGATGATGACGATTATACGGATGCGACATGTGTTCCCAATAGAGGAGATGACCAGGGGGACAGTTCAGAGGGGGAGTCAGAGAGGAGTAGGAGGAGATGAGTCCATGATAGAAGCAGAGGGAGCTCGTCCTCAGAAACAGCTGGGGGCAGTGTCCGGCGCCATGTTTTGCCAGCTATGGACAGCCAGCCAAATTGCCCTTCAACGTCAGCTGCTGATGCCACCGTAGTGCCATCACCCCAGGGGGGCTCAGCGGTTTGGAAATTTTTTTTACATGTGTGTCTCAGATCGGAGCAAAGCCATCTGTTGTCTCTGCCAGCAAAAATTGAGTTGTGGAAAGGCCAACTCTCACGTAGGAACAAGTGCCTTACGAAGGCACCTGGAGAAAAGGCACAAACAGCTATGGCAAGAACACCTGAGGAAAAGCCGCACCCAGAAGAAAAGCCACCCTCCTTCTCCTCTTCCTCCTTCAGGTGCATCGTCTTCATCTGCTTTCTCCCTTGCACCTTCACAGCCAGCCTCCTCCACACCGACTCTGCCCTTGAGCGGTTCCTTCTCCTCTGCCCACAGCAGTAGCCAGCTGTCCGTCAAGGAAGTATTTGAGCATAATAAGCAAATGTCTGCCAGTCACCCTCTTGCTCTGCGTCTGACAGCTGACGTGGCGGAACTATTAGCTTGCCAGCTATTACCATACAAGCTGGTGGATTCAGAGGCTTTCCGTAAATTTGTGGCCATTGGGACACCGCAGTGGAAGATACCAGGCCGAAATTATTTTTCACAAAAGGCCATACCCAAACTGTACTGTGCAGTTGAGAGGCAAATGAATGAGGCATGGATCCCAGAGGGCTACTGCACAACTGAAGACTAAGTCAGTCCTCACACACAGCATCTCTGCCTGCAGGCCACTTGACTGCCTTCTCCGCCACCACCAACAGGGTCCAGGACTCTAGGCGGATTCCTGAATTTTTAAGTGGGGCAGCTGAGGACGACCCGAAGGATCGGGTCAGGACCCCCACAAGCCTTGGAATTGCTTTACAAATTTGGCAGAAATGAAGGGGGGATGCAGATGGCGTCCCCTAAGGCAGGGCCGGGCCGAGGCATAGGCTGGAGAGGCTCCAGCCTCAGGGCGCAGTGTAGGAGGGGGCGCAGAATTCATTCAGCTGTCATTTCTAATTGTGTATGAAGCAGAAAGAAATAAGAAAAGGGGATACATAGCAGTGACTGCAAGCCACATAACTAGATATTAAGGTGTTGGGGAGGTTGTGGGCCCTGTGGCGCCTCTTAGTCTAATAGCAATCAGTGTGTGACGGCTGGGGTGGAAGGGATGGAGGGGCGCACTTTGGTGTCTCAGCCTTGGGTGCTGGAGGACCTTGTCCCTGCTCTGCCCTAAGGGTCATAAAACTGATTAGGTATTTCACTTTTTTTACCATCTTCGCCTCGTAAGTCCTTTAAGGCTAAATGCTACAGTGCATGACGTGGAGGGCTTTATTATTTATACACATAGACCTTCTTGGACTTTCTCTCACCTCATTTGAAGAGGGGAAATGACTTTGATTGATGCTGAGTTTATATTCTATTTTCTATGTGTGCTGTCACAACAGCCTCCTTTAATGTTATTTAACATTATTTATATTCTTTGTATTAGTATATTCCAGTCCCCCTGCAAGATTTAGTTATTTAGCATTTCCCAACTGTAACTCCCTGCTCAACAGCCTTGTCTAGATGTTTCTGCAACAGTTGAGTTCAGTTAGTGAGGAGATCCTGCTGTGCTTGTAGTCGCATCATATTTTTACCTATGAATATGCTCTAAAAAAAACATCTTTGTATGCTTTCAACGCAAGTAAAGATACTACAGATTATACTTGGAGTCATTATTTCATCGAGTAAACTGCCTGTGGAAGTTTCTAAATCAGTGTGGAGTTGTACTGCTATACAGACTGGGTCTTCTGGAGTATGCCTCACACATAAAGCGGGAATTCGAAACAGAACACTATGCTTTTTCCCACTTCTACCTATCCCACTATCATAGGCAGAAAACAAATAACAAATGATATTAGAAAAATGAAAAGGAATAGAAAAACCAATTTTTGCAAAAGTATAAACCAATTTATTAATAATCTTAAAAAAGACACGCAGTGTTAGTCCCTAAAGTGCAAATCCCCATAAGTTAAAAAGACCCAGGAAACATGTCCTAATCACCAACTGCATGTAATAACCCTGGCAGAGGAGAGAGACCACTCCAGGTAACCATCATCCTGAAGAATATATTTGCACTGTGAACTGCTACCTGCTGCATATGCTTTCCATCCCTGTTTGTGCTGCATAATATTATACACAGGCTTGCTGCTGGAGTCAGGGATGCTCGTATGTGCCTCATCCATGAATTCGGCAATCCGCGTGGTTGCAAAAAAAAAATCCGCATTCGGCCCCGCCGCATGCGGATTTTCGTCCGCGTCCACGCAACCACGCGGATTTTCTGCCGTGAATGGCGTAATCACGCGTGGATTCCCGCCCGGAGGCGGATTTTCTTTTAACGTTAATAACAAAGCCCCCATACATGCTACAATCCCCCAAATTGCATGGATTATCGAGGTGATAAGGGGCAACATAACTTCAACATAAAAAATTCCAATTTTTTTTTTTTCTAGAGAAAATGGATTTTAAAGTGAAATCAACACTTTAAATGGGGCTATTAATTGGTAATAAGTGGTTTTAAAAAGGGATATACGCGTTAAGCAGTCAAAGAGGTGAAGGCGAGTTCCAATGGCACTTGGCGGCGAAGGTACCGCTGGAGGAGGATGAGTGGCTGATGCCAAAAAGGCCCCAGAGAGGTTTTTGTAATTTTTTTTTGTTTTTTTTTGCAGCAATTCGCAATGACATCGCAGCAGAGTTGTCAGTGGACACGGGCAGTGTGAACGCAGAGTGCAGTGGTGGTAGCGACTGAGTCAGGAGAAGGACTATGCGGGTGGTCAGTTCAGCAGCACAGAAGGATCACGGCAACATACTGGTAGTAGTAGTAGCAGCACAGCGTCATAGTGCTGGCCAAAAAATTAAATGCACCCAGTGACCCGGGCAGTGTGAACGCAGACAGAGTACATTGGTGGAAGCAAGTGAGTCAGGAGGAGGAGGACAATGCCGGCGGTCAATACAGCAGCACAGAAGGACCATGGCAACATACTGGTGGTAGTAGTAGCAGCACAGCGTCATAGTGCTGGCCAAAAAATTAAATGCACCTGGTGACCCGGGCAGTGTGAACGCAGACAGAGTACATTGGTGGAAGCGACTGAGTCAGGAGGAGGAGGACAATGCGGGCGGTCAGTTCAGCAGCAGCAGCAGCACAGAAGGACCATGGCAACATACTGGTGGTAGTAGTAGCAGCACAGCGTCATAGTGCTGGCCAAAAAATTAAATGCACCCGGTGACCCGGGCATAGGGAACGCAGACAGAGTACATTGGTGGAAGCGACTGAGTCAGGAGGAGGAGGACAATGCGGGTGGTCAGTTCAGCAGCACAGAAGGACCATGGCAACATACTGGTGGTAGTAGTAGTAGCACAGCGTCATAGTGCTGGCCAAAAAATTAAATGCACCCAGTGACCTGGGCAGTGTGAATGCAGAGTGTAGTAGTGACTGAGTCAGGAGGACAAAGCGGGCGGTCAGTTCAGCAGCTCAGAAAGAGGACCATGGCAACTTACTGGTAGTAGTACCATAACACCAAAAAATTAACCAAGGTAGGCACTAGGCAGGTAGTAACTGTCTTTATAAAGGCAGGCATAGTTAACAACAGCACATGCAGCAGCCACTTCATGTCCCCCTGAGTCCGACAATAGGGGCCAGGAACTCACCTTCCACCCAAGCCTGGTTGATTTTCAGGAAGGTGAGTTTGTCCACAGAGGCGTGGGAGAGCCGAGAGCGCTTCTCTGTGACCACGCCACCGGCCGCACTAAAGCATCTCTCTGAGAGGACACTGGAAGGAGGGCAGGATAGGAGTTCCAGGGCATACTGGGAAAGCTTGCTCCAGATGTCCAGTCTCTTGACCCAGTACTCCAAGGGGTCCACGGGGCTGTCGGTGTCATTGAGCCCGCTGGATGACCCCATATAGTCAGACACCATGGTGGTCAGTCATTGCTTGTGCTGGTTGGTGGTGGATGCTGGGGCTGGCACCTCTGTTCTGGGCTGCTGCACTGCATACAGGCTCTTGCTTAGGCTCTTCAGGTCTCCGGGGCGCCAGTTGCTGCTGCTGCTGCTGGTGGTTGTTGTTGTGCTGCTAGTGGCAATGGCAGGCACCTCTTGCTGGCTTGGCAGAGCAGTTACAGTGGGGGTGGAAGGCTGGGGGAATGCTTCCAGTAGTCTGCGCACACAAGGGCCTCCTTCAACTCCCTTGTGCGTTGCTCGGTGATGGATGGCGTCATTAAGTCTCCCAGCTTCCCCTTCAGACGGGGATCAAGCATCAAGGTAATCCAGATGTCCTCCCTTGAACGCATCTGGATCACCCGGGGGTCCCTGCGAAAGCAGCGCAACATGTGCACAGCCATAGGAAACAAGTGGGCCCTGCCAGCAAGATCTTCCTCGTCCTCGCCATTGTCCCATAACGCATGCCTGTCCTCTTCCTGTGCCATGTCGTTGTCCTCCTCAAACCGCCACCCACGTACAACACCTGCTGCACTCTGCTCCTCCTCCTCCTCCTCATTCAGGTTAGGGACCTCCAACTCTTCCACTACCTGCTGTGAGCCCTCCTCTGAGCTGGACTGTGCTGCCATCTGCTCCTGTTCTTCCAACTGCCTCAGGGCTTCATCCCCACGCTCAATTAAATTGTCCATTGCCTGCTCCAGTAGACAAACCAAGGGCACCCACTGGCACACAGAGGCCCGCTCCTCACTGACCATCTTGGTTGCCTCCAGGAAGGGACTCAGCACCAGGCATACTTGCTGCATCAGTGTCCACTGAGTGGCAGTAATCATGGGGACTTGCTGGTTGCTGGGGACACTTGGGTCTAGCATGTAGGCCCTAAGAGCCAGCCTGTGCTGACACAGCCGCTCCAACATGGCCAGAGTCGAATTCCAGCGAACTGGCATGTCGATGATCATCCGGTGTTGTGGCCTTCCATACTGCTGCTGTAAGGTGGACAAGAGTGCAGAGGCAGTGGCTGACAGGCGGAAAAAGCGTACCACCGCCCGGGCATCCTGCAGCAGCTCGCTCATCCCCTGGTAGGTGCGAAAGAAGCGCTGCACCACAAGATTGAGCACGTGGGCCAAGCAGGGGATGTGCTGGAGGTTTCCCTGCTGCACTGCTGCCACCAGGTTGGCCCCGTTATCGGCTGCCACATACCCCACTTCCAGGCCTCTGGGGGTCAGCCACCTCCGCTCCTGCTTCCTGAGGGCGGCCAGGACGTTGGTGGCAGTAAGCCTCTCCTTCCCCAGGGTCACCAATTTTAAAAGGGCTTGGCAGTGCCGAGGCTTGGCGCTGCTGCTGCCGAGGCGGGCTTGCTTTCCGGGTGCAGAGGGAGTGTCGTGACAGGACCCTTCTGCATCCCCCCTGATCCCGCGTGGTGGCACCACTAGCTGGGCTGATGCGCTCTTGTCCTCCCTCCCTTCCATCAGTGTCACCCAGTGGGCCGTAAAGGACAGGTAGCAACCTGTCCCAAATCTTCTACTCCATGAGTCCATGGTCACGTGGACCCGCTTGCCCACAGAGTAGTCCAGGGAACGGGCCACGTTTTCCACCGCAAACTTGTGGAGTGCTGGGATCGCGCTCCTGCTGAAATAGTGGCGACTGGGGACTTGCCACTCGGGGATGCCAAATTGGAGCAGCGTCCGCATGGCGCTCCCCTCCTGCACCAGGGAGTAGGTAAGCAGCTGTGATGCCATGGCCCGGGCCAGCAAGCCATTTAGTTTGCGGATCCGCCTGTGGCTTGGAGGCAGAGGCTTGGTCAGACCCTGAAAAGTGTCGCTCAGCAGGGTCTGACGACGCTGGGATGCAGGGGAGACAGAGGAGAGAGATGAACACTGGCTGCCAGCCTCAATGTCTGTGTCCTGAGTAGCCGAGGTGGAAGAGCGCTTGCGTGCTACTACTGCTGCTGCTGTGGGGGATTCACGACCCTGAGGGAGGGATGATGCTGCTGCGCTGGTGGGCCTTCTGCTCTCAGGAACCCCTGCCAGCAGTGCCTGCTTCCTCTTAAAGTCCGCATACTCGCGGCAGTGGCGGCTTCTCAGGTGGCCCTGGAGGGATGAGGTACCCATCTTGCTCAGACTTTTCCCACGGCTCAATCTTTTGCTGCATAACCTGCACACCGCATACCTTTTGTCATCAGTACATTCCTCAAAGCAATCCCACACTGGTGACTTTAATTTACTGCGGCCCCCACTAGCAGAGGGTGCAGCGGAACAATGTGTGGTAGTAGTTGCCGGGGGTTGCATGGTGGTGGTGCCGGCTGAAGCAGTGTCCTGTCTACTTCCTCCACGCCCACTGCTGCCGATGCCCCTGCCCCAGCCTGACATATGGCGATATCCTTGCCTAGGCTGAGGTGACTCGTCATCCTGCTCTGCCTCTGACCATTCTTCCACGGACTCAGCAGGCTGCACATAGTTAGGGTCCACAACGTCGTCATCATCAGCAGCATCATCATAATCCAGCTCTTCCTCTGACTCCCCCGCCTCCTCTTCTGTCCCTACATCCCCAGACACAGACCCCTCTTCTTCATCACCAGAACTCAACAACGCTTGTGATTGTGGCCCGATCTCAATCTCTGCCACATCAGTCCCCAGTAAGTCCTGAGCTTCTTGCATCAGCAGGTTCCCAGAAGCCGGACTGAGGGACAGAACGCTGTCATCCTGGGAGGGCTGCTGACCAGTGGGTGCTGGGGTGGATGTCACAACAAGCGTGGGACGTTGGCTGCTGCTGCTGCTGCTGCTTGGAGTGGTGCTCACAGTAGAGGTCTGGGAGGAAGTCATGATGTGCATGAGTACGTCAGGTTCCATTTGCTCAACCACCACACGGGGACCAGAAACTTTAAAATATTTGGACAATGGCGTCCGCTGACTCGGCCCAGGCTTTGCTGCCCCCCTTTCTGCTGCATCACGACCACGTACAGCTGGGCGCCCTCTCCCTGGACGTGGAGCAGTCCCAGAAGTGGCTGAGGCAATTGAACTCCCTTTCCTCTCACCCCGCGAAACCCTGCCAGACATGTTGCTAGTAATGAATCACTGGATGCAGTGGGCACAGTACAAGGTCACTGAAGGATGCACCATGCACAGTACAATGGCACTGAAGGATGCAGTGGGCACAGTACAAGGTCACTGAAGGATGCAGTGGGCACAGCAGTGGGCACTGGATATACAACTAGGTCACTGAAGGATGCAGTGGGCACAGTACAAGGTCACTGAAGGATGCAGTGGGCACAGCAGTGGGCACTGGATATACAACTAGGTCACTGAAGGATGCAGTGGGCACAGTACAAGGTCACTGAAGGATGCAGTGGTCACAGTACAAGGTCACTGAAGGATGCAGTGGGCACAGCAGTGGGCACTGGATATACAACTAGGTCACTGAAGGATGCAGTGGGCACAGTACAAGGTCACTGAAGGATGCAGTGGGCACAGTACAAGGTCACTGAAGGATGCAGTGGGCACAGCAGTGGGCACTGGATATACAACTAGGTCACTGAAGGATGCAGTGGGCACAGTACAAGGTCACTGAAGGATGCAGTGGGCACAGTACAAGGTCACTGAAGGATGCAATGGGCACAGCAGTGGGCACTGGATATACAACTAGGTCACTGAAGGATGCAGTGGGCACAGTACAAGGTCACTGAAGGATGCAATGGGCACAGCAGTGGGCACTGGATATACAACTAGGTCACTGAAGGATGCAGTGGGCACAGTACAAGGTCACTGAAGGATGCAGTGGGCACAGCAGTGGGCACTGAATATACAACTAGGTCACTGAAGGATGCAGTGGGCACAGTACAAGGTCACTGAAGGATGCAGTGGGCACAGCAGTGGGCACTGGATATACAACTAGGTCACTGAAAGATGCAGTGGGCACAGTACAAGGTCACTGAAGGATGCAGTGGGCACAGCAGTGGGCACTGGATATACAACTAGGTCACTGAAGGATGCAGTGGGCACACAAGGATGTCACACTGTGTAATGAGATGCTCATATGCCAGCGAGTGAGCAGTGGGCACTGGGCACGGCACAAGGTCACTGACAGAATGAATGAACAGCGCTGGCAGAGAGTGGCGGCGCCGGCGGTGTGACTGGCTGCCTGCAAATAGTACAAGTGTATAACTGTCACTGGAATATGCAAGTGAACACTGCAGCTGCACTAACCTGCCTGCCTGCACTACACACAGATAATCCCCACTCCCACTACACTGACTACACTGCAGCACTGAACCTGCCTGCACTACACACAGTTAAATAATCACTAGACTCCCACACTCCCACTACACTACACTGACTACAACTAACTACAGCAATCACTCACTGACTAGCTAACTGTGTACAGTATAAGAGCAGTGTTAGCAAAAAAAACGCTTTGTTTTTAACACAATAAATGCACTTGCTCAAACAACAATGGCCTGGAGATAATCCTCTCAGCACCACAGTCTAGCAAGGACAGAGCTTTTCCATCATGGCCGCCGCTTTATATTCAGGAGGGGAGGGCATAGCTCCCCTCCTGTGATTGGTTGCTGCTAGGGCCTGGCTGGGGCACTCTGATTGGCCTGCAATGTGTCACTTCCGCATAGTTTGACGCATTTCCGCAAACCACGACTTCAGCACCGGGTTTCACGAGCGTGAATGCGGATTTCTGTCCGCATTCACGTGAAGCCGAAGTAGATTTTCGTGGTTGAAAATCTATTCACAGCTTAGCGTGTCCGAGGCGGAATGCGTCAAAATGGTCGTGAATCCACGCTTAAGCGTGATCACGACCTGGCGGTGAGCACCACTGGCTGGAGTAGCTTGGACTTGCATATTAGGTTGGATGTATTCATCATCCTGAAGCATATATTTGCATTGTGAACTGCCATTTGCCGCATATGCTTTGCAGCTTTGCTTGTGCTGGATAATACTATATACAAGATTCCTACTGGAGCAGCTTGGATTTGCATATTAGACTGGATGCACTTTGTGCTTGCCATTTATAGTGTGAACGCAGTTGATTTGCTGCATGTTGAACTTATCCTGCTTATTGTTCACAGCACCAGTGTTATTCACAGCAACAGAAACTTTATTTGCAGGCCTGCTTTACAAAGTGCACTTAGGGTTAAGGCAGGGAGCGTTACCTGGAGTGGTCTCTCTCCTCTGCCAGGGTTATTACATGCAGTTGGTGATTAGGACATGTTTCCTGGGTCTTTTTAACTTATGGGGATTTGCACTTTAGGGACTAACACTGCGTGTCTTTTTAAAGATTATTAATAAATGAGTTTATACTTTTGCAAAAATGGGGTTTTCTATCCCTTTTCATTTGTTTATTGGTGTGCTATGCACACAATATGTGCTCTATTTTTGATAAACAAATCATAT
Source organism: Hyperolius riggenbachi (assembly GCF_040937935.1). NCBI lineage: Eukaryota > Metazoa > Chordata > Amphibia > Anura > Hyperoliidae > Hyperolius > Hyperolius riggenbachi. The sequence goes on along the minus strand of NC_090647.1, from coordinate 178,629,818 downwards.
TACATTTGCCCTACTTGTGAATGAGTTTGTCTTTTGTCTGCCTTTTCCATTCCCTTGTTCAGTGTGTCTGACCTTGGCTACCTCACCTGTTACGGGCTGCTGAGTGACTTTGTCCCTTTTCCACCCCCTGATCACAGCTCTGCACTCTTCATCACCACCCAACTTATCTGCTGAAATTGTCACACACCACTTTACCCATCTGCAGCCTACAATTATCATGTTGTGCACTGTCAGTGTTTTCAGTCACTATATCTTCCTCTTCCAACAGGAAAAAAACCTACAATCTAATCTGTGTTTTTAACTACTCATTTCCATCTCTGTTAAATCTTAGCAAGCTTGAACATTGTTTTGCACTGTCATAATTTCGAAACAGCTTTTCCTCGCGGTCAACCACTATTGTTAACTGTAAAGAAAAGACATTTCAAAAGCCGCAATCTACTGCTGTGTTTTAATACAAAGTAGTCATATTTAAATTACTTTACAAAAAAACAAAAACAAAAAACACACCTATTAATACAGAGACAAATGTGGAAAGAAAAGAATGGGCAAAAGTCATAGAGAGATAGGAGGTTCAGTATTACACTGTAAATAAAAATAAATACGAGATAAAAAATTTTTTTTTTCCAACAATGCATTTTTATTATATTTTCAGAAGAAATAATACAGAGAATGGAATTGAAAACATTTGTTAACATACAGCATACAGTTGAGGATAATTCTACATTGCAGTGAGATAGTTAACATGCGTTCCTAGAGTAAGCAAATGTGGAGTAGATGGAGTAGGTGCAATATCGGCTTATTGCTGGGTTTACCTTATCTCAGAGCAACCACAAACCTATAAGGCTGGTTGATTAGACCAGGCGCCCAGCTGAACTGGACAATTGGAGCGGTGATCAGGCGATCTACCAATTGTTATGATGGACAAGTTTTAGCAGGCCGATGTTTACAATCTAATGAGGCTGAAGTGATATTTAAAGGTGATTTGAGTTGTTTTCAACCTTATAACTAATCATACTAGTAGATTATAGCAACAAAAACTAGGTAACATATAAACAGGTGAACAGGTGACTCACTCATTTTATGATTAGAGAACACTTAGCTGTACATTCGATTACATGTTTATGGCTACATTGATTTATCTTAATTAAATGCATTTTTACTGGGTGTTCTGTTAAATTCTAGTAATCTCGACCTTAAGCGTGTTTCCATCCTCATATTTTGCTTGTATGTGCTAAGGAGATTGGAAAATAAGAAAGGCTCAGCAGATTTCCAGTTTTTAGTAATCATAGATTGTGCAGTTAATATCAGATGACATATCTGGGATTTGTGTATGGGGTCTATTTCTTTGTAGTCTAAATGTAGGAGTGCCATACGTGGTGTAAGTAGAAAATTAGGGGCAATGGTTTGCTTAATATATGATTCTACGGCACACCATAGCATTTTACTTGAGGGACAATCCCAAAACATGTGGACTAATGTGCCTACCTGTGTAACGCATTTCCAGCATTTTGGGGATAGGGTGGGGTTGAATTGCGCTATTTTCCTGGGTGTTAGGTGCCATCTGGTAATTATCTTAATAAATAGTTCCCAGTGGGTATTGCATTTAGAAAGCTTAGTAACTGATCTGATAGCAGAGACTATTTGTGCACTGTCAATTTGTGAGGATAGGTCGTATGACCAAACTTGTGCATATTTATTAAGAGGAGAAACAGAAGGTGCGATTAGATCGTTGTACCAAATTGTTATGGAGCCTTGTATTGCTTTTTTTGTGTTTAGCATAGTTACAATTCCACTATTCAACTCTGGTATAGAGATTTGCTTAGATCTTAAGAAGCTGATTAGTTTATAGCATGTGAATCTTGCCTTGGTAGAAATATTGTATTCAGTTAGTATTTCAGAGAAGGTTTTGATAAGTGAATTTGAATAGAGCTCATTTAAGGTCGAGATCCCAGAATCTTCTACCTCAGCAATATTAATGCCTTGAATTAGGATTTGCATTGTGGATATGTAAATTTTGGGTTTTACACAGATCTCATCATGCGGTGGGTGTTTGAGGTAATACTCCCATGCTAGTAATGTGGATTGAATCGTTAGAAAGTTTGTTTTAGGTGGTCCATGTCCTAGGATTATGCTAGAGAGCACATCTCTCAGTTCATTTTTAAGCAGTTTACCTTCCATAGATACCCATTTTTTCCCTTCAGAGTTCGTCCACCAGGAGTTAACAGGTTCTAAATTGCATGCATAATAATAGGCTTTTATATCAGGGAGGCCAATCCCACCCATTTTCTTTGGCAGGATTAAGATGGAATGTGATATACGAGATTTCTTCCCATTCCAAATAAAGTGATTGATAGTTTTTTGGAGGTCTTTAAAGTACGTATTTTTGATAGGTATTGCGATTGTGCGAAATAGGTAAAGGATATTTGGTAATAAAAACATCTTAAAGGCTGATAACTTGCCTGACCATGAGAGGTAGAATTTTTTCAAAGTCGAACACTCTTTTTTGACCTTTTCCAATAGAGGTATAAAGTTGTATTGGAATAAGTCAGATGATCTTGTTGTCAATTGTATACCCAGGTACTGTACAGCCAAGTCTGCCCATGGAAATGTAAACTTTTTTTGGATGGCAGTTTTAATATTTGGGGGCAAGTTGAGGCCAAGAACATAGGATTTATGCTGGTTGAGCTTGTAGTAGGAAGCATTGGAAAATTCTTGTAGTTCTTTGGTAAGGTGTGTCAGGGAATGTAAGGGGTTTGTAAGTACTAAAGCCACATCATCTGCAAATAGGCTGATAATGTGTTGATCCTTGCCAATTGTAATACCTTGAATGTTTGGTGACTGTCTAATTCTTTGTGCTAGGGTTTCCATGAGTAGTACAAATATTATTGGTGAGAGCGGGCAGCCTTGTCTTGTACCGTTGGTTATACTAAAGTGGTCAGATAGGAAGCCTGTGGCATTAACTCTAGCCGATGGGTTATTGTATAGCGCCATTATAGCTGTCAGTATGGGGCCTTGTAGGCCAAATTTAACTAGAGTTGCCCTTAAAAAACCCCAGTGGACTCTGTCGAACGCCTTCTCGGCATCCAATGTAAGGAGCAGAGAAGGCGTTCGACAGAGCTCAATGTGACGTAAAATATTCATCATCCGCCTGGTGCCATCAGGCGCTTGTCTTCCCTTAGTGAAGCCTACTTGGTCTGTTTTTAGTAGTATAGGGGTGATTTCCATAAGGCGTCTTGCTATTATTTTTGCGTATAATTTAATATCAGTGTTGAGCAAAGATATCGGTCTGTAGTTGGTTGTACATGTGTGGTCTTTGTCTGGTTTAGGAATGACTGATATGGTGGCTTCGAGATATTCCTTCGGGATGGTAGTGCCTAGCATAAATGTGTTAAATAGTTTAGTTAAGGTTGGGGTTAGTTCCTTTGAGAATAAAATATAGTATTCATTAAGGAACCCGTCTGGTCCTGGTGCTTTGTTTCTTTTGAGGGACAATGAGATAAAATTCATGTTGTCTTTGGTGAATGGGTAAGCTAAGCAAGTTACACCACCTCATATGTCTGAGTTAGGCGACACTATGGACGTAACGTGTGAGGAGGAGGATGATAAAGTACCTGCTGTTGGTGCAGTTTATGAGGTGTCTGAGGCAAGCGAAGCTGGGGAGGATGATTATGATGATTATGATGATACGAATGCCACGTGGGTTCCTAAGAGACAAGATGACCAAGGGGACAGTTCAGAGGGGGAGTTAGAGAGGAGTAGGAGGAGACGAGTTGCTGAAAGAAGTAGGGGGAGCTCGTCTTCAGAAACAGCTGGTGGCAGTGTCCAGTGCCATGTATTGCCACCTATACATGGCCAGCCAACATGCCCTTCAACGTCAACTGCTGAGGCCACCATAGTGCCATCACCCCAGGGGGGCTTAGCGGTTTGGAAATTTTTTGTGTGTCTGCCTTAGATCAGAGCAATGCCATCTGTTCTCTCTGCCGCCAAAAATTGAGCCGTGGAAAGGCCAACAGCCATGTAGGGACAACTGCCTTACGAAGGCACATGGAGAAAAGGCACAAACTGCAATGGGAAGAGCACCAGTGGAAAAGCTGGACACAAAAGCAAAACCACCCTCCTTCTCCTCTTCCTCCTTCAGATGCATCATCTTCAGCCGCTTTCTCCCTTGCACCTTCACAATCACAGCCACCCTCCTCCACTCCGCCTCTGACCTTGAGTAGTTCCTGCTCCTCTGCACACGGCAGCAGGCAGGTGTCCGTGAGGGAAATCTTTGAGTGGAAGAAGCCAATAAGTGTCTGCCAGTCACTGCCTTGCCCGGACAGCTGGCTTGGCGGAACTGCTAGCTCGCCAGCTGTTATCATACCTGCTGGTGGACTCTGAGGCCTTCCGAAAATTTGTGGCCATTGGGACACCACAGTGGAAGATAACAAGCCGCAATTATTTCACAAAAAATGTGATACCCAAACTGTACCATGAAGTTGAAAGGCAAGTGGTGTCATCTCTGGCACACAATGTTGGGTCAAGGGTCCATCTAACCACGGATGCCTGGTCTGCCAAGCATGGTCAGGGCAGGTACATTACTTACACAGCTCATTGGGTCACCACTTGAAAGGCAAGTGGTGTCATCTCTGGCACACAACGTTGGGTCAAGGGTCCATCTGAACACGGATGCCTGGTCTGCCAAGCATGGTCAGGGCAGGTACATTACTTACACAGCTCATTGGGTCAATCTGGTGACCGCTGGCAAGCAGAGAGTATGTGGCTGTGCAGCGGACCTACTTGTGACACCTCCATGGCTTGCAGGCAGGCCTGCTGCCACCTTCTCTTCTCCTGCTACATCCTCTTCGCTGTCGTCCTCCTCCTTGGCTGAGTGGCAGTTCAACTCTACTGGTGCTGCAATCTCCTCTCCAGCTACACAGACCCAGCTCCCCAGGGCCTATGCTGCATGCGAGGTACAACGGTGTCACACCATATTAGACATGTCTTGCCTCAAAGCGGAGAGTCACACTGGAGCAGCTCTCCTGGCTGCTCTTTACAAACAGGTGGATCAGTAGCTGACCCCGCACCAACTGGAGATTGGCAACGTGGTGTGTGACAACAGCAGCAATCTCGTTTCGGCTTTGAATTTGGGAAAGTTGACACATGTACCCTGTATGGCACATGTGCTAAATCTAATAATTCAGAGATTTGTGTCTAAGTACCCAGGCTTACAGGACATCCTGAAGTAGTCCAGGAAGGTGTGTGGGCATTTCAGGCAGTCTTACACGGCCATGGCACACTTTGCCGGTATTCAGCAAAGAAACAAATTGCCAGTGAGATATTTGATTTGCTATAGCCCGACTCGCTGGAATTCAACACTCCTGATGTTCTATTGCCTGCTACAACAGGAGAAAGCCGTCAAACAGTATCTTTACAACTACAGTCAAAGGACACGCTCTGGGGAGATGGGGATGTTCTGGGCGAGGTACTGAACACTCATGCAAAATGCCTGCAGGCTCATGCAGTTGTTTGAGGAGGTGACAAACCTGGTGAGTCATAGTGAAGGCGCCATCAGCGACTTGATCCCATATGCTTTCTTCCTGGAGCATGCCATGCGTAGAGTGGTGGATCAAGCTGTGGAGGAGTGAACTGGAACAGGAACAGGAGGAAGAGTTGTGGGATCAATTCTCAGCAGAAGCAGATGATTCCTCAACACCTGTGGCAGCACAGAAAGGGGAGGAGGAGGAGTCGTGTGGGGAAGAGGAGTCAGATGATGATGAGGAAGGTGTTTTCTTTTGGAGTAGAAGGAGGCGGCGGAAGAACATCCACAGCAGGTGTCGCAGGTGGCTTGTGCTGCTCAACTTTCCCATGGTATTGTTCGTGGCTGGAGGGAGGAGGAGAACTGACATCACTGAGGAAGAGCAAGAGGAGATGGATAGTACGTCTGCATCCAACTTTGTGCAGATGGTGTCTTTCTTGCTGTTCAGCCTGTTGAGGGACCCCTGTATAAAAAACCTCAAGGGGAATGAGCTGTACTGGGTGGCCACGCTACTAGACCCTCGGTATAGGCACAAAGTGGCGGAGATGTTTCCAAATCACCAGAAGGCAGAAATGATGCAGCACTTGCAGAACAAGCTGGAAACTATGCTTCACAATGCGTTTAAGGGTGATGTCACAGCACAATGGAATAAAGGTGCCACTGCCAGTAATCCTTCTCCTATGACCACGCAGGCAAGGACAGGACGCTCCAGCGATCTCATGGTGATGTCGGACATGCGGACATTATTTAGTCCAATGCCTCGCCTTAGCTCTTCCGGATCCACCCTCCATAAACACCTCAACCAGCAGGTAGCCGACTACCTGGCCTTGTGTGGATGTAGACACTGTGAGCAACGATGAACCCTTGGACTACTGGGTGTGCAGGCTTGACCTGTGGCCAGAGCTGTCCCAATTTGCCATCCAACTTCTGTCTTGCCCTGCCTCAAGCGTCCTGTCAGTAAGGACCTTCAGCGCAACTAGAGGCATTGTCACTGAGAAGAGAAGTCGCCTAAGTCAAAAAAGTGTTCAGTACCTCACCTTTATCAAAATGAATGAGGCATGGATCCCGGAGGGCTACTGCCCGCCTGAAAACTAAGTCAGTACCCACACACAGCATCTCTTCCTGCACGCCGTGTGACTGCCTGCCCCATGACTAAGTCGCTCCCCACACAGCATCTCTGCCTGCAGGCCACTTGACTGCCTTCTCCACCACCACCAACAGGTTCCAGGACTCCAGGCGGATTCCTGAATTTTTAAGGTCGCTGCTAGCAGTGGCAGCTATAATTTTTCTGGTGCGTTTACAAGCCTGCCTAATTTTTCTGGCTGCACTGCAGCTGCAACAACAAAACAAAAGGCATGTACATGTGTCAATTCCCCTTCGTGATTGTTACCTTGCCGCGGTGAGGGGGCTTGCGTATTACAATAAAGCAATGACTGCCGGCTATATGAGTGTCTTGGGGGGCACACCAAAGATAATAAGGTCGTTGCTTCATTGTGGACAGACCAAATTCGATCAGCTGGACAGTCACTGTTGTTCTGTCATTGAGCTACCTCAGCCACGCGACCATATGGGCTTGAAAACCGCCAAGGCCTGCACTCTGGCCATGGTGCGCACCAGTTGGCACGGCCGTCACTACACAAACAGCTGTTTGCGGTGCATTACACCGTGAGTTTAGTCTGTCAGTGTGAAGCGGTACTCTAATTACACTATCTGATTGATGTATACACATGCAAGATGTTTTAAAGCACTTTAGGACTCCAATTTAGCATGCAATGGGATTTCTGCCCTTAAAACGCTGATGTGCGTCAAATCCAGATTTTTCCCCAGGACTTTTGGGTTGTATCCCCTGTATCCCACTCCTCCATGCAAAAACTCAGATGTTATACCCCTTGAAACATATTTTCCATCACTTTTCTGGTCAGCATAAATGTTTCTAGTTTTCAAAGTTCGCATCCCAATTGAAGTCGATTGCAGTTTGCAGAAGTTTGCGTGAACCAAACTTTTTGCGGAGGTTCACGTTCGAGGTATGCGAACCGAAAATCGGAGGCTTGAGCCATCTCTAATAAAGTGTAGTGCAGGAAATAAATGGTGGGAGAGCACTATAATATATATGCTGCTTATAGGCTAAAAAATGAGCACAGATATGAGTAAAGTGCAGTGCATAGCATAAAAACATTGACAATATTTGAGAACTGCTGCAATAGCTCTATCACTTTACAAAGATCAGTGTAATACCTTAGTATGCACATGAATATGAGTAAAGTGCAGTGCAGAAAATACATAGTGGTGGATTGCTGTAATAAAGTGCAAGATTTCCTGAAATTACAAAGGTAGGGAAACTGATAGTTCCCTTGATAAGACTGCATATAAGCATTGGGCTTTGTGTTTTTATTATTATTATTGATTTATAAAGTGCCAACGTATATATATACACAGTACTTGACATTTATTTAATCAGAGTCAGGATTCCATCAAAAATTAAATTGTTGCCAGAACCACTATTGTTTGAAATTAACTGGAAAAAAGGACATTTCAAAATTTTAGCGTGCCAAAATGAGTTGTAGGCAAAGCTCATATTAGTAGCACACTAAGGAATACTTTTTTTTTTTTGAAGTGTAAGAAGTGATGATCTGCAAATATCTCAGGTTTAAATGTATCAGTGAAATTGTGTAGAGCTTCATGTAAAGGGCTATTATGTTCCTTTCAGGCAAACAAGAAAAAAATGAAAGTTTTCTGTAACCCTGCTACAGAATACTTAAAAATAAAGGTTATTTTTGGTAGTTTTGCTTTTTCAAAAATGCAAGTTAGAAAAGACTAGTGCAATGCCTATCAAGTTATCATATTATGATATCCAGTCTTTCAATTTTAAAGTATTGTTCAGTTATCAGTCACAGCCAACTCAGATTAGTGCTAAGTCAAATAACCCTGCATTTGCTTTTCTATCTTTATCCCAAGATTGACATCTTACTTGAAAGGCTTTTCTCATTTTTCGTGAGGTGGGCCAGATTGATTTAAAAACACCCTTTCTCACTAACCAGCTATTTCTTTTTACAGCTGAAGCACTACACTTTAATATTTTCTAGTCTAAATACTCAAGCGAGGTCTTGACCTCATTTCTGTACAAACACGTTATTACCGCATGGCAATCTGCTTTTACTGTTACAACTCTTGACAGAGTTGATTTCACTCCAAAAAAACAATCCTCATGTTCTGACTCCCACTTTTTCCATTACTGCTCTCCTTGTACTGGTAATTGGCAAGAACATATAGTTTCATTACTAGTAAAACATCTGGTTAAAAACCAATGCAAATTATCTAACATTCATGTTTCTAATAGAGGCTCTTAAAGTGTAGCCATTGTGTTATGTGTGTCTGTTAGATTACACCATTAGACCAATGCCTTCAACTGAAGTAATAGACATATAGATAGATAGATAGATAGATAGATAGATAGATAGATAGATAGATAGGGGTGTGTGTGTGTGTGTGTGTGTGTGTGTGTGTGCGTGTGTGCGTGCGTGCGTGCGTGCGTGCATGCGTGTGTGTGCGTGTGTACTATATGGAATATATTTCATTGATTGAAGAAGCTGGCCTAGTGAAGGATGGCATAATATATGTTCTCCTATAGCAGCTGTGCTTGCATCAGTGGTAAACAACTATAACTAAGATTGAAGCTAATAAAACTCCATATTATATAAAAAAAAATCCAATTACAAACTTATTTAGCTTACCTTTTATCTTGTTTTTAGTTTTCATTGTCAGATTTATGAGAAATGTGATATAAAAAAATAAAATTATTATTATTATTATTATTATGTTTTATTTATATAGCATCAGCATATTCCACAGCACTTTACAAAGCACAATAAGATGTCAAGGGGTACATAGGTACAATCAAAAAATGTACAGCAGTTTCAAACAGCACGAATATTACAACAAAACAGTAAACATTAGGAGAATGACCCTGCCCTTGCGAGCTTACAATCTAAAGGGTAGTGGGAGGACACACTAGGTAAGGAGACGTGGGGGCGGGGGGGGGGGGGTTGTGGATGGATGAGGCAGTGAGCCTGTTCACATTGTGAACAGATAAGTAAATAGGGGCTATAAAATGTTATAAGCTTAACTGCACTGGGGCTAAGATCTCAGAATCCGAGTTTTGCGTTTGGCATCGGAATTTAGCAGTTCCAAGTACCAAATTCAGTTTTCCATTGAAGTCAATAGTGCCCCCGTGCACGCTATCATCATCAAATTTGCCACGTATATTAAGCAGATTAGTAGGAACATACTGTGTACCCCTATACTCGTTTCTCCTGGGGAGGGGGTGGGTCTCTGGGGATCCTCTTGTCAAAGGGGACCCCCAGATGCCACCATGAACCCCCCAGGACATCAGTGGCCCTAACTCCTCCTGGGGCACCGGAGGTGGGAAAGAGCCCCTTGTCTATGGATTGGACAAGGGCTCTGGGGAGAGGGGGAGGCTTGGCTGCCCCACTTCTCCAGAGCCCCCCATACCATGGACCATGTGGGCTGGTATTGCTCAGGGTGAGAAGCCCCATGCAGCTGGGACTCTGCATTCTGGATACCCCAGCCTGCATGTGGGACAAGGGGTTAAGGAGGCTCTGGAGTGGGGACTCCACACTGTCTGTTTTCATGAAATGTATACAATATGTATACAGAACTCAGAACTCGAAAAGCAGTACTCTGTACTGCAACAAAGTGTCATTTTACACAGTTTAACCACTTAATGACAAGCTGACTCATAAAAACATCCTGCTAGAGCCTCTTAATTGCTCCAGGACATTTTTATAAGTCATACAGTGCTGCTGCCGCTGTGCCCGTGCACGTGAAAATAGTGAAAAAAACAACCATAGAAAAAATACACCTTTATTTCAAAATACTAAATTGTCACCATACTTTGTACTAGGGACATAATTAAAATGTTGTGAAGACCAGAAAAAATAGGCAGATAAAATGTGTGGGTTTTATGGACAGTAGCAGTGTTTATATTACAACTATAGGGGATGAAATTGGTGAAATAGGGTATTTTTTTGTAATTTCTTCCTTGTTTTCCCCTTTAAAATGCATAGAAAATAAAGTAATTACTGAAAACAAATATCAACCCCAAAAAGCCCAATTGGTGGTGAAAAAAACAAGATATAGATCATTTCATTGTGATTAGTAGTGATTAGGCTATTGGCAAATGAAAGGGATGAGCACTGAAAGGTGAAAATAGCTCTTGTCCATTAGGGTAAAAACCCCTTTGGGGTAAAGTGGTTAAAAACCATTTTTCCTATGAAACTTTGAAATCAATTTTCTCAAAAACTATAAGGTCCCAACTTTTAATTTTTTTAACATGTTCCTACTCATCTGCTTAACATATGTGGCAAATTTGGTGATGATAGCAAGAACGAGGGCTTTACAATTAACCACAGAAGTTGGTGCCATTTAATTCAATAGAAATACACTCAGAACACAAAAATTCAGAACATGACATTCGGTTTTCATCCGCGGTACACCGAATTTCGGCGAAATCGGAATTCAGCTGTTCCGATCAGCCCTAGTCTGAATAGGTATGTTTTAGGGCTCTTTCACACTTGGACGTTGCATTGCAGGGGACCTTAAGGTCGCATAACGTCCCCTAACGCAACGCATTGTGGTGGTTAAGGTGGACGCCAGATTGAGCCACGTTATGCAGCTCTTGGTGCGCCGTTTTTGTACTATAGACTCGGAACACTCCGCATCACGTGGTCCCGTCAGCCAATAAGCGGCCACTCCAGGAAGTAAACACTGCAGTGCAGTGAATATTAATTAGCCATGTGGTTGGGCGCAATAGCGAACTCTCCCCTCCTCCTCTCCTGCACACACAAAAAAACACATTACTGAGCATGTGCAAACAGTCTAACGCGGCTAAAACCGCGTATAACGCACAGCATGCTGCACTTTCATTGAACATGCAGCGTTACTATGTAACGCAACGTGGGCACTGTGAACAGCTCATTGAATTTTCATTACTGTGAGTTTGGCTGCATTACAGGCTGCTTTAACGTGCACCTGTAACGTCCCACTGTGAAAGCAGCCATAAGAGTGCGTTTGAAGATCAACAGGTTTGGAGCATAACTTCTTCCCTTTTCTTCTTCTCTCTTTTTTTTCCAACCTAGCTCATTATTAATTTCCCTTCCCTACTAAGAGAGTCCACTGTTCCTCCCACAAGACGCAAGTAAGTATAAATTGCTTCTAAGGTTTAAATTACTCATATATCAGTAGTGCAGATCAAATATTACAGATGATGATTAGAAATTTAGAAAAAAGAGTGCACAGTTCTTAGCACCATAGCAAGTATTCTCATGAAAGTCACCTTTAACCTCTATCCAACCGCGTCACGCTGATGGGCGTGGCCGCAGCGGCAGCTCCAGGACCGCCTAACGCCGATTGGCGTAAAGTCCTGGGGCTCTGTTTTGCAGGAGATCGCGCGCAGGCACATCTCCTGCTTGGTGGGCGGGGCGGAGCTCCGCCTTCAGTTTCCGAGCAGCAATTGCCACTCGGAAGACTATTATACGGCACAACGGCCGTGTATTTACATGTACAGACACGGCTGTCCCCTTGGGGGACAAGAGAGTGATCGGCTCTCATAGGCAGAAGCCTATAACAGCCGATCGCCAGGATTGGCCGGCTGGGGGGAGGGAGGGGTTTTAGTAAAAAAACAAAAACAAAAAAAATGACAATATTTATTATAAAAATAATAAAGTAAATATTTGTAAAAAAAAAACACTGTGGGGGGATCAGACCCCACCAACAGAGAGCTCTGTTGCTGGGGGGAAGGGGGGGGGATCACTCGTGTGCTGTGTTGTGCGGCCCTGCAGCTTTGCCTTAAAGCTGCAGTGGCCAATTAAGTAAAAAATAGCCTGGTCACTGGGGGGGGGGGGGGGGTGTTTAACACCATGGTCCTCAAGAGGTTAATACATCCTCATTCAGTAAACAGACACTGAGTTACATGACAGCCTGACAGCTGTTTCATGGGGATAGTCCGCTTCTTCAGAGGCTGAATTCTTCTGAAGAAGATGGTTCACTGTATGAGGATGTGTCTTTGCAATTTAATTTTTGATATTTTGTATGGAAAAACTGTTACATTTTCTTGAACTTTACCCACTCTCCTTGACTCCATCACCTTTGCTGAGTAAACAGTAGAGGCCTAACTGCTACTGCTTCTCACCACTTACATTCTTTCAGGAAGCTCCCTTACAGGGGATGAGCGAGGACGTGTCTGACGTTATGTTGCAGTGGTTCTGCAATTGGTCATTATCAGCAATCCTAAGTGATTAAAAGCTCTCTTACATTTATGGACATGAGTGCAACTGCAAAATTGTTAATTCAATAACTTTTCAGGAATCCTTGCTATGAAAACATATAACATAGGCAAGTTTTGCAATTCCAAGTTTAAATATAAATACGAAACAAAGAAATAATTTCTGATGGTTTCTAACATTATAGTCCTTAAAGGAATACTATCGATTCACATATTTTTTTTCAATTGACACAGGAATTGTTTGGGAAGTGCTGCTAAGTACTGGTGTATACATTTTAGTAGCAACTTCTTTGTTTACTAATATCAAAATACATTCAAAGTTTACTGACGCCAAAACTGACGGCTGACTGAGCCATGTGGAGGGGGGAAATTCCCCTCACACTTGATCAGTTAACTCTATGTGTAGCTCTGTGTGTGACAGAGAGAAAGCTATGCAGCTTCTGTGTCCTGTGCTTGTGACTGAAATGTCTGAAGAGAGCAGAGGAAATGTAACTACTTGTCACAGCTTTTCATACTGTTTTTGCTTTTAGAGTTTGATATGTTTGATATTTGCTTTCTGTAGACTGATATGCAACTCTGGCTGTGCATTGAAGCAGACACCCCTTCTGCAATTGATTTGTCCCAATATAGCTAAATCCTACCCTCAATAAATTACAGATTTTGCCTCTGATATTTAACATAAAAAGTAGTACAATGTTTACACAGCTACTTAGACATTATTTGCACACTGTCATTTTAGAACACTTGGGTAGCGATAGTATTCCTTTAAGAAATTGAGACCAATGTACTTTATAAGGCAGAAGTCAGGGTTGTCTTCTATTTTTGGCATCTTGACCGAACACTGAAAATCCAGCGCAGGAGACTTGGGTGCAGCCGGCGCCACCATAGGCCGTATTAGGAACTACGGCTGTAGCAGGCACAGGGAGTAACTTCAGCCCCGTCAGAAGACGGAGCTGAAGTTGCTTTTAAAATAATAATTTGGTTTCCAGCAATAGCTGGAAGCCAAATTATTTCATTCCCCTACTATCCATGGTGGCCTGGAGGGGGGATAGTAATTAACACGCCCTGAACTTGTGCGGCAGCAGGATCAGTCATATACAGGCAAGTTTCCAGCGCCGTTCTCTCTCGTACGCATCTTGACCAGGACCAATAAAGGTTGCCTACATTTTACATTATCTGCTGCATTTACAATTCTTGGCAAATACAGGTACTGGCAAATATTTGAATCAAATTCAGTGTGACAACATATTTTGCTGAATACTAATTGTTGGTGATAAATAGATGTTTGTTCCCGCTTTTAGTGTTGACCTGTTCTAACACATTGTAGAAATGTGGCTGTAAAGAAAGAGCTGGTGGAAAGTGCTTAAATAACTTATTATAAAATGAACTCCGAGGTGCAAATTTTTGAAATACTTGCATTTTCTGAATGTCAAGGACTGCAGTATGTATTGCCCTAATAAAAGCAATTAGGACTGAAAAATTCCCCATGCTAACACAATAATGTTCTGCTTATTTGTCGGTGTGGTATTGAATGGGTTTGCGACTGAATGGAAGGTTATGTGCTCTGCGGTACAGATTCCTGACCTTCAAAATATTGTGCTGAAGACAGCAGACAAGCATGCATCCATGCTTTAAAAAACACTTCTTGAAATTGAAAAATACATTTAGTCTGTCTCCTGCTACAGAAGTAAAACCAGTACAATGTGTTGTTGTTATTCTTCTGACAGAATAAATATTATTTATGCTGTGTTAATGCTGTCTGTATTTATTTCTAGTCAAAAGTAAAAAAGCACTTGATCTAAAAAAAAAATCAAAGCTGAACATATAGCTTCTAGGCCTATATAATACAGAAACGTTCTGCTAATTTTAATGCTATGCTGCTAAAGTGTGTCTACATTTTAATCAAATTATCTCAACAATTATCCCAAATTATCTCAACATAGTTCAAGTTTTTAAGTAAGTTTGATAAGAATAAAAAGTTAGAACAGACATCATCTTAATTGATCTTTTTAACAGACATATACTTGGCTTTAACTACATTTATTTATGTCAAACTGTTAAAATGTATATCACTCATGTTCTACAATGATGTAAATCCATATTAGTCATGACGTTCAGAAAAGTAATTTCTGTCAATCATGATTTTCAGTGATGTAACCATAAATCTGACACTTCTCACAAGTGAAATTGCTGTATCATGGAGAAATGCATGTAACCATATAGCTACCACAGATCCAACCATTTAATAATATAGAAAACCCCACCTTACATCTGAAATACAGTAATGTGCTCTAGAGTCTACCACCCTTAAAACCAACCCCATTCAGCAAGAATCCCTATAGTGCAGCCACAGTTCCCCATTGGTAATCAGGGGGTCTAATTCACACCTCCTCGGCATGCAGTCCTGGTGGCGTGTCTTGCAGGAGATTGCGCGCGCCGATGTGCCATCAGTTTCCCAGCGGCAAAATCGCTGTCTATTTACTAGGTACAGTGCTGCGATTTATAGCAGCGCTGTACTGTGGACAGCGGTGTGACACAGTTGTCCCCCTGGGAGACAGGAGAGTGATCGACTCTCATATCGGCTCTCATAGGCTGAAGCTGATTGGCTATCTGGGGGAGGGTGTTTAAAAAATATATCAATAAGGAAATGTATTTAAAAAAACACACATAAATATTTATTAAAAAAAAAAAACATCCTGGGAGAGATCATTGCCCACCAACAGAAAGCTGTGTTGGTGGGCAGAAAAGGGGGGATGAATCACTTGTGTGCTGCAGTGGCCTATTTTGTACAAAATTGCCTGGTCTTTAGGGGGGATTAAGCCTATGGTCCTTAAAGAGGAGCTGTTAGGTATAAGGTCTCAGAGAAAATAAACACATATATCAGTAGCTAAAGATTGGCTGTACTTACATTACATATGCATTTCACTGTCCACGTTTGGATTTCACAGAATTTGTATATAGTATATGCAGAGATAGATGCTCCTGACAGCTCATGGCAGGCTCCATGTTTTTCTGTCAAATGTGTCGTCATGTCCTGCCTGCTTCCTGATCACAGATAAGCTTGTACTAAATAACACAGTGTGCAGTGAATATTAATGAGCCATGTGGCTAGGAACAATAGCTGACTCCTGCAGTGTAGTCTGCCCGAGATTTATCAGTGCTACGCTATTACAAGCTGCTGTAACGTCTCATTAGCAGCCGAGGGGAGAGCCCCAGAATGCTTTGCAGTAATATGCGGCTTGCGTCTTCTTAAGAATAACAGACTTGCTGATAAGCACACATCAAAGGTAACTGAGATTTTTATCTTCACTAATTGCTTTTGGGCTTCCTTCTAAACTGTTTAACACAGGAGAATAGAGGTTTAAATTAGCTTCTGCAGCCTGACAGTTACTCTTCAAGTGGTTAAAATGAATGGTGTGAATTTATATTAAGCCAATGCAATAAAATGCTGCCACTAGCTGGCTTTGTATGCTGTCAGAGTATCCTAACAGACAGCTAGAAGCACAGCAGCAGTGCAGACAGCAGCCTCATACTGTGTGTGCTTCTTGACAGACCAAATTTCCTCCCTGACCTGTAGTGTTTTGGCTCTGAATGGGTATATCCCTCATTGAACCCGCTGCTGATCTTTTATGGACGTGACGGACATCATCACAGAGAGAGCACAAAGGCAGCAGGCTAGGCTGGTGCACTGCAATTCTGTTCTCTCTATAAACCTAGTGGGGTAGAGCTATGCACGGCCACACCTGCAGCAGCTACATCACACTGCAGGGAGGCCAATGAGGACAGCGGAAATGGCTGGGAGGGAGGAAAGAAGAGGCATAATGTGGAGACAAGGCATTGACATTGTAACAAGTTATATTATTTATGTGGTCGCAGAAGCCCCACCGGAGAGTCCTCCGGCCCTCCAACGGCCCAGTCCAGCCTTGCCTCTATACAAGTAACTAGAAGTTTTTCACATTCTTGTTTTTTTATTTATTTATTTTTTAAGGGAGACAGACAGCTGAGTGGATGATTGTCCACTCATCCATACATGTTCATGCGATAGTAATAGGCACACCTTTCCCAGGAGCCCCATTCTTCTGTGTCAAATGTAAAATTATGTTTATAGGCATAAGGGGTGTGCACCAGTAAAGACTACTTGATCAATTACAACTGCCCACATGGTTTGCACCTCCTCTGGACATACTCATTGTTCTCTTGGGGGGGGGGGGGGGAATAATACTGGTAAAATCAGAGCTCAAACTCTGCTTCACAAAATGCCACAGAAATATCTCTGAAACATTTTTTTTGTGATGTGAGGCCCCTTCCTGAGACATCTTCTATGATGTGAAGTTGAGATGCCCCCCCCCCCAGTGTCTACTTTTATAGTGATATTCAAAAATTGAATATCTGTGGGAGACAAATGTCTGGTCAGGGGAATGTTCATGTTATTCTGATTCAGGGCACTGGTAAATTTTTAACATTGGGCCTCAGATCCCTTTGCCCATCCCCCCCCCCCCCCACACACACACACAGACACAAACACGCAGACACATGCGCATGCAAATGTCATTTATGTATCTGTACCACCCTGAAATATAGGTGTGGCACTTTTCCAACATTGGGCCAAGTACCACCTCCCTCTCCCAGTAGCCTAAAAACAAGTTAGCCAAACTTAATTTGAGTGGTGCAGTTTTTGGGGCTTTCTGTTCTTCCCTTGGTGTTATTCAAATTTGATGTTATGACAGGAAAATCTGCTTGAATACTGGACCCGTAAGGTGCTTAAGGAGTACCTGCCTTCTTCAGCTTTTGTTTGCAGCACATTATAAACTTTTTTTACTGACATTTACTGACATCCCCCTGACATTTTTGCTGTAAGTCTCACTTCCAAATAAGCTTGCTAACATTTGTTTTTTTTCTGTGATCAGAGGTTTTTTTATTGTGATTTAAAAGTGTGGTTTCTATGCTGGTCTGTGGCTTTAGCTGATGTTACCCTTTCAATATTTTATAAGAATAACACTTTGTCCTCCTCCTCACTGGACCCAAGCTCATATCAACTGCTGTGAATTGGCAGTTTGAAGCCTCTCTTCTTCGCCTGCCTCTGGCTTTATTTGAGGGAGATGCAGAATCAGCAGCAGGGGGTGGAATACTGTGAGCCAGCTCCTCATTAGAGATGGCCCGAACCTCCAATTTTCAGTTTGCGAACCTCTACAAACGTTTGCGAAAATGCAAACTTTTGTGACCCGCAATAGACTTCAATGGGGAGGCAAACTTTGAAAACTAGAAACATTTATGCTGGCCACAAAAGTGATGGAAAAGATGTTTCAAGGGGTCTAAGAGCTGAGGTTTTTGTATGGATGAGTGGGATACACGCCAAAAGTCCCGGGGAAAAATCTGGATTTGACGCAAAGCAGCATTTTAAGGGCAGAAATCACATTGCATGCTAAATTGGAGGCCTAAAGTGCTTTAAAACATCTTGCATGTGTATATATCAATCAGGTAGTGTAATTAGTGTACTGCTTCACACTGACAGACCAAACTCACTGTGTAACGCACCACAAACAGCTGTTTGTGTAGTGACGGCCGTGCTGGACTGGTGCGCACCATGGCCAGAGTGCAGGCCATGCCAGTTTTCAAGCCCATATTGTCGCCGGGCTGATGTAGCTCAATAACAGAACAGTGACTGTCCAGCTGATCGCAAGCCCCTTCACTATGGCAAGGTAACGATCACGAAGGGGAATTGACACATGTACATGCCTTTTGTTTTATTGTTGCAGCTGCAGTGCAGCCAGAAAAATTAGGCAGGCATGTACACGCACCAGAAAAATTACTATAGCGGCCGCTGCTAGCAGCGGCCTTAAAAATTCAGGAATCCGCCTGGAGTCCTGGACCCTGTTGGTAGTGGCAGAGAAGGCAGTCAAGCGGCCTGCAGGCAGAGATGCTTTGTGGGGAGTGACTTAGTCTTGGGGCAGGCGTGTGGCTTTGCTTTTTATGTGCTGCTTTTCCTCAGGTGGTCATCCCATTGCAGTTTTTGCTTTTTAATCATTTGCCTTCATAAGGCAGAGAGTACAGATGGCATTGCTCTCATCTGAGGCAGACACACAAAAAAATGTCCACACCACTGAGCCCTAGGTGATTGCACTTTGGTGGTGGCAGCCAACTGAGTGTTAAGTGGGGTGCCAGAATCAGAGCAGGAGGAGGAAGGTATGTCATGCTTCCGTGCGGAAGATGAGAAAGATGAGGTGTTCTGTGTTAAACATTCAACTACGTCCTGACAATATTGGGGGTTGATGGCACGTGCCTTCTTCTGAACACTGTACTTTGGTCAAGGGCCACACAAAATCACGACAGTGCGACCTCGAACAGACCTGCCAGGTGGCCTGCCTCTGCCTTTTGTTTTGTCCATTTCGGGGGTGATGAAGTAAAAGGTATGCACTGACTTGACAATACAATGTGCAGTCAGTCACGCAAGTGCAGTTAACAGGTATGCATGGAGTGGTATATCACACTGCGTGCGCTCATGTAGGTAGGTGGGTGCACGGAAGTGAACAACAGGTAGTAGGTATATGCAGTGATGGGTATTGCATGTGCACCTGTCACACAGACAGGTACCAGATAGGCACAGTGACACTGCGTGCACTCATGTAGGTAGGTGGGTGCACTGAAGTGAACACAACAGGTATTAGGTATATGCAGTGATGGGTATTATATGTGCACCTGTCACACACAGACAGGTACCGGATAGGCACAGTGACACTGCGTGCACTCACATAGGTAGGTGGGTGCACTGAAGTGAACAACAGGTAGTAGGTATATGCAGTGATGGGTATTACATGTGCACCTGTCACACACAGACAGGTACCGGATAGGCACAGTGACACTGCATGCACTCACGTAGGTAGGTGGGTGCACTGAAGTGAACAACAGGTAGGTATATGCAGTGATGGGTTTTACATGTGCACCTGTCACACACAGACAGGCACAGTGACACTGACTGACAGGGCTGTATATAATGCAAGTGGGCCACACACACAAAAAAAAAAAGATCACAAGAACAAGACTAGCTCTCAAAAGAGCTTTTGAGGGGTGTTTTTTTTAGCAATAACAATCAGCTAGGAGCACGCTAACAAGCCTACAAGAGCCTAACTAAGCTTTCCCTATGAGAGTCTGCAGCAGCTATCCCTTCACTACTTACTGCAGGCACACGAGTGAGTCCACTGCTTGATGCTGCCTGCCTTTTATAAGGGGGGGGGGGATCCAGGAAGGAGTGTAGCCTAATTGGCTACAATGTGCCTGCTGACTGTGATGTAGAGGGTCAAAGTTGACCCTCATGATGCACTATGGGGGTGAACCAAACTTCCGGAAAGTTCCCGGTTCGCCGCGATCGCGAACCATGAAAGTTCACCGCGAACCGTTCGTCGGTGAACCGTTCGGGCCATCTCTACTCCGGAAGTTCGAAGGTTCCTGTTCGCCGGCGAACAGTTCAGGCCATCTCTACTTCTTTTTCCTCCGTAGCAAGTGGGCTATCTACTCATCTGTATGGTGAATTTTCATGAGCACAATAGGAGTAAAGAGGCACCCAGGTGTATATAAAACTGAGTTAAAACCAATAATAAAGTAGAAAAAGAGTGTGGTGGCTTATTTCAATGATAAGAGAACTGCTCTTTGCTATTTGGCTGTCTGTACTTTTATTGGCCCGAAGAAGCGAGCTCGGACTCGTGAAACGCATTGCCTGTGCAAAACAAATTATTTTGTTAGTCATTAGTCATCATTGAGGTAATCTCCCCTAGTAAGGGTTAAGTAACTTTAAGGTTTGTTCCCACCCCCTAAGAGGGGGGCGTGTTGTTTTATTGTCTTTATATGTTGGAAGGAAAGGAAGGGAACTTCAGCATTTGAGAAAGGGCCTCTGCCTGAAACGTCATGCTGTTGCTATGCTCTTGTACTACTGGCACTGAAATGCAATAAAAGATTGAATATACATCTGTGGAGGGTCGAGTCCTATTGGGAATGTTTTTTGCTGTGGATTGTCGAGGAGGAGTGATGGACCTCTAGCCCTGACAGGACTCCCCATTAATACCTATCCATCCCAGAGGCGGGCAGATACACTTTAGATTGTGATCATCATTGAGGTAAGCTACCTCACTCTTTCTTTATGTTATTGTTTGCTTTAATTTAGTCTTATCTACCTTATTTACCTCTATTGTGCTTATGTATAACCCCCCTCCCAGACACACATTCTGCTGTTGGAGGGGTCTATTCTGGTCTCACATGGTGTAAGCCATTGTGCAGGTCAGTCTTTTTTTCTAAGAAGGAGAGTGACCAAATCCAGTCCAGCCTGGACAAACCAAATTGGAGTCAGGTTAATTGTCTCCACCTGCCTCGAGCGGTTGGTTGCCCCCTGAAACCTATATTTGTGAGTAGCCCTTTTTATTTACAATTTACTCTTTTGAACAACTAACATACTATGTAGTGATGATCGTAATCAGCTAATTACGATTACGCAAAATTTTGATTTGTAAATTTAATTGATTTCGCATAGTCATTTGCAATTTCGCATAAAATTTCACGTAATTTTTGTGTAATTTCATGCTGACTTTAGCAGTGAATAGCACTGCCCTCATACATACTATTGACACCAAAATTGCTACATATGTTAAGGAGAATAGTGGGCACAAGTCATAAAAAGAATTTTCCAAAAAGACCTTGTAGTTTTTGAGAAAATCAATAAAATACAAATAAAAAATCATTTTTAAAACTCCGAAAAATGACAGTTTAAAA
This sequence comes from Hyperolius riggenbachi, assembly GCF_040937935.1. Classification (NCBI taxonomy): domain Eukaryota; kingdom Metazoa; phylum Chordata; class Amphibia; order Anura; family Hyperoliidae; genus Hyperolius; species Hyperolius riggenbachi. The sequence goes on along the minus strand of NC_090647.1, from coordinate 178,608,243 downwards.
ACCATTTTTGTTTGCATTTTTTTAAAAATGGATTTTCTCAAAAACTACAAGGTCTTTTTGAAAAATTATTTTTTCCCTTGTACCCACTATTCTCCTTAACAAATGTAGCAATTGGTAGCAATAGCATGTGAGATGGCTTTGCTATTAACCATCAAAGTCAGCACAAAATTTCACGAAATCCAATGAAAATTACGCAAAATTATGAATTATTACTATTAAATACAAAATTAATTATAATTTTCTCTGAAATTTCACATTACAATTATGATGCATAATTGCAAAATTGGATGCAGAATTTTGCATATACGAAATTTCGGCCCACTATTGATACTATGTTATCTGGGCTCCCGGTTTTGTTTCCAGTGTTTTTCTTTTCCTTTCTGGTGTCAGGGCACCCCATCACTTTACAAACTCCTGCACATGCTTGCCCTGTATCAAGTACTGATAAACGATGTTACCAAGGAGTTGACCATGCTCATCTACAACCACCCCATTTTCCTGCCCATATTCAAGTTAACAGAAAGTTCTGGGAAGTTCCCTTTGGTTGGTCTGTTACTCTCTCTCTACCATCTCAGTGCTTGACATTACAGCCCTTTCCACTGGTCTGCCTGAAAAAGAAATGTTGTTAAGCGGGAAATGTGTTACAAAAATAGTATGACAACCAATAGTAATGTACTAACTCACATACACACACTTTCACTTGTTTGAAGATATTTAAGATATGAAAAAATCCTCTGTATAACTGGTTGAAATGAGTGAGTAGATCTATACAAACACACAATGTAGTGGTTTTTGTTTTTTTGTATTTTTTTCATTTCAACACAAACACTTTGTGTGACACTATGAAAATGTCAGACCTCCTGTTTTGACAGTTCATCATGAAAGAGAAAAACATGTGACATAGTGCAGTGCTGCTACTGATTCACAGAAAGAAAAGTTAACTTAGTTTAATATTTAAATAGCTGTTCTGACTGCAATTTACTACTGGTTACTTCTCATCACAGGTGGGGTAATAATTTAAAGTCTGTGCTAAATTACTGCGATTACGAAGAGCGTCTTCCTGGCACTAACTTATACAGGCCATCTACTTCTGTCAAGAAAATGATTTATCACTGTCAAGAGCTTAATTACACAATTAATTAATAATCTAGCTTTAAAATGATTTCCAATACAACTTGACATTCATTAGTTTAATTTATGAATAATACGTTTTTCAGCACAGTATATTAATCTGCCGAGTGAAACTACAAAACAAATCTACAGGATGGATTATTAAGGGTGCTAACAACTGACAATCCAAATATAGCTGTAGTTACTTTAGTATGCATTATAGAGACGTGCAGGATAAACAACAGTTCATTCATACCTCCCTTTACATTTTGTGTTTACTAAACACAAAATATAAGTATAAGCTAAAATAGCACCAGATGCTCTGAAAGACCCTGTAGAGCAAATTAATTTTATTGTTTAAAAATAAAGTAAAAATAGTGAGTGCTCCTTACTCTAGAAAATAAAACATTTCAGACAATACAACAGGCTGAATAGACTGAAGTCAGATTACTGAAGACGTAAGTAACTAAATGGCTTTTACGTCTACTTTCTTTTTACTTTAAAGCTTCCTACGCACACTAGATTTTTATTGCTTGGGGTGATTATAAATAGGGATGGCATTGCTTAGGAGAACTCACGGAGAAGCATGTGATCAGTTTGATCAGCTGATAGCTTTGTAAGGCTCTGATATGCTGGTCATGATCATGCATAAAACCAGGAAGTCATCACAGAATCTTACAAATCAGCTGATCGAACTGATCACATGCTTCTCCATGAGTTCCCCTAAGCATTGCCATGTCTAATTATAAATAATCACTTTCAATGGCAATCTTCCTCAACATATGTGATCGTTACACTTTCAATCAATTTTGGGGTGGTTAAGTGATCGAACCTGTGATCGGACATATTTGGAAATCTTCATGCAAATCGGTAGGAGAGGATCTATGACTGAATCACAATGAACTGGATCTAGTAGTGCAGTATTTGTGGTTCAATCAATGCCTGACAGATTTCTGAAGAAAACCATGAATATTGAGTGTGTAGTGTGACTTAGGAATCAATCATTATCCAATTGATTTCCCCGCTGGGAGGAATCAGTTGGTTGTATGCCTTGCCTTGGAAATCTTTCCAATTTACAAATTTTGTATTTTTTTTTTTGGGGGGGGGGGGGGGGGGGGGAGCTAAAAATTACTTACATTTTTTTTCAACCAATCCAAGGCTTACTGAAACAGCACTGAAAAGAAAATGTTACAACACTGCCGGTAACAGGCAGACCAGAGGCCCATTAATCAAGGTTAATAAATGCATTCAGAAAGACACAGCAACAGCAAAAGATATTGCAATAAACGTGAATAGCCAGAGGACACATATATAGGTATACAATCACGTCATATCTGACGGATTTAGTATGCAAAAATAAATAAATAAATACAAAGGAGAGAAAAGAGCTTATGTCTTAAAAACTGTACCTACCCCATACAATTCATCCACCGCTTTGAAATAAATTTGTAAATCTATGTATCAAAAATGTCTGTTTTCATGTAAAATGAACCGTATGTATTGCCTTCTGTTTTATCTCACTAGTATTATAAATGCGAAAGTTTGGATGTTTGGACGCAACAATGGCTGAACGGATTTGAATGAAATTTGGCACACACGTAGTACATTACCTGGAATAACATATAGGATGCTTTTTATCCCCATAACCAAAAAGTGGATGGAGATAAATACAAATTTCACTGGGTAAATGTAAACTGCAGCCATTCTTACACTGATAGTGGCATGGTTCTCAAACTTCGCACAGTTGGTCACTGGGTGACTGGGAATAATATTCAGAAAAGTGGGTGTAGCCTACAAAAAGCCAATCAAAATTCACCTATTGATTTTCAAGGGGAATATTTAATTGCTGCCATTCTTGCACTGTTAATGGCACAAGCCTCAAACCTGATACAGTTGGTCATTGGGTGACTGGGGTTCAAATTCAGAAAAGGGGTGGCACCACACACAGTCAATAAGATTTGTTTCATTTCAATGCAAATTATTGATGCTTAAGACCACAAAGCTCACAAACTAGGTCATTGAGTAATAGAGTAAGTGTGTGTTAGGGTTAGAAAAGTGGGTGGAGCCAACACCAGCCAAATACATACCCAGGCAAAGCCGGGCCATCAGCTAGCAAGAAATAATCTGGATTCTATTAGGCTAAATTTAAATTATGTGTGTATTAATTCCAATTCTACAAAGTGGGCATGACACAACGTGCACTGTGCACATTATAATGTACATATTTTTCATAGCAGGAAGATTGCTGAGGCAGCCTGCTCATTAACGCAAATGTTATCCAAAAATGCACTGTAGAAAGTACCTTTGGACAACGTGGATTGTTACGATGCTATTTATCACTCCAATCACAGCTGGTCACGATAAACTGTCCATCTTGGTCCTAGGTCTGCATGCGCACACCAGCTGTCACAGACCAGGATCCTAGGCTGTGGCTGGCTGTGTTGCACAGAGTAGCCACATGCTTTCCCCACAATGCATGTCTCCCCCACTTACGCATTTCATGACATTTGCAGAGCATTTTAAGTCCCCTATTGGATCATCAACAGAGATGCCAGAGGCCATGGTTGGTTAGAAACCAAAAAAAACACAAGTGCCCATCATTCTTGAATGCTTGGTAAGCAGCCTGTTGTTGAGGTGGGGTGTGCTTCACGCTTGTTCTTTGTCACATGGTGGTGGTCACACAACCCTCTCTTATCCCGATATAGAGGAATTGCTCTTAGTGTGCAGTGTTGGATAAAGTGAACACTGTAGCAGTGTTACACTTTGCACAGTTCTCGCTTTTTGCAGATTGTCTATATCAAAAAGTGAGGATGGATCATCTGGAGCACAGCAGGAACCTGTGTGGTTGAATCTTTACTAGGCTAAGCATTACTGGGAGAGTGGGGCTAAATACCAATATACAGCAAAATATTGATATTTGCAATACAAAAGGAACAATCAAGACAAAGCAGGTGGTTTTGGAGCACAGAGCTCATCACTGTGCGCCAAAACCAGGCGCCCTATAGTAGCAATGTTATGCTGCGTGGGGCGCATAAGGGTAATTAGGGGCTATGGCGGCTGCCGAACCTGAATTACATCTCCCTCCGAGTTGCACCAACTCGCAGGGGGAATAATATTTAACACAACTGGGGAGTTTTGAGGCAGCCGGGAGAGCAGTCATTCGGCGCCCAACTGCCCGGTGACGCAACAATACGTACGCCAATCAAGAGCGTAGTGTAGTTATTAGGATCAGAATAATTATGACAAAAATTGTGTGAACTGATACTCACAAAGGTGGGTTACCACTAAGGCAACCACTGTAAGGGCAGATGGGGAGAATTAACCCAACCCCACTCAGGTTAAGAAGTCACTCTCTGTAGAACAGAATATAAGGGGACAACACCTGTGGACACTTTTGCAGAAACAGGAACAAAAAGAGGTGCCAGGAAGGTGCTGTGCTTACTTAGAACTCGTACTAGTTCCTCCCTTTAACTGCCTGAGGAAGTATGATAAATCTGTGTCACGCATCACATTGCGGAGTATACAATAAAGTTTATTCCTGAATTAGAAAATTGGAGTCATCATCACTGGGAAGTGGGGATTGGGGATAAGTCCACCCAATTTTAAAACTTTTTAAATGTATTTTATTCTTTCTGCCTCTGCTCCTTTTTCTAGCTATAGGAAGTGTTTCTCATTCTGAAACCAGGGAAAATATTATTTAAGTGGGTATCCTGAATAATTTACTGCATTCTACCATATGTCACTGCAGTGCCTATCTAGCTGTTTATACCATGCCATGATTAATTAATTAGCAAGGTTTAAAAAAAATGGCAGTTTTTCTGGCTGTAATGCACAACCGCTGTTTTACATTTTCTAAAAAAAAATAATCTTAAACAAGTTTGCACATCAGCTTATCTGTACATTTTTCTTGGGGAGTGATTCAGAAATAGATGACTTTTATGCAATGTCCAGAGCTGACATTTATGTGGTGCAGCTATCCCAAGAAACAGCACTGAAGCAAAGGAAAACAAAAAATTAAATGTGTATCTATCACTTTACTAGATAAAGGACTTCTTAAGTATTACTGTTTAAACATTTATGACAGAACAGCGAAGGATTGTTTGTGACATGCAAAATGAAAAAGACAGAAAAATGTTTTGAAACAGATTTTATTGAACAGTCTTGTTATTTTTAAAGTGTAGTTTGGGATAATCAAGGACACGGCTAAAGGTGATGTTTCCCAATGTACTGAACTTAAAAACAGATTTATAAATATGTGGCTAAAAATGTTCAAAATAGTTGTTCATGGTGATGCCATCAGCATACATTAAATAGACTGCTGAATAAATCCTTTAGCTACTAAAGAAACCATAACAGACTCTAAAGGTGCACACAGTTTCCTGTTCATTTCCCTGCAGATTCACTCTGATAGAATCGAATGGAAAATGATCCCCTTAAAATATCTTACCAAACAAATTTTGATCAGTTTTGACCAAAAATCAATGGAAAGTGATTATCAGATAGGACAGAAAATCTAAGTCTATCGGGAGTGGAGTAGGGGTAGCAATAGATTGGCGGCCTATAGCATTGCACTGCATTACACAGTGCAATGCTGTGGTTCAATCAATTTTTAATAGATTCCCTGCTGGGATCTATGGAGGATGTATGTGCTGTGTATGGTAGAAATTGATTTATTTATGAATTGATTTCATTCAGAAAGCACTATATCATTTTGGAGCATTGGTTGGAAATCTATATGTGTATGGCAAGCTTAGCTGAATGCAACCAGAGGCTTAACTGGATGAAACTTCATGACTTACCATGAAGCCACCTGAATCACATGGTTCAGATGGAAAAATCTAAAGGCCGGCGTTTGGACGGCATGGGCCACCTGGCACCTGCCTCTTCTCCTCTCTCTCCTGCCCACCTGCCTGGCACACAATATCCTCCTCATCCATGCATTACTGAATCCCCATCCTCATTCAAGCGGTGGAACCTGCTATCTTTCCCTATGACATTATAATCAGGTTAGATGTTGATATATGCCTCTTATCAAGGCATACTATGGTAAAACCCTGTCACCGGTGAGAGATTACCATGGCCAGTAAGGGGGAAAGCTTTGGCAAGTGACCTATCAGGAGAGGGTGCTGGCACTAAACTGGCCAATCACAGCCACCCGCTGCTCCTTTTTCTAACTGGTACCAATGGTCTCAGGGGCAGGACCAAGGAACCATCAGTGGACCAATCATTGCACTCGATCAGTAGCAGTTACATCTGATAGGTCACTGCTACTGATTGGCACATCCTTCAAAGTTTGCTTCAGGCAGCAGAAAGTCTAGAACTGGCCCTGGATGCAACATACTGGTGTTTCCTACAGCAAACATGACCAGTCAGCTGCAGAGTCAAAGCAAAATCCCCTCTATTACGATTATCAATCAACTGCTATCAACATCTCATTGCCTCTAGCTTTTCATCCTAAATCCAGCCAACTCCTTCTTCAAGATGACATTGTTGCCGGAAATCATGAGAACTTTAAAAGCTGGAGAGCTGAAGAGCTACCACTGAGTAGCCAGTGCCACTAGCCGATTGCAGAACATTTAACTAAAGGGGTAATTAAAGTTTAATTAAAGGGATCTCAGCAATAGAGAACATGCCGATATTCTTTTTGCATTAATTTCTGTGAAAATTAGGGATGGGACGACGAATCCGGCGAATCCACGAATCCCTCGAATATTAGGAAATATTCGAGATTCGTGGACTCGAATCCCGACACCATTTTCCGCTCGCCGAATCCGCCGAATCCCGACGCTGCATCGCCGCGCACCCGCCGCTTTCCCCGCTCGCAAATGTCCTCCTCCCGCTCCCCGCAGCCTCCTCCGCTCGCCCGCCGCATAAATAAGATCAGCAGCCTCTCTCACCTCCAGCGTGGAGCCCGGACTCCGGAGCGGCAGACCTCCTGCAGACTTCCTTATTCCCCCTAGTGACTGGCTCTTACTACGTCATCAGTAAGAGCCGGTCAGGCGGCCACTAGGGGGAACTAGGAAGTGAAGTCTGCTGCACTGCACTCCACGCTGTAGGTGAGAGGCTGCTTCTGCTTATTTATGCAGGGGGGGCGAGCGGAGGAGGCTGCGGGGAGCGGGAGGAGGAGGATATTACCCAGCTACCTACTGCAGTGTAGGTAAGGTAGCCCACCCAGCCTGCTAACTACACTGATCCCCCCAGCCTGCTACCTACACTGAGCCCCCCAGCCTGCTACCTATACTGAGCCCCCCAGCCTGCTGCCTATACTGAGCCCCCCAGCCTGTTACCTACACTGAGCCCCCCAGCCTGCTACCTATACTGAGCCCCCCAGCCTGCTACCTATACTGAGCCCCCCAGCCTGCTACCTATACTGAGCCCCCCAGCCTGCTACCTATACTGAGCCCCCCAGCCTGCTACCTACACTGAGCCCCCCAGCCTGCTACCACTATACTGATCCCCCCATAGCCTGCTACCTATACTGATCCCCCCAGCCTGCTACCTATACTGATCCCTCCAGCCTGCTATCTATACTGATCCCCCCAGCCTGCTACCTATACTGAGCCCCCCAGCCTGCTACCTATACTGATCCCCCAGCCTGCTACCTATACTGAGCCCCCCAGCCTGCTACCTATACTGATCCCCCCAGCCTGCTACCTATACTGATCCCCCCAGCCTGCTACCTATACTGATCCCCCCATAGCCTGCTACCTATACTGGATTCCCCCATAGCCTGCTACCTATACTGAAGCCCCCCATAGCGTGCTACCTATACTGAAGCCCCCCCATAGCCTGCTTCCTATACTGAAGCCCCCCATAGCCTGCTACCTATACTGAAGCCCCCCATACCCTGCTGCCTATACTGAAGGCCCCTATACCCTGCTGCCTATACTGAAGGCCCCTATACCCTGCTGCTTATACTGAAGCCCCCTATACCCTGCTGCCTATACTGAAGGCCCCTATACCCTGCTGCCTATACTGAAGGCCCCTATACCCTGCAGCCTATACTGAAGGCCCCTATACCCTGCTGCCTATACTGAAGGCCCCTATACCCTGCTGCCTATACTGACGGCCCCTATACCCTGCTGCCTATACTGAAGGCCACTATACCCTGCTGCCTATACTGAATGCCCCTATACCTTGCAACCTATAGTGAAGGCCCCTATACCTTGCTAGCTATACTGAAGACACCTTTACCTAGCTACCTATACTGCGGGCACCTATACCTGGGTACCTATACTGCGGGCAACTATACCATGGATCGCACAATTCTTATGTGCAGGATTCGTTAGATTCGGGATTCGAAAGGTTCGAGATATTCGAGAACCTTTTTAGATTCGGATCCGGATTCGGATTCGAAGAAATTGTGGATTCGTCCCATCCCTAGTGAAAATAATGTAAAATTCGACTCTCCACTGAAAATGCCATTAAAAATAATTTTGTAATAAGTTTGTGAATTTGCATTAAAATAAACGATATTCTTGCTTCTCGCAAATTTTTGTGCTAAAAATAACAATTTTTGACTTATTTCACCTCGGAAAAAAAATTCTTTAACCATATGAATATTTGGTCGAAATCTAAAATAGCACTTCTAACGTGAAAATTACTTTGGCAAAAATTCACAAGCATCACTGCTCAGTAGCACATATCACATGAAGTTTAAAATCAGTGACAGACACAATCCCTCACCCAGTGTATCCAAATGGTAATCTGCAGCAGTGTCCTGGATTCTATAACCTTCATTTTCCGGTACTTTCTCCTGTTTTGAAGTGACTGTGTGAAAGCTGCCATGTTCAAGGAGGAGTTAACAAGAAGCTACCTGCCCCTCCCCCTTCTCTCTGCCCTTAGCCAGCATCCCTTCTTGCACTTTCTGACTTCTACAGGACCATTTTCCCCTCCTCACATATCTGAGCTGGAGTCTGACACATTCATTACAAGCAGTCTCCTGCTTCTCTCACCTCCCTGCTGCTAAAAACTTTCTCTGTTCCTAGATTTTTACTGCAGGTCAGATAATACACATACCAAAGTGCAATAAACACTGATAACAGCATTGTGAACTATTATCTGAATGCAGAGCAGGGGAACAGGGAAAGCTTCCAGCTGCAGCACAGAAGTCAGGACAGATGCTTGTATCATATTACACAGCATACCTCATGACGACCAGTTCCCACATGACTTCAGTTCTGTGGTGTACTTACAGCAGAAAATTACATTTCCCAGTATGCTTTGTTGGAATCAGGAAATGAATTAATGTGGCACATGAGGTAAGCCTGGACTAAATCTTTCAATAATAAAAAAAAGGTATAGTGGCATTTTTTTTAAATAAATGAGACATATCATTAGTCTGCATTTTTAATGCCTGTTGAGAAGCAGCAATGTTTAGAAACACTGCTTTGTGCCCTTTAACAAATATTTCTGTTTTCCCTTTTAGCAAATATAGCATGCTTTTTTGTTTCATTCTTCATTTATACAGATACATCAACCATGCCTATAATTCAAGTTTAAGAAATGCTGTCCTGATTTTGTGCCTGCTCATCTATTGCAAGCTAGATACCGCATAAAGATGTTACCTCCTTATAAATTGAAATTATTGTGAGGCTAGCAGAGACTGTGAAGACAACTGCAAATAACTTTTTCATGATGGGAACTTCATTTTTAAGCCTCTGCAAATGGTCCTTCGAGATTACTAGTTGCATAACATCTATTCCTTTTTTTCCTCCGAACAATGTATTTATAGGAGGCCGAAAATAATTCATTTATGTCTAATTTTCCATTTTACTTCCTGAATAAAGTGCTCTTAAGTATAATCAACCATTGCTAAATAACTAGAATGGTGCATATGTTCTTCCACATTGATTACTGCCATGACTTCAGCTCAATATTAGTCTAACATTTTAGTATTTGAACAAAAAACAAATGAGTTCAGTATCAGACACTTTTATAAGGCCACATGGTAAAATAATTGAACCAAAGACACCATGCATCATTTGAGTGTAAGAGTGTTCATTTTTCAAAAAGATTGTATGAGAAGTTGCACATTTCTTTTCCTTCTCGGACATAACAAATGAAGCATGATGAGTACTACTTATTATTTAATCAGAAACCTTGTTCTCTGCAGTGTGAGATAAAAGACTCATTTTGTATATTGCAGTTTCGAGGGAAAAATCATGCTGTGTTTTTCTATTACAAACAGGATTAAAACTGTGATTCAGAGTTACTTGGCTATTCTGACTATGACTGTGATTTGCTAAAAGGTTTCGGAAAATAACAGTCATCGTCATGGCCCATCATTTACCATTCTATACCTTTTAATGTGGTGTGCATTAACAATGGGTATTACAGTGTCAATAATCCTCCTGTGGTATTTGGAAGCTCGTTTGCATTTTTATTAAACCTTTCCGTTCACATTTCATAAAAATGGAATTTATTAATTACCAATTTAAATCCATAGTTTGATACTATGGGTCATTATTAAATGGGTCACTTCAGCATTAATAGCTCTGGCCTAGTGCAATATTTCAATTTCATCAGTTTTCATTGCTAGTAATTAAAATGTGCATGCACAGCATAACAATCTATTTATCATGTTAACTAGACAAAGCAAGATATTAACATCTCACCAGGCATCATCAGAGCAATCGCTCTTCCTTGAAATTATTCAAAAATAAATAGCTGTTTACTACTACTTACATATTTTTATTAAACAAAAAAATGGTAGCTGATAGTACAAAAAAGAATGGAAAAATGAAAAACTCTACTACACTAGCCAGTCTACTAACATAAAAAATATAATGTTAAAATATAAAATATTGCCACCACTGTTAAATCTAAATTGAGATGACTTATAACAAAGAGATAAGGAGGAAAGTTCAATATTGTTTATAAAAATGAATCATGTTTCAGCTATCAAGTTTAAAATGGAAGTTCAAGATCTTAAAGATAAAATAAGAGGTCTCTATATATAGCAATATGACATGAGGGATTAAATTAAAGAGAATCTGAAATGTAGGCTTATAGTGCTATGTGACCACCCTACCCTGTGCCACTAAATGTCAAAAGGTGGCTACTCAGTTGATGATGATACAGTGACAGTTGATCTTTGTAATATATTATAGCGTAGTCATGCATCGAATAATGGTTTTCTTCTTACATGGTGCCCCCAAAAGTAAGAGAAGATTGGACATGCGACTAAACAATTTAAGGGCATTAAAAGTGAAGTTTTGGCTTTTTGATATTTTTAGTAGAATTAGATATGGTGGTATCAGCTGTGTGTAGCATTAATGGGACTACTACTACTGTTGTGAGTATAATAATAAACAGTCAAAAGTTACTCACAAAAGAAGTTGTCATTAAGGCAAGCAGTGATATAGCTTCAACTGTGTTCTCTTATTTACTGCCCCCTTACTTATTTGTAGTTTCCTTGGTTGTTCTCTGTATGTACCTAAAGTCCTCTAGGAAGGCAAAGAAGGGAGGGTATAGGATACCTTTATAAATGTAAAGGCCCCCCTAGGGATTTATCTTATGCCCTTGTAGAACGCACAATGTAATTAGATCAGTTATCTTTCACTCAAAACAGGTGTTGCTGGACGCAGCTAGCTTCATCAGGTGATATCTAAGCTACACAATTGGCTTGTGGAAATTAGTGGCTAACATTATCACATGGATCTTATTATTTATTAATTTATTTATTTTATGTGTTATGTATAATTCAAATGATCTATGACTACATTAGATAATAGTACAGGTAATTAGTGTGCGGTTGATTTATTACAGTTTTTATTCAGTATGTATTTAATGAATGATCTGACTTGAGAAGTATTACGTAACTAGTAGGTACAGTTTCTGTGGTATCCAATTCAAATATAGTAGGACTATACAGTGTTAGATGTTTATTATGAAATATCATAAACAATAGTATTATCTGGAAAATGATTGTTGTAATATATTTGGACAAATGTAAGTGATGTATGTGTATGTTATGTCTTATTTGTTAACTTTCAGATATCACCTGATGAAGCCGGCTTTACTTATCAAAACATGTGAGTGAAGAAACTATATAATTGAGGTAATTATATTGTATCTTCTATGAGGATGTGAGATAAATCCTGTACTACTAATCCCTAGGGGAAACTCTCTATATAGAAACATTTAAGCATCATCTAGTGAAATGATTACATTCATTATTAAAATTAAAATGCACTGTGCAATGCATTTTTCAATAATTAACAGCAACAAATAATGAATAATAATGAATAATCTAAACCAATATGCATTGTTTGTATAATATTTCCTGGCATACACACTGATCATTTCAGAATTTTATTAGATCTATACTTTTTATTAATCCACTAATTGCTTCTTTCCTTTTTTTTCTTTTTTTTGTTTTATTTTATTTTTTTCAAGGGAAACAGAAGTCACTGCAAAATTGAGGCTACCATCTTCATTCTCTCATAAACAATTCCAGTTGCCTGACTGTCTAGCTGAGTGTTTGGCTTTAGTTTTTTTTTTTTGAGTCACACATTTGCAACAAGCAAGCATTCAGTGGTGCCATACAGAGTCAAAGGCCCATATGCAATTCACTTTTTCTCCTGAGTTTTCTCCTAGAAGAGAATTTTCACCTTCTCTTTAAAAAAAAAAAAACTTTTTCAGCATTCTACCATTGAAAAAGTACCAAAAAGTAGGTGAAAATGTAGTATAAAAATTATTCAGAGTATTTTCTCGTTTGCTGGTGGTTTAAAATGCTTTCTTTGACAAGGTGTGAAAATATCACCTAGGAGAAAATTCAGGAGAAAAAGTGAATTGCATTATCATTGCAGCCCCAGCCAAATGATGTCATACATGTGCCCCATATGCTACGTATGCTACATGCTGGTAGTCACATGGGGCGTCAATGTGGAAATACAGCAAGGACACTCAAAGGGACAGCGTGATAGGTAAAGTATAAAATCACAGGCACCAGGGCCCACACAATTAGAGATGTCCCGAATGGTTAGCCAGCGAATGGTTTCAGGTGAACTTTTGGTGGTTCGCGTTCGCCAGCGAAGGCGAACTTTTGCGGAAGTTCGGTTCGCCCCCATAGTGCGCCATTAGGGTCAACATTGACCCTCTACATCACAGTCAGCAGGCACTTTCTAGCCAATTAGGCTACACTCTCTCCTGGAGCCACTTACCCCCCCCCCCCTTATAAAAGGCAGGCAGGCTGGCTTTTACACTCACTCGTATGCCTGCAGTAATTAGTGAAGGGACAGCTGCTGGCAGACTCTCTCATAGGGAAAGATTAGTTAGGCTCTCGTAGGCTTGTTAGCTTGCTCCTTACTGATTGTTATTGCTAAAATAGCACCCCTCAACAGCTCTTTTGAGAGCTAATGTTCTCCTGATGTGTTTTTTTTTGTGTTGCAGCTGGACCTTGGTAATTGCTATTACTTTGCCAGCCAGGCCCTGCCTAACTATCTATACTGGGACACCTACCTATGCCTAGTGTTGGGCGAACAGTGTTCGCCACTGTTCGGGTTCTGCAGAACATCACCCTGTTCGGGTGATGTTCGAGTTCGGCCGAACACCTGACGGTGCTCGGCCAAACCGTTCGGCCACATGGCCGAACTAAGAGCGCATGGCCGAACGTTCCCCGAATGTTCGGCTAGCGCTGTGATTGGCCGAACGGGTCACGTGGTTCGGACCCGAACGCGCTCTGATTGGCCGAACGGTCACGTGGTTCGGGTAAATAAATACCCGAACCACGTCATATCTCCGCCATTTGTCTGTGGGTTTAGCTTTGGGTAGGCAGGCAGGGTAGTTCGCGCTCCAGCCACGCTAGCCAGGGTCCCCCCTGTCATTGTGTCACTGCTGGGAACAGTAGTACACCGCTTGCTCAGCCACACTATATAGCATTCTGGTACACAAAAGATGCTGGTTGGCCCGGCACTCAGTAAGGGGGAAGTTGTTAGGTCTGCTGCACCATATACAATATACAGTCCCCGTCCTAATCCTTGCTGCAACTGGGATCTTAGCGTGTGGAAGCGTGCAGACAGATCTTTCTCAAACACAGGTTCATATGCAGCACACACAAGACAATCCGTGCACCGCCTCCTTGATACACTGTATTTATTTTCCCATGTAATACATCAGCAGATGGATAGGCAATATTCCAGTGACAGTGTTCACATATACATTTGCATTATGTCAATCTGACCTGTGCCGTGGACGGGTGCGGGGGGGTGACCAGGGGATGGGAGGACTGCGCGACAGCCGTTTCGCGCCGGTGTGGCGCTTGTTCACGTGCAGGTATCCTTGGGCGAATGGCGGCGTGTACGGGCTTCCGTGATGACACTCGGAAGCCCCGCCCATCACGCACGCCATTGGCTCCTGGGTGCTGGGTAGTGATTAGGTGCGAGGCTAGGGGGGAGGAGACCGGCCTGTGACATGGCATTGGTTAAGTGGTTGCTGTGTCAACAAAGACACGCATATACAGTGATTACAGATCGCCGCAACATGGCGAATTTAAACTGTGCATACATTATAAACATCATACCGTGAATCGATCCAAAATATACAATTATTAGTGCCCTAACCCATTCATTATGGAACTTCAAACACTTGTGCTTTCTTTGTGTCTTATAAAAGACGCGCTCGCACTGGGCCAATGTGACTGCCTGAACCGTGCCTAAATCTCCACCTGCTTTTTACATAAAAAACATTTTATTAGAAACCTCATTTAAAAACACCCTGATTACCCCATTTTAAAATCACTATGAAGTTGGTGAGGGAAGTTAGTGAATAGGGAGACGCAAGCCTCCGGACCATTTACTTGAAGCTTTTACTATAAAAAAAAAAAAAACAAAAGAATGGGGGGGGGCCATGCCCCCGTTCATGGTCCTTAATGCTAAATGGGGGGGTGGGTGACGCCTCATGGACATGATACATGTTCCGGTGGCGTCTGTTTCCCCTTTCCCCCCCCCCCCCCTCCCCTGGACATATGTGCACTGCCTGCACATCCACCGCACCCCCACACCCTTATACGTCAAAGTATATATTCCCCGTTCTTAATGGGCTGGGCTGGGGGCCCCTTTTCTTCCCTCCAACTTTTCCCCCCAACCTTTTTTTTCCCCCCAACTTTCTCTCCCCCCAACTTTTCCCTCCCCCCCCCATTCCCCAATGTTGGCGCCGAGAATGAAAGGGTGCCGGCTGGAGTGTTCCCGTATACTTCAGAAGGGAATGGGGATGACCTAAGAAAGGGGAGGGGACTTTATAGTAAAAGCTTCAAGTAAATGGTCCGGAGGCTTGCGTCTCCCTATTCACTAACTTCCCTCACCAACTTCATAGTGATTTTAAAATGGGGTAATCAGGGTGTTTTTAAATGAGGTTTCTAATAAAATGTTTTTTATGTAAAAAGCAGGTGGAGATTTAGGCACGGTTCAGGCAGTCACATTGGCCCAGTGCGAGCGCGTCTTTTATAAGACACAAAGAAAGCACAAGTGTTTGAAGTTCCATAATGAATGGGTTAGGGCACTAATAATTGTATATTTTGGATCGATTCACGGTATGATGTTTATAATGTATGCACAGTTTAAATTCGCCATGTTGCGGCGATCTGTAATCACTGTATATGCGTGTCTTTGTTGACACAGCAACCACTTAACCAATGCCATGTCACAGGCCGGTCTCCTCCCCCCTAGCCTCGCACCTAATCACTACCCAGCACCCAGGAGCCAATGGCGTGCGTGATGGGCGGGGCTTCCGAGTGTCATCACGGAAGCCCGTACACGCCGCCATTCACCCAAGGATACCTGCACGTGAACAAGCGCCACACCGGCGCGAAACGGCTGTCGCGCAGTCCTCCCATCCCCTGGTCACCCCCCCGCACCCGTCCACGGCACAGGTCAGATTGACATAATGCAAATGTATATGTGAACACTGTCACTGGAATATTGCCTATCCATCTGCTGATGTATTACATGGGAAAATAAATACAGTGTATCAAGGAGGCGGTGCACGGATTGTCTTGTGTGTGCCGCTATATAGCATTCTGTTTACTGCCACTCTGTGTACCTCGCTCAGCCACACTATATAGCATTCTGTTTACTGCCACTCTGTGTCTGCTGGGAATAGTAGTACACCGCTTGCTCAGCCACACTATATAGCATTCTGTTTACTGCCACTCTGTGTACCTCGCTCAGCCACACTATATAGCATTCTGTTTACTGCCACTCTGTGTCTGCTGGGAATAGTGGTACACCGCTCGCTCAGCCACACTATATAGCATTCTGTTCACTGTTCTGTGTCTGTTTGGAATAGTGGTACACCGCTCGCTCAGCCACACTATATAGCATTCTGTTTACTGTTCTGTGTCTGCTGGGAATAGTGGTACACCGCTCGCTCAGCCACACTATATAGCATTCTGTTTACTGTTCTGTGTCTGCTGGGAATAGTGGTACACCGCTCGCTCAGCCACACTATATAGCATTCTGTTTACTGTTCTGTGTCTGCTGGGAACAGTAGTACACCGCTCGCTCAGCCAGAGTATATAGCATTGTGTTTACTGCCACTCTGTGTACACCGCTCAGCCAGACTATATACCATTGTTTACTGACACTCTGTGTACACCGCTCAGCCAGACTATATACCATTGTTTACTGACACTCTGTGTACACCGCTCAGCCAGACTATATACCATTGTTTACTGCCACTCTGATTCTGCTGGGAACAGTAGTACACCGCTCGCTCAGCCAGACTATATAGCATTGTGTTTACTGCCACTCTGTGTACACCGCTCAGCCAGACTATTTACCATTGTTTACTGACACTCTGTGTACACCGCTCAGCCAGACTATATACCATTGTTTACTGAAACTCTGTGTACACCGCTCAGCCAGACTATATACCATTGTTTACTGCCACTCTGATTCTGCTGGGAACAGTAGTACACCGCTCGCTCAGCCAGACTATATACCATTGTTTACTGACACTATATAGCAGACTATATAGCATTGTGTGTACACCGCTCAGCCAGACTATATACCATTGTTTACTGACACTCTGTGTACACCGCTCAGCCAGACTATATACCATTGTTTACTGCCACTCTGATTCTGCTGGGAACAGTAGTACACCGCTCGCTCAGCCAGACTATATACCATTGTTTACTGACACTCTGTGTACACCGCTCAGCCAGACTATATACCATTGTTTACTGCCACTCTGATTCTGCTGGGAACAGTAGTACACCGCTCGCTCAGCCAGACTATATACCATTGTTTACTGCCACTCTGATTCTGCTGGGAACAGTAGTACACCGCTCGCTCAGCCAGACTATATACCATTGTTTACTGACACTCTGTGTACACCGCTCAGCCAGACTATATACCATTGTTTACTGCCACTCTGATTCTGCTGGGAACAGTAGTACACCGCTCGCTCAGCCAGACTATATAGCATTGTGTTTACTGCCACTCTGTGTACACCGCTCAGCCACACTATATAGCATTGCGTACTCTGCCAGTCAGTGTGTATATTGCTGGGATCAGTAATACTCCACTCACCGTCAACCACTATATGAGCTCAACATGAGTTCCCCAGAGACCTCCGCTGTGAGCAGCACTCCCAACAACAGCAACAGCCAACGCCCCACGCAAGCTATAACATCCACCCCAGCAGCCAGTGGTCAGCAGCAGCCCTCCCCGGAGGAGAACGTTGTGTCCATCAGTCCGTCGCCAGAGCGATTAATGAGGGCTGCCATTGAGGAGATGATGGGGCCTGATGTGGAGGAGGAGGTCTGGCTCAGGCCAGCATCCCAAGTTAATGTTGAGGACGATGAGGGGTCTGTGTCTGGGGATGTTGGGGTGGCAGAGGTGGTGGGTGGGTCAGACTCAGGAGAAGAGTTGTATGATGAGGATGATGATCGGGACCATCTGTATGTGCCTCAGAGTCCGACCCCGGAAAACATGTTGTATCGTGTGTTTAGGTACTAAAATCTGCGTTCCCTCCCAGTAGTGTTGGGCGAACAGTGTTTGCCACTGTTTGGGTTCTGCAGAACATCACCCTGTTCGGGGTGACTATATAGCAGACTATATAGCATTGTGTTTAATGCCACTCTGTGTACACGGCTCAGCCACACTATATAGCATTGTGTTTACTTCCACTCTGTGTCTGCTGGGAACAGTAGTACACCGCTCACCCGCCACTGTATAGCATTGTGCTCTGTGTCACTGCTGACAATAGTGGTACACCGCTCACCCACCACTGTATAGCATTTCTGTACTGCCACTGTACTGCTGCCAGTCAGCGTGTACTTTAAGGATAAGTGAAATGAGGAAGAAATCCGGTGAAAGAGGGAGGGGCAAGGGAAGAGGTGTTTCCCCTGACGGTTCACGTACAGGCCACAGGGGAGCACCCAAGAAAACCCACTCAATACTGCCCATGTTGTCCAGGACAACAACCCTCACAGATCCAAAAGAACAGGACCAGATAATTACTTGGATGACCTCTCAAGCGTCCAGCAGTGGGTTAAGCAGCACCAGCACATCACGCACGAGGTCCGAGTCCTCAGCCAGTTAAAGTCTGGGCTTTCTTTGAAGACTGCACTGAGGATGTTACCATGGCGATTTGCAAGGTGTGCAAGACCCGCCTGAGCAGGGGGAAAAGTATTAACAACCTCTCCACCACCAGCATGAGCCGCCACATTCTATCCAAACATCCCACTCTGTGGGCAAACGCGGCAGGACAGGGTACCACCAGCAACACTGCCTCCCTTGGGTTCACCAGACTCACCACCAGACCCGCCTCAGCAGCAGCAGTAGCCCAGCCATTGCGTGGTTCACAACATTCACAAACATCAGACGATGCTGACACTGTCACTTTCCGGACTAGTGCTCTTGAGGTCTCCCAGTGTTCATCAAACACAACAACCAACAGCCCTTCGGTGTGCAGCGCTACGGTTGAGTTGTCTGTCTCTGAGATGTTTGAGCACAAGAGGAAATTGCCAGCAAATGACCCCCGGGCCGTGGCAGTAACAGCCAGCCAGCATAGCCAAGCTTCTGGCCTGCGAAATGCTGCCATATCGAGTGGTGGAGACAAACAGCTTCAAGGGCATGATGTCAGTGGCCATCCCACGTTACGTGGTTCCCAGCCGCTACCACTTTGCGCGCTCTGCAGTGCCTGAGTTGCATGAGCACGTGGTCAGCTAAATAACCCGAAGCTTGAAGAATGCCGTTGCCTGCAAGGTTCACCTCACCACTGACACCTGGACGAGTGCGTTCGGCCAGGGTCGATACATCTCCCTTACCGCGCACTGGGTGAACCTTGTGGAGCCTGGCAGCGATTCCTCACCTGCTACGGCGCGGGTGTTGCCCACGCCGCAAACAGCTGGATAACAACAGCAGCACCTACCTCTCTGACTCCTTCTCCTCCAACGCATCTCAAAGCTGTACCTCATCCGGAAATGCTAACCCAGCACCAGCAGCAGTAGGATCGTGGAAGCAGTGCAGCACAGCTGTTGGCATGCGTCAGCAAGCGTTGCTGAAGCTGATCTGCCTTGGGGATAAGCAGCACACAGGGGAGGAAATTTGGAGGGGAATAAAGGAACAGACGGATTTGTGGCTGGCACCGCTGGACCTGAAACCGGGCATGAAGCTAGACACCTGGCACGAACTGGCAATGTACGCAATAGAGGTGCTGGCTTGCCCGGCAGCCAGCGTTATGTCGGAACGCTGTTTCAGTGCTGCCGGAGGCATCATCACAGATCGGCGTATCCGCCTCTCCACAGAAAATGCAGACCGTCTGACTCAAATTAAAATGAATCAATCCTGGATTGGAAACGACTACGCAACACTCCTGGACCCCAACCAAGTAACATGACCGATGAACATCTGGGATGGTTTAGTGTTTCCGGTCCCTGTTTATTGAACCTCTCATCTGTATTACATTTATGACTGCATGGCGGCAAAAAGCATTGCTGCTATATCCGCACGCTTTTTGTCCTCATGCAAGGCCTGGGTTGTTGTGTCTCACAAAGCGTGGCCTTCTCCTCCTGCGCCTCCTCCTGTTCCATCACGTGTGCTGCTGCTGCTGCTGCTGGGTTACCGTTGCCGGTCCCTGTTTATGGAACCTCTTATCTTTATTACATTTATGACTACATGGCGGTACAAAGCATGCTATCCGCACGCTTTTTGTCCTCATGCAAGGCCTGGGTTGTTGTGTCTCACAAAGCGTGGCCTTCTCCTCCTGCGCCTCCTCCTGTTCCATCACGTGTGCTGCTGCTGCTGCTGCTGCTGCTGGGTTACCGTTGCCGGTCCCTGTTTATGGAACCTCTTATCTTTATTACATTTATGACTACATGGCGGTACAAAGCATGCTATCCGCACGCTTTTTGTCCTCATGCAAGGCCTGGGTTGTTGTGTCTCACAAAGCGTGGCCTTCTCCTCCTGCGCCTCCTCCTGTTCCATCACGTGTGCTGCTGCTGCTGCTGCTGCTGCTGGGTTACCGTTGCCGGTCCCTGTTTATGGAACCTCTTATCTTTATTACATTTATGACTACATGGCGGTACAAAGCATGCTATCCGCACGCTTTTTGTCCTCATGCAAGGCCTGGGTTGTTGTGTCTCACAAAGCGTGGCCTTCTCCTCCTGCGCCTCCTCCTGTTCCATCACGTGTGCTGCTGCTACTGCTGCTGCTGCTGGGTTACCGTTGACGGTCCCTGTTTATGGAACCTCTTATCTTTATTACATTTATGACTACATGGCGGTACAAAGCATGCTATCCGCACGCTTTTTGTCCTCATGCAAGGCCTGGGTTGTTGTGTCTCACAAAGCGTGGCCTTCTCCTCCTGCGCCTCCTCCTGTTCCATCACGTGTGCTGCTGCTGCTGCTGCTGCTGGGTTAGCGTTGCCGCGTGGTCCCTGTTTATTGAACCTCTTATCTTTATTACATTTATGACTACATGGCGGTACAAAGCATGCTATCCGCACGCTTTTTGTCCTCATGCAAGGCCTGGGTTGTTGTGTCTCACAAAGCGTGGCCTTCTCCTCCTGCGCCTCCTCCTGTTCCATCACGTGTGCTGCTGCTGGGTTAGCGTTGCCGCGTGGTCCCTGTTTATTGAACCACTTATCTTTATTACATTTATGACTGCATGGTGGTACAAAGCATGCTATCCGCACGCTTCTTGTCCTCATGCAAGGCCTGGGTTGTTGTGTCTCAAAGCGTGGCCTTCTCCTCCTGCGCCACCCTCCTCCTGTTCCATCACGTGTGCTGCTGCTGGGTTAGCATTACCGGTCCCTTTTCCTGGAACCTCTTATATGTATTACATTTATGACTGCATGCCGACAAAAAGCATGTTACCTGTGCAAAGAAAACAGACATTTCCCGCATTTAAAAGACAGTTTTCCCTTTGAAACTTTAAAATCGATTTTCTCAAAAACTATAAGCTCTTTTTGCTAAATTTTTTTTCCTCTTGTACCCACTCCCAAGGTGCACATACCCTGTAAATTTGGGGTATGTAGCATGTAAGGAGGCTTTACAAACCACAAAAGTTCGGGTCCCCATTGACTTCCATTATGTTCGGAGTTCGGGTCGAACACCCGAACATCGCGGCCATGTTCGGCCTGTTCGGCCCGAACCCGAACATCTAGATGTTCGCCCAACACTACCTATGCCTACCTAACTACTGGGGCACCTACTTACCTATACGGGGACACCTACCTATGTCTACCTACCTACCTATACTAGGGCACCTACCTATGCCTACCTACATATACTGGGACTCCTACCTATGCCTAGCTAACTACTGGGGCACCTACCTATGCCTATCTACCTATACCGGGACACCTACCTATGCCTACCTTCCTATACTGGGACTCCTACCTATGCCTAGCTAACTACTGGGGCCCCTGACTTTGCCTATCTACCTATACTGGGACACCTACCTATGCCTATCTACCTATACTGGGACTCTTACCTATGCCTAGCTAACTACTGGGGCACCTACCTATGCCTACCTACCTATACTGGGACTCCTACCTATGCCTAGCTAACTACTGGGGCACCTACCTATGCCTATCTAGCTATACTGGGACACCTACCTATGCCTACCTACCTCTACTGAGACACATACCTATGCCTACCTACCTATACTGGGACTCCTACCTATGCCTAGCTAACTACTGGGCCTCCTACCTATGCCTACCTACCTTTACTGGGACTCCTACCTATGCCTAGCTAACTACTGAGGCACCTACCTATGCCTACCTACCTATACTGGGACTCCTACCTATGCCTAGCTAACTACTGGGGCACCTACCTATGCCTATCTACCTATACTGGGACACCTACCTATGCCTACCTACCTATACTGGGGAACCTACCTATGCCTACCTACATACAAGAAGATAATAAGGTCGTTGCTTCATTGTGGACAGACCAAATTTGATCAGCTGGACAGTCACTGTTGTTCTATCATTGAGCTACCACAGACTGGTGACCATATGGACTTGAACACCGCCACGGCCTGCACTCTCACCATGGTGCGCACCAGTCCAGCATGGCCGTCACTACGCAAACAGCTGTTTGCGATGCGTTACACAGTGCCAGGGTATCCATCGTGTTCATGGTCCATTTTTATTGCACTTAATCTACCACATCGGCCTGAGATTTCCAAGCATCTCAGATCAATACATTAGACCAATTTCCATCCGAAATCAGTCATATTGTTGATTGGGCATGCTTGTGGCGGCACAGATTTTCATCCAACTTGATATTTATTGAAACTGTTGGTTGATCACCACTCGAGTTGACAGATGTATCGCCATTTAAATTCCCCAAAGATCATCCCCCCACACACTTATATCCTCCCCTTTACCACCATCTCTACTAATCCCTCAAATATGTCTGATACACCACTCCCCCTTTTCCAGGTTACCATCTCCCTCAGTCAGGCAACACATCTTTACTAACCTCCTTCCTGGCACCATGATCTCTGCTCTGCTAATTCCTAAAGTTTCAGAACCCCTCCTCACATCACTGTTGTCAGCCCCCCTTCCCCCAAATCCATGCCTTGTTTACCTGCTTTTTATTAGTGGTCTGAAGCAGTGCACTACTGTCTGCCCACAACACACTTCACTATAGTATGACCCCCTATGGACCACATACATACTCAGTACTGATAAGTGATAAAAGCCATTATGATTCAATCAAAGTGAAATAATCTGTCAGTAAAAAAGTATGCATGTATGGCCAGGCTTAGGCTAGAGTTACTAATAACAAGATTGGGGTGATTAAATTGTGAGGGTTAGATGGGGGGACAAAGTAGAGCATGACAAAGAAAAGAAAAGGGGAGAGGCAGTGAGGAGAGAAAAGCTGAAGGAGAGAGAAGAAGATATTTGCCTCACCAGGCTTGCACTTTTATTTAGCTTCCCTGTAAGTGGAGAGTTACACTCTCTACTGGAGCCACTCCCCCCCCCTTATAAAAGGCAGGCAGCGCTGGCTTTTACACTCACTCGTATGCCTGCAGTAATTAGTGAAGGGACAGCTGCTGGCAGACTCTCTAATAGGGAAAGATTAGTTAGGCTCTTGTAGGCTTGTTAGCTTGCTCCTTACTGATTGTTATTGCTAAAATAGCACCCCTCAACAGCTCTTTTGAGAGCTAATGTTCTCCTGATGTGTTTTTTTTTGTGTTGCAGCTGGACCTTGGTAATTGCTATTACTGTGCCAGCCAGGCCCTGCCTAGCTATCTATACTGGGACACCTACCTATGCCTACCTAACTACTGGGGCACCTACTTACCTATACGGGGACACCTACCTATGTCTACCTACCTACCTACCTATACTAGGGCACCTACCTATGCCTACCTACATATACTGGGACTCCTACCTATGCCTAGCTAACTACTGGGGCACCTACCTATGCCTATCTACCTATACCGGGACACCTACCTATGCCTACCTTCCTATACTGGGACTCCTACCTATGCCTAGCTAACTACTGAGGCCCCTGCCTTCGCCTATCTACCTATACTGGGACACCTACCTATGCCTATCTACCTATACTGGGACTCTTACCTATGCCTAGCTAACTACTGGGGCACCTACCTATGCCTACCTACCTATACTGGGACTCCTACCTATGCCTAGCTAACTACTGGGGCACCTACCTATGCCTATCTACCTATACTGGGACACCTACCTATGCCTAGCTACCTCTACTGAGACACATACCTATGCCTACCTACCTATACTGGGACTCCTACCTATGCCTAGCTAACTACTGGGCCTCCTACCTATGCCTACCTACCTATACTGGGACTCCTACCTATGCCTAGCTAACTACTGAGGCACCTACCTATGCCTACCTACCTATACTGGGACTCCTACCTATGCCTAGCTAACTATTGGGGCACCTACCTATGCCTATCTACCTACAGTGGAGGAAATAATTATTTGACCCCTCACTGATTTTGTAAGTTTGTCCAGTGACAAAGAAATGAAAAGTCTCAGAACAGTATAATTTCAATGGTAGGTTTATTTTAACAGTGGCAGATAGCACATCAAAAGGAAAATCAAAAAAATAACCTTAAATAAAACATAGCAACTGATTTGCATTTCATTGAGTAAAAAAATAAGTTTTTGAACCCCTACCAACCATTAAGAGTTCTGGCTCCCACAGAGTGGTTAGACACTTCTACTCAATTAGTCACCCTCATTAAGGACACCTGTCTTAACTAGTCACATGTATAAAAGACACCTGTCCACAGAATCAATCAATCAAGCAGACTCCAAACTCTCCAACATGGGAAAGACCAAAGAGCTGTCCAAGGATGTCAGAGACAAAATTGTAGACCTGCACAAGGCTGGAATGGGCTACAAAACCATTAGCAAGAAGCTGGGAGAGAAGGTGACAACTGTTGGTGCGATTGTTCGAAAATGGAAGGAGCACAAAATGACCATCAATCAACCTCGCTCTGGGGCTCCACGCAAGATCTCACCTCGTGGGGTGTCAATGGTTCTGAGAAAGGTGAAAAAGCATCCTAGAACTACACGGGAGGAGTTAGTGAATGACCTCAAATTAGCAGGGACCACAGTCACCAAGAAAACCATTGGAAACACATTACACCGCAATGGATTAAAATCCTGCAGGGCTCGCAAGGTCCCCCTGCTCAAGAAGGCACATGTGCAGGCCCGTCTAAAGTTTGCCAATGAACACCTGAATGATTCTGTGAGTGACTGGGAGAAGGTGCTGTGGTCTGATGAGACCAAAATAGAGCTCTTTGGCATTAACTCAACTCGCTGTGTTTGGAGGAAGAAAAATGCTGCCTATGACCCCCAAAACACCATCCCCACCGTCAAGCATGGGGGTGGAAACATTTTGCTTTGGGGGTGTTTTTCTGCTAAGGGCACAGGACAACTTAATCGCATTAGCGGGAAAATGGACGGAGCCATGTATCGTGAAATCCTGAACGACAACCTCCTTCCCTCTGCCAGGAAACTGAAAATGGGTCGTGGATGGCTGTTCCAGCACGACAATGACCCAAAACATACAGCAAAGGCAACAGAGGAGTGGCTCAAGAAGAAGCACATTAAGGTCATGGAGTGGCCTAGTCAGTCTCCGGACCTTAATCCAATAGAAAACCTATGGAGGGAGCTCAAGCTCAGAGTTGCACAGAGACAGCCTCGAAACCTTAGGGATTTAGAGATGATCTGCAAAGAGGAGTGGACCAACATTCCTCCTAAAATGTGTGCAAACTTGGTCATCAATTACAAGAAACGTTTGACCTCTTAGAGGGTTCAAAAACTTATTTCACTCAATGAAATGCAAATCAGTTGCTATCTTTTATTTAAGGTTATTTTTTCGATTTTCCTTTTTGATGTGCTATCTGCCACTGTTAAAATAAACCTACCATTGAAATGATACTGTTCTGAGACTTTTCATTTCTTTGTCATTGGACAAATTTACAAAATCAGTGAGGGGTCAAATAATTATTTCCTCCACTGTATACTGGGACACCTACCTATGCCTACCTACCTATACTGGGGAACCTACCTATGCCTACCTACATACAAGAAGATAATAAGGTCGTTGCTTCATTGTGGACAGACCAAATTTGATCAGCTGGACAGTCACTGTTGTTCTATCATTGAGCTACCACAGACTGGTGACCATATGGACTTGAACACCGCCACGGCCTGCACTCTCACCATGGTGCGCACCAGTCCAGCACGGCCGTCACTACGCAAATAGCTGTTTGCGGTGCGTTACACAGTGCCAGGGTATCCATCGTGTTCATGGTCCATTTTTATCGCACTTAACCTCCCTGGCGGTTTATTTATTTTGCCAGGGAGGCTGAAATGGGGTTTTTTTTAAATAAAAAAAAAAATATTTCATGCAGCCAACTGAAAGTTGGCTGCATGAAAGCCCACTAGAGGGCGCTCCGGAAGCGTACTTTCGATCGCCTCCGGCAATCGAAAGTAACAAGATAGGCCGCAATGAGCGGCCTATCTTGTTTCGCTTTCCTCGTCGCCATGCCGACGAGCGGAGTGACGTCATGGACGTCAGTCGACGTCATGGACGTCAGTCGACGTCCTGACGTCAGAGCCGAACGATCCAGCCCCTAGCGCCGGCCGGAACTGTTTGTTCCGGCTGCGCTGGGCTCGGGCGACTGGGGGGACCCTCTTTCGCCGCTGCACGCGGCGGATCGCCGCGGAGCGGCGGCGATCGGGCAGCACACGCGGCTGGCAAAGTGCCGGCTGCGTGTGCTGCTTTTTGCAGAATGCAAATCGGCCCAGCAGGGCCTGAGCGGCGACCTCCGGCGGCATACCCCGAGCTCAGCTCGGGATTACCGCCAAGGAGGTTAATCTACCACATCGGCCTGAGATTTCCAAGCATCTCAGATCAATACATTAGACCAATTTCCATCCGAAATCAGTCATATTGTTGATTGGGCATGCTTGTGGCGGCACAGATTTTCATCCAACTTGATATTTATTGAAGCAGTTGGTTGATCACCACTCGAGTTGACAGATGTATCGCCATTTAAATTCCCCAAAGATCATCCCCCCACACACTTATATCCTCCCCTTTACCACCATCTCTACTAATCCCTCAAATATGTCTGATACACCACTCCCCCTTTTCCAGGTTACCATCTCCCTCAGTCAGGCAATACATCTTTACTAACCTCCTTCCTGGCACCATGATCTCTGCTCTGCTAATTCCTAAAGTTTCAGAACCCCTCCTCACATCACTGTTGTCAGCCCCTCTTCCCCCAAATCCATGCCTTGTTTACCTGCTTTTTATTAGTGATCTGAAGCAGTGCACTACTGTCTGCCCACAACACACTTCACTATAGTATGACCCCCTATGGGCCACATACATACTCAGTACTGATAAGTGATAAAAGCCATTATGATTCAATCAAAGTGAAATAATCTGTCAGTAAAAAAGTATGCATGTATGGCCAGGCTTAGGCTAGAGTTACTAATAACAAGATTGGGGTGATTAAATTGTGAGGGTTAGATGGGGGGACAAAGTAGAGCATGACAAAGAAAAGAAAAGAAAAGGGGAGAGGCAGTGAGGAGAGAAAAGCTGAAGGAGAGAGGAGAAGATATTTGCCTCACCAGGCTTGCACTTTTATTTAGCTTCCCTGTAAGTGGAGAGTTACAGAGTACCCAGCAAGCTCATGGTGAACCATAACTCCAAGAAAGAAGACACAGACATGCAGCACTAGGAGAACAGGAATACAAAGGTGAATGAGGGATAGTGGTAGAGTGGAGAGAGACTGAGAATCACCTGAGATGGAGCAGAGAACGTATCTGTATTGCAGTCCCACATCACACAGAGGCTACTTGACTGTAATGCGACTCCTGTCCCTGCCACTCTCATCTGCAACACATTCCTGGAGTCTAGGGACCGTCAAAAACGTTTTAACCTATACCTTATCTAGCTGCCCATATGCAGTCCTTAGAATGGTTAGAGAGCAGACAGATGCCTTCCCACGTACCCTCCAGGCAAGCCTCTGCTCTGCATCATGCTGTGTATATGTACCAGCTTACCCTCGCTCTACCCTCTAATTGTTAATTGAGCTTTTATTTCCCTCAGCCAGCCTAGTGGTTCACATTGCCTTATACCTTGAATGCACCAGACACTGCATGGGCCCTAAATCATTAACTGGGAGGCGGCCTGGGGGAAATCTGCTCCTTCCCCCCCTGGCCATTCTGCACTTGGCCATAGGTGGCAATGATTAGTGGTTATAGACAGTAGAGACGGGTGGGTTAAGGTTTAGGCACCAGGGGTTAATGTTAGTCACCACCATAGGGGTCTTAAGATTAGGCATCATTAGAGGGTATGTTCTGTGTGAAAGTAGGGTTAGATCAGGTCATGGCAAAATATCAATAAATATCAATAAAGATCATCAATATTTTACTATTGGAATTAAGTAGCATATTATCCAAAATGTTACTGATATTCTACTAATGCCTATTTTTAGGTCCTTTTTAAACAGGTGCCTTTTTTTTACATGTGCGCTGCTGCTTTACTGTTGCCTCCCTTTTCAATGCAGCATTCGGACTGGGAAGCACACTAGATTTTTAGAAATCAACTCGATCTTATGGTGCAGGGTACTTTTAGTGGTCTCTGGTGTCCATTCCCCTCACAATACAGTATATGATAATATGCTAGACTGGAGATGAAGATGCAGCTAACAGCTCTATCAGTGAAGGGTACTTCCATGCCCAAAGTCTGCATTGAGGAGGTTCTGAAGAAAATGTCCTCATGTCCTGACGTACATAAAAAGATGGCTGGATTTTTTATGCAGGCATACATGATGTCTGCTCTGCTCATATTATAGGAAAGACATAAATTAGACTTGTTTATAGAATGATGATGGCCGCATGTGTTCCACTGTGGATAACTTCACTTGGGTTTTATGGAATGACACTATAGAACACTTATACATTGATGTTATAGCTGCACTTGGTGTGAGAGGCACATGTAATAAGAGTAGACTTGCTTCCTTGCCCAAACTACCATACTGATGAATTGGGGGTGGGGTGTGCACATATTTTAAGAGATTTACAAGATGATAGATAAACATTCTATGGGAGGATGCAATTATGGCCTCCCATGTTACAGGCTAGACATAAGGCAACAGTTACAGACACAGAACCATTTGCTATATGCAATAAGACTGTTCTTGTTATATGAGGGATATGGGATGAGTAACGCATGTGAAATCATAGACACACATAATGACTGCACTTGGTATAGAAGAAACACAGATGATGGCTGCTTGTGTTCAGTGCCGTAGCAATAAAGGGTGCAGAGGTTTCGACCGCACTGGGGCCTTTTGACCAGAGGAGCTTTCCTTCAATAGCAGTATTAGCTCTTTATTGGTCCTGTGCTGGTGAAATCACTTCTATAGATGCTTTGAATAGTAGTAATCATTAACAAACTGTTCCCCATCCCCTAATTGCACCTCTCACACTGTGGTTGTCCTTGGTAGGTTTTGGTGCACTGTAACAATTGTTATGTATAGAGTGCTGGGGGGTGCACACTGTATTAAACTGGTGCAGCAATAAAATACCGGCTGTACAAATTTTCTATTTGTAGCAGCAATTTTCTATGTATAGCTGCTATTTATTGTCGCAATTTGTTGATGCTATTTGTAGCTGCTATTTGTCACCGCTGTTTTCAGCCGCAATTTGGGTGCCCTTTTAAACAAGATGTTGTGGTTAAGGTTAGGTGGGGGGGTTAAGCTTAGTTGGGGCGAGGGGGTTTAAGGTTATTTGCCCACCAGCTTAAAGGATAGGCACCACGAGGTGCGGGATTAAGGTTAGGCACCACCAGGGGTGGGGTTAAGGGTTAAACACCACCATGGGTGGGGTTAAGGGTTAGGCCCCAGCAGGGTGAGGTTAAGGGTTAGACACCGCTAGGGGGATTAAGGGTTAGGCACCACCAGGGGGGCTAAAGGTTAGGCAACACCAAGGGAGGGTTCTGAGTGAGATTAGGGAGAGGTTTGGTCATAGTAAAATATCGGTAAATAGTACCGATATGTTACTATATTAATATTGTAGAATATCGGTAATACCACCAATATTTTACTGCCGCTAGCCTGCACCCTTTTAAACGAGTGCCTTTTTCGAATGTATGCCCCATAGTGAATTAGCTATGCCATTGTTTGTGTTGTATTGCAGACAAGAGTTGATGACTGCAATTATTTTAGAGTGTAATTTGTTAAATGGAAAACATACCAAATAAAAGTAGGTGCTTGAAACAGTACATACACATTGCCTGGAATCTGGTAAGGAAACAATTATACTCTGTGCACATTGCTGAACAGAGGAACAGTCTAACTTAAAACATATTTAAAATAATGTAAATTGTTGTTTAGTTTATCCTGATAATTATCTGAAATTGCACCAAAGCTAAAATATATGCAGTTATCCAGAGGTAGTTGAAATACACTGGGAAAAAAAGTGTTAAAGACAGTTCACACTGTGCTGTACATATGTTGTCAATTAAAAACTGCCTAAGTAAACATAGTTAGCAAAGCATCTTCCATAGTAATTCAATCTGTACAAGTACAGAAAATTACAGACTTCAACTTTTGATGTGGGTAAAATTAAACATAACGATGGAAGTTAATAATATAGCAATACATCTTCAATTTACTGTATATCTTGGAATTTAGTTTCTTTTAATATTTTTAAAACTGTAATGGAAATGTAGAAAGTGGATCTGTCAATGTTTCCAAACACTGTCAAATGTTCTCTGACAAATTCTAAAAAAAAAAAGTCAGATAGATGGTGATTCTTCAAGAGTGTCTCTACCTAAAAGAAAATTAAGCATAAGATTCCCAAGCTCGGCACCACCACATACAGAGCCAACATCATAAAGGATTAGCAGTATGTCAAGTATATTGCAATGTAGGCTTATTTTAGCTTGGCAAAACGCATCACTGATTAATATACAAATCATCCCTTTGTTGTCCCTGAAATCTAAACACCAGACCTGCTGGCATGCAATGATGTGTCAGCTTGTTAATTGTACAGAGCCACACTGATCTAACATGAATACAGACTGTTTCAGACTGGTTGATTCTCATCAGCGCATGGCATAGATTAATGTGGCTCTATGTGATAGGACTTGAAACACCCAGAGTTACAGATTTCCCAGCCAGCTCATATATATATATATATATATATAGATATATAGATAGATAGATAGATAGATAGATAGATAGATAGATATAGATATAGATATAGAACATCTTTTTTGGAGCAGGATAACCTTACCAGTCAAGCTAAGGATAAAAACAGAACAAATATTTTCATTGGTGAAATGGTTTGAGTGGAGGTACGATCTACTGTTAAGCTGTGTACACACATTAGATAAAAAACGGTCATAACCGTACTAAAACGACCAATTAATGATCTTTCGACTGATGATCTAAAGCTAACATAGGTGACCGACCTTCAGCAACGGCATCAAACGACCGATATTGGGAGTTGGTCATGATCCCACCGATTGGATTCTTTCAACTGAAGATCATTCTTCAAAGAGAGTATGTACAGTTAAGTAAACTACATATAACGATTTTGCTGTGTACAGTGCATGCGCAACAGTCAGTCGTTCATAATCACTCGTGTTTGTACAGAGATCGATCATTTTAGTTAATTAAACCTCAGACGTCACTTCCGCATTCTCTGTCAAGTCCTTTTTTTGTTTTGATCATATATGTGTGTGTACCATTCGGTCATTAGAGATTGTTAACCTTTGCTAAACGATCGTTGGTCAGTGTTCATTTTCACCAATTTTTATCTGATGTGTATATGTACCTTTAGTGTTTGTGATTGTGAGGTAGGTTTGACATAATTGTTGGGAGAAGGTCAAAGTTAGGCACTGAAACAGAGCATGATTTTTGCTCTAGAAATTGTAACGATCGGTGAGCACAGAGAGTATCTGATTACCGGTGATCTGCAGTATCACTGGGAATACAGATATATACCAGATTATAAGTGATCTGCAGTATCACCGATAAACCGATATACTAGCTAACCTCTGTTCACCTGAGTAGAGTGTAGTGTTTGGTGTGACAGTAACACTTTGAGGACTAGGCCTCAGTGCAGCAAGGAGTACTGCACAGATTCCTTCCGCAGACCTGAACTCTCCAAGACGGGAGGAGTCAGACTGACAGTAGGAAGGATGTCTGAAAGTGACCCTCAGGAGGAAGGGTCGCTAACAGAGCGAGGAACCGCCTCTAACGGTAAGATCGGTTCTCGAGGTCGGACAAGCCAGGTCGTACACACGCGTACAGATACAGTACAAGATCAGGAGACAAAGGCGGAGTCTAAGTACAGGCAGGGTTCGGCAACGGGGTATCAGAAATATCGAGGTACAGAATCAGGAGGCTGAGGTGAAGTCTAGGAACGAGCCGGGGATCGGCAACAGAGTATCAGAAATATCGAGGTACAAGATCAGAGTTCAGGAGGGTAGTCAAGGCAGGCAAAAGTCATAACAGATAATCACAATCAAACTAGTACTTTAGCTATCAACAGAATCTAGCTAAGTGTAGGATTACAGCTCCAGCTGGTCCCGGCACACTTGCGGATCTGACTACGGATCTGGGTGCTCCCACATATGTGATCACAACGCCAAACAAAGAGCAAGTGAACAGCCAGCAGTATATATACACAAGGACCTCTCCAGGACCTCCCTAATTGCTGGACCAATGAGAGTTGTGGAAAATGTCAGCTGACTCGCCTGGTCAGCTGACTCACTTCTGGCTGTTATTTAAACTCAGCCTTTGAGCGCGCGCGCGTGTCACTCTGGGCCTTGGTGGACTATCAGTCCCAGCCACACCAGTACTGTCTAGCAATGTATTTTGTGAACCGCTTGCGGGGGCCGCCTCCAATGCAGATTCCACCGTTCTCAACGCGGATTCCGCCGTTCCCAATGCGGATTCCGCCGCTCTGCCTAAGCGGCATGCGGCGGTTTTTCCGCGTTGTGATGCTCTGCTGGACGCGGAAACAGCCGCCTCACTATGAGAGACGGCGGCTCTTCCGCGTTTCCTTACAGAAATATACCCAGCAGAAGAATTACTGCATGAGAAGGATGAAAGCCCAGGACCTCACTTAGCTATGATTAGACTAATTAGAAAGCTGCTGCTGTAGCATTTGGCTGGTCAATTTTTCAAGCTGCATAAATGTGCCTAAAAATAGCATATTTTTTTTATACATATTTACAACTGATTGGTCATTCCTAGTAATGAATACAGTAGAGAAATATTGGAGGAGTGAGGAGATCCCCACTAGTTCTGTTTATTGGCTGAATTATTCCTGTCAGTAGTGTGTGTGTGTGTGTGTGTCTGTGTGTGTGTGTAAATCCTTTTCCCTCACAAAACAGTGTATCCTTTGCTTGTAGTCATGGGACTTCTTTGAACATCTCCCTGGTTTCGCAGGGTATCTGATTATGAAGGTATGAGTGTCTACCTTGCTATGTCTATCTTGCACCATAGCAAAATGGTGCTGATTGACTAGTAAGGTAACATTTGTACAAATAAAGTCTAAAGAGCTTAGTAACATCCTTTAGATGACTGGAGCATATTTATGCAATTCAGTTTACGCTGATGTATGTCAAATTGTTAACATCGGTGTTGGCAAATGAATATTGGCACACATTTACTCTCTCTTTCATGATTATGATATATTATTTCCTTGCTGAATTATCTTTTTTTCTTTTATGTATGTATGTATCTATCTATCTATCTATCTATCTATCTATCTATCTTTCTGTCTGACTATATATCTCTCAGTTACTTGTTATAGCAGCCTTTTTAGTATAGAAAAGTTCTCCCACTCCTTGAGTGATCTTTTCTAGACAAGGTGAACTGGAATTGCGCATTTATTCTTAGTAAATTATTGATTACAAAGTAAATGCCTGACACGTAAGTAGGAGATTCAGTTTCACAATTTCCTTTGCTAATTTCACCTTTATAAAAGGAAGCAGCTTGTTTACTTTTGTATTTTACTTTGATGCTGCTCTTTGAATTGACAGCCATCCTAGGGATTAAAGAAATATCACCGTGCTCTTGATAGAAGGTTACAAGTGATTGTTATAGGTTAGCATTTGACTGTATATTTAAACATTGCAAATCCAGCGCTAGGGATTTTAGTCATGAACAGTGTTTACTCTTTCTCTGTTGTAATTGTGCGTGCTCTTGTATTGTCTGTTTGCCTTCAATTTTTAGCAAGATATGGTTGTAACTGTGATAAATGCACTTGATGGATGTAGACATATCACTCAACAGAACACACACACACACACACACTCACACACACACACACGCACACACACACACACACACACACACACACACACACACACACACACACACACACACACACACACACACAATTTTAAATAGGAAATTGGAAATTAAATATGTATAAAAGTTGATAACATTATTAAAGTAGTCCTACTTGATGTCAGAATCTAGACAAAACTGACATACGGAGTCACTGGAGTACATGTTTGAAGGTGGCTTGGTGAAAGTGATGACACTTCCAAGATATATGGGTGAGTAGAATACAGATGGATAATTATATAGGTACTGAAGTTAAATGAGACTTCAGGAAATGAAAATAGTGACTTTTGCTGCATAATACAGAGAGCAATGTGATGGATTTTGTGAGGTAACAATAGGGAATGTGTAACGATTGTGGAATTCTCTCCGTGATCAGCGCACAAGACGTGTGTGCTGACACTGCGGAAATCCTCCACAAACGTATAATTTGCGGAAACCCAGCAGAAGGTGCAATGCACCTGTAGAGGGAAAATTCCTGTCGACAGGGGGAGCTGTGGAGTGCAGAGGAACAGCTCCTCTGCCCTACCACACACGCCAGACAGGAATTGCACGAAGGGACGGAACGCAATCGCAAGAGAGGCGATTGAGAATGAGCACAGAGACAGATTGTATGTGTGTGCACCAAACTAGTCGCCAACCCGCGACGGTGCACACACCACAGCAGATATGAAGTAGGAACGCGATCGCGAGAGGTGCAATCGCCAGACGTGACACAAGGTTACAGCAAGACAGAGCACGAGAGTAGCAAAGGCACAGCAAATTGTACAATGAGGAGATACGGAAAATAACAAAC
Source organism: Hyperolius riggenbachi (assembly GCF_040937935.1). Lineage (NCBI taxonomy): Eukaryota > Metazoa > Chordata > Amphibia > Anura > Hyperoliidae > Hyperolius > Hyperolius riggenbachi. Next base: position 178,573,002 of record NC_090647.1, on the reverse strand, counting down.
GCTAGCTAAACGCGAACACCACACTCATTCGCAACAGTGCACGCGTTTATGCGCGGTCTCCACTTAATAAGCACAATAGAGACAAGCACGCCTAACCACCGACAGACGAACATGAAACAGAGGACGCGAGCGCTTGCTTAACGGGTATGTCACCAAGCCTCCAGCAAGCGTTCGTAGCAGACAAGACAGACACACGAAAACATGAATAAGCGAACGATAGGATCCACAGCACTAGCGAAAGTGGCTAGCGTGATCCAGGAAGACAGAACAGAAGGATCCACAGCACTAGCGCAGGATGCTAGTGCGATCCAGGTACAGAGTAGCAGAACAGAAGGATCCACAGCACTAGCGCAAGATGCTAGTGCGATCCAAGTTCAGAGTAGCAGAACAGAAGGATCCACAGCACTAGCGCAAGAGGCTGGTGCGATCCAGGGAAAAAGATCAGAAGGGGCTACCAGTAACAACCGCTGTTCCGGTTAGCACCCAGACACACAGAACGATTTCCTGTCGACCACCGCTGGGACAGGACAATCGCAACAGACAAACAAAACAGATAAGCAATCCTAACTGCACTAAGGAAACCTGCCCAGTGCAGTTTCCAGGGATTACTCTAAGCTGATATTCAAACAATGAGCAAGGCTGACACTCTCTAGAGTGTTTCACAGGAGGAATCCTTATGACTAGTCACTTACTGTGGTATCACATAGTATTTATAGAGCAAGCCCACAAGGGATGTGGCTAGGCAATCTGCATGACAAACATATGCAAATTCCTCAGCAGCAAACTGCAATACTGGCAAAAGTTCTCTCCTCCAGAGACCTGCAGAATGCAGACCTGAACAGTGGTCAAAAGGCTGCCTGCCTGCACAGGCAGCTGAGCAGATCGTTACAGTATCCCCCCCCCCCCCCTCCAGGGTCGAATTCCAGACGACCCTCTAACCTGATATTTGCAGAAAACTCTAACTGAAGACTCATGAAGGTCAGGACAGCCCGACAAGGCCCAATTCCAGAGTCAGTCCAGCCGAAACCGACCTTATCGGAAGCAAACGCCACCGAAACATGTCCATCAGTACTACTAGTCTCAGTATAACACCCATCAGGACTGTGAACGCCAGAGAAGAAGCCATCGACACCCTCCAGACAATACCCACCACTTTCCAAGGAGCGTCCGAAAATACCAAACCTGCCACAATACCTGTTCGAAGTGTCCCTTACAACACAAAAGCCACCATTGATCTTATCCAGGGCACCAAGCAAAATCTCTCCCGGAATCTCCCAGAACCCTCCAAAGCTCCACAGAGATCCCAAGAGGGCAGAACAACCACCAGGCTCACACAGAGAACCACCAAGCCCTCCCATGGAACCAATGACTATTCTGGGCTCATAATTACGAGGACACCCATCAAGATCAAGACTTTCAGGGACCACTTCTGGGCATACAAGCAGGCAGGCCATATCAGAGCATGTCTCCACCGAGGAAGCATCTGAGGCACACTTGGGCTTTCTGGGTCACAGAGCACATTGGGGTACACCAGCACAGGAGAAACCTAAGAACATGTCGGGGAACTGCCAACCTCAGAGTCCGGCACGACAGGACCAAAACCAGTACCGGGCAGAAAATCATCATGAGCAAGGTTTTCAAGCACTGGACTCTCAAAAAAAAAAACTCGTACTCAGGCTTAGAAGTCTCAGTGACTGTAATGGTATCTGACAAAAACTCATCATTGACTACACACGACTGAAGCTCCACCAGAGCTGAAAAAGTAGTCAGCACAACAGCAATGCCTTCTGAGGTGGGCAACACCTGAGAAGGACTTGGGGGGCAGGAGACATCTCCTACAAGTTCTGCACCCTTTGGGAGGAACTCGGAGGTCTCCAGGACATCAGACAAGACCTCAGGAACATCATTTTTCAAGTTTTCTGAGAAGGATTCTGACCTATCCATGTTACAGGGCAAAACTGGAACTTTATTTTGTGAACAGGGCAGATGTCCCAGGGCAGGTTCCACCATAAACTGAGACTGAATTTCATCATCATGAGCGAAACGTACAGGAATATTTACTGGAACACACACTGACTCCCTAACTTTAATCTCACTGCACCCAGAATTCTGCGTAGCAGTCAAACTAGCTTGCAACTCCAAAACTGCAGAAAAACAGGTGAGTATAGTGGCAATACCTAGACGAGCCTCTAGGGACACTGCAGGAGACTCTAAACCAGGCCATCTTAACTCATCCAGAGTACAGGGTGCAGAATCAGCATTTTCCTCAGAACAAGAATGGGACTCACAAATGTCAGTGTGATTGGACATCATATTGTTATTCATGGTACAGGGCTGGCTCAGAGAAACTTTCTCTGGACCCAGCAAAAATGTTTCAGAGTCAGATTCGCAAAACCGAAGCGCTGTCTCACTCTTAGATTCGGCTAACAATGTCAAATCCGAGGAGCCAGAACGCAAAACCTGCGAATCAAAAATCGCTTGAGGTTGGGAAACTGACGCTTCCATAGCGCAAACTTCCGCGATCTGCGGGGCAGACTGTAAGGTGTTCAGGACAGAAACACTGGAGCAACTGTCACCAGGCAACGATGTCTCTTTATTGGAATCAATTGGTTGGTGTGTGTGCAACTCATCCAAAATCGTCTGCCATACATAAATCATCAGATCCACATCACCCTCATCACATTCATCGGAATCAATCAATAGGTACATAGAATCGAGACAATCATTCAAGACGTCTTCGCTTTTTGCGTTGTAAAAATCGCAAAAGGCTTTCCAATCAAAATCAAATTCCTCCATCAAGGCCTCAATGTCCCATGAGCCAAATGGAGGTTCAAACAGGCCAGTATCCAGATAATCTCCATATGGGTGGAGTTCAGGATCTATTTAAGTTCATGTCAGATATCAGATGCTTTAGACTACTTCATTTCCTGGCGCCAGGACATGTCACATAACGTGGTTAACAGGACACACACACACAGGAGTTGTGAGCACAAATTATGCTGAATCTTTATTACAGTTGCTTTCCTTATATCCTACTCAATACAGGATTTTGCTCATGCGCAGTATATCATCATATGTCACCATAATTACAGAAAGTCATGTGATTTACGAGAATTAACACAGTTCAATGATCACGGGGAAAACATGTTACTTATGACATTCCAGGTGTCCCCAGTTGGGGCATTTTATGGGTTTTGCCCAGAGAGAAGAATTTGGCTATTCTCTACCTCATGCAGCCAGCTCTTCCTGCACAGATGTGTGTGGGTGGCTGATTGTTCTATAGACACATTAATATCACACTGAATAGATACATGAGGCACAGACTTAGATACATATATGCTTGTATATGAAATTGATCTATATACTAATATATATACATACATATATATATATATATATACATATATACCTACATATCCTTTCAGTCCCCCCTTTGGTCATTTCTTCCAAAGGAAGAAGATGACCATACTAAAGCCAATACCTAGAACAGGCAGAGCTAGCATCAAAGTGGGCAAAATTTTGGTCGAAGTCTCCTAATGGTCAAACCACAAATAGCTATTTGGTAAAGTACTCATAACAAAGAAAATGATTAACTAACCTGTAACCTTAAATAATCAATTAAACAATGTTGGCCAATCTAATGGCCGAACAAATCAGAAAAATCAGAAAAGAACCAAATCAGAAATTGTTCAGGAAAAAACCCAACAATTATTTTTCCTGATGCAAGAACATTTCTCTTTCCTGATGTGATCTAGTAAAGATCTTATGCGGACTACATGTGAGGGTACACTCATGTGTTTAACTTAGCCTGCGGCAGGAATATTTCTCTTAGATCAATATAAGAAGCTTTCTTATCTCAGCACTTACTCCAAGAGAAACTTCCATCTGCTCTATTTTAGAAAAGGCTTGTCTAAATACTAGGCCTCGGGTAGGCCAGGGTCAAAAACCCTTATGATGGCAACTAACTCATGCATAAGGTGGCTATATTTGGGAGATAGTGGTCTTAACTCGACAACCGTTTGTGAGGCATGGCAAACTTCTCACCTTCCATCAGCCATTGTACTCCAAGCTATCTCTGTATCCTTTACTCAAAGTCACACACTCCTGTTAACCCAGGGGGTGGACACCAACCCAACTACAATCATACTCAGGTCTTAATGCCCAGAGTACAGAGGCTGAGGTCAGAAATACAGGAGTACTGCCAGAACTCACCAAGCAAGTCAAAACCGTAGCTACAGGCCTCAGTCCAGGACATATCTGTGAGAGGGAATACAGATCACAGCAGAAGTCTAGGGAACAAGGCTGCATGAGACCATCAACATCTCTGGCCTTCCAATTATCCCACATTAAATATACCAATCCGGTTGCTCAAGGCAACTGTGTTGCTGTGAAATTGTAGTCCATCACACCAATCATACCGACCGAAGCCTGTTATGCTTGCTCAGACAAACAGATACAACTCTGATTTAACAAGGGAAGGGAATGTTAACTAATTGACTTTTTACCACAGTAATGGTAAATATCTAAACAAACACACTACAAATCAAAGCAGAAAAAGATGTAACTAATAGCAACCGCTGCCAAAGATACTTTTTCAAGGTCAGGACTAACAGGACAACTGTAATGATGGCTACCTTCAGATTTAACCATACTAGAAGGACTCTGCTAATCACACATATGGACACTCACCAACTATACTCACAATCAGGATAGGACACAACACAATAGCAACATGAACCCTTCGCAAAACGATTATGGCCAGATTAAATCTACTAATGACCAAGGTATCAAAAAGTAGGAGACTTGTTCCCTGAAAATCGCCCACTGAGATCAGGCCTGCTGAATTATATGTGTAGTAACACATATGAGTATGTATGTATATATATATATATATACATTTTACTGTCTGATAAATATACAATTTTATAGTTATCTGGGTTGAAGAAAGATGTGTGTACATAAAGTTTAACCAAAAACAAAGCACCACACTGGCCCATTTCACTGCTGATCCAGAGGAAGGCAAAAACCCTTATAAGGCATAGTGTAATTAGCCCCAGAAAGGGAAAAATTCCTTCCCGACTCCAAAATGGCAATCAGAAAAAATCCCTGGATTATCAGCATTTGGCCTTATTTAGTAATTGAGATAAAAAATATCAGCTCATTACAGATCAACCCATTATTTAACTTACAAAAACCCTAATCCTAATCTTTACTTAAAGATATAGCAAAATAAAGGCTTTTTACTATTCAGAAAGCATTAACCCATAATGTGACTTCCAACTAACTCTCCATCTAGAGTATCCTTAATATCATAGCCCACCCCTCTAGTACTGAACCAATAGAAGTTATTTTTAGATAACCCAAGGTTTTCCCCATAGCTACTATCAATAGCTTTCCTACGAGCCCAATACACATAAGAATGTCCCACAATCCATACAATCTTCCTGGGTCTGAGATCCAGATCTTGTTCCATTCTTCAACAGATGACACAAGCAACCTTGAAACTTTTATCAGAGCACGCGTTACTGTCCACCTGATGAATAGTCTCTTTTTGGGATTCAGGACTTAGTCGACCTATTTCACCCTCTACAGTGGAACCAGTAGAAAATCCTTTTATAAAGATAGCTTCAGGATAGCTTCTTCTCTGGATGGATTCACCTGGATGGATTACTTCCGGATGGACTCCGGTCAGGCAGTCTTATCCTCCTCAGGATAGATGTCTGGCAAGTTGTTTCTGAAAGAATAAAGAAAAATGTGCGAGTATCATGTTTTCCCAAAAATCCAATAAGTCATTTATTTTTCCTAGTACTTGTAATACTACTATGATTCATACTCTCCACCATGAACTTCAAAACATACTTAGCGGATCTTTCTATGATCCTAACGGATCTCTCGCAATACCCCGTTCGCATGACGTCGTGTCGCTGTACCCGTGCTAGTATGTGACTCCATACATGGCAGAGAGGATAAATTCCCAATGAATTTTTACACCATAATGAATTCCCATTTTTCCATTACAAGTCACGCTCTCATTCCATCATACCTTCCACAATCATACCAAACCCTAAATAGTGATGTATTTAAAGAACTTAGGTGGCCCTAGTGCAATATCTCACTACCCCTTCTTACTATACCACTACATGAAATGACATGACACAGATCACTAGGCCTGGGCAGGGCGGGCTCTTTCCCCTCTTTGACCATACATTAAAGTTATTTTAATGTCTGGTCAGAATTAGTGAAAGGCTACTATGAGCAGGGTCACAGTACAGCGGAACAGTGGCCAGTATTGTCTCCCTGTAATAGGGTTGGGTCCCCTTTTAGATTTAAAGCTACAGACATACAAAGAACATCTGTAGTGTCCTTTTCCCCATAGTGCGCTTAAGGTACTATACCTATGGTTGTCCCCAAGACACACTTCTATAGGCACACATACAAAGAACAGCACTACAGAGACTAGGCTAAGGCCTCCTTACTAAACAGACACTGACCTACAGATCAAGCAGAACTGAAATTAAAAATCCTGTCAGGGGTAAAGCATCTAAGCAGTATACTATAAAACAGTGTATTTTTTTCTTGGAGTCTTCAGAACAGTGAAAAGTCCGTAAAATAATTGTCATACCAACATCAAATGATTCTGCAGTTTGTAAAAAAGTTCAAGCAAACTAAAATAAACTATTTTCCTAAGGATGAAAAAATGTACTTATTTTCCTATGCTGAGTGTAAGGATTTATTTCAATTTACTTTAAGGGTTTTGGGCTTAAAAAAAAAACCATATGTTCTCACTAAAAACATGAGTGACTTAGAGTCAGAGCCTTAAACAGCTCTCTGAATTTAAAGGAGATGGATTTATTAACAGGAAGAGGGGTTATTAAGGTCAAAACCCCACTATTGGAAAGGAATTCCCATAATCTAAAGGGTGATATGAAATAAACAGCAATCGTGACCCAGAACTACACATGCGATCTTAATTGACCTAAAACTGTATACCTGTCCTGACTATTTTAATATGTCCTCAATGTTTTCCATACATTTTCCCAAATGAATATGGCTTTCACAGTTTCACAATATCCACTAAAATATAAGTACAAACAGTATACAATGCATTATTTTTTTTCAATAGTTGCATGACATTTAGAAATATTGAAGTTACAATAACTGTGCTTTATCAGAGTGGCTTGGAGGAGGAGCAGTTCTCTTATTAACCTCTAGATGGCGAAGAGGCTGAGAATCCAGAGGGTGTGCTGGAATTTCTTGCACTGGGTGACCAGGCCAGTGAAGAATTAAATCAGACACAGTTTAGTTAGAACAGCAAGTAACACTTCAACAATGAGTTGCAAACATCATTAAATGCCTTTTTCTGCTGCGATTGATATAAAAATACAGCCTACCAACTATGATACAATATTCAAGAAGGATTTATTTATGGAGAACTATTGAGTAAATCATTTAAATCTATATGCTTCAAAGTTACAAGCTATATAAATTCCGTTCAAATATGAACATTATTCTAACAAACTTATGGCAAACTACCATGACATGGGGAAATGATTTAACTCTACTCACTTGTATAAGTCTGGGTGACAAAACGCCATTACCCAATTAACCCACTTCAGACCAAGGGAATTAGGTTGTACTAAAACTCAATTCTCTTTACACTATGAAACTAAGGTAACAAGGTGATGTAGCAGCCAGTGCTATCGCCTTGCAATGTTATTCAAATCTCTGCCTGGTTAACATCTGCCAGGAGTCTGCATGTCCTCCTCATGCCTGCATGGGTTTTTCCCCCAGGCATTCAGTTTCCTCATCCAAAAAAAACACAGACAAATCTATTCTGTAATATGGGAAACTTCACTCACATACATATAGACCTGGGTGACAGTTGGTATCAATTAATTAATCTAATTTAATCTAAGGACACTAAGTTTAAGGAGAAAACTCATTCTTCTTAAAACTTCTTATACTAGCCTTGTGGATTTATTTAGAGCCTGCCACGTGTGTAGTGAACACAGAAGCAGGTATATTTAAAGAAAGATAGGGACAAAAGAGATATATGTATAAATTATTCACTGTTCCAAATACTCCAATAATATAACTCATAAGATACATATATACATATGTATGTATACATGCATACAGATATACGGTATATTGTACGTTAGTTCCTCTTTTTTTCTCTCTCTGCTGGCAGGAGAAGAAAACCCACAAGCAGACGTTTTGTGCAGCCACCCGGAAACACCAAGTAAAGAGAGAAAAAAATGAATCTTTTGTCACAGAACCGGACCTATCTCAATACAATTTTAACTCTTTTATTTCTAACTATCAAAAAATACATCCGTATATATGCAGAAATCATTATTGACAGGAAAAAAGAGATACAAAATACTATTTCATAAGGCAACCATACCTGACATTTCTTCATATATACGGACATATATGTGCGTAATTAATCTAATGTTTTAATGTTAAACCCCATTAGATTTAAAAAGTAATAAACTTTTTACTTCCTCATTTTATTTTGCTGTCACTGACTGCTTCAGAGGAGGAACCCACACAGATGTCGGCAGGCGTAGATTAGATCACTTAAAAATGACGTGTCCTCATCTTTAACCCTTTCAAACTTACAGGGGAATTCTAACACTATTTAATACGACAATTTAAGTATTTCTGATTATTTCAAGATTACCTCTAAAAATCATTACCTATAGGAGTGTGTATCTGTTTAATTAACTATTTGCTAACAACTAATTTAAAGATGAGAAAGAAGAAAATCTATTTTATTGAGGCAGATATACCCATAGTTTCAACATATAATTTAGCGGGTGCCCAGTGACGTGACTAAGGAACTGCGGGCCATGGTGTAGATTTTACATCAGGGCCCCCCCAAGACCTCTATACATAGCAATTGATACAGCGCGCCAAAATTTATCAAAGACAACTACAGCGTCAGAGATACAAGAAGGGGATTAGGGATTGCTACTATTCAAAGCATCTATAGAAGTGATTATTACCACTACAGGACAAATAGAGAGCTAATACTGCGATAGAGGGTGGACCCTTCGGGGCCCTTGTGGACCAAAGGCCTAGGTGCGGCCACTACCTCTGTACCCCCCCTATTGCTACGACCCTGCGGATATTACCTCTCTCTACCATACATATGACAATCATGTACTCGATACAATCTCTCAATTTTCACACATATGTGTCAGTTTACACATAATACATATGAATACATTGTGATACATGTTATTTTATAACTATACCCAAATTTGCAGGAAATTAATTACATTACTGTATTTCGGAAATGTTTTTTTTTTTCAACGAAGTTTGTATTAAATGACCCATGGATAATTCAGACAATATTAATGATCGGTCATCTACAAAAAGTCCAGTATAACTGAATTTTTCCCAAGGTGGCATCTGAAACCAGTTTTGTACGTACATAGAATTTATACTGGCGATTTTCTGCAAGTGACCGCTCTTATCTGAGTTTCATGAGTGTCCTTAATATTAATTTTACTAACCATCTCTTGGAAATACAGTAAGAATCTTATAACACTTTATATAATACTTTTTTTCATCGCTGGCGCAACCAGACGGAAAACAGACATAAAACACACATTACTAGTCAAGATTAACACACAAACAAGACAGACTTGGACATATATAATTCTAATCACCGTTAGACATAGTTCTTTAACCAATTGTATATATGGATTGAACTATTACTCCTCTCTCCCCCCCAAGGGAATGACAGCCCAAGACTAATATACTATATTATATTCTAACCAAGAATGAACAAAATATTTTTCTTCCAGATATTCTGACAACACAAAGGTTCATAAATTTCATCTATATTAGGGATTGGGATAGGAAACATTTTGACAATATTTTGACCCATTGATCTAATTACAGTTTTATACTGTAATTTATTGGCCCTCTATTAAATCTATGTGTCAAATATAAGATATTGCCGTACCAATAGACAATTCTTATCTAGATAAATTATAATTTATGTATTTTTCAAATTTATCAACACTATTTTTATCAATAACTACTATTTATCAATAATTCTATCTATAATTCCCATCTCATGAGAACAAAATAAACTTTGTCTAGGGATTTTATCTTTCTACAACCTCACTAAACCCAAACTGTTTCTCAGAATTGAATAACTTTTTTTTCTTAACCTTACTAATAAAACAGATTATTAGTTACAAAACAAACGCAGACAAATAATCTAAAACATCTGAATCTTATCTGACATTATAAAAACCTTACAAAAATAACCTATAATAAACCCATTCAAAACCTAAGAAGAACTACAAATACCCAGAAATCCATACCATATGGTGTCCTGTTCATTTCCCAAATGAACTCTATTTTCTTGCCAAAAGAAAATGTATTGAAGTTGATCAGACTTCAAATTTGCTAGATTTTTCCCAAAAAAATCTATATTTCCCTTAGACCTACTAAGAGAAGTGTAATAGACTTACCAAAAGTCTACATTCTCCCTAATTTTTTTTTTTTTTTTTTTTTAAACTAAGGCCTTCTAAAAACCTTATAATCTATATAATTAAATTATACTATCAAAAAACACAAACTCCAACACCGGATTCGTTTTGGTATCAACAGAAATTTCACATAAATAATATAGACACCTCTCTCTTTAAAAAAAACAAAAAGAGAAGTATAGTCATATTACTTACGTGAACTCTGCAGAACACCATCCGCGGCGAGCCCTCAGCTGAAAGGAGTTGGATCTATTTAAGTTCATGTCAGATATCAGATGCTTTAGACTACTTCATTTCCTGGCGCCAGGACATGTCACATAACGTGGTTAACAGGACACACACACACAGGAGTTGTGAGCACAAATTATGCTGAATCTTTATTACAGTTGCTTTCCTTATATCCTACTCAATACAGGATTTTGCTCATGCGCAGTATATCATCATATGTCACCATAATTACAGAAAGTCATGTGATTTACGAGAATTAACACAGTTCAATGATCACGGGGAAAACATGTTATTTATGACATTCCAGGTGTCCCCAGTTGGGGCATTTTATGGGTTTTGCCCAGAGAGAAGAATTTGGCTATTCTCTACCTCATGCAGCCAGCTCTTCCTGCACAGATGTGTGTGGGTGGCTGATTGTTCTATAGACACATTAATATCACACTGAATAGATACATGAGGCACAGACTTAGATACATGTATGCTTGTATATGAAATTGATCTATATACTAATATATATACATACATATATATATATATATATACATATATACCTACATATCCTTTCAGTCACCAGGCAACGATGTCTCTTTATTGGAATCAATTGGTTGGTGTGTGTGCAACTCATCCAAAATCGTCTGCCATACATAAATCATCAGATCCACATCACCCTCATCACATTCATCGGAATCAATCAATAGGTACATAGAATCGAGACAATCATTCAAGACGTCTTCGCTTTTTGCGTTGTAAAAATCGCAAAAGGCTTTCCAATCAAAATCAAATTCCTCCATCAAGGCCTCAATGTCCCATGAGCCAAATGGAGGTTCAAACAGGCCAGTATCCAGATAATCTCCATATGGGTGGAGTTCAGGAACAAGAACAGATGTTTTAACTGCTTTAATATAGTGTGCGATCCTACCTATAGTAGGATCCACATAAGCTTTGGATTGAGGCAAAAAACCAGGAGACAGATCAACATCATGGTAAACATCATTATCATACTGAATGGTTTTGCATGGAAGATGACTTATCAGCAGCTACACATTCAATCAGAGCAGGTGGTAAGCCAGGCAGTCCAAATCAGTGAGGGACTATCACTTCAAGAAACTGATACAGATTATCATTCCAAGAATTGTTTTTTTAGCACATCATACGCCCAGGTGAACAAATCGTCTTTTAAGAGCACATAGGCAAACTGAAGAGCCGACGTAGATGGATCAGCAATCTGAAAGGTGGGATCCAGGCAAAACCTCACACATTCAGAGAGAAATTCCGCTTTGGTCTCTGAGTTTAGCCTTTTAAAGCTCTTAAAGACACAGGACCCATACTCAACAAAATCGTACAAATCAGAAATTCCCTCTACACTGGGAATTTTGGTTGGGCTGGTCATACTGTAATGATTGTGGAATTCTCTCCGTGATCAGCGCACAAGACGTGTGCGCTGACACTGCGGAAATCCTCCACAAATGTATAATTTGCGGAAACCCAGCAGAAGGTGCAATGCACCTGTAGAGGGAAAATTCCTGTCGACAGGGGGAGCTGTGGAGTGCAGAGGAACAGCTCCTCTGCCCTACCACACACGCCAGACAGGAATTGCACGAAGGGACGGAACGCAATCGCAAAAGAGGCGTTTGAGAATGAGCACAGAGACAGATTGTATGTGTGTGCACCAAAGTAGTCGCCAACCCGCGACGGTGCACACACCACAGCAGATATGAAGTAGGAACGCGATCGCGAGAGGTGCGATCGCCAGACGTGACACAAGGTTACAGCAAGGCAGAGCACGAGAGTAGCAAAGGCACAGCAAATCATACAATGAGGAGATACGGAAAATAACAAACGCTAGCTAAACGCGAACACCGCACTCATTCGCAACAGTGCACGCGTTTATGCGCGGTCTCCACGTGATAAGCACAATAGAGACAAGCAGGCCTAACTAACCACCGACAGACAAACATGAAACAGAGGACACGAGTGCTTGCTTAACGGTTACCTCACCGAGCCTCCAGCAAGCGTTCGTAGCAGACAAGACAGACACACGAAAACATGAATAAGCGAACGATAGGATCCACAGCACTAGCGAAAGTGGCTAGCGCGATCCAGGAAGACAGAACAGAAGGATCCACAGCACTATCGCAGGATGCTAGTGCGATCCAGGTACAGAGTAGCAGAACAGAAGGATCCACAGCAATAGCGCAAGATGCTAGTGCGTTCCAAGTACAGAGTAGCAGAACAGAAGGATCCACAGCACTAGCGCAAGAGGCTGGTGCGATCCAGGGAAAAAGATCAGAAGGGGCTACCAGTAACAACCGCTGTACCGGTTAGCACCCAGACACACAGAACGATTTCCTGTCGACCACCGCTGGGACAGGACAATTGCAACAGACAAACAAAACAGATAAGCAATCCTAACTGCACTAAGGAAACCTGCCCAGTGCAGTTTCCAGGGATTACTCTAAGCTGATATTCAAACAATGAGCAAGGCTGACACTCTCCAGAGTGTTTCACAGGAGGAATCCTTATGACCAGTCACTTACTGTGGTATCACATAGTATTTATAGAGCAAGCCCACAAGGGATGTGGCTAGGCAATCTGCATGACAAACATATGCAAATTCCTCAGCAGCAAACTGCAATACTGACAAAAGTTCTCTCCTCCAGAGACCTGCAGAATGCAGACCTGAACAGTGGTCAAAAGGCTGCCTGCATGCACAGGCAGCTGAGCAGATCATTACAGGATGTTTATCAAATATGCCTCTGATTATTGAGCGGTTTCGCTAACTGGGAAAAAAATGTTTGGGATTCAGGAATATTGGACCAATCACATAAAGTCAATGGCTAAAAAAGTGTTTTCTTTTTCCTTTGTAGGGAGAAGGCTTTGGAGAGTCACCGCATTAGCCAAACACAGCAAACAACAAATTTCAATGTACTGAGAAACATGGTAACACAGAAAAATCAAAACACAAACTGAGAAACTGCCCTAGTTAAATCAGTGTTAAATTAAGCGTGAGAGCTCATGGGAGTGTTATTAACATTGTTAAATTTAGTTGTGTTAGTGTTCAAGTTATGTAGAGATCCTCACATAGAACAGGCAGACTATGGGCTTGATTCACAAAAGAGTGTTAACTGATAGCACAACCGTGCTATGCAGTTAACACTCAAGGTGATGTGCGCGCAGCTTTGCATGCGCCAAGGCTTTCGCCCGTGTGCTAACTAACGTTTGCGCACGGGCACGCACGCGATCATGCACAAACCTTTGTTTAGCATGTGAGCGTAAACCTTGGCGCGTGCAAAGCTGTGTGCGTGTCACTTCACATGTTAACTGCAAAGCACGGCCGTGCTATCTGTTAACACTCTTTTGTGAATCAAGCCCTATAGTTATATCAACAAAGAAAGTTCATAAACGCTTTAAACCCCCAAACATCATATCAGTCGGTGCAGGATCAGGTCAGCCAGGCCATACGAGATAAATGAACAAAAAAGGGATCCGCAAACCAGACCAGATTGAAGTAGAAAAAGGCTAATATATTTATTTGAAAAATCCACAGACAGTGCAATAAAATCACAGGATCAACTCACGCGTATCGGGCTTACCATCTGCCCTTAATCGTAGTTAAAAGGAACATACACTCTCAAAAAACACTTGTACAAATGCTTTTGTACAAGTGTTTTTTGAGAGTGTATGTTCCTTTAAGGAGTAGTTTGTGTGTTCCCGGGGGTGGAGCTTTTCCTCCCTGGCTCCATATAAATTCCTCCTTATACAGGTTCACTTTTAACTACGATTAAGGGCAGATGGTAAGCCCGATATGTGTGAGTTGATCCTGTGATTTTATTGCACTGTCTGTGGATTTTTCAAATAAATATATTAGCCTTTTTCTACTTCAATCTGGTCTGGTTTGCGGATCCCTTTTTTGTTCACCTATGGTTATATCACCAGCAGCTAAAGGCCCCTACACATGCTCAACCAAACTGCCTGATTGTTGTCTGAATTTAGTGTGTTTTTAGACTGTTTGACGACAATCAGGCATGTGTACGTGTGCAAACGACTTGACGAGCAACTGATAACAGGCATTTTGAACGATCCAACTGACAGATCTAGTCACACGACTGTTGGTCTGATATCATGCAGTTGATGCGTGTGTACAAGACATTTGATTGACTTGTAAATGACTTGTACTTGTTTTGAATGTTTAGTCCGCCATTCCGCTTGCATGCGCAGTATGTAAATGAGTTGGTTGGTTGGACATACAGGTCGTGCGGTAGGTCAGGTTATGCGGTTCGTCAGTTTGTGCGGGTGGTCATATGCACGTTGGGTGCTTGTTGAACGTGTGTATGTAGCTTAACTGTGCAGTGATTGAATGCAGTTTCTCATACCTCTCCTGCGTGGTCTGATCTTATGGCCAATATGTCTTTCTCTGCAGGGAAGGTATGGATACTCATATTTAACCTTTGGCATGCCCGTTCCAGTGACCTTGCGTCAAATAACCATTTTCTCCTCTTGGTCTTTACTAGCTTCTTATTAGAGATGGCCCGAATGGTTCACCGGCGAACGGTTCCTGGCGAACTTCCGTGGTTCGCGTTCGCAGAGAACCGCAAACTTTTCCGGAAGTTCAATTCGCCCCCATAGTGCATCATTAGGGTCAACTTTGACCCTCTACATCACAGTCAGCAGGCACATTGTAGCCAATGAGGCTACACTCCCTCCTGAAGCCACTCCTCCCTTATAAAAGGCAGGCAGCATCAGGCATTGGACTCACTCGTGTGCCTGCAGTGATTAGAGAAGGGAGAGCTGCTGCAGACTCACATAGGGAAAGCTTAGTTAGGCTCTTGTAGGCTTGTTAGCTTGCTCCTTGCTGATTCTTATAGCTAAAAAACCCCCTCAACAGCTGTTTTGAGAGCTTATCATGTTCTTGTGATCTGTTTTTTTTTGTGTGTGTGTGTGGCCCACTTGCATTATATACAGCCCTGTTAGTCAGTCACAGCTGGCCTTTGGCCCCTTGGTGGTATAATTACTACTGTGCCAGGTGCACATTATAATACCCATCACTGTTGTTCACAGTGCATGCACCTACCTACGTGAGCGCACGCAGTATCACTGTGCCTGTCCGGTACCTGTCTGTGTGTGACAGGTGCACATTGTAATACCCATCACTGCATATACCTACCTGTTGTTCACAGTGCACCCACTTACCAACGTGAGCGCACGCAGTGTGATATTTGTTAACATCAGTCACTGTACCTGTTCACGGTACGTGTGTGTGACTGGTGCACATTTGTAATACCCATCACTGCATATACCTACCTGTTGTGTTCAGTGCACCCACCTACCTACGTGAGAGCATGCAGTGTGATATTTAATACCACCAGTCACTGTACCTGTTCACGGTACATGTGTGTGACAGGTGCACATTTGTAATACCCATCACTGCATATGCTTACCTGTTGTGTTCAGTGCACCCACCTACCTATGTGAGTGCACGCAGTGTGATATACCACTCCGTGCAAAACCTGTTAACTGCACCTGTGTGACTGCACATTGTATTAGTCAAGTCAGTGCATACCTTTTACTTCACCCCCCCCCCAATATGGACAAAACAAAAGGCAGAGGCAGGCCACCTGGCAGGTCTGTTCAAGGTTGTGCTGTTGTGATTTTGTGCGGCCCTCGACCAAAGTACAGTGCTCATAAGAAGGCACGTGCCATCAACCCCCAATATTGTCAGGCCATAGTTGACTATTTAACACAAAACACCTCATCTTTCTCAGCTTCCTCACGGAAGCGTGACATATCTTCCTCCTCCTGCTCTGATTATGGCACCCCACTTAACACTCAGTTGACCGCCACCACCAAAGTGCCATCACCCCAGGGCTCAGCGGTGTGGACATTTTTGTGTGTGTCTGCCTCAGATGAGAGCAATCCCATCTGTACTCTCTGCCACCGAAAATTGAGCCGTGGAAAGACCAAGACCCGCGTAGGGACAACTACCTTACGAAGGCACATGATTACAAAGCACAAACTGCAATGGGATGACCACCTGAGGAAAAGCAGCACACAAAAGCAAAGCCACACATGGCAGTGGAAGATACCAGGCCGCAATTCTTTCTAAAAAAAGGCGATACCTAAACTGTACCGTGATGTTGAAAGGCAAGTGGTGACATCTCTGGCACACAGAGTTGGGTCAAGGGTCCATCTGACAACGGATGCCTGGTCTGAAAAGCACGCTCAGGCCTGCCCAAAGACTAAGTCAGTCCCTACACACAGCATTAAGCGTTTCCTTAATAACTTATTTAACGTCCTAACTAGAGGCGATGTGCCTGGATATATGTATTTTTTTCTTGTTACTGACCCCTGTGGCTATGGTCTAATTCAGTGCACTCCCTCCTTTCCCTGTATGTGTTTGTCAGCATGCACACAGCTTATGCTGGTGTATGTGCATGGTGCACATGGACACATAACGTTAGCTCCCTTGTGCGATTGGTAAGATGCACTGTCTGTCCCAAGAGAGGACGTCAGGATGTGTGCTCCTAATCCATTGATAGGTTTGATGCAATGAATGTGTTTGCATGTCTGCACTATGCATGTTACAGGACCAGAGTTAGGACACCTATGTTTACCTGGGTACTTTTGCACAGTATAGGTGACTAAGCATAAGAATGCATTCTTCTGTGAACTAAAACCCCGGCTTTTAACTTAGCTGTAGGGATAACAGTTGTGCCTGGATGAGTGAATCTGTGAATGCATTTGTTTGAACATTTGCATGCGAGAGTGCGAAGAGTTAATAGATTTTTCCTACACACAGCATCTCTGCCTGCATGCTGTGTGACTGCCTGCCCCAAGACTAAGTCGCTCCCCACACAGCATCTCTGCCCGCAGGCCGCTTGACTGCCTTCTCCGCCACCACCAAGGACTCCAGGCGGATTCCTGAATTTTTAAGGCCGCTGATCACAATGAAACAATGACCGTCAGCTATATGAGTGTCTCAGGCGGGGGGGGGGGGGGGGCACAACCACGGTAATAAGGTCATTGCTTCATTGTGGACAGACCAAATTTGAGTCACTGTTATGTCATTCAGCTGCCTCAGCCCGGCGACCATATGGCTGGAAAGCTGTCATCACCTGCACTCTTGCCATGTTGCGCACCAGTCCAGCACGGCCGTCACAACACAAACAGCTGTTTGTGGTGCGTTACACAGTGAGTTTGGTGTGTCAGTGTGAAGCAGTACTCTAATTACACTCCCTGATTGATGTATACACATGCAAGAATTATTAAAGCACTTTAGGCCTGCAATTTAGCATTCAATGTGATTTCTGCCCTTAAAACGCTGCTTTGCGTCAAATCCAAATTTTTCCCCCGGGACTTTGGCGTCTATCCCACTTATTCATGCAAAAACTCAGAAGTTAGACCCCTTGAAACATCTTTTCCATCACTTTTCTGGCCAGCATACAGTGGCTTGCAAAAGTATTCGGCTCCCTTGAAGTTTTCCACATTTTGTTACATTACTGCCATAAACACTAATCCATTTTATTGGAATTTCACATGAAAGACCAATACAAAGTGCTGTACACGTGAGAAGTGGAATGAAAATAATACATGATTCCAAACATTTTTTACAAATCAATAACTGCAAAGTGGAGTGTGCGTAATTATTCAGCCCCTTTTGGTCTGAGTGCAGTCAGTTGCCCATAGACATTGCCTGATGAGTGCTAATGACTAAATAGAGTGCACCTGTGTGTAATCTAATGTCAGTACAAATACAGCTGTTCTGTGACGGCATCAGATGTTGTCTAAAAGAATATTGGGAGCAACAACACCATGAAGTCCAAAGAACACACCAGACAGGTCAGGGATAAAGTTATTGAGAAATTTAAAGCAGGGTTAGGCTACAAAAAGATTTCCAAAGCCTTGAACATCCCACAGAGCACTGTTCAAGCAATCATTCAGAAATGTAAGGAGTATGGCACAACTGTAAACCTACCAAGATAAGGCCGTCCACCTAAACTCACAGGCTGAACAAGGAGAGCGCTGATCAGAAATGCAGTCAAGAGGCCCATGGTGACTCTGGACGAGCTGCAGAGATCTACAGCTCAGGTGGGGGAATCTGTCCATAGGACAACTATTAGTCGTGCACTGCACAAAGTTGGCTCGTATGGAAGAGTGACAAGAAGAAAGCCATTGTTAACAGAAAAGCATAAGAAGTCCTGTTTGCAGTTTGCCACAAGCCATGTGGGGGACACAGCAAACATGTAGAAGAAGGTGCTCTGGTCGGATGAGACCAAAATTGAACTTTTGGCCAAAATGCAAAACGCTATGTGTGGCAGAAAACTAACACTGCACATCCAGAACACACCATCCCCACTGTCAAATATCGTGGTGGCAGCATCATGCTCTGGGGTTGCTTCTCTTCAGCAGGGACAGGGAAGCTGGTCAAAGTTGATGGGAAGATGGATGGAGCCAAATACAGGGCAATCTTGGAAGAAAGCCTCTTGGAGTCTGCAAAAGACTTGAGACTGGGGCGGAGGTTCACCTTCCAGCAGGACAACGACCCTAAACATAAAGCCAGGGCAACAATTGAATGGTTTAAAACAAAACATATCCATGTGTTAGAATGGCCCAGTCAAAGTCCAGATCTAAATCCAATCGAGAATCTGTGCCAAGATCTAAAACTGCTGTTCACAAAGGCTGTCCATCTAATCTGACTGAGCTGGAGCTGTTTTGCAAAGAAGAATGGGCAAGGATTTCAGTCTCTAGATGTGCAAAGCTGGTAGAGACATACCCTTAAAGCAGTGGTCCTCAAACTAAGGCCCGCGGGCCGAATGTGGCCCCCTGAGGCTTTTTTACTGGCCCCCCCACACACAAAAATGTATTATAGATGCGGTCAGCTACATCTTTAAATATTGGTTGTTTACATATAGAATGAAGCCAGAAAGCAGTAATTCACTGGTTTCCAATCAAATCAGGTGACACTGCTGTCCAATTGGACTGATCAATGTCTGGCCCGCAAAAACTTTTATGTATACTCCCCCCCCAGCAGTCTGAAGTATGTTGACCCGGCCCTCGACTCAAAACGTTTGGGGACCCTTGCCTTAAAGACTGGCAGCTGTAATTGCAGCAAAAGGTGGTTCTACAAAATATTGACTCAGGGGGCTGAATAATTCCGCACACCCCACTTTGCAGTTATTGATTTGTAAAAAATGTTTAGAATAATGTATGATTTTCGTTCCACTTCTCATTTGTACACCACTTTGTATTGGTCTTTCACGTGGAATTCCAATAAAATTGATTCCGGTTTGTGGCAGTAATGTAACAAAATGTGGAAAACTTCAAGGGGGCCGAATACTTTTGCATGCCACTGTAAGTGTTTCTAGTTTTCAAAGTCCGCCTCCCCATTGAACCGAACTTTTGCGGAAGTTTGCGCTCGTGGTTCGCGAAACGAAAATCGGAGGATCGGGCCATCTTTACTTCTTATGTCTTGAGAATTACTTCCCAGTTTCTTAAGTGCTTTTACATCAATTGACCCATAAGAGCTTCATAGATTCATGGATTGTTAATGAGAGGGAGGTACCTGAAGCCCCATCCTCTTGGCGCTTGGGTGTGTAAGCACAATCAGATGAGATTTGAAGCAAAGCTCTATTCAGAAAATATGCAAACATTAGTACTTGCATAAAGAAAACATTCAGTTTTAAGCACTTCTGAAAATGAAACTGAGCGATAAAAAAGGGTTTTCTACTAACCAGTAGAGATGGCCTAACCTGTTTGCTCAGCGAATAGTTCATGGCAAACAACACATGTTCACATTTGCATCTATTTGCGAACATATGGCGTGTTTGATTTGCCCCCTATACATTATAATGGAGCAAAAAAGTTACCCCTCACCCCAGAGTCAGCAGACACATGGCAGCCAATCAGCTATCCCTCCATACCTTGTCCCCCACCGACAGAAAGCCAGCACAGCAGCCATTTTACACTCTGCCTGTGACTGCTGTGAAGGAGACTTGGGACAGAGCTGTACTGCTATAAGGCAAAGCGTGAGTTAGGCCTGTGTTCTTCTGTGTCCCCAGTGGAGTTTATTGCTGCAACAATACCAATTTACCATTTATATAACTCCTTAGAGCCCTTCTAAAGGCTGTGTTTTGATCTTGTGATATTGTTGCTCATTGTGTACACACAGGGCACTTTAGCTGTTGCAGACAGGTACAGTCAGTGCTTAGGTACAGTCAGTGCTTAGTTCTACAGTAGGCCACCCTTCTAAGGGCTGTTTTTCTTTTTCTTTCTATTGTTATATTGCAGTTATGTGTGTCCAGTGCACCTATTAGCTGTTGGAGACAGGTCTGCTGGTCCTAGTAGTGGACCAACTTGATAAATCAATAACCCTTGCAGGGCCGGATTTTCCATAAGGCACTGTAGGCATGTGCCTACAGGCGCCTTATATGGGAGAGGCGGCCCTTCCTCCTTAGATCACTGACATCAGAAGCTTACAGTCTAATCCTTGCCTCATATCACTGACCTCAGGCATTTACAACCTAATCCTTGTCTCATGTCAAAAAGGATGATATGAGCCAGTGATGGGAGTGTAATATTCTAAAGACAGTAAGTGATATAAGTCAGATATCAGAGTTCAAAATATTTTACTCGGGGGGGTGGCCTGGGTTCAGGGGCAGAGTTTAGGGCACCAGAATACCTGTGCCTACAGGTCTCTGAGTTATAAATCTGGCCCTGAACCCTTGTAAGCCCTTGTGCGGGCTTTTTTTTTCTTTTTCTTGCTATTGTTATATTGCAGTTCTGTGTGTCCAGTGCACACGTTAACTGTTGGAGACAGGCCTGCTGTAGTAGTGCACTGACCATAACCCAATAATCCTTCACCACTACTACTGGCATCTAGTATCCACTACTGCCCCCTGTATAAGGCCTTAGTGCAGAATCAGTGTTTTTTTGGTCACTTAATTGTCATCGAACTACCTCAGCCCAACTATAGGGGCTGAAAAACCACAATCGCCTGCACTCGTGCAAACTTGCACACAAGCACAGTGCCACTGCACACCACTACACAAAGGTTGCAACCGAGAGGACTAACATTTATGTAACATTTATTTCCTGGAGGTGTCAACTAGCAAAAACAATGATTTGCTTACCTGACCTTATCACTAAAGCTCTTTGCAGTTGTTTGCAGTGTGTTAAACGCGGCGTTTCATTTGTCAGTGTGAACTGGGCTTAACCCTTACAGCATCTTATCACCGTGTACTCACTCCGGACGTTTTAAAGCACTTCATTCCACAAATTTAGGAATGCAATGTGATTTCTGCCCTTTGGAGATTAAAACACGACTATGCATCAGCTATGTAATTTTTGGTGGGACTTTTGCCATGGATCCCCCTCCGGCATGTCCAGATGTTAGGCCCCTTGAAACAGCTTTTCCATCACTTTTGTGGCCAAAAAAAGTCTCTATAGTTTCTTTAAAAAATTGCCTGCCCACCCGGTTCGCCTGTTTGCACACTTTTGCTGAAAATTTGCATTAACAAACCAATAATGTAATGTTCACTACATCAATACTAACCAGTTAAGGTTGCTGAAGATAGTGTAATGAACAAAAAACAAAAACCTTCCACAATGGCAAGCCTGAGAACAGTTTTCTGTTATGAGATATTTTTTCATCTTCAGTTTAAAATAACTTTTTAGCATTCTGAAATGTAAAAAGTACCAAAAAGTAGGTGCAAAAGCTCTGTCCAAAATATTCAGCGTTTTTTATTTATTTCTGTTTTTGCTTGCTGATGGCTTAAAATGCATTTTATTCATTAATGTGTAGAAATATCACCTATGGAAAAACTTAGGAGAAAAGGTCAGTTAAATAGGGGCAAGTTATAGGATACCAGAGCTGAATGAAGTAGGATAAACGGGGGAGCAGGCACCTGGTGCCCACCGATAACCCCGTTCTCCTCGATTCCCTTCCTTTGGCAGCGAATTGCCCCCCAGCAGCCTCTACAGGTCACCGTAGTCGGAATTAGTGCACAGCTGCTGGCCCGGCTGCTTGCGTCCTACAGCAAGCCGGGAGTGCACTGCGTGGGGGTGTTATAACTACATCATGCGCAGAGCACTCCCAGCTTTGGGCGCGTGCTGTAGGACACACACAGCCAGGGCAGGCCAGCACCAATGCACTAATGCGCGACTCCGGTTACACGTAAGAGGCTGCCGGGGTCATTTAGCTGCCAAAGCAGGAGGACAGAGGGGGAAGCGGTGGGCATCAGGACAGCTCCCTGTACATGCCTGCTCCCCCGTTTCTCCTACTTCATTCAGCTCTAGGATACTTTAATGCTAAATATCAAAAATGCATGGGTCAGCACTCAGCAGAGGAATCTTAGTTTCCTCTGAAATTTGAAAATATCTCAGTGCAGGTTCCTTGCAGGAGTGTAATTATCACCCAACACATACAGCCAAAGTCATAAAGAATTATCTTCAAGGAAAAGAAGAACAAAGTATCCTAGAGGAGAGAGGGTACACACCTCAGAGCACTGATCTCAACATAACTGTGCCTATCTGGGTTTACATGCAGGATTTGATGGCACTGTAAATACAAAAGGTTAATATACAGGGTGGGCCATTTATATGGATACACCTTATCTATAGATACACCCCATATACCACACCATACCATCAATTTTTTTGTTCCAACAGTCTTGGAGGGATCTATCCAATGTGGGTTAGTGTCAGACCGATAGCAGTGGTTCTGTTTGTTAACTTCACCATTCACATAAAATGGTGTATGTATTAGAGATGAGCGTAATGACTTAATTACGATTTCGCGAAATTTCGCGTAATTAGTGTAATTACGATTATGGCCGTAAGTACATAATCGTAATGAAGAAGGATTTCGCGAAATTCCGCGTAAGCGTAATTTTCGCATTACAGTGGGTATCGCGAAATTACGTTTGCCTTGCATGCAACCGTTTGTAAGCGTAGTTACATAACGTAATTTCGCGATAGTTCATATTACTGTAAGCGTAAATTTTTGCGTCGTTTTCGCGTTACGGAATGCTATTTTGCATATAAAATTCGCCATGTAGTGATATTTCGCATCAAAATTCGCCATGCAGACGAAAATGCCTTTGGCGAAAATTCGCGAGCAACCCTGCTAACAAGTAATTACGAAATTCGCGAAATTATGAAGAAATGCGAAATTACGTTATGGTTTAACACGAAATTACTTTATGGTTTAACGCAAAATTACGTTATGAACGAAACGCGAAATTACGCGTTGAAAATTACGCTTACGGTATTTTCAATTACGATTTTAATGGCAATTACGCTACCATAATTTCGCATCGTAATAGCAAATTTCACATGCGTATTTATAGTAACGCGAAATTTCGAAAATTTTGGCTCAACACTAGTATCTATATAAATGGCCATATTAAGGTGTATCCATATAAATGGCCCACCCTGTAGACTACCTGTAAAACATTTTAAGTAGGTGTGTACGTCCATTTTGGTATTATTTTTTATAATACATCACTAAATATTGCTATAGTGTAAGATTTACTTTTAATGTTAAATCACCATGTAAATTGGAAATAGTTTACAAGTAAAGCTAATAAATCAAGTTTTTTTCTCACATTATTTCTTATCTGGTGTTACATATTAAAAAGTAAATAAATAAATAAAATAAAAAAGTATAGTTTTCGCTGTAGATTTCTGTTGCCATGAACCATATAGATCCACTCTATTAAATAGCAAAATGGCTTCCACGGTGCCTTACTTTCAGCTGTTTGTTTCGCTCTGTAAGAATGCTCTGCTGAAGGTCAAGGTAAATTGAATGAAGCAGTGGCTATCTATTGATCTTATGTTTTAACAAACACTATTTTTCTTTTTATAAGATTTGTGACTGTAGATCATTATTCTTGATACATGTGTATCTTTTCCAGAATCTGACCGTCACCCATAATTGGTAGACAGGAGAAGCTGCAAAATTAATTGATTCTAGGGCTATGACCATGTAAAGACTGCATTTTATTTTCTTCTCTTTAAACATGTAATGGCAGAAAAAGAAAATATAGCAGATTGAGAAATTACCACATATTCATTCTTCTTTTTTTCAGAGTTACTGTAGATGGTTAATAAAGGAAATTTCAACTGCAAAAAATTTAGAAAGTGCTATTACTGGTTTCCTCAAAAAAACAGCTGCTTCACTGGCTACTATGGAAATCTACTGCCTCTAATGCCTTTAAAGGGAACCTAAAGTGAGAAGTATATGAAGGCAGCCATATTTATTTACTTTTTAAAGTGAACCTAAAGTCACCCGAAAAAAATGAGATTAACTCACCTGGGGCTTCCCTCAGCCCCCTGCAGACGATCGGTGCCCTCGCAGCTCCGCTCCGATGTCCCAGGACCCGCCGGCGAGCACTTCCGGTTTGGCCATCACCGGCCGACAGGCATGGGAACGCGAGTGATTGTTCGCGTTCCCAGCCTGTATATCGCCCCCTATGCTGCTATTGCCAGGAGGCCGCAATAGCAGCATAGGGGGCGGTTCCCATGCCTGTCGGCCGGTGATGGCCAAACCGGAAGTGCTCGCCGGCGGGTCCTGGGACATCGGAGCGGAGCTGCGAGGGCACCGATCGTCTGCAGGGGGCTGAGGAAAGCCCCAGGTGAGTTAATCTCATTTTTTTCGCGTGACTTTAGGTTCACTTTAAACAATACCTGTTGCCTGGCAACCCTACTGATCTATTTGGCAGTAGAGATGGCCCGAACCTCCGCCAAACGTTCGATTCACACAAACTTTTGTGAACCGCAATAGACTTCAATGGGGAGGCGAACTTGGAAAATTAGAAACACTTATGCTGGCCAAAAAAAGTGATGGGAAAGATGTTTCAAGGGGTCTAACACGTGGAGGGGGGGGGGGGGGGGGCATGGTGGAGTGGGATAGACACCAAAAGTCCCGGGGAAAAATCCGGATTGGACGCAAATCAGCGTTTTAGGGGCAGAAATCACATTAAATGCTAAATTGCAGGCCTAAAGTGCTTTAGAACATCTTCCATGTGTATAAATCAATCAGGGAGTGTAATTAGAGTACTGCTTCACACTGACACACCAAACTCACTGTGTAACGCACCACAAACAGCTGTTTGCGTAGTGACGGACGTGCTGGACTGGTGCGCACCATGGCAAGATTGCTCTTCCTCACTCAGTGATGTCAGGTAATGTCTGACTGCCTTATCATCTTTCAATGGTTCTTTCTCTACCATTGTTAAAGCTTACATCTAGTTTTTTAAATACTTGTTCTGCTTGCTGTTCAGTACCTGCAACAAGAATCTTTTATGGAGGGCAAGTCTGCCATTGTGAGTGACCACTGGTAATGGCCGGGGAATCCTGGTTCGATTCCGGTCCGGAGTGGGAGCCTAAGAAATGTCTACCACCACCACACATCCAAGGAAGGCAGCAGGCACGCTGTGGGCAAAGGAGCAGGAACGGCTAAAACACATCCAAGGATGGCAGCAGGCATGGCATGCATGACCCGAGGTAGAGAGTGACCAAAAGGAGGACTTTCAAGGCCCTGCTGTAGATGACACTGATAGACTGTACTACCTGTAACGAGAATCTGTTAGGGAGGGCAAGTCTGCCATCCATTCAAGTGAAAGGTATGCACTGACTGCCAGGTATAATACAATGTGCAGTCAAAGATGCAGTGAAAGGTATGCAGTGACAGCAAACAGCTGTTTGTGTAGTGACCGCCGTGCTGGACTGGTGCGCACCATGACGAGAGTGCAGGTGATGGCGACTTTCCAGCCCATATGGTCGCCGAGCTGAGGTAGCTGAATGACAGAACATTGACTGTCCAGCTGATCAAATTTGGTCTGTCCACAATGAAGCAATGACCTTATTATCTTTGGTGTGCCGGCGATCATTGCTTCATTGTGATATGCAAGCCCCTTCACCGTGGCAAGGTAATGATCACGAAGGGGAATGGGCACATGTACATGCCTTTTGTTTTGTTGTTGCAACTACACTGCAGGCAGAACAATTAGGCAGGCATGTGCACGCACCAGAAAAAATATTATAGCGGCCGCTGCTAGCAGCGGCCTTAAAAAATTCAGAAATACGCCTGGAGTCCTGGACCCTGTTGGTGGTGGCGGAGAAGGCAGTCAAGCGGCCTGAGGGCAGAGATGCTGTGTGGGAAGCGACTTAGTCTTGGGGCAGGCAGCCAGTCACACAGCGTGCAGGCAGAGATGCTGTGTGTGGGGACTGACTTAGTCTTCGGATGGGCAGTAGCCCTCTGGGATCCATGCCTCATTCATTTTTATAAAGGTGAGGTACTGAACACTTTTGTGACTTAGGCAACTTCTCTTCTCAGTGACAATGCCTCCAGCTGCACTGAAGGTCCTTTCTGACAGGACGATTGATGTAGGGTAAGACAGAAGTTGGATGGCAAATTGGGACAGCTCTGGCCAGGTCAAGCCTGCACACCCAGTAGTCCAAGGGTTCATCGCTGCTCACAGTGTCTACATCCACACTTAAGGCCAGGTAGTCAGCTACCTGCCGATCCAGGCATTGGGGGAAGGTGGATCCGAAAGCGCTAAGTCGAGGCGTTGGACTAAAGAATGTCCGCATGTCCGACATCACTATGAGATCGCTGGAGCGTCCTGTTCTTGCCTGCATGGACATGGTAGAAGGATTACTGGCAGTGGTACCTCTATTGCGTTGTGCTGTGACATCACCCTTAAATGCATTGTAAAGCATAGTTGCCAGCTTGTTCTGCATGTGCTGCATCCTTTCTGCCTTCTGGTGAGTTGGTAACATGTCCGCCACGTTATGCCTATACCGAGGGTCTAGTAGTGTGGCCACCCAGTACAGCTCATTACCCTTGAGTTTTTTTTATACGGGGGTCCCTCAACAGGCTGGACAGCATGAATGATGCCATCTGCACAAAGTTGGATCCAGACGTACTATCCATCTCCTCTTACTCTTCCTCAGTGACGTGAGGTAAGTCCTTCTCCTCCCCCAGCTATGAACAATACCACGGGAACATCGAGCAGCACAAGCCCCCTGTGACGCCTGCTGTGATTGTTCTTCTGCTGCTGCCTCCTCCTCCTCCAAAGAAACACCTTCCTCATCATCCGAGTCTGACTCCTCTTCCCCACATGACTCCTCCTCCTCCCCCTTTGTGCTGCCGCAGGTGTTGAGGAAACATCTGGTCCTGTTGAAAATTGCTCCCACAACTGTTTCTCCTGTAACTGTTCCTCTTCACGCTCCTCGACAGCTTGATCCACCACTATACACATGGCACGCTCCAGGAAGTAAGCGTACGGGATCATGTCGCTGATGGTGCCTTCACTGCGACTCACCAGGTTGGTCACCTCCTCAAACAGCTGCATGAGTCTGCATGCATTTCGCATCAGTGTCCAGTTGTTGGGCCAGAACATCCCCATCTCCCCAGATTGTGTCCTTTTACTGTAATTGTACAGGTACTGGGTGACGGCTTTCTCCTGTTCTAGCAGGCGAGAGAACATGACCAGGGTCGAATTCCAGCAAGTCGGGCTATCACATATCAAGCATCTCACCGGCAAGTTGTTTCTCCGCTGAATGTCTGCAAAGCGTGCCATGGCCATGTACATAGCCGGCCTTTGACCTGAGCGACCGGAGCGGTCGCTCAGGGCGCCAGCTTCCAAGGAGGCGTCTATAGCTGGTTACCTATACTGAGTGCACCTACACCTGATTTCCTATACTGGGACATCTATAGCTGGATACCTTTACTGACGGCACCAACACCTGGCTACCTATACTGGAGGGACCTACGCCTGGCTACCTATGAGGGGCAAGCAAATGAAGAAAGCAGGAAAGCTGGCACTGCTGCAAGTGTTCAATTTATTGTAGCATTTGTAAAGTGCAAACGTGCAGCATCTTACAAAATTGCATGAAGTAAAACACATACCCTTGTGAGAGGAGGCGTGGGTGGTGGGTGCTGGGCACAGGATGCATCCTGTGCCCAGCACCCACCACCACCCGCGCCTCCTCTCACAAGGGTATGTGTTTTACTTCATGCAATTTTGTAAGATGCTGCACGTTTGCACTTTACAAATGCTACAATAAATTGAACACTTGCAGCAGTGCCAGCTTTCCTGCTTTCTTCATTTGCTTGCTGCTTGATTTCTCTGCTCGAGCACGCTGAAGAGGTTCCAGAGAAGAGGTGTACTTGTAGACCTCCTGTGCATACTGCATGTCTTTGAAGCTGAGCAATGCATGTTATACCGCTGTAGTGCCAACCGTTTGTCTTCTCTGGTTTCAGTACCTATGAGGGGGATGAAGACCTTCAACTGACTTCTTATACTGGTGGCACCTATGCTTGGCAACCTATATTGAGGGCACCTACACATGAGATCCTATACTGGGGGCATCTATACCTGGCTACCTACCTATACTGAGTCTGAGGGTGTTTTTTTGATGGGGGGGGGGGCGCACTGTTGCTAAAACTATCTCTGGAGAAAAGATGAATTGCATATGGGCCTGTGTGTGCGCATGCGCAAAGAGGAAGAAGGGGGGGGGGGGCACAAAAATCAGGTTTTGCTCAGGGTGCTGTGAAACATAAGGCTGGCCCTGGCCGTGTAAGACCACCTGAAATGCCCACACAACTTCCTGGCCTGCTTTAGGACATCCTCTAAGCCTGGGGACACAAATCTTTGAATGACTAGATTCAGCACATGTGCCGTGCAGGGTACATGTCAAGGGCGTAGGGCCCGTGGTCGCAGCGGTCGCCTTGGCGACCGGGCCCGGCTCCTGAGGAGGCGGGGGAGGGGCCCGGGGGGCCCATCTCCGTTTGGAGGGCCATGCGGCCCGTGCGCGCTGGTAGGGGGGAGCCGCAGCCGCGGGGAGGGCAGCCCGACCTCTCCCTCCCTTCCTCTCCCCGGGGCCCCCTCCTCAGATGCAGAGTGAGCGGCTCACGGAAGCGCTGTAGGCAGAACTCACCTCCCTGCGTTCCACTCGCCACTGATCTCCTCTCTGGCTGGCTCTGCATAGATGCTGTTACACACGCAGCTTCCGGCTAAACAGGAAGCTGCGTGTGTAACAGCATCTATGCAGAGCCAGCCAGAGAGGAGATCAGCGGCGATTGGAACCAGGGACGGAGGTGAGTTCTGCCTACAGCGTTTCCGTGAGCCGCTCACTCTGCATCTGAGGGGGGGGGGGGGGGCGGGGAGAGGAAGGGAGGGAGAGGTCGGGCTGCCCTCCCTGCGGCTGCGCCCCCCCTCCCTTATGGGGACGGGGAACCTACCTACCTGCCCTATCCTGGGGGGCAGCTACCTAATCTATCCTGGGGGGGCAGCTACCTAATCTATCCTGGGGGGCAGCTACCTAATCTAACCTAATCCTGGGGGGCAGCTACCTAATCTATCCTGGGGGGCACCTACCTAATCTAACCTATACTTGGGGGCACCTACCTAATCTATCCTGGGGGCAGCTACCTAATCTATCCTGGGGGGCAGCTACCTAATCTAACCTAATCCTGGGGGGCGCCTACCT
Organism: Hyperolius riggenbachi; assembly: GCF_040937935.1. Taxonomy (NCBI): domain Eukaryota; kingdom Metazoa; phylum Chordata; class Amphibia; order Anura; family Hyperoliidae; genus Hyperolius; species Hyperolius riggenbachi. The sequence goes on along the minus strand of NC_090647.1, from coordinate 178,542,766 downwards.
AATCTAACCTATACTGGGGGGCACCTACCTAATCTATCCTGGGGGGCAGCTACCTGATCTATCCTGGGGGGCAGCTACCTAATCTAACCTATACTGGGGGGCACCTACCTAATCTATCCTGGGGGCAGCTACCTAATCTATCCTGGGGGCAGCTACCTAATCTATCCTGGGGGGCACCTACCTAATCTAACCTGGGGGGCACCTACCTAATCTATCCTGGGGGGCAGCTACCTAATCTTACCTGGGGGGCAGCTACCTAATCTAACCTAATCCTGGGGGGCAGCTACCTAATCTATCCTGGGGGGCAGCTACCTAATCTATTCTGGGGGGCACCTACCTAATCTAACCTATACTGGGGGGCAGCTACCTAATCTATCCTGGGGGCAGCTACCTAATCTATCCTGGGGGGCAGCTACCTAATCTAACCTATACTGGGGGGCACCTACCTAATCTAACCTATACTGGGGGGCACCGACCTAATCTAATTTATACTGGGGGGCACCTACCTATCTAACCTATACTGGGGGCACTTACTTATCTAACCTGTATTGGGGGCACCTAGCTAGCCTATACAGGTGGCAACTAAACTGGCTACCTATATTGGAGGCACCTACCTAACTAACCTATACTGGGGGCACCTACCTATCTAACCTACGCTGGGGGCAACTATTCTGGCTACCTATATTAGAGGCACCCACCTAGCTAACCTGTACTGGGGGCACCTATCTATCTAACTTATACCGGCGGCGCCTGCCTATCTCACCTATACCGGGGGCAACTATACTGGCTTACCTATGCCTGGCTACCTATACTGGGGGGACCTATAGCTGGCTATAGGGATTTTGATATGTGTGTGCGGCCGTCGGGTGTTGCCGGGGGAGGGGGGCTGTTGTTGCCGGGGGGGGGCCACATCCAGATTCCGCATCGGGGCCCAGAGGTTTGTAGCTACGCCACTGGTACATGTGTCAGCTTTCCCAAATTCAAAGCGGAAAGGAGATTGCTGCCGTTTTCACACACCACGTTTTCAATCTCAAGCTGGTGCGGGGTCAGCCACTGATCCACCTGTTTGTTAAGAGCAGCCAGAAGAGCTGGTCCAGTGTGACTGTCCGCTTTGAGGCAAGACATGTCTAAGATGGCGTGACACCGTCGTACCTGGCATGCAGCATAGGCCCTGGGGAGATGGGGCTGTGTAGCTGGAGAGGAGATTGCAGCACCACTAGAGTTGAACTGCCATTCAGCCAAGGAGGAGAAGGAGGATGATAGTGAAGAGGATGTAGCAGGAGGAGAAGGAGAGGAGGTGGCAGGAGACCTGCCTGCAAGCCGTGGAGGTGTCACAAGTTGTTGCACTGCACAGCCACGTACTCCCTGCTTGCCATCAGTCACCAGGTTGACCCAATGGGCTGTGTAAGTAATGTAGCGGCCCTGACCATACTTGGCAGACCAGGCATCCGTGGTCAGGTGGACCCTTGACCCAACGCTGGGTGCCAGAGATGACACCACTTGCCTCTCCATTTCATGGTACAGTTTGGGTATCGCCTTTTTAGAGAATTAATTGCGGCTGGGTATCTTTCACTGCGGTGTCCCAATGGCCACAAATTTACGGAAGGCCTCAGAGTCCACCAGCTGGTATGGTAACAGCTGGCGAGCTGAAAGTTCCGCCAAGCCAGCTGTCAGACGCTGGGCAAAGGGGTGACTGGCAGAAATTGGCTTAGTCCGCTCAAAGATTTCCTTCACGGACACCTAGCTGCTGTGCACCTGAAGGAGGAAGAGGAGAAGGAGAGTGGCTTTTCTTTTGTGTGCTGCTTTTGCTCATGTGCTCTTCCTATTGCAGTTTGTGCCTTTTCTCCATGTGCCTTTGTAAGGCACTTGTCCCTACATGGGTGGCCTTTCCACGGCTCCATTTTTGGAGGCAAAGAGAACAGATGGCATTGCTCCGATCTGGGCAGTCACACTAAAAAATGTCCAAACTGCTGAGCCGCCCTGGGGTGATGGCACTATGGTGGCATCAGCAGCTGATGTTGGAGGGCATGTTGGCTGGCTGTACATAGGTGGTAATACATGCCGCCGGACACTGCCACCAGCTGTTTCTGACGATGAGCTCCCCCCGCTTCTTTCAGGAACTCGTCTTCTCCTACTCCTCTCTGACTTCCCCTCTGAACTGTCCCCCTGTTCATCTCCTCTATTGGGAACATACGTGGGATCCGTATCATCGTCATCATCATAATCATCCTGCCCAGCTTTGTGTCCCTCAGACACCTCCAAAACTGCACCAACAGCAGGTACTTCATCATCCCCCTCCGCACAAGTTACGTCCATAATGTCGCCTAACTCAGACATATGAGATGGTGTAACTTGCTTAGAGCCTTCATCTGGTTATAACAATATTGGCTATGCATCAGTGATTTCCCCACCAAATAACTCCTGCAAACTGTCATATGTAGCGGATGTGGTACTTGGAGTAGTGCTGGTGGCTGCGGAAGATGAGGTGTTCTGTGTTAAATAGTCAACCACGTCCTGACAATCTTGGGAGTTGATGGGACGTGCCTTCTTCTGAGCATTGTACTTTGGTCCAGGGCTGCACGAAATCACATCAGCACAACCTCACACAGACCTCCCAGGTGGCCTTCCTCTGGGTCTGCCTCTACATCTGTCTCTACCTGTTTTGTCAGTTTTGTCCATATCGGGGGGGGGGGGTGAAGTGAAAGATATGCACTGACTTGTCTAATGCAATGTGCAGTCACACAGGTGCAGTTGACAGGTATGCACAGAGTGGTATATCACACTGCGTGCACTCACATAGGTAGGTGGGTGCACTTAACACAACAGGTAGGTATATGCAGTGATGAGGTGGATGCACTGAACACAACAGGTAGGTAGGTATATGCAGTAATGGGTATTACAATGTGCACCTGTCACACACAGACAGGTAGCAGACAGGCACAGTGACACTGCGTGCGCTCAGCTCACGTACGTAGGTGAGTGCACTGTGAACAACAGGTAGGTAGGTATATGCAGTAATGGGTATTACAATGTGTACCTGTCACACACAGACAGGTAGCGGACAGGCACAGTGACACTGCGTGCGCTCAACTCACGTAGGTAGGTGGGTGCACTGTGAACAATAGCTAGGTAGGTATATGCAGTAATGGGTATTACAATGTGCACCTGTCACACACAGACAGGTTGCGGACAGGCACAGTGACACTGCGTGCGCTCACGTAGGTGGGTGGATGCACCGTGAACAACAGGTAGGTATATGCAGTGATGGGTAATGTGCACCTGTCACACACACAGGTAGTCACTGAATGTGCTGGGCCTGGCAGTGGCATACACAGTATGAATTATCAAGGCTTTCTCTGCAACACAAGTGTCTATGTGCCTCATGACTGCTGAATGTGTCTTGTTGGGGGACTCATGGTTACTGGATTTGTCGTGTTGGTGGCCTCATGATTGCTGAATTTGTCTTGTTGGGGGCCTCGTGATTTGTTGGGGGCCTCAAGATTGCTGAATTTGTCTTCTTGGGGGCCTTATGATTTGTTGGGGGCCTCAAGATTGCTGAATTTGTCTTGTTGGTGGCCTCATGATTGCTGAATTTGACTTGTTGGGGGCCTCATGATTTGTTGAGGGCCTCAAGATTGCTGAATTTGTCTTGTTGGGGACCTCATGATTTGTTGGGGGCCTCAAGATTGCTGAATTTGTCTTGTTGGGGGCCTCATGATTGCTAACTGTGAGACTATGGGAAAAGCTGAATCATCATCATCATCATATGAGACAATAGCATTAAACCTACTTTTTTTTTAGCTTTTTAAAACAGAAAATAAAACTGGGGGGTTCTAAAAAAAAAATACATTTTTCAGGAGTAGGATGGATGAAATTGTTTATCTTCACAGTTTATTTTCAACTTGGATTTTCCATAATGTTCATGTATGAGTTAAAATGTTTGTATTTAGTTTAAATTGCTGTTGGCACTTTGCGATAGATAAGTGACTTTTCGCCACCACTGTCCTAATCTAATGTTCCACCATTGCTAAACTTGTCTCCACCCATGACCACACCCACTTTTTGGTCTATGACCACACACATTTTTCGTGCAACGTAGCCCCAATTACGGGGGTGGGGGGGGGGATGACTGTGGATAATCAGCACCGGGTGCCAATTACCCTAGGTACGCCACTGATATGGCATCCTCCATATACCACTCACCTTTCCATTTGAGGCCAGATTTGCTATTCCTGCATTAAGTAGTGGTAATCTACAGTCAGAGAAAAAAGCCAGATTTTGCATTTACTAAGCAAGAAGGGCCATTAGGGTGCTATGCGACCCTCAAGACACTACAGGGATTGACTAAGTGATTCTTGGGTACAGAGCTCTATATGATACCTGCAGTGATGACTCGAGACCTAACACTAATATATTAATACACAGACTTACATTTTTTAAGGCTTGAAGCTTAACCTCACAAGTTGAGGTGGAAAATGCTTCTTACTTCACAAAGAACCTGTGTACGACCGAAAAGGGACTCATAAGGAGCTGAGGACAGGGCTAATTGAATGGGCCTATCTGATCATTCCTTTAATAAGAGGGTGACAAAATAGAGATTCTCTGTAAGATTTTGTTTTTACCTCCTCACCTATCCATCACAGAGGTTTATTACGTTTAAATAAAGCATCCTGAAAAAAAATATTTTGATGAGATAACACACATAATAATTCAAATAACTGACAAAGATAAGAACAATATCTGAGGGGTAGAGAGGTTTTTGATAGTGACTAACATAAGTAATACCATGTGAAATACGAGGGTTTACATGCCAATGTATACCTTAAAACTTAATTTATTATGCTTTTCAACCAGGCAGGGGTGGATTTTTTAAGCTCAATAGCTTCCCCGTGTTTCAATATTCAGCACTTTTTTTTTCAACCGGTGAAGCTTTCAAGATTTCATGTCTCAAGTAGAGCTCTGTCCTCCAGCAATGCCAGCCAACATGGTCCCTAAGACTGCCTGTTCCTCTGTGAAGGAAGAACTTCAAAGCCACATCCCCTTGCAGAAAACCCTTGCATAAAGTTATGGAGCAGGAGCACATCCCCACCCCCAGAGCCCAGGGGGAGGTGAGAGCAAGTAGCAACCCTATGCATGTGGTAGTAGACCTTGTGGGAGTAACATACATAGGAATCTGGAAGCCCTCTTTAATATCATGGGGATGCATATATCTGCACCCTAAGTGAAACATGAATGGGGATGCATGAGACCCCTTAGCATATTCCATTGATGTAAATAAATAAATGTTCACATTAACTACAGTCTTTTAAAATTGATATTGTTTGTTCCGTGCTCCCACAAGTGACCCTAATCCAATAGCAAATTGAATAATGACAGCATATGGGTTAAAGAGAACCCGTAATCAAGAATTGAACTTCATCCCAATCAGTAGTTGATATGCCCTTTACCATGAGAAATCTTTTTCTTTTCACAACTGGATCATCAAAGGGCTCTGTATGGCTGATATTGTGGTGAAACCGCTCCCACAGTGTGATGTCAGGACCATGGTTTTGACATCATGCTGTGGGAGCCTTGTTGCATTGTGGTAAATAGCAGCTGTTTACAGCTGTTTACAACTGCCAAAAAAGCAAGCAGCATCTCCTTCCACTGACATCACCTGCCAGCAGTAAAAATTTGACCATGTCAAATGTCAGAATGTAAATCAGGGTGAGGAAAGATTTTACAACGGCAAACACAGACTAAATCCTTTAAAAGTAATTATTTTAAAAATGATACACTTTTCGTATTACATTATTTTCACTGGAGTTCCTCTTTAAGCAGTTAAAGAGGAATGGTCACGCAAATCTTAAAATTTAAAACACATACAAATAAGAAGTATGTTTCTTCCTGAGTAAAATGAGCCATAAATTACTTCTCTCCTATGTTGCTGGCATTTACAGTAAGTGGTAAGAATCTGACATTACCAACAGGTTTTGGGCTAGTCCATCTCTCCATAGGGGATTCTCAGTATGGCTTTTAGGCCTCGTTCACATCATTAGCGCAGATGGCTGTGCGATTGGAACGCAACGCGTCCGATCGCACGCCATCTGCACTCCTATGCGCTGCGCTGCAGATCCCATTCATTACAATGAATGGGATCTGCACTGCGATTCCCAAAAATGCGTGCAGCACGCGATAGCGCAATCGCGCTGCCACGCAGCGCATATGATGGGAACGGTAGAAGGGCTGTCTATGCCCTTCTACCGTTCTTGCGTGTCGCACACTATACGCGCTGCCAAAATGCGGACGGCAGCGCGTATAGTCTGAACGAGGCCTAACTCTTTATAAAGACATTCCCTTAAAAAGATTTATACAAATATTCTGACCAGCCTCCCTGCTCACCCTACACTTTTTTGGCAGTTGGATGGAGCAACTGTCATTCACTAAGTGCATTTTGAAAATAAAGAAATCCCTGTGTACCCCCATGAGGAGATGGGCTAGTCCAAAACCTGTTGGTTCTGTTTTACTACCTACTGTAAGTGACAGCAACATAGGAGAAAAGTAATGTATGGCTCATTTTACACTAGGAAAAAAAGTACTTCTTAAAGAGACTCTGAAGCGAGAATAAATCTCGCTTCAGAGCTCATAGTTAGCAGGGGCATGTGTGCCCCAGCTAAACCGCCGCTATCCCGGGGCTAAACGGGGGTCCCTTCACCCCCAAACCCCCCCACTGCAACACTTGGTCGCAGACTTGGTCGCTCCTGGAGGCAGGGCTAACGGCTGCAGCCCTGCCTCCAGTCGCGTCTATCAGCGGCCCGTCGCCGCCTCTCCCCGCCCCTCTCAGTGAAGGAAGACTGAGAGGGGCGGGGGAGAGGTGGAGATACGCGCTGACAGACGCATGTGGGGCAGGGCTGCGGCGGTTAGCCCTGCCCCAACCAGGAAGCGCTCCCCGGCTGTACGGAGGAGATTTGGGGGATCAGGGACCCCCGTTAAGCCACGGGATAGTGGCGGTTTAGCAGGGGCACACATGCCCCTGCTATCTATGAGGTCTGAAGCGAGATTTATTCTCGCTTCAGACTCTCTTTAATTGTACATGTTTACATGTATTTAAAATTTTAAGATTATCGCGACAGAGGTCATTTAAGGATTACATAGATTCTTCTCTAAAGCACTACAGTATTAAGAGCCCGGGCTGCATGCAGTGAGAATTTCAGTTATACAACAGTTTGTGCTCCAGGGAAGAGAGGATAACAATAACAGCTAGAATAGACCAAGTGAGGAAGGGGATTACCCATCAAAAAAAGCCTTCTTCATGATTGGAAAGAACCTTTAAATAAGAATTTCTAGCTATTTTTTAAACTGCAGACTGCAGGCAATCTAATGTTGTCTATGTTAGGGAAAGGATACAAAAGTTATCACAGTAATGTAATTTTTGCCATAGTGGCACTATAAAGCGGACCTGAACTCAAAACTTCCTCTCTGCTCTAAAAGATAATCAACAGCATAAAGACCTTTAAAGGAAAAACATTTCTTTGTTACAGCTGATAAAATACCTGCAATAAATGTGCAGTGTGTCTACTTCCTGCTTTCATGGAAGTTGACATATTGGTAACATCCTGTGCTTTTAAATTAGCCTCTCTGCCATGGCAGTCAGCTGCCACAGTTGAGAGATCAAATTACAACTTGTGACTACTTACAGATGAGGGGGGATTAGACAGGCTAATCTCTCAAAATACATACAGGGTGCATTTCTCTATGTTTTTGTTCTGTCCTGTGCTAGAGTTCAGGTTTACTTGGGCGGGAAAATCCAAAAGACAAAACTTCAGAATGCGGCTCATAAAGGTGGATAGGTATCCTATTCATCTCTATTGGCTGATATTGCACCCGTAGAGCCTTTAAACATTAGTGCCAGTGGCTTAGCTATAGAGCTATGGGCCCTGGTGCGAGTTTTACATTGCCCCCCCCCCCCCCCCCCCCCGAACTCTATATATAACACTTGATACGGTGCAACAAAACCTGCTAAGGTCATCCACAGTATTAGAGTTGCAAGAAGGGCATGGGGAAAAGTTTATTAATGATTACTACTATTCAAAGCATGTGTTATTACCACCACAGAACCAATAAACAGCTAATACTTTGGTTGAGGAAGGGCCCCATAGGGTGCCCCGATGCGGTCGCAACCTCTGAAACCCCTATTGCTACGCCACTGCTCAGTGCATATTATGTAACTACCTACTTCCTCTTTATAACCCAGAGATTATTCTTGCCTTTGGTGGTAATTAGCTTTCACATGTATTCGTTGAGGATAGTGGCAAACTAATGGGTCATGGCTGTGTCTATTGTAGGTCATAAACACTCATATCTGGGTTACATAGTACTTTATTAAAAGCCAGCCTCGAGTCATAACACATGCAAAAAAAATAAAATAAAACCCTTAGGCTAAGTTCACAGTGGGTGTTGCATTCACAGCAGGTACACAACATAATGGAATGGAAAAGTCACGCCATCATCTGCACGCTACGTTGCATAAAGTAAAGGATGCAATGAATGGAAAGTATGCGTCGCTGTCACTGTTAAAGGACAACTGTAAGGAGAGAGGTATGGAGGTTGCCATATTTATTTCCATCTAAACAATACCAGTTTCCCGGCAGCCCTGTTGATCTGTTTGGCTGCAGTAGTGTCTGAATAACTCCAGAAACACCTGATCTGCTGAATGCTTGTTCAGAGTCTATGGCTAAAAGTATTAGAGGCAGAGGATCAGCAGGACAGCCAGGCAACTGGTATTGCTTAAACGGAAATAAATATGGCAGCCTCCATATCCCTCCTGTTGCAATTGTCCTTTAAATTGTGCATTTTGCAGTACTGCACTGCATGCAGTGCATTGGGATGCCACATGCAATTTAAGCGCACAGCACCTGAGATATGGTCAGTTTGTCATGAGAAACACACAAGGATTGGTAGCAAGTTGGCACTCTACAATGGAGAAGGAAAATTACAGGATAACTTGGTTGAACAAAGGAAGATAAACTCTTTCAACTCAGCTGCTTCTAGTCATGTATTCACAAACTTTGAACACATTGTTACTCATCCATTAGATAATATATTTAGATTTTGGTCTGAAGACAGGCTTTGCAGGTAAACAAATGCAATATAACATATTCAAACAGTAATGCTAGCAAATGTTACCCAGTTTGGTGCCTTTCAGTGGTAAAACTGTTGGTGTATAGCTGTGGTTTATAATGTCTGTGAATTATATGCCAATATAGAAAATGATGCAATCAAAACCACATTAAAACTATCTACCATAATGGATGGCTGCATAAGTAATAAAGCACTCTGAAATATAACATATTGTAGCATGTGTATTGATTTATTGATAAGCACACCCAAGCAAGATAAAACACAAATATTGGCTCAGAATGTAAAATGTACTTTGTTATTACCATCTGCAGTCTGTACTTTGGCTAAGTTATGTAGTCCATAATGGTTTGGTAAGGTAGGGTGTCTCCAAGCAGCATCTAGAAAGGCAAAAAACCTGGTAAAGGTTGACGATAATTGTATGTAACTCAGCTACAAAATGAGTGGGAGATGTAGAATGTCAAATCCCACCTATTAAATTGAAATCCGTAGTATTATTTGAATTCTTGTTGGTACATTTATTCAATACATATTCAATACATAAAATACAATTTTGTATCCATCAGGCTAATTTATTAGTTTGTGCAGTCATCCATGTCAGTATATGTTGCTATTGGTGTGTCATTCTTTTCTGTACTTTCAGACAAAGAATTCTTGTGTAATTGTATCTCTATCTCTGTCACCAAGGGACTTTTACAAATAGACTCTAGCTTTCATTATCCCTTGTATAATCCCTTGGGATCCCTTGGGATTCTTAGAAAAACAAGAGGAGGGAAAAGAGGAGGCTCTTGTTGGAGTGCTACAAACCAACGCTCAAATATCACCAGAAAACAACATCAGTTACAGCTTTGGCATAAAAGGATTCAGACCTCTCAAACAGGGATCACTGCCACACCCCTGAATGCAGCCCCCAGCTGGGGGATAAGAACATAGGCTTCAAATCTCAGCTGAGGAAAACATAAACATATTACTTATCTACCACTCCATGGTGATGGCTAAACCTGTATCCTACATTGAAACACCCTAAAACAGGGATGTCAAACTGGTCCTACGAGGGCCGAGATCCGCACACATTTTTTATACAGCTCAAATGAATTGATGGGTCTGAATCAGGAAAGGTGTGGTCCATCAGGTAGACCACATTGCTTTCTTTCTCAGTCCATCCTAAACACTGGCATGGATCTGGCCCTCCAGGCCTGGAGTTCGACACATGTGCCCTAAAAGGATAATCCTTGGAGACTTAAAGGAATGGGTGGATTCCCACTCATTCCAGATAGGAAGAGGTATTGTTCTCTCTATGGATCAACTGGATTTTCTTAAGCCAATAACCTTCCTATCTGCAAAAATGCCACACTCTAGACCTCATATTCCATTCAGAATTTTTAATATCCAGGCCCATATGCAATAAACTTTCTCTCCTGACTTTTCTCCTAGGATATCATTTTTTATCTTCTCTTTAACTACCTCAAGACCGGTCCATGCCAAGGGGCGTGGCCGCGGCGGCAGATCCAGGACCGCCTGACGCCGATTGGCGTCAAGTCCTGGGGCTGCAGAATTGCAGGAGATCGCGCGCAGGATGCGCGCGCATCTCCTGCTCGGGGGCGAAGCTCCGCCGCCTCTTCAGTCTCCGAGTGGTGATCGCCGCTCGGAAGACTGTTAGACGGCGTAATCGCTGTCTATTTACATGTACAGTGATGCGATCGGCAGCAGCGCTGTATTGAGGACAGCCGTGTGATGCGGCTGTCCCCCTGGGGGACAAGAAAGTGATTGGCTCTCATAGGCAGAAGCCTATGACAGCTGATCACCAGGATTGGCCGGCTGAGGGGTGGGAGGGTTTTAAAAAAAAAAAGAAATAAATAGTAAAAAATAATAATATAAAATAACATAAATATTGATCAAAAAATAAACACTGGGGGGGGGGGGGGATCAGACCCCACCAACAGAGAGCTCTGTTGGTGGGGGGAAAAGGAGGGGGGAATCACTCGTCTGCTGTGTTGTGTGGCCCTGCAGCTTGGCCTTAAAGCTGCAGAGGCCAATTACAGAAAAAACAGCCTGGTCTTTTGGGGGGTTTAGCACTGTGGTCCTCAAGTGGTTAAAAAACTTTTTAACTTCTTGCATTTGAAAAAGTACTAAAAAGTAGGTGAAATAGTACTATCAAAATTATTTTGAGTATTTTCTTCTTTGCTGGTGGTTTTTATTGACAAGTTGTGAAAATATCACCTAGGAGAAAACTCAGGGGAAAACAGTAATTGCATATGGGCCCCAATGTGGAAATTGATCCAGTTTTTTGGTAGGAACACCACACCATCCACTTCTCCCTTACAGCACTAGCTATAAAATGCCAAAATGAAAGAACTAACAAAATATCATTCCTTGAAAGGATTGTCACACCAAAACCTTCAGAACAACCTTAATCTTCATGGTCTGACAGATCTCAGCTTAGATCTTGACCCCATATTCAATAAATATAACCATTTTGTCTCATCTATACAGCTCCCTTACTACACATTAAATGCTCCACACTGTTACATCACACTTACAACTCTGTAAAGGAACTAAAAAAAGAAAGAAGGGCGTAGACTGGAACAACATTGGCACCATCATCAGTCCTCAAAAGACAAACATTCCCTAATTGTTAACTTAAAAAAATACCAAGCAGTGATCAACAAGGAAAAGTCATTATTATTATCTCAGGAGATTGCATACATGGCCAACAAACCTGCCCAACTATTCTGCACAGTTGACAATCTCTGCAATCTGACAATCTCTGTGTAATGGATTGCGGAGATGCAGCCGCACGGTCTGGCGGCGGGCAGCTGCCCCCGCGTTCAGACCGGCGGTTTCCGCACATGCGTCTGGTTTGTCTGAGCCTTCTAGTGCACACAGATGGAGAGCTACGCGCGCGTGCGCTGGGAGGCAGGACATTTATGCCAGTAGGAGAGGGATCAGCTGATCAGGTCGATCAGCTGATCCCAGCGCAGTTATTGATTGGCTGAGTGGCCCTGGGCGGTGCTGAGGAGCATTGCACTATATATACATCTCGCTGGTCAGACTCAAGTTGTCTGCCGTTGCGAATACTTACGTGTGAGCACTCAGACCTCAGTCAGATCCCACAGTGTGTTAGAACCAGGTGGACCTGGGAATTCACACTTAGCCAGATTACACTTGTGTTATACTTTAGACCAGTTCCGGGGTGTTGAGACCAAGGACCTCAAACCCAAGCTTAGGATTACTGTGTCATTGTTGTGTTATACCTTAGACTAGTTCCTGGGTGTCGAGACCACGTACCTCACACCCCAGACTAGGACTCTGCTCTATTTCTGTTATGACTATTTGCTCTGTCAACCTCTCTATTGCTTTCTGATTCGGTACCTCTGCATATCTGCCTACCTGTTGCCAGACCCTGCCTGTACCCAGTTACCGAATCAGCCTTCTGTCTCTGTACCTTATCTGCTCGTGTGTTGCCGACCTGGCCTGCCCGACCTTCCAGGCTGTCACTCACCCCTTGAGTGCTCAGTCTATCTGTACTAGCAGAGACACAATTCCACAAAGTGTCAGTTGCAACTAGGACTCCTGCTCCTCAGAGAGTCCGGCCTGTTAGCAGCCAGTGGCCTCTTCCCCTGGAGTCCCCTGGCTGCAGTACAGTCTATTATCTGATCTCCAGATATCCCTGGTTGCCAGGTTCTCACTATTCCCTCTCTCAAGGAGATAGTTCCTGCACTTCCCAGGGCCACCTGCCCCTCAGGTGGTTCTTGGCCGAGCTGCCTGTATCTCCCGCCTCACGGGAGATAGCCTACAGTTACACCAAACACTTACACTTTATTAGGTGTCCAGAGGTTAGTCATACTTGTATTATTGGTGATTCTGCAGATCATCCATAATCAAGTATACATCTGCATTATTGATGATTCTGCAGATCATCGATGATCAGATTCTCTCTGTGTGCTGACACCGATCGTTACACTCTGCAACCAATCTTGCTGGAAACCCAGCATCATATCAGCATCACATCACAGGACCCTAGTGAAAAATGTCCTTACTTCTTCTTCTGTACACTTTGAGTCCTATGGGAGAAGAGCTCTTTAAAAATGTTATTGTATTATTGTTTTGTTACTTTTACTTTTAACTCTTTCACTACCAAGCTCTTCATACCAAATTTATCAGCATTGCACCTCTTGTGGCAAAGTCATTTGAAACATTTTTCATGTGTTAAGAAAACTTACATTAAAGACTGAAAGTTTATCAAACACCAAGTAAACTATATATTCTCTGATTTTCTAAAATCCAAAAATGAAAACATAGTACTGCCAGCTGAATGTGTAACATGAACATTGTGCCAGATATTTTTTCATGCAAAATACAGTAAAATAAACTAAAATTTTCATTGCTGATTCCTACATAAACAAAACGTTTCATATTCCATTTAACATAACATATGGGGCAATTTTTAGTTTATGAAGAATAAAAAATGCGTTTGTATGAAATTATAGACACTTTAATAACATTAGAAAAGGTAAATACACAACAACACAAACAGGCTAATTATGTTAAATGTGAAGGCTCGTACACACGTCTGACGGAAGGCAACGACAGGTCCGTCGGCACCTCCTGCTGAGCGGGTTTTCAGCAGACAGTACAGCGTGTGTACAGCAGGGGAGGACTGGGACCTTTTGGCCTGCGGGGAAAACACAAACTAGAGGCCCGTTTTCACGGCAGCCCCAGCCCAAATGACATCACACACATGCCCCACGTGCTATATGCCGGTAGTCACGTGGGAAATACAGCAAGGACACTCGAGGGACAGCAAGACAGATAAAGTATAAATGCACTGGCACCGGGGGGCACATAATACATTTTGAGTTACAACGGTTTCTATCTCTTACACAAATCCTGCAAGAAGCCCTTCTGGAGTCTAGAGACTGTCGAAAACTTTTCAACCTAGATAATATCTTATGTAGCTGTGCACATTCAGTTAACAATGGTGAGAGACCAGACAGATTTTTTTCCCACGGACCCCGCACGCAAGCCTCTGCTCTGTATCATGCTGTGTATATTTACTAGCTTGCCCGCCCTGCAATTGCTCTGTAATTGGGCGTTTATTTCCCTCATTCAGCCTAGTGTTTCACATTGCCTTATGCAAAAACCTGAATTCACCAGGCACAGTGCCTGCCCTAAATCATTAAATGAGAGGCAGCCTGGAGGGAAATCTCCCCCCTCCCCCCCTGGCCAGTCCTCCCCTGGTGTACAGTCTGTCAGCGGACTGATAAGGCTAGTTCTGAGCGATCTGACAGACTGTACACATGCTGTACTGTCTGCTGAAAACCCGCCCAGCGAGAGGTGCCGACGGACCCGTCATTGCCTTCTGTCAGACGTGTGTACGAGCCTTAAGGGGGATTTGAACTTATGTGACAAGATGAGATAAACATATGTATCTTGTTGCAAAGAAGAAAATGCTAAAGCGATGGCACTGCAGACAACAAACTTCTATTGGGATGGAGGGAGAGGGGGAGGCAGCTCATACCACACAGTCAGGTACAGTCCGGTGACACCATGCGTGCTCAGGCAACAGAAAGTCTGTATGTAGAAGGAGAGGGATGAAGCGCCGGCACTGCTGTAAGTCACGTTTATTTAGGTCAGCAAAACATCAAAGTGCGTGTACATGCAGGCATGAAGACATAATTGTGAAGACACGTACCCCTTGGTGGATGATGGTGGCGTGCTGGTGGGTGCAGAGGGAGGAAGAGCCTGACGGCCGTTTCGCGCTATGCGCTTCTACGGAGGCTGCAAATGAGGATGTGGGACACGCAGCTTAAATACATTTACTAGGCGGCGTGCGGCGTTCTACCGCTGAAGGTCCCGCCCCTCTATCATCACTGGTCCTTCCGCCTCGGCTGCGTACAGCGGAAGCAGCTCGAGGCGGATGACGTCAGGTATTCCCCAGCGACGGTGGCCCGAATAGGGAAACACTTAGATTAGGTTTCCCAGGCAACAAATGCATCTCGGGCCACCCCGTAATCCGGGAAGATATGCTGCCATCTTGTGGCATATTTTGTAATTGCAGCTTCATAGACGACCATACGTGCAAAGTGTGACACTTGGACAGAGGGCATCATGTGATGAGCAAGTGTGTGCTAAAAACATGTAAAAAATATATGGGACTCTGAATGGGCCCTATAAAGTGCAAAATTAGTACATGGATAAATATGTGAACAATATGTAGCAACCACTAATTGTGTGTGTGGGATAAGGCCATGAGACATGCAAAACTGGGATCATGGCAAGGAGGTGCTGAAAACATCCATATTTGTGTGTGATGCACCCTGCACATATGACTGTAAACAAACCTGAGGTGATGATTAAAAATGGGGAGGGGGGAAAAAAAATTTAATTTAATTAAAAACAACCAATCTGGAACGGCTATTTGGAGGAAAGCAGGAGGGGGAGAAAAAAGGGAGAAACATTTCATAGTGTTCTGGACAATATATCCTCATCGTATTTGTATCTTTAAATTATATCTTAGGAGCAGGGAGTGGCCATTTTTTGTCAGGGAGTAGGCAGACATATATGTAACTCCTCTGTAGGGGTATTATTAACATTCAATGTATTCAAAAAGACAGAGATAGACTATAGCTAAGGGCTCATGAATGCACATGGCCCACAATTATCATATCTGTGGGTCCAAAAAACATGCAAGGTCCGTGTGATCATTCATGCCCAGGGGGCCCATCGCATCAGACTGTAATATTATCCGTGCTTCTTCTCTCTTTAGAATTCTTTCCCTGTTGCCTCCACGTCTCGGGGGCAACACATGTTTCAAACCGGCAAAAGTCAATTTTGTGGGGTCCCCCTGATGGACTTTTCTAATATGGGTCAAGTCCCATTCACATTTCAACATTCCCCTATGGCCAATAAATTGAAGGAAATTACGAAGAAAAACTGGGATATTCTCCTTGGGGATCCCCTTTTGAGGCCCCTAGTTGAGGATGGACCTCTTTTTTCATATAGGAGGGCCCCAACAATTGGATCCAGAGTCACTAGGAGCGAGTTTATCTCGCAAAAGAACGGGAACTGGTTAAGTGACCATCTGCCACAGGGAAACCACCGGTGTGGTAGGTGCGTGTCGTGCGAGTTTATGGCCACTGGCTCCCGTCATCAAGTGGGTCCCCTCTCGCGCTTCACCCGGGAATTCATCACGTGTCAAACGTCGTTTGTAGTGTATGCGTTGTGGTGCCCCTGTGGCAGATTTTATATAGGAGAGACCACGAGGCCACTCACAAGGAGATATCGTGAGCATTTCCACTCTATTGAATCAGGCAAAGGCTCCACTCGGGTCATTACCCATATTAGAAAAGTCCATCAGGGGGACCCCACAAAATTGACTTTTGCCGGTTTGAAACATGTGTTGCCCCCGAGACGTGGAGGCAACAGGGAAAGAATTCTAAAGAGAGAAGAAGCATGGATAATATTACAGTCTGATGCGATGGGCCCCCTGGGCATGAATGATCACACGGACCTTGCATGTTTTTTGGACCCACAGATATGATAATTGTGGGCCATGTGCATTCATGAGCCCTTAGCTATAGTCTATCTCTGTCTTTTTGAATACATTGAATGTTAATAATACCCCTACAGAGGAGTTACATATATGTCTGCCTACTCCCTGACAAAAAATGGCCACTCCCTGCTCCTAAGATATAATTTAAAGATACAAATACGATGAGGATATATTGTCCAGAACACTATGAAATTTTTCTCCCTTTTTTCTCCCCCTCCTGCTTTCCTCCAAATAGCCGTTCCAGATTGGTTGTTTTTAATTAAATTAAATTTTTTTTCCCCCCTCCCCATTTTTAATCATCACCTCAGGTTTGTTTACAGTCATATGTGCAGGGTGCATCACACACAAATATGGATGTTTTCAGCACCTCCTTGCCATGATCCCAGTTTTGCATGTCTCATGGCCTTATCCCACACACACAATTAGTGGTTGCTACATATTGTTCACATATTTATCCATGTACTAATTTTGCACTTTATAGGGCCCATTCAGAGTCCCATATTTTTTACATGTTTTTAGCACACACTTGCTTATCACATGATGCCCTCTGTCCAAGTGTCACACTTTGCACGTATGGTCGTCTATGAAGCTGCAATTACAAAATATGCCACAAGATGGCAGCATATCTTCCCGGATGACGGGGTGGCCCGAGATGCATTTGTTGCCTGGGAAACCTAATCTAAGTGTTTCCCTATTCGGGCCACCGTCGCTGGGGAATACCTGACGTCATCCGCCTCGAGCTGCTTTCGCTGTACGCAGCCGAGGCGGAAGGACCAGTGATGGTAGAGGGGCGGGACCTTCAGCGGTAGAACGCCGCACGCCGCCTAGTAAATGTATTTAAGCTGCGTGTCCCACATCCTCATTTGCAGCCTCCGTAGAAGCGCATAGCGCGAAACGGCTGTCAGGCTCTTCCTCCCTCTGCACCCACCAGCACGCCACCATCATCCACCAAGGGGTACGTGTCTTCACAATTATGTCTTCATGCCTGCATGTACACGCACTTTGATTTTTTGCTGACCTAAATAAACGTGACTTACAGCAGTGCCGGCGCTTCATCCCTCTCCTTCTACAAACATATGTATCTGCAGTGCCATTCCTGCATAGAACTAGGCTGTGTGTATTTTTTTTTTCACTGGAGTTAGGAATCCAAATCTGTTAATGACACCTTCACTACGGTCATACTTGAGTATATATATATAGCATATAGCATAATTCTCACTGAAAACTAATTTAGGACATACAAATCTTGCATGGCAGAGAAACACTTCTCAAGGTAGGGAGTAGATTACATAATTTCAATTGTTCAAGATTGGAGCTCTAAAACATAAAAAATGGTCATGAATCATCATAGATGGGATAATCCTCGATAATAAAACCCCTGTGTCCCTAAGTAGAGCTGTCTCTGTGTAGCTGGGCCCGTGCTTTTTGCTACTGCGCATTTGTGCAGCACGGACCCGGATAGCAGTTGGGACTGGAGTAAGGGGCCAGTGAGCCAGACAGGTGTGTGCGCGGGTGAACGGGTGTGCGTGCGCGCACGAGTGGCAAGTGCGTGCATGCACGGGTGCGGCGGGTGCACGCACATGCGAAGTTAAAAAAAACAGACCTAGAGCCTGTTTTTAAATGTGCTTGGTTTACTAGTCATTAAATAAAACTGTGAGATTCCTAGAAAGTCCTATTTCTTTTGTCAGGCAAACTCTGCATTACATTACACAGTAAACAAAAATTTTAACTGGTGGGCAGTGTTTTCTTTATTATATTCCTTTAATCTATTAGTCTTATTGAAAAGATAATCAAATACTTGTATGGTGAAAAGAGTTTAAAACGTCAAACATGTCTGAGGGCCCTTTCAGACTGGGGTAGTGCAGTGCAGCATTTTTACCACACCCCACTGCTAGGGCAATGTTATTCTATGGAGCCTCTCATACTGACATGGTGCGGCGCAATGCGACGGAACCTAAGCACTTCGCAAACAGAAAGTTAACGTCACTTCCTATTTGGCTGTTGGCCTGTTGTTGGCAGTGTGGTGTGGCCCGCCAATCTGCAGTCTGAGGGAATTCAGCAAAAGAGAGCACTTCAGTCCAAAGAATAGTTTTGGCACTAAATGCTAGCTGGCAGCATTTGAAGGGTATTTTCTGGTATTTAAAGGGAACCTGAGGCGAGAAGGATAAGGAGGCTGCTATATTTATTTCCTTGTAAACAATGCCAGTTGCCTGGCAGCACTGTTGATCTTCTGGTATAAGTATTAGAGATATAGGATTGTTCTCAAGGAAATAAATATGGCAGCCTCCAAATCCCTCTCAACTTGAGTTCCCTTTAAGGCTTTTCGCCACAACCAACAAGGTATCATATCCCATAGCAAGGAAATCCCAGAATATCGGTACCAGTCTCAGTTTCAAGAATTGCTAATTACCGTATATACTCGCATATTAACCGACCCGCGTATAAGCCGAGGTACCCACTTTTCCCTCAGAAACCAGGAAAAAGTGATGTACTCGCATATAAGCCCCCTCCCCGGTATAGCCCCCACCAAAGAAGCCAAATGTGCCCCCAGTACAAGTCATCTCCCTTCCCCATAGACAGATGTGCCACAAGGATGATACAGCTGTGTCTCAAGATGCCACACAGGAAGAATCTTTGATGACCCCTGACACGTTGATTGCATGCTCTGCTCCGAGGTAGGGGACACAGGTAGTCTTAAGCATTGAACTCTGCACACCATGTTGCAGGGAATTGGGGCCACAGACACAGCAGGAAGCCAGATGGTAAGAGCAGGATTACTAGTGCACGATCCTTACGCTCCAGTAACAAAACCTGCTCCACCATCCACTCTGCTCCACTGACTCGCATGTAAGCCGTGGGGGTCAATTTTCAGCACATTTTTTGTGCTGAAAAATTAGGCTTACATGCGAGTATATACAGTAGTTCATTCCATCCTCCACACAGACATAAATGGACATTGTGGTAAGTAATGTGACCTGACAACTGTTTTATTGGATTCCTAATAGTCGAAGTTCAGGGAATTCACAACTTTTTTTTTTTATATAAAAGCTGTTACCTGAATGTTTCCATCAGATGAGATATCATTTTTCCTTATCAAATGACATGAACTTAGTAAACTACACTTCTTTTACAATCACCTCTTTATATTTTGTAATACACCCATGCAGCAGTAACTGTACTAGCAATGTGATAAAGCCCTAGAGATGATTATAGTATTTATTAATGTTGGTAGAGCAACTCATTAGGGATTTTTAACTAAGATGGTGCTCTTTGCTGCACACAATCCATGCACGTTTTTTTTACAAGGGTGTTGAAACTTCATGCAGTTTATGAATATTTATAAACCAACTGGCTTAGTAAAACATTTTTCATTGGTCCAGACGGTGGACCAATGGGGAGCCCTTGCGGGAGCTTCAAAGATGCTTTGCCAGGGCTCTGTGAGAATTACCACAACGGGACTTGTGGTGAGGAGCAGCAAATGCCTGGTGGAGATGCTGGTAAATTGGCCGGGGGTGCCTGCTTCAGCTACGGGGGGCTTTGTTGATGTGTGGATGCCCCGACGGGGAGCTCTGGGTGTGTCCTTATTAAAGGAGACCCCAGATGCAGCGGCAGAAGATGGGATGGATGTTTTGTGGGGGGGGGGTCGAGGCAGCAGTGCCGAGGTGCTGAAGGACAGCACTACAGTAAAAAAACTATCTGCCCATTGCTCAGGACATATTCAGCCTGAGTAATGCTTCCTAACGATCGGCCATTGCACAAGTGAAACCGGCAATAGAATTTGCCGGTAATCCTCGTGCGGTGGCAAGGTGATAAGTAGCTCGCATCTGAAAGCTACTTATCAGCTCAATTAGAATATGGCTAAGTTTGGGTTGTTGGGAGGTGCCCAATGTACGTAGGTATAGTTGTGGAGCTTAAGTACTGTAGTATAAATAAACAAAGATGTATCTTAATCCAATGAAGACTCACTAGGATGGAAAAAAGGAGTCTTTATTTAGTTTAAACATCCATAAATATCATTCTTTCCTTTTATTACCCCCTATTGTGTATAGGTGCTACTATAAACATTAAACATACACAATAGGGGGTACTGAGAGGAAAGAATTATATTAATGCTGTTTAAACTAAAACTGATACTTAACCTTTTAACAATGTTTTCATAGAAAAAGGATTTTTACTAAGACTGTGTGGAAGATTTAGATTTAAAATAAGACATTGTATTGATTTTAGGTTATCTGTTTGTATTGACCTGAGGAAGTGGGCAGAGACCCGTGAAACACGTTGTCTACAGCATAACCATTTTTTAGAAAAAAGACTCCTTTTTTACATCCTAGTGAGTCTTCATTGGAGGTACAATACCTCTTTTTTATTTATACTACAGTACTTATGCTCCACCACTGTACCTACACACATTGGGTGCCTCCCCAATAACCCAAACTTGGCTATAATCCTACACCTCCAGCCGAGGTGTCAGCCCTCACTACTCATTGACGTTGTCCATCAGTAGAGGACCACAGGAGGAGAGCGGCCACCCAGTTCCAGAGGGTTCCGGGACAACAAGCGGAAACGGTTTCTTTCCGCAGATATGAATATAGAATATGGCCCATTGTGTCATATAAATAGCTGAGAAAAATAATATATATATATATATATAGTGTGTATATATATATATATATATATATATATATATATATATATATATATATATATATATATATATATGTGTATATATATATGTGTGTGTATATATATATATATATATATATATATATATATATATATATATAGTGGGTTGCAAAAGTATTCGCATTACTGCCACAAACATGCATCAATTTTATTGGAATTCCACGTGAAAGACCAATACAAAGTGGTGTACATGTGAGAAGTGGATCGAAAATCATACATAATTCCAAACATTTTTTACAAATAAATAACTGCAAAGTGGGGTGTGCGTAATTATTCGGCACCCTGAGTCAATACTTTGTAGAACCACCTTTTGCTGCAATTACAGCTGTCAATCTTTTAGGGTATGTCTCTACCAGCTTTGCACATCTAGAGACTGAAATCCTTGCCCATTCTTCTCTGTAAAACAGCTCCAGCTCAGTCAGATTAGATGGACAGCGTTTGTGAACAGCAGTTTTCAGATCTTGCCACAGATTCTTGATTGGATTTAGATCTGGACTTTGACTGGGCCATTCTAACACATAGATATGTTTTGTTTTAAACCATTCCATTGTTGCCCTGGCTTTATGTTTAGGGTCATTGTCCTGCTGGAAGGTGAACATCCGCCCCAGTCTCAAGTCTTTTGCAGTCTCCAAGAGGTTTTCCTCCAAGTTTGCCCTGTATTTGGCTCCATCCATCTTCCCATCAACTCTGACCAGCTTCCCTGTCCCTGCTGAAGAGATGCACCCCCCCCAAGCATGATGCTGCCACCACCATATTTGACAGTGGGGATGGTGAGTGATGTGCAGTGTTAGTTTTCCACCACACATAGCGTTTTGCATTTTGGCCAAAAAGTTCCATTTTGGTCTCATCTGACCAGAGCACCTTCTTCTTGCCACTCTTCCATAAAGGCCAACTTTGTACAGTGTATGATTAATAGTTGTCCTATGGACAGAGTCTCCCACCTGAGCTGTAGATCTCTGCAGCTCGTCCAGAGTCACCATGGGCCTCTTGACTGCATTTCTGATCAGCGCTCTCCTTGTTCGGTCTGTGAGTTTACGTGGATGGCCTTGTCTTGGTAGGTTTACAGTTGTGCCATACTCCTTCCATTTCTGAATGATCGCTTGAACAGTGCTCCATGGGATGTTCAAGGCTTTGGAAATCTTTTTGTGTTCTTTGTACTTCACGGTGTTGTTGCTCCCAATATTCTCTTAGACAACCCCTGAGGCCCTCACAGAGCAGCTGTATTTGTACTGACATTAGATTACACACAGGTGCACTCTATTTAGCCATTAGCACTCATGAGGCAATGTCTATAGGCAAATGACTGCACTCAGATCAAAGGGGGGCGAATAATTATGCACACACCACTTTGCAGTTATTTATTTGTAAAAATGTTTGGAATCATGTATGATTTTCATTCCACTTCTCATGTGTACACCACTTTGTATTGGTCTTTCAAGTGGAATTCCAATAAAATTGATGCTTGTTTGTGGCAGTAATGTGACCAAATGTGGAAAACTTCAAGGGCGCCGAATACTTTTGCAAGCCACTGTATATATATATATATATATATATATATATATATATATATATATATATATATATATATGTATATATATATATATATATATATATATTAGGATATGACATGGAAATAGATTAACAGGAATACCAAACCACTGGAAAAGTAAGTGGTACAAAGAGTACCCAAACAGCTGCATCCAAATAGCGGCAGAGCTGTGTGCTTTTGATCATGGTAATCTGCCTTATTATTTGCCCTCTCTCAATGAGCAGATTTAAGTGCTTAACAAATATGATAGTTTATGCTTAGATTAGATCTTATCTGCATAAGTATAAATTCATCCCCGGAGGACAAACAGCTATGTGTGCAATGCAGCATGTTCTCAGCATATTCATGCTTTCTCCCTAGCATTGGACGGAGATGGAGAGCTCTGCTGTGCATAATCCCTGTTTGTTCTTTGCAAGTTTGTTGAAGTTCAGGCAGTGTAAGAGAAGTGGATATTCCAGACATTAATAAACCATTTGGCAAAGTATAATTCATTATTTTTGAAGACCTTTTTTTCCCTTTTTTAGAAAAATAAATCACCTCTGGAGAAAATTAATCAACGTGAAGTATTCAAAAAAAGGAAACATGTTTTATTTAGCACATACTGTATTTAATTTAAAATTGTGTATTGCATTACCTACAGTTAAAATGAATGGAAGGGATGTTCTGTGTCCATGTCAGTATGGGATGTTCCTTCATGTTCAAACTTATTACATGTTTTTCTTCTTAGTGGACTGTCTGCTTTGTTCTACATCTTTAGATAAATATTTGGCAGCAATTTATACACCATACCTACCCTGCTTTTTGAAGTCTTTATTAAAATAATATTTATAGGACAGGTAACCTTGACCTAAGTGCATTGCTTAAAAGGCATTGACCAGAACATTGCAGATTTCATTGTATTTTGGTAAATTATTAAGCATTTAGAAGTGTTCTAGAATATGTGATCATAAACTTGCTATTAAGCAGACATTTTCAGCTCTAACTCTGACAGCATGAAACAATTTATTACTACATGTAATGAAAGAAGATATTTCCAAGTAGTCCCTAGTGGTTCCGGATCAAATCAGAGAACCAAAAGTGGAGCCTAGATTGGACATGCCTTCCTTGTTTTAAACATGTAGTCCAAGATAAGAAGATAAAAATTAATCTTGTGCATCCATCTGTTGCCAGCATCGAGGAGCCATGTGAAACATCACTGAGAAGCAAATGTAAAATGCTCTCAAAGGCAACATAGAAAACTGACATAGAAAAAAACAGAATAAATTCTACTACCAGTAACTCCCAATTAAAGACTAAACTATTGAATTTAGAAAAATAGTGTAATTTGCTGTGAAAGTAGGTCATTTAGTAGCATTGACGGTTATTTCGTTATTATAAAGTAGAGAAACTGAAAAGACTTAGAAATCAACAATAATGTTGCAGCTAATAATAAAATAAATACACTATCTATAAAATTGAATGGTGAACCCAAAACATTGGTTATAATGAGTATATCTCACCGATCTTCTTTTATGCAATTTGTCCTTTGTCAATGTGTGTCCTTTTTCCACAGTACTGAACTGATTCTATAGTGGAATGTTTCTTCCCTATGAAGAGAATCCCAGTGACTTTCCCTTTTACTACTACTTGTTCACACGCCATTTTAAAATGTCCTGTTGGTCCCTCTTAACGGACCAACAGACATTTTAAAACGTCCTCCTCCACTGCCGCTACCTTTCACGTGTGAGCGCCCACCGCGGGTACCGGTCAGAACCCGCAGAGCCGCAATTGGTGAAAGGGAAACAGTATTCCCTGAATCAATCAAAGTGCCTGTAAGCAATGATCATGGCTTCAATGAGACCATTGCTGTAACAAAAAAATTGTCTCTTGGCTTGTTCTAAGCACTGAGACAGTGAGTGTGAGGACATCTAGTGGTAAAAAATAAAAATACATACAGTTTTACACTACATTTTAAACATTGTAAATTAAAAAAAAAAAATTAACTACCCCCCCTCCCCTGACCCTCCCACCCTTCCCCATAGTTACCAAAACACTTTTTAAAACATTTAAAATAGTTACATTAGGGACTTTTATAGGGACTGTTATATTTACATATATGGGCTTGTAATAAGTGACGGCCGCAAAAATAAAAAATGCACTTTTTTTCTAAATAAAATATTGTCACCAGGCATTGTACTAGGGACATAATTTAAACATTGTAATAACTGGGACAAATGGGCAAATAAAATATGCGGGCTTTATTTACAGTGCCACGTTTTATTTTAAAACTATAATGGCCGAAAACTGAAAAATAATACATTTTTTTTCTATTTTGTCTTATTATTCCTGTTACAATGCATTTAGAATAAACATAATTCTTAGCATAATGTACCACCCAAAGAAGGCACAAGTGGTGGTGAAACCAAAACAAGATATAGATTGTTTTGTTGTGACAAAGTAGTGATAAAGTTATTGGCGTATGAAAGGGAGGAATGCTGACAGGTGAAAATTGCTCTGGTCCGTTAGGGTAAAAACCCTTGGGGTGAAGTGGTTAAAGTGGACATGAATTAAAAATGTAATACCAATTACATAAAACATGATACATAATACTACTCTAATGTAACTAATGGGATAAATGTATTATTTTACTTTTTAGATTATGTCATTTTTTAGATCTGCTGTCTGTTGGAGTGTACCTATGTGCCATGTGCCAATTGCTGGCCATCCCCTCCCTTCTGAATATGTTTATTAGCTGTGGAAGTGTAAACCTACACAAGTAGTTTTTTTTCCCGTAACACTGTGTGACCCTGAACATTCCTATCTGTGCACTCTAAGGGGGTATGTGAATACTACTATGAGTTGTCCAGGGTTCTGCTACATGAGTCATGTGTAAATCCCCCTCCTTTCCTTACATGAAAGTCCTGGTTATCAGTTCCCAGCATGACTAGCACTGCACGAGGTACTTGTCTCAGCAGCATATCATATCAAAAAATTGAAGCTGGAGCAACCACTGACAATGAGTTATTAAATTTTACAGAGAGTCTGGACCAAGGTCCTTAACCAGCACAACTCTTGCCAAATGTAATAACATCAAAGCACTACATCTCCCCGCAATGCATGCATTGCAGTGGTCATGGTCAAGGACATTCAACACCGCCAGGAGCTTTAGTCTGTAGAACAGAGCACTATGAAGCAGCCTGCCAAAGGTAAGTAATGTCTGCAAACCCTACCCCCTCCCCTACTGCACACTCCTTTTATTTAGTAAGTTTGTAAACAAGGTGCTCAGGTCCCTTAAAGAGTGCAGCTAAAGCCTGAATACTGACCAAAACCAGGTATTGGTTTCATTCATCCCTATTAACAACTAATCTAGCACCACCAAATGCCCATTTGATATGTACACTGAAAATTGTGAAAATGGTAGAAGATTTAATATTACAGTTGGTGCCAGCACTCGATACTGTTTCTTCCTCTAATATCATCCACAACCTGACATGAAGCCTACCAGGTGGCCTATCTTCTTTTACCAGGTCACCGATTGTTCCTGAGAGTACTGAGCATGAATATTCTCATCTAGACCTCTGTTGGGACCAACACAGGCATAGAAGCATACTGGAAGAAGTGAGTAGCAGGCGGAGCCAGAGTCAGTGGATCTGCCTCTTCCTCCCTTGGCATTATTCAACCCAACTCATTAAAAGGGGCATCAAATAGAGCAGGGAGGAATCGATGGGTAATGATAGGCAGACCGGATTAAAAACCAAAGCAGGCCAGATTTGGCCTATGGGCCATAGCTTTCCCAATGCTGGGCTAGATTTATCTCTCTGGCTGAGGCCTGTAAAGCCCTTGGTCTCCAAGAAAGAAACAAATTACATTGCTTCATTGATGCCCATAAAAGCAAGAAGTTTTGAGTATGGATGATACTATTTATTGGCTTCCTGACTTAAAACTTCTAGCCAATAAATGGTATCATCCTGACTTAAAACTTCTTGCTTTTACTGATGGCTAACACAGTACAACACTTTACTGCTACTACTTAAAGAAAATCTGTAACTAAAAAAAGTTCCCGCAGGGGGTACTCACATTGGGTGGGGGAAGCCTCCAGATCCAGTTGAGGCTTCCCCTATTCTTCTGTGTCCCATAGCAGCAGCAATAAAGCTCCCCAAATGGCGGGATGTAAATATTTACCTTCCCGGCTCCAGCGCAGGTGCAGTATCGGCTCTCCACTCGGAGATAGGCGGAAATAGCCGATCTCTGTCGGTCTTCTCTACTGCACAGACACAAGTCTCCTGCAGCTGCGTAGTAGAGCGGACCAGACAGAGATAATTTATTTCCGCCTATTTGCGAGCGGAGAGTCGCAACAGCACCATTGCTGTAGCCAGAAAAGGTAGATTTTGCACAGCCTGACAAATTGTCGGCTATGCGTTCTGTGGGCTGCAGCGAGACTGCCATGGGACACAGGAGGACAGAAGAAGCCTTGATAGGATCCAGAGGCTTCCCCTTACCGAGGTGAGTACCCCCCAGGGGGAACTTTGTTTTGCTACAGAGTCTCTTTAATGCCCATAAATGTTCAATTCCCATCTCCAATAGGACTGCCCCTCTATAATTGCTTACTTACCATCTTTGATTTCTGTTTCAGGCATATGGTTACACACTTGGATGCTTTATTTTATTCTATTCTATTAAGTCCACTTTAGGAGGATGCCCTTGAATTTTCCTGGATTTCAACCAAACCCCATTTATTCCAATAATAACTTTTTCACCAGCCATTTAATATTGCAATGTAACAAAATCAATACCAAAGTCAGTCTACTAATATGAACCGATACATTGATCAGGATGGTTATTTTAACTGAAAGTTGTCTTAGGGCTGGTTCACACACACGTCTGGCAAGCTTTTGCCAGATGTTACGTTCAAAGGTCAGTGTTAAACGCCAATGTAATTACGCTAGCTTTTGAAGGCTTTTGTGAAGCCTCTAAAGCTAGCGGATTGGTTCCCTGCACTGCTTTTCTGGTGTTTACCTCCTCTGAAAGCGCATGTTGCTTTTGAGACGAGATGCGACGCCGACTTTCATGAGAGCCTGCAAAAGCCATTGTGGAATGCTTCCATTTTCTTGTAAACGTTGCGTCTAAAACGTTGCAATAGTCGCCGGGAAAGCATTCATTTGAACCGGCCCTTCCTTAGTTTCAAATTGGAAATGTCTAGACTTTCTGTCAGAGAGTAGCCCTGATGGTCCAGAGGTTCTCCAGATGGACAAATGTCCTGCACTCTAGCAGTATTAGCTTAACATAGATAGTTTAGTTTAGCCACAGAGGTTTATGTGGCCTTTTGTTTCAGCTGACTTTGAATGAATTAGAATCCAGCCATCTACAGGTGCAGAAATTCCTTTGTAACCCTCTTTATGTGCCAGAACTCTTCTTCAATAGATTTACCGCACAATACAGACACAGAATTTATTTCCTAACATGTTTCATTGTGCCACAAGCACTTATAACATTTTAAGCTTCTCTCGGAAGTGAAATGGCGAGGGAACTGACAGGATGAGATTTAAAAAATGAAAAAAAATGGTTTGAAATATCCTTTGTGCTTTTCCTGACAGAAAGAATAAACAGCAGTGTTAACAAATATAGAGACATTTATGTCCTGTTCAGAATGCAGCAAACAAATCACTACCAGAATGAAGTAGAGCAGAAGAACATTGAATATGGCCTTGAACATCACACATCATTAAATCTAAGTGTTATCCTTACACAAGCATCAAGTGTGCATTTAAGTAAAAAAGAATGTTTTGGTGCACTAAAGGTGGACTGCATTATAGCTCCGGATGAGAATTTTTAAATGATACAAATTTGGCTGCATGACACTCGAAGACTTTGGAATATGAGTCAGCAACAAGGACAAGTTTAAATTTAAGAGGCACTATGAAATGTATAAGTTTTAGTGACGCTAAATGAATGGAAAGATGAAAATGCCCCTATCTGAAGTGTTGGAAACAGTACAACAATAAAAAGAAGGCAGAGAAAATATTGTAGAAAATATACAAAGGGTAAGAAAACAGGAAATGTACAAAATTAAGCAGTCGATGCAGAAAAAAACAAACAAAAAAAAACAACAAACAAATCAACAAAGGTACACTTAAAGAGGAACTCCAGTGAAAATAATGTAATAATAAAAGTGCTTCATTTTTACAATAATTATGTATAAATGATTTAGTCAGTCTTTGCCCATTCATTTCTTTGATGTATAAGTGCTTCAGAAAATAGGATTCCCTCTGACTCAAGTTGGGTCGGGGAGCTCAGAGAAGCTCATTTGCACAGATAGCAAGTGGAGTTTTCTTCTTGTTACTCTTCCTGTACTGGAAACAATGTGATACTATTGTCTATTTCTTAGCTGTACTGCAAATACAATTCATTATATCATACATTTATTTTCACTTCAGATACACTCTAAAGCAATGCCATTTAACCACTTGTGGAATGCAGTGTTAAACCCCCCTAAAGACCAGGCTTTTTTTTTGTACAAATTGGCCACTGCAGCTTTAAGGCCAAGCTGCAGGGCCTCACAACTCAGCACACAAATGATCCCCCCCCCCTTTTCTCCCCACCAGCAGAGCTTCCTGTTGGTGGGGGTCTAATCCCCCCACAGTGTTTATTTATTTATTTTTACAAATATTTACATTCTTTTTTTATTAATATATTTTGCTATTTCTGTGTTTTGGGTTTTTTTTTAGAAGCCTCTACCTCCCCCCAGCCAGCCAATCTTGGCGATCGAATCGGCTGTCATAGGCTTCTGCCTATGACAGCCGATCGCTCTTCTGTCCCCAGTACTGGGGACAGCCGGCTGTCCCCAGTACATCGCTGCTGCTAATTGCAGCACTGTACTATGTGTAAAAATGGCTCCAGAGACTGAAGGCTGGGCTCCGCCCCCCAAGCAGGAGATGCGCGTGCAGCCGGCGTGCGTTCTCCTGCAGTAGCTGGCTCCAGGACCAGATGCCAATTGGTGTTAGGCAGTCCTGAGGCTGCTGTCCCGTTCACGCCCATTGGCGTGACGCGGTCGTTATGTAGTTAACGTAGTATTAGCAGAAAAGTTTGTGGCCCTGCCACATGTCTGAAATGCAACTTGAGTCATTTGCAAGCAGGGGACTGTCAATAGAGCCATGTTCTTTCATTAATCTGCACTCAGATTGCTGAAAATATACATAATCTATTGCATTCTGTTCATGATATAACATGAGAACAGGTACGGTGAATTGCACAAAAAAAAAAGTATTAAGAGTTGAACACTGAATGCAGAAAAAAGGGGTAGTCTGCGTCTGCAGGGAATAAGTAAAAGCATTGTGAATTGTACCCAATATATTAGGAAAGTCCAGTGCCCATTGTCCATTGAACATATACATGGACTAAGGACACATACTTAAAATACAATCAAACATATGGATAAACTGCAATGTACTAAGAATAAATAGGACATCATACCAATAATAATTTAATAACACACAGAATGAGAGAATTTATGCATTATAATATCCTTATAAAATTGATGTCCAGAATAAAGAAACAAAACATGGCACATATAAAATATAGCAATAGTATATTTATGTGCAGTTTTCTGACAAGTTCAAGTTTTTCTAAGGAATACAGCCAGTTTAACAAACCCTCCCAAGAGTCAACAGGATTGCCCTGTTCTCATTCTTCATTTGTTCAAACTGTGTGTAAATAATGCCTTCGCTGCACAAGTGAAAAAGTGCCTGGTTACCAAGTTCCACAGGTTACATCTAGTAGCAATTTTAAAGAATCCTGAGGTGAACTTAAACTAATGAGATAAACAATCATATCTGTCCTCCTTCTCCTAAAAATGCCTTTTTTTTTTTTTAGATATACCAATGTTTTATTTTATAGTTAAATCTACTTTTTACATTTTTATTGTCTCATTGTTTCTGATCAATGACACATTTATTGAAGAAGCTAAAATACAGTATATATCAACTATTATCCAGCCAGTGGCTGGATGGTGTAATTGTTAAGGGCTCTGCCTCTGATACAGGCAACCAGGGTTCAAATCTCGGCGCTGCCTGTTCAGTAAGCCTTTTCAGTAGGAGACCTTAGGCAAGTCTTCCTAACACTGCTACTGCCTATAGAGCGTGCCCTAGTGGCTGCTGCTTTGGGGCTTTGAGTCCGCCAGGAGAAAAGCGCAATATAAATGTTATTTGTCTTGTCTCGTCTATTACCCTTTTTATCTCTTTCCTGCTCTCAGAAGCCATTTTCTGCTAGGAAAGTGTTTTATGGCTGTAATTCCTTATCAGTGATGGTTACACTATAATCTGATCAGATCCCTACAAGGTCCCAACTGGACAGAAACTGTCACTTGCACTCCTGATTTTAACTCTTTCAGGCAGGGAAAGAAAAAAAAGGAACACGGCATAGTTATTTGTGTGCTTGCCACTTTACATACACATCTCATCATGTCACCTTGTGTATCCTTTAAAACATTGTGTTAAAAGAAGAAAAAAATGTGTATACTGCCAAATGTGTAACCATTTACGTACCAGCACTCTCAGCCCCCTTAAGGACCAGAGACTGCTGGTACCAAAGAATGGCGCCTCCCGACGAATCACAACACATACCCACTTCTCCCGCCAGTCACGCCACTCCTCCATCCCTGCAGGCCCCACTCTATGCCATCGCTATGATGGCAGAGATGTGTGAGCAGGTCAGGAGCCGCTTTCATTGGCTCCTAATGCTGTCGATCAATGTAAGCCAAATGGGATTGGCTTACAGTGATGACAGGGTCAAGAGTCAATGAAATCCGCTCCTGACTGGGTCACTTAGCTCTGCTGTCATACCGACAGCAGGATGAATGATCTGCGTTAAGAAGAGAGCGACGGGAATGCCGATAGCGGCATGAATGAAATCTACGCCCTGGCAGATATAACAGGATCAAAACAGGGTGTAGATTTCAATCATCAAGGTCCGGAAGCAGTATATATACTTTAATTCCTTCAAGGAAGGAAGACATGAAACAGGCACCACCCCCCCCCCCCCACAAACTAGGATTATTTATTTATTATGTATTTATTTATTTATTGTATTTATAAAGCTAGATGCCTAACTTTTCCCAGAGTTTTGCAGGAGGAGGATGGTGATCACCAGAAAGTAAATAACCAAATGTTGTTTTAGTTTCCTTTTAGGATAGGCAACAAAATAATTATTTTATTACATTCAAGGGAATGTTAAGTCATTGCCAAGCTTCTCATGCTGGGTTACTGAAGACGTCTACCCTTATGATTCATTGCAACAGTAGTCTGCTCAGTCCGTTAAATGTATTTGGAAAGGGCTTTCTAAAAAAAAAAAGAGCTTTACTTCTGTGTTTTTAATATTTATTTTTGGAATGCGGCGGAGTGAGGGGTTGGAATATGGAGTAGAGGTGGTGGGTTGGAAGCGAAAAAGATATTAATTAAGCCACCTAAGTGGAAACGTTGTTCATAACACTCTTTAGATACCCATATTAAATATTAAAGATCACTCAAATATCCAGATATCCAGCTAGTTATATATGATATATATTCTCGCATGTAATTTAGAACATTAAAACCTCTTCCAAATATCCCCTAACTCTAGTAAACAGTCTAAACCCCTAAAAACAATAAGACTGGACATTTTATTGTTCTGGATTTTAGCGCTATAAACTACACTCACAAACTATACACACATGAAAACCATACAAATATGCTATTTCTTTGCTGTCCGTTATAGTTGTACTAGCTTCTACAGAGCTCTTATAACTGCAACTATTGTACTGATGATGCTTAATGTCATGACTTCCAAAATTGCTGGTATTTTGGAATACGGGTCCTTGAATCATTCTCCTTTCTGAAGCAATAGAAATAACACAATGAGCATGGATCACTACATGAGTGATGATGTGTGATGAAGAGAAGACACATCAATGATATGGTGATAGCGAACATTAAACTCCCTAAAATTATGCTGCTTTGTCTCTCTGTTGTTGGATTGTCTGGATTCTAAAAAAAAAAAAAAAAAAAAAATATACAATGCTTCTGTATTTCCTCCTAGGCCTCCTGTGCAAGGGGCAGGAGGGAGGTGTTGTTAAAATTGCATAACAAATATGGTGGGTGTCATTAAAACAAGGTACACATACTGTATTAGACCAGGAACTTCCAGCAACAATCATTAGCAATCTTTCTCATGAATCAAAGTGGTAAATGTTTAAATTTCACATAATGTTGATGTTGTACCTACCATAAGGCGGCAGGTGCTCACAGCACTGGGTGTAGCCATGGCTAGAGGTGCCGCAGTGGTGCTCAGTCACTGTGTTCTTTTACCTGGAACCTTTTTTCATAGTTTGGGCAACATTTGGATAAAATAGCATGCAGCAGGCAGTGCAGGGATCTGTACTACCTCCTGCACTAGATGTAGCACCCCGCGCCCTTCCGGTCCCATGGACAATGTGTCTCCTCGCTCCCTACATACAACCTGCAGTGAGTGAATCTGCAGAGCAGCAGGGTGAGTAGAGAGAATGATTGCTGTGCTGCAGCTGGGACATTAACAGGGAGAGGTGGTAGGAAATGTTTAAAGCTTCAAAACTTGCCTGTCATTAGTAGCCATGTGCACTGGCTGCTGTAATACCAGAGTGCCCTAGACTTTTGATTCTTTATCCTGATCAGAGTAATTAATCAATAATGCAGGGTAATCTGCTGTTGCAGAAGCCAGTGATACAGGTGCTGGCAGCCGGCTTCTGTAGTGAGCAGAGAACCAAGCTCCAGGCAATTTAGATTAGCTTGATTGCAGATAATCTTATCTCTTTTCCCAGCTCCCCCTCCCGCCCTTTTTTCTTCCCCATGACCCTTTCCTCTTTTCAGATTTAAGTGGCTTCTTTTAACAGCATGTCCCTGCCAAACAGCACTAGTGATGTCTGCAGTCCTGGTGAGAGGTCTTCCTGCCATGTCTCCTCTCCCACCAAGCTCTCTGTCTTGTGCCTCTACCTCTTTATACCCCTCCTCCTATGCATCCCCCTCTTTCATATGCCCCTC
The DNA here is from genome assembly GCF_040937935.1 of Hyperolius riggenbachi. Classification (NCBI taxonomy): domain Eukaryota; kingdom Metazoa; phylum Chordata; class Amphibia; order Anura; family Hyperoliidae; genus Hyperolius; species Hyperolius riggenbachi. Next base: position 178,508,838 of record NC_090647.1, on the reverse strand, counting down.
TTTTCTGACTGCCCTCAGAGGAGCTCACAATCTAATCGTACCATAGTCATAGTCTAACGCCCTACCATATTATTATTGTGTATTTATATAGCACTGACGGTTAGCACTCCACTGACCAATTATGTAAATATTTGAATGTCCTCCTTTTTATCCATTGAGAAGATCTGATGATAGTCTGGTTTGCTACTGTTTGTAAGCACGTCACTACAAACAGAATGTTTATATAGGTTAATATTGTATTGTTGTAGTCGTTGCCAGTTTCCTCTACCTTTCCTTAAACATTTAAAACAACCCACTACTGGATTCCTAATGTTTGTTTACTTACCTATAAGTGATATCATTCTTCTACTTGTGATATCCCATTTGCAATACTTATTATCACTAGAATGGACCTCTCTGTAAACTACAACTCTCTTTTATATGCTTGAGTCAGACTTGACATGGAGATAAGTAATCAATTATAGGGTTTTTTGTTTGTTTGTTTTTTGTTTTTGTATTTCCAAAATGCAGCGTGAAAGCAATACAGGAGCAAAAACTACAGAATGTTCTCATCATTGCTGAGTTGCTGGTGGCTAATATATACCGTAGTGTATTGCAGCCACCTGGATGAGAGAGAGAGTTTAATTGGTTGCTTAGACAGTATACCGTACTCTTTGTTTTCCTGACTGTAGACAACACATTGTAAGAGTTTTATGTTATAGATATTATTTTTTTATATTTTGTTCCCCCCCCACACACACAGTATACATCTAGTTTGATACAAAGCTGCATAAGTACAATAGTGAGATGCAAGTGCTTATCAATAAAGGAAAAAAAGGAGTTAAATGCAGTAATTATTGTACAATAAAGACATAACATAAGTCTTAACATTTGGTTTGGAGCCTTTGGGACTTTAGTGCTGATGATCCCGTGGCTTTTTCAGGCAGTATGATAAATTGTTATCAAAATAGAACTGAATTTTAATGTGTCTGCTGGCACATAAAATATGATCCGAAGACCACCTTTAAAATATATCTCTTAGGATGCTGTGCACTATAAAAAATGGCTTTGTTTGGACTTAAGAGGCCGTCGAAATGAAAATGCCAGCGCACGGAGGACAACACATCAATCTAAATTGTTACCTGCAGGTTAAACTTGTCACATGTATACTTTATTTTTAAAATTACCCAGTAATGTACTAAACTATCATATTTGACGAAAAAATAAATCCGTTCTTTCCTCTAAAAGTTGCCCGATCATATTTTTGTTATGTATTCTTTTCTACATCACAATATGAAATGCTATTAATAAATGATTTGTTTCATGCAGCATGATCAATCTTCTCCTCTAAATTCTGGCCTAGGATGCACATACATTCTCACCTCTTTAATATTCCCATTAGATTAGCAGTACAGCAAACACAGAATGGAGACACAGAAAGATAAACAAAAAAGATAATAGATTGATGAGTAGGAAGATAGCATGAGACAAAACAGACTGTCTGATAAGAAAGAAGGTGGCAGAATGTGTATTTTTTTTCCTCCCAGTGTTTCAAGGCTAAAGCAAGAAGCTATAGTGTTTCATTTGTATACACTCAAAAGACAATATATCACCATGTATGTGTAAAGGCCTCCATAGACATTGGATGACAGTTGCCCAATGCATCCACTTTTGACTGACTGACGGATCAGGTGGCTATCTAATTTCCAATGAAGGAAAAGGATGACCACCAGGCATTCATTGTCAGGGAGAACATTTAACCAGCCAAGCTTGAAAGTCATGTCCTGTTGATAGACTTTTCCCTGCTATTGCTATTGTTCTGCCTAACACATTCCTTCTCCCCTTTCCATAGATATTAACATTAATGCCTGACCAAGATGAGCATTTATTTTAATGCATCGTTCTGCTGACAGAATGCCATATAAGCTATCAATGTATGTCTGGCCACCTTTACAAATGTATGAAAGCTGTTATAAAATGTAGCACTTCTGTGTCTACTATCTGAACCACTATTAGATCACACCTGAATTATTTAGCTAAAGACAGTGCCTGCTTTACGAAGCTGAGGTATTGGAATTTCTTGGTGTAATATGATAGGAAGAGATTGCAAACTGCCTGAGAGGTAGTACCAGGGGAAAATAGTACCATGCATGAGATACAAGCGAACTGGGGGGGGGGGGGTCCCCTTCACTCCTTATGTGTATCTGGAGTGGGGTGTAACTATCCCCCAGATGCCTCGCACAGACCTTGCACTGTTACACTAAAACACACTGGGTGAGTATTGTTCCCAGGTCTGAGACAGACTATAGCCCCACCGCCTGTCCAGCAACCAGACTGTAGTCAGAATATGATAGACCAAACCAGCAAAATGTACAAAAGCTATAGCGAAGGATGTAACAACCTATCCTTATGGGGTGCTCCTATATATATATATATATATATATATATACAGTGAAACATAAATAAACCTGTGACTCAACATGGACATGTTTCACCCCGAAGGGCTTCATCAGGAGTACTAGTGGGTACAGAGACCAGGGCCGGCCTTAGGTTTCACAGCGCCCTGAGCGAAACCTGATTTTTGTGCCCCCCTTCATCCTCTTCGCGCATGCGCACGCACACACGCAGGCCCATATGCAATTCACCTTTTCTCCTGAGATATCTCCTAGGAAAGTGGTTCCCAACATTTTTGATGTTGTGACACATCACGCCAAATGCTCAGATCTCCGTGACATGTCACAAAGGTATAATAGAAAAAATACTAGTAATAACCATGAATGGATGGAAAGAGTGCATTATCCTGAATATACTTAAAAATGAAGGCTAGAACCTTTTAAGAATATTGATAAAAACAATCAGTGGGACAGTTAGCGCCCCGCCCCCCCATTTAGAATGATAGCACAGCACTGACAATTTGCACCACGCGTTATAGCCGCAGTGCACCCCCCCCCAAACAAAAATGACCTCAGACAGTATAATTAGGTAGCCAGGTATAGGTGCCCCTGTATAGAATCTCATGTGTAGGTGCCCTCAATATAGGTTGCCAAGCATAGGTGCCCCAGTATAGGAAGTCGGTTGAAGGTCTCCATCACCCCCATATGTAGCCAGGCGTAGGTGCCCCCAGTATAGGTAGCCAGGTGTAGCTCCCCCAGCATAGGTAGCCAGGTGTTGGTGCCCCCAGTAAAGGTAGCCAGCTCTAGGTGCCCCCAGTATAGGAAATCAGGTATAGGTGCCCTCAGTATAGGTAACCAGCTATAGGCGCCCCCTTGGAAGCTGGCGCCCTGAGCGACCGCTCCAGTCGCTCAGGTCAAAGGCCGGCCATGACAGAGACTATGTACACATGTATACACATATATACAATGCACATCTCCCAAGTTACATCATAACCTCCCCCCAAAAATATAGGCCAAGTCAGAGCTGATTGATATAGAGGAAAAAGGGAACAGCAGGATTCTGCAATCAAAAAGATGCAGACAAAGAATAGAAAAAAAAGAAGAAAATCACTAGAAAATAGATGTGAATAGATGTGGATTACATTGTTGAATTTTAATAAAATTCTTTTTTTTCCTTACACTTATGGTAAATTGGTAAGGGAACAGAAATGACACCTTTACCTGGGTGGGAGTGGGCTATTTGTTCAAATTCTGTAGTGGAAGGACAATTAACGCTCTAGCCCTCATGCTATAACTTCTGCCATATTTTTGAGAGAGAGGAGGAGTTAAGAAGAACCCCTTATCTGTACCATGAGGAAAATGATGCGTAGAAAGCAGTATTTTAAGAGAAGTATCAGCCACCCTCCCTTTGCAAGCTATCCACTATAAGTTAATGTTAGTCATGGGGTGTGGTCCCCTGCCTGTAGGCTTTACCTTTCTCATCACTCAACATATATGATGGATATGAGGTTAATGAGGTTAGGGAGCGGGGGCACACTTTTTAAAATGGATACATGAAACAAAATATTTGCATACACATATGATATTTACTTGCACGGGCAGACATTTGTTTTAGAACATGTTTTTTTTGCCATTTTCATTTATAAATCATCACTGCATATCCTTACACACAGAGAAAGCAGTATAAACAGCTATGGTCTGAAATTACATACTGAACTTTTCATGTCCATCGCCGGTTGCATGTGTACCCTGTGTTATCCAGCTATTTAACTAGTGATTAGGGTTTTTCCTCAATTACAAATAAATGCTAAACAAACATAGAGATGAGCAATAGTAAACATGCCATGGTTGTTGTGTGTGAGTTGGGGGTAGAGAAATATGAGAATATGAGACATATTTCAAATGACAAGCAGCCAACGTATAGATGATAATGTGTGCTGGAGCCCAGGGGCTTGATTCACTAAGCCGTGATAACTCGAATATCACACCTTATCAAAGTTATCACACCTTATGAAAAGATATCACACCTTATCAAAGTTATCACACCTTATCAAAGTTAACATGCCTTATCAGAGTAGCATAGTGAGCGATACAAACTTATGACTGCTAATTGGCAATGGCACTCGTCCGGCCCAGAGCCCCTGCAGGTTCGTAGCGCTCGCTATGCTACTCTGATAAGGTGTAATAACTGTGATAAGATGTGATAACTTTGATAAGGTGTGATATCTTTTCACAAGGTGTGATAACTTTGATTAGGTGTGATATCTTTTCATGAGGTGTGATAACTTTGATAAGGTGTGATATCTTTTCATAAGGTGTGATAACTTTGATAAGGTGTGATATATTTTCATAAGGTGTGATATCTTTTCATAAGGTGTGATATTTGAGTTATCACGGTTTAGTGAATCAAGCCCCAGGTGTGCACAGGGAACAATTTCATCCTGGGCATGCAAATTGTTGGCTATTGTGGAGGTGTATGTGTGTGTGTGTGTTTGGGGGGTGGGTGAAAAGATCAGACATATTAGAAGGTGAAGAACATCCAGGTATTCATGGTATTTAGCACTAAAGCCCTGATGTGCAGATAGAGGAATTTGCTCCTGGGAATGTAGATTGGAGATCAGAATAGGGAGTGTAGTCCAAGGCCATACATGGGGGGGGGGGGTGGTCAGCTAGATATTTCTAGCCTTACATCCAAGGAACTCAGTAAAGACTTAACATAATAAGCACTCATATTGGAGAGACACAATATCATGGGTATGGAATGCAACATAAAGTACTTGGAGGTGAACAGTGATGTAGGAGAGGGGTGAAGAGCTCTGGGAAACATTGAATACTGAGAGGAAAAGGAGACCACAACAAAAAAAGCTATGCATGCCACTCAGCAGTGGAAAATGTCTGAAAGGAAATGACTGAAGTGAGGGATATAAGGGGTGGGCGAGAAGGAGGAGATTCCTTTAGGAGAGTCACAAGTGTGAGTTGTTTTATATTGTATATATGCTAAAATATTTCACTGAGCATACAATAAGCTTTTCTTCTGAGGGGAATATGATCATCTGGTCCACACTTTGCAATGTATTTGTCAACTAGTTTAATAATATTTTTTTGTTTTGTTTTGGATAACAAAAAATTGGAAAAAATAAATTGAGAAATGGATAATAATGGCACAATAGCATGGCACAGATGATGAAAGTCTACTACATTCTCACCGAGACTTATTCTAGAAGTAATAAACTGTTGTTGGGCATCCTGTTGTTAAATAAACACATAAAAGACTGATGCAGAGATATAAATTGGGTGAAAGTGCACATTATAAATGAAACTGGTATTTATGTTCTGGAATGTATAATTAATTAACTATTAGTAAATACTTTTGACTTTCTGTAATTATATTTCAGGAAAGCAGACATGCATTATTAGGTATTCGTAATTTATTTTGGTTAAAAGTACACATGTAAAAATAAGAGGTATTCAGTTACAATAAATGTGATTTACATACATTATTTACTTGCACCTTGAATATGTAGCTGGAGGAGATGTCGTCATTCTGGTAAACAGATCACTATGTTTTATAGGGTTGTTTGTGGAATACAGATTATTTTTGAATAGCGGTAATTTTATGAATTCTTTATTTTCCTGGAATGTTTTGTAAGCAGAATCAATGGCCTCACTACTGCTTTACTGGGCCAATGGAGATTTATTAAGTGCAATTTCCCTCAAATGTATTTTACATTGCATTGAAGCTTAAGGAACAACTATAGTGAAAAAACTATGGAGGCTGCCATATTTTTTACCTTTTAAACACTTCTACACCACAGGTTATTTCCCCTCTCGTTGATGCCAGTGATTATCACTTTGGGTGCATTGATTGGCTTTGGTAACACATGTTCCCATTCACCGATCACTATGCTGCCGCAGGCACCCGTGCGCGCTCCGTGAAAGATAAATGTATCTTTTTCCCCATATACTTCACTTAAAGGGGAACTTCAGCCGAAACAAACATACTGTCATTCAGTTACATTAGTTATGTTAATTAAAATATATAGGTAATATAATCTCTTACCCACCCTGTTTTAAAAGAAAAGGTGAATGTTTGTGATTTCATGGGGGCGGCCATCTTTTTCATGGGGGCAGCCATCTTTTTGGTTGAAAAGAGATGACAGGGAGCATGAGACACAGTTCCAACTGTCCTGTGTCTTGATCACCCTCCCAGCTGCACGCACTAGGCTTCAAATCTCAAATTCAGAATTAAAAAAAAAAAGTTTCACCAAAACAGCAGAACAAAAGCAACAGCATCAGAAACCCCATCATGCTTTGTACAGCATTGGGGGAAAAATGCCTGGGCAGTTTTCTTCTGTGCAGCTAAATATGAGGACTGGGTAAGAAAAACAAAGTTCTGATGCTGTGAAACTGTTAAAGAAACACCAAGCCTTTTCAGTGCTGCTGAGTAGATTTTAAAGTCTGGATTTTAACAACCAGGGGCATAGATACACTGTCAAGCATGACAATACCAGTTGTCTGGCAGCACTGCTGATCTATTTGGCTGCAGTAGTCTCTGAATAACACCAGAAACAAGTATGCAGCTAATTTTGGCAGATCTGAAAATAATGTCAGAAACACCTGATCTGCTGCATGCTTGTTCAGGGTCTATGGCTAAAAGTATTAGAGGCAGAGGATCAGCAGGACAGCCAGGCAACTGGTATTGCTTAAAAGGAAATAAACATGGCAGCCTCCATATACCTCTCGCTTCACTTGTCCTTTAATAAATCACCAGTCCTGCTGCCTATGTCACACAGAGTGACTAAATAAGAAGTGCTTCATGTAACTTTGCATTTTTGTACCTGGTTTAGACCATATTTTCATCCCAAATCCACAATAGGAACACAACTAGTCCCATACTTGTCAATAGGTAAGGATAAATCTATTGCTAATCAATTGATGTTTATATGTTGCTGGTACTGTGATAGATAACGTCAAGATATGTTAGGTTGGAGGTAGGATAGTTAGTGTTAGATTTTAGGGCTGTTTAGAATTAGTTTACATATAGAATAGGGGTCATTGTGATGGTTAGGGGAAAGTATCTGGTAAAGTTGGTACTAGAGAAGGATACGGTACATTAGATTTGTAGATCAGGATGGTGGTTATGCTGGGCATACACGGCGTGATAGTTGTTATCAATCGAGTCAGTGATGGCTCGACTGATAATATTCAACCTGTCCGATCACCGCGGCGGATTGATTCCGCGCTCGATTTCCGCTGGCGGACAATGGAAGAAACGAGCGGCTGATAAGGAACTGCCCGCAGGGACAAGCGGGAATTGATCCACGCGCCCGCGCGGACAAGCGGGGATGCGCCGGCATTGAGCCAGCGGCTCGATGCCGGCAAAGAATTGCACCATGTATTGGGCATTAGACAGACATTTTTAAATTGGTGTAGATCATGGATAGGCTTTTAAATTGCTTCACACCGAGCCATTTCCTACGTGCTATAGATTTGTAGACTATTTCTTTAAAGGAATACTATCGATTAAAACGACTTTTTTAATACTCTATATTAGAATAAAAAATTAAATATAACTAGCAGGGAGATGTGTTTACACTTCCTGACTGACTGGCTTAAGATGATGGATACATTCCAGGCTGCATCTACTTCCTAGGCTACTGAGAGGAAGAGACACTGTTTACAAAGGCATTGTCAGGATCTTTATCAGTCAAAGAACAGAAGACAAGGAACACACATTGCTGGGATCTTTAACCCCTTACCACCATCTGAACAAGATTCTTTCAGCAAGGTGATTATTAAACTACTGTATACACTGAGGAGTTGATAGCAACCCCCCTGTGCAGGAACATGGTCTAGCCCTTTAAAAGCTCAACACTTTTGCCCTCTCCATTGTCCCACTGATCTTTCCAAATGTCTTGGTGTTAGGCTCATTCCACATTAGATCAGATGCACAACATTGTCTTAACAGCATATTCACTGCATGTACAGTATGTTGTGACAATCGTAGTGGCCATTGTGCAGCTGGTCCGCCCTTGCTGCCAGCACTTGGGTCTGCTGCTGCAGCCATTTCTGGAAGCTATCTACACACAGGAACATGCATACAATTCAGCAATGATTTACCTAGCATAGCTATAAGCACTAAGGCCCATATGCAATTCACTTTTTCTCCTAAGTTTTCTCCTAGGTGATATTTTCACACCTTGTCATAAAATGCCTTTTAAACCACCAGCATGCAAGAAAATACTCAAAATCATTTTGATAGTGCTTTTTCACCAACCTTTAGGTAATTTTTCAATTGTAAAATGCAGAAAAGTTATTTTAAACAGGATATGAAAATTATCTCCTTGGAGATAACTCAGGAGAAAAAGGGAATTGCATATGGGCCTAAGTGTAGTAACGACATTGTGTATCACATAAAGGTACAGTTGGCTGATATATTTTTGTAACATTGTCATCTCTTTCTACTTTGAAACCTAAGGCCTAAAGAAACCTAAAGAAAGCATTACTGGGTTAATCCGAGTGTTGCTATGGTAACATGTGGTGTAACACGCACCTGTTATGGCAGTAAGGCACATGACGCTAAGGGTTAGTCAGTGCTCCCCATGTACTAGTAAGTTAGGAGTTTACTGCATCAGGTTCATTGTATCTTTTGCCTATCGCCTTCTTTGTTCAAGCATTTATCAAATCTTTTTACAAGGTTGTAGTAGCATCAAACTCCTCATCTATGGGTTAGAGGATTGTGCTCCCTGCAAGGAGAAAAGAGGTTAACTTGACAAAGTAAGAGAAATTATATATATATATATATATATATATATATATATATATATATATATATAGTGGGATGCGACAGTTTGGGCAACTTTTGTAATCGTCATGATTTTTCCGTATAAATCATTGGTTGTTATGATAAAAAATGCCAGTTAAATATATCATATAGGAGACACACACAGTGATATTTGAGAGGTGAAATTAAGTTTATTGCATTTACAGAAAGTGCGCAGTAATTGTTTAAATAAAATAAGGCAGGTGCATAAATTTGGGCACTTTAACCACTTCGGGACCACAGTCTTTTCGCCCCTTAAGGACCAGAGCCTTTTTCTCCATTCAGACCACTGCAGCTTTCACGGTTTATTGCTCGGTCATACAACCTACCACCTAAATGAATTTTACCTCCTTTTCTTGTCACTAATACAGCTTTCTTTTGATGCTATTTGATTGCTGCTGCGAGTTTTACTTTTTATTATATTCATCAAAAAAGACATGAATTTTGTCAAAAAAATGACTTTTTTAACTTTCTGTGCTGACATTTTTCAAATAAAGTAAAATTTCCTATACATTTGAGCGCGAAAGTTATTCTGCTACATGTCTTTGATAAAAAAAAAAACATTCAGTGTATATTTATTGGATTGGGTAAAAGTTATAGCGTTTACAAACTATGGTGCCAAAAGTGAATTTTCCCATTTTCAAGCATCTCTGACTTTTCTGCGCACCTGTCATGTTTCATGAGGGGCTAAAATTCCAGGATAGTACAAATACCCCCCAAATGACCCCATTTTGGAAAGAAGACATCCCAAAGTATTCAGTGAGAGGCATGGTGAGTTCATAGAAGATTTTATTTTTTGTCACAAGTTAGCGGAAAATGACAGTTTGTGACAAAAAAAAAAAAAAAAAAAAAGTTTCCATTTCTTCTAACTTGCGACAAAAAAAAATGAAATCTGCCACGGACTCACTATGCTCCTCTCTGAATACCTTGAAGTGTCTACTTTCCAGAATGGGGTCATTTGTGGGGTGTGTTTACTGTCCTGGCATTTGGGGGGTGCCTAATTGTAAGCACCCCTGTAAAGCCTAAAGATGCTCATTGGACTTTGGGCCCCTTAGCGCAGTTAGGCCGCAAAAAAGTGCCACACATGTGGTATTGCCGTACTCAGGAAAAGTAGTATAATGTGTTTTGGGGTGTATTTTTACACATACACATGCTGGGTGGGAGAAATATCTCCGTAAATGACAATTTTTTTATTTTTTTTACACACAATTGTCTATTTATAGAGATATTTCTCCCACTCAGCATGGGTATGTGGAAAAATACACCCCAAAACACATTATACTACTTCTCCTGAGTACGGCGATACCACATGTGTGGCACTTTTTTGCACCCTAACTGCGCTAAGGGGCCCAAAGTCCAATGAGTACCTTTAGGATTTCACAGGTCATTTTGAGAAATTTCGTTTCAAGACTACTCCTCACGGTTTAGGGCCCCTAAAATGCCAGGACAGTATAGGAACCCCACAAATTACCCCATTTTAGAAAGAAGACACCCCAAGGTATTCCGTTAGATGTATGGTGAGTTCATAGAAGATTTTTTTTTTTTGTCACAAGTTAGCGGAAATTGATTTTAATTGTTTTTTTTCACAAAGTGTCATTTTCCGCTAACTTGTGACAAAAAATAAAATCTTCTATGAACTCGCCATTCTCCTAACGGAATACCTTGGGGTGTCTTCTTTCTAAAATGGAGTCATTTGTGGGGTTCCTATACTGCCCTGGCATTTTAGGGGCCCTAAACCGTGAGGAGTAGTCTTGAAACCAAATGTGGCAAAATGACCTGTGAAATCCTAAAGGTACTCATTGGACTTTGGGCCCCTTAGCGCACTTAGGGTGCAAAAAAGTGCCACACATGTGGTACCGCCGTACTCAGGAGAAGTAGTATAATGTGTTTTGGGGTGTATTTTTACACATACCCATGCTGGGTGGGAGAAATATCTCTGTAAATGACAATTATTTGATTTTTTTTACACACAATTGTCCATTTACAGAGAGATTTCTCCCACCCAGCATGGGTATGTATAAAAATACACCCCAAAACACATTATACTACTTCTTCTGAGTACGGCGATACCACATGTGTGACACTTTTTTGCAACCTAGGTGCGCTAAGGGGCCTAACGTCCTATTCACAGGTCATTTTGAGGCATTTGGATTCTAGACTACTCCTCACGGTTTAGGGCCCCTAAAATGCCAGGGCAGTATAGGAACCCCACAAGTGACCCCATTTTAGAAAGAAGACACCCCAAGGTATTCTGTTAGGAGTATGGTGAGTTCATAGAAGATTTTTTTTTTGTCACAAGTTAGCGGAAAATGACACTTTGTGAAAAAAAAAACAATACATATCAATTTCCGCTAACTTGTGACAAAAAATAAAATCTTCTATGAACTCATCATACACCTAAAAGAATACCTTGGGGTGTCTTCTTTCTAAAATGGGGTCACTTGTGGGGTTCCTATACTGCCCTGGCATTTTAGGGGCCCTAAACCGTGAGGAGTAGTCTTGAACCCAAATGTCTCAAAATGACCTGTGAAATCCTAAAGGTACTCATTGGACTTTGGGCCCCTTAGCACAGTTAGGCTGCAAAAAAGTGTCACACATGTGGTATCGCCGTACTCAGAAGAAGTAGTATAATGTGTTTTGTGGTGTATTTTTACATATAACCATGCTGGGTGGGAGAAATATCTCTGTAAATGACACATTTTTTTATTTGTTTTACACACAATTGTCCATTTACAGAGAGATTTCTCCCACCCAGCATGGGTATGTGTAAAAATACACCACAAAACACATTATACTACTTCTCCTGAGTATGGCGATACCACATGTGTGACACTTTTTTGCAGCCTAGGTGCGCTAAGGGGCCCAACGTCCTATTCACAGGTCATTTTGAGGCATTTGTTTTCTAGACTACTCCTCACGGTTTAGGGCCCCTAAAATGCCAGGGCAGTATAGGAACCCCACAAGTGACCCCATTTTAGAAAGAAGACACCCCAAGGTATTCCGTTAGGGGTATGGTGAGTTCATAGAAGATTTTATTTTTTCTCACAAGTTAGTGAAAAATGACACTTTGTGAAAAAAACAATAACAATCCAATTTCCGCTAACTTTTGACAAAAAATAAAATATTCTATGAACTCATCATACACCTAACAGAATACCTTGGGGTGTCTTCTTTCTAAAATGGGGTCACTTGTGGGGTTCCTATACTGCCCTGGCATTTTACGGGCCCAAAACTGTGAGTAGTCTGGAAACCAAATTTCTCAAAATGACTGTTCAGGGGTATAAGCATCTGCAAATTTTGATGACAGGTGGTCTATGAGGGGGCAAATTTTGTGGAATCGGTCATAAGCAGGGTGGCCTCTTAGATGACAGGATGTATTGGGCCTGATCTGATGGATAGGAGTGCTAGGGGGGTGACAGGAGGTGATTGATGGGTGTCTCAGGGGGCGGTTAGAGGGGAAAATAGATGCAATCAATGCACTGGGGAGGTGATCGGAAGGGGGTCTGAGGGGGATCTGAGGGTTTGGCCGAGTGATCAGGAGCCCACACGGGGCAAATTAGGGCCTGATCTGATGGGTAGGTGTGCTAGGGGGTGACAGGAGGTGATTGATGGGTGTCTCAAGGTGTGATTAGAGGGGGGAAATAGATGCAAGCAATGCACTGGCGAGGTGATCAGGGCTGGGGTCTGAGGGCGTTCTGAGGTGTGGGCGGGTGATTGGGTGCCCGCAAGGGGCAGATTAGGGTCTAATCTGATGGGTAACAGTGACAGGTGGTGATGGGGGTGATTGATGGGTAATTAGTGGGTGTTTAGAGGAGAGAATAGATGTAAACAATGGATTTGGGAGGTGATCTGATGTCGGATCTGCGGGCGATCTATTGGTGTGGGTGGGTGATCAGATTGCCCGCAAGGGGCAGGTTAGGGGCTGATTGATGGGTGGCAGTGACAGGGGGTGATTGATGGGTGGCAGTGACAGGGGGTGATTGATGGGTGATTGACAGGTAATCAGTGGGTTATTACAGGGGAGAACAGATGTAAATATTGCACGGGCGAATTGATAAGGGGGGGGGGTCTGAGGGCAATCTGAGCGTGTGGGCAGGTGATTGGGTGCCCGCAAGGGGCAGATTAGGGTCTAATCTGATGGGTAACAGTGACAGGTGGTGATAGGGGGTGATTGATGGGTAATTAGTGGGTGTTTAGAGGAGAGAATAGATGTAAACAATGGATTTGGGAGGTGATCTGATGTCGGATCTGCGGGCGATCTATTGGTGTGGGTGGGTGATCAGATTGCCCGCAAGGGGCAGGTTAGGGGCTGATTGATGGGTGGCAGTGACAGGGGGTGATTGATGGGTGGCAGTGACAGGGGGTGATTGATGGGTGATTGACAGGTAATCAGTGGGTTATTACAGGGGAGAACAGATGTAAATATTGCACGGGCGAATTGATAAGGGGGGGGGGGTCTGAGGGCAATCTGAGCGTGTGGGCAGGTGATTGGGTGCCCGCAAGGGGCAGATTAGGGTCTAATCTGATGGGTAACAGTGACAGGTGGTGATGGGGGTTATTGATGGGTAATTAGTGGGTGTTTAGAGGAGAGAATAGATGTAAACAATGGATTTGGGAGGTGATCTGATGTCGGATCTGCGGGCGATCTATTGGTGTGGGGGGGTGATCAGATTGCCCGCAAGGGGCAGATCAGGGGCTGATTGATGGGTGGCAGTGACAGGGGGTGATTGACAGGTGATTGACAGGTGATTGACAGGTGATTGACAGGTGATCAGGGGGGATAGATGCATACAGTACACGGGGGGGGGGGGTCTGGGGGGGGGGTCTGGGGAGAATCTGAGGGGTGGGGGGGTGATCAGGAGGGAGTAGGGGGCAGATTAGGGACTTAAAAAAAAATAGCGTTGACAGATAGTGACAGGGAGTGATTGATGGGTGATTAGGGGGGTGACTGGGTGCAAACAGTGGTCTGGGGGGTGGGCAGGGGGGGGTCTGAGGGGTGCTGTGGGCGATCAGGGGGCAGGGGGGGGGAAATCAGTGTGCTTGGGTGCAGACTAGGGTGGCTGCAGCCTGCCCTGGTGGTCCCTCGGACACTGGGACCACCAGGGCAGGAGGCAGCCAGTATAATAGGCTTTGTATACATTACAAAGCCTATTATACACTGTTGCAGCGGCGATCCGGATGCCAGTAACCCGCCGGCGCTTCCGAACGGCCGGCGGGTTACGGCGAACGGGGGGCGGAGCCAGTCCCCGGCGGCTGATCGCGTCACGAATGACGCGATCGCCGCATAGCCACTCCCGCAGCCGCCCCCGCCGATGGGCGTATTGCGGTCGTTTGGGACCGGTCTTTGCCGCCGCCCATCGGCTGGGGGCGGTCGTTAAGTGGTTAATCATTTTATTGATTCTAAAACCTTTAGAACTAATTATTGGAACTCAAATTGGCTTGGTAAGCTCAGTGACCCCTGACCTACATACACAGGTGAATCCAATTATGAGAAAGAGCATTTAAGGGGGTTAATTGTAAGTTTCCTTACTCTTTTAATTTTCTCTGAAGCATAGCAACCTTTGGGGCTCAAAACAACTCTCAAATGACTTGAAGACAAAGATTGTTAACCATCATGGTTTAGGGGAAGGATACAGAAAGCTGTCTCAGAGATTGCAGCTGTCTGTTTCCACAGTTAGGAACATATTGAGGAAATGGAAAACCACAGGCTCAGTTCAAGTTAAGGCTCAAAGTGGCATACCAAGAAAAATCTTGGATAAACAGAATCGACGAATGGTGAGAACAGTCAGAGTCAACCCACAGACCAGCACCAAATGCCTACAACATTTTCTTGCTGCAGATGAAGTCACTGTGCATCGTTTAACCATTCAGCGCTCACTATGCAAGAAGATGCTGTATGTGAGAGTGATGCAGAGGAAGCCTTTTCTCCGCCCACAGCACAAACAAAGCTGCTTGAGGTATGCTAAAGCACATTTGAACAAGCCAGCTTCATTTTGGAATAAGGTGCTGTGGACTGATGAAACTAAAATTGAGTCGTTTGGGCTTATCAAGGGGTGTTATGCATGGAGGAAAATGATCACAGCATTCCAAGAAAAACACCTGCTACCTACAGTAAAATATGGTGGTGGTTCCATCATGCTGTGGGGCTGTGTGGCCAGTGCAGGGACTGGGAATCTTGTCACAGTTGAGGGAGTTTCTTTTTTGTGGTGACCAAATTTATGCCCCTGTCTAATTTTATTTAAACAATTATTGCACACTTTCTGTAAATCCAATAAACTTCATTTTACTTCTCAAATATCACTGTGTGTGTCTCCTATATGATATATTTTACTGACATTTTTTTATTCTAACAGCCAACGATTTATACAGGAAAATCATGATGATTAACAAGGTTGCCCAAACTTTCGCAACCCACTGTGTGTATATATATATATATATATATATATATATATATATATATATATATATATATATATATATATATATATATACTGTATATATATATATGTGTGTGTGTGTGTGTGTGTGTGTGTGTGTGTGTGTGTGTGTGTGTGTGTGTGTGTGTGTGTGTGTGTGTGTGTGTGTGTGTGTGTGTGTGTGTGTGTGTGTGTGTGTGTGTGTGTGTGTGTGTGTGTGTGTGTGTGTGTGTGTGTGTGTGTGTGTGTGTGTGTGTGTGTGTGTGTGTGTGTGTGTGTGTGTGTGTGTGTGTGTGTGAAATTGCATAGGACTAATAATCTTTAATATAAAATTAACTATAGGATCAAACTAACACATTTCCTATAGGCATAACAGAGAACCTAGGATGTCTAAATGTGTTGCACAGCTTGCTGCAGGTATTAGGTAAAGGTTATTGGGAGTCATAACTTTTACTGATTCCCTGTGTGCCTTATCTAATGCACACCAACTGATGTGATGAAAATTGATGGAACAGTGTCCAAAAAAAGCTATTCTGTTATTTCCATGCCCAATTTGTAGCATGAAAAAATAATGTAACTAGTCCCACAGAAACAGAAAGACTGGCATAAGAATTCAAAGTCATGAAGACAAACAAAATGAGATTATTAGCTACACTGCAATGAACAAACAATCGTCTGCAATGATCAATATTTGACAACTGAACAATGTGAGATCTTTGCATGGGTCACAGAAAGACATAAAAGCCTCATTTTTAAAATAAAATGAAAAGGGTTTTTTTTGCACCAGCCGGATAACTCATTTTGTGCTTCAATTGTGATACATCCTATGGAAGTAAAATCTGTTGATTATCTGTGCACTTGCTATAATACACCGTCACCCAAAATTAAATTAAGTTGAACATTAACTGAAAAGGAATTCTTGAATGTCATGTTCTGAATCATTATTAAACTGACAATACTTTTCAATACTTTTCCTGAAAAGAAGCCACTGCATTGCTTTCCTAATGACAAATGCAACTTGTTGGACAGTCTGCTAAAATAATAAATAATCTTATGTGCACATACACAGGATAAAAAGCATACATTTATCTTTAGCTGTGTAAGCTTTGCAAAGGGGTCTTCCTACACTAAAAGATGAAGCAAGGGATTATTATTTATTGTATTTAAAAAGCACCAATATACTATGCAGCGCTGGACACAGTGGTGTATTTAGACGGGTTAAGGCATGGCTCTTGCCATAGGTGTCACAGCAATATAGGCACAATGCCTGACCCTGTACTGTACCACTATGCCTGACCCAGTGCCTCCACGTCACTCAGGCCTCAGATCAGCAGTGACCAAAAAGAGAGAGAGAGTGCATAGTGACCATGGACCCGGAACACTTCATATGTGAAAGTGACATCATTGGTCACTTCCCGCATGTGAAGGGTTCCGCGCGGATACTATGCACCCTCTCTCTTTCTCTGTCTTTGTTCGCCGATGATCTGAGGTCTGTGAGTATTAATGGAGAGCTCACTGACAATGCAACAGGGACCTGCCTATACTAAGAGGATCTTAGGGAAATGGGGGGGTGGGGCTGGGGCTGGGGACACCTCTCACTACCTACACTGGGGGGGGGGGGGGGCTACCTATACTGGGCACCTCTGGCTACCTATACTGTGGAGGATACCTCTGGATACCTACACTGGAGGGACACCTCTGTCCTAATATTGGGCGCACCTCTGGCTACATATAATACAAACAATGGTACAAAGATGAGAAACGTAACATAACAAGGTTATACAATATAGGACACAGTTATACAAGGCACAAAGGGTACAAAATACATGATCATGTTATTTTTGGGCTGGTTAGGTAGGTTCAGTTATTCAAGTAAGATGTGGTCATAGGAAATGAGCACAATGCTAGAGGTACACAATCCTGTAGAATACATTAGGTAAGAAAGGAATCTGCCAAAGGCTTACAATCTAAAGGGGGGGGGGGGGGTGGAGACACTAGGTAGGGATGCTAACAATTTTTTTTTAACTTTACATTGCAGATTTATGCAAATAATCAAAGCTTGGCATGTTAATATTATGATGATGATTATTATTATTATTATCCTAAAAAAGGATTTACATTTTCAAGCCAATGCATGTACATGAATCAAAACAAGAGTCAAGACCTATACAGATGACCAATTATAAACAGATCCCATATGCTGATCAGAAAGATGTATTCCAATCAGAAAATTGGAAATTTCTGTTCCAGCGGAAATCTCCGACCATCCCTAGTGACAAAACTGAGTGTGCTCCAATAAAGGTTGTGTTTGTTTTTTCTCAAACTAGACCATTTGTGTCTTCTGTTGCGAGATAAGTCCACCACTACATCTAATTTTAAACTATGTTTATTGTATTCTATCCTTTTTGGCACCTGTGTTTGTATCCAGTTTCTGCATTACCAATAAAAAGTATCTTCATTTCATTCCATTTTTACTTGGGGTGACTCTTCTATATCGTGGCTTTTAGCATTCCCCAGAGTCGCACCCTATACATTATACCCTGACTGGGGTTATGCAAAATTAGACACTGATCTATTTAATTGTTGAACACACTGATGTGTTGCATATCATTGCACCACCACTGACTGCAACACATAGGTGTTGCAAAATTTGTACTCTCTTAATCGTTGAAGACACTGATGTGTTGCATAGCTGTGCACAACCACTTATTGCACCATATAGGTGTTGCCAAATATTGTACGCTCATTTATTTAATTGATGTTACACAGTGTTGCACAACCTCTGATTGCATCACATAGGTGTTGCAAAAAATTGTAGATTCAAATTGAATTGCTGCTGCTGCCTTTTAGTACTCCATTTTTACACTTCTGGAAAACAATTGCTGATGCACTCCATTCAGCTCATGCTGCCAGCTAGAAATGCGGTCTCCCTGGTGAGAGCTGACCAGAGACTACACACTGCTAGTGCTCTTGCTGACCCCAGCTGCATCTCAGTTCATGATTGACCACTAGTAGTGTGGTCTCTTGCTGTTTTGAGGGCAAAAACTGCTGCTAATGGGCCAAACTGACACATAGCACCACTGTTTCTCACCACTGTTTCTCATTCTCATGCCCTACTTCCATGGCCTAATGTTTCTGCTGCCTTTTGTATGCTGTCCATCACGCAACATTCTTATTTGCCTGCTGTCAGTTCAACTAGAATTTTCTGGTAAATGCAATCTGTTTTGGAAAAAATTGCCTTGTTGCCATAATTCTACTACACATACCTAGCATAACATGTATGGAGTTTCGCTATTAACCTTAAGGTTGCATTCACAGTGGGACGTTGCGTTTAATGCGATGTTAAAGTCGCAACCCATCTGCATTTAGAGGTAATGCACTGCAAGCAGTGAGTTACCATAATGCAACCTTTTTTCAACGCGACGTTAACGTTGCATTGTGAATGGCCCATAGAATTATTACAAGATAGAAGGAAGTGGAACACCGCTCAACTGCACCGTGTAGAGCAGTGCTGGACCAAAGGCAGCCAGGCCCGGATACTGAAGCAAGATTAGAAAAGATGTGGTCCGCAACAAGTTCTCTCCACAGATACCATAATTTATTTAGGACGTATCCTTGCAGCAAATATAAAGTACATAAGCTGACATGTTTCAGGCCATTCAGCCCTTAATCATAGCACACAAAAGTACAGCTTGATCCTCTCAATTTAAAATGAAGAGGTATGTGCGACACACCCGGGTGTGGCATGCACTCGCCCACCCGTAGGAGGGGTCAACAATGTTACAGGTACATGCTGCCACCCACAGGGTAGTCCCAACCCCCATGCAAACATTGAACCATCAACATTTAAAAAAATACAAATCTCAAAAATTAGATAAATGTATAAAATCAAGAGAGATCAAATATTTGAGCACGCAGAATGAGATATATGTATATAAGAATACAAAAAAATGTATATAAATGTAGATATAATACAACTCTACTCATACGAACAAAACCCACCTGAACCTATATTCAGTGCACTACCATAAAAGATCCAAAAGTCTGACCCCCCCCCCCCAGTAAATCACATAACTAGCCTGTAACCAAAGCTAGATCCCATCTAGCGTTAAGTCCCTTTGGGGCTCTGGTCCCCAGACGAAAAATCCACAGTGCTTCCCTTTTCCGGATAATTGCCAATCTGTCTCCACCTCTTTTCGGCACAAAGACCCTCTCAATACCCTGAAAAGAGAAACCGGTCATGTCACCACCATGCATGTTTTTAAAATGCTTGGCAACATTTGAGATGTTTCTAGTAGACCACGATGCTTCCAAATAGTGTTCCGAAATTCTGGCTTTAAGGGGTCTGGCGGTGCAGCCCACATACTGCAATAAGCATACATTACACGAAACCAGGTAGATGACATTGCTTGTATTGTAATTGATAAAGTGTTTGAGCATGCCCCTATAACCATTCGCAAAATATACTACTGATTGTGTTTTATGATGCATAAAGCAGTAATGACAAGTGGAAACACCACACCTATAGGACCCCTTCATAGTAAGCCAAGTGGGAGGTTATTCTTCAAGGCCAAATAAACTTGGAGATAAAGAACTACCTAATGTAGGTGCTCTCCTAGTGGCAAATTTTACACCCTCCCGTAAGAAAGGCTGCAAATCTTCATCACCTTCCAAACTTGAGGACATTAGATTGAAAATTTCAGAATTGAATGTGAATTTGACCAAATTTGACACAATGCAACAATATGATGAGTTGAATCAGAGAATGTGTGACAATATATCTAAACTTGAAAGTATGATTACTGATACCAAAAGGGTCAAATATTTACGTGATACAAAGGATTACCAACAGAATTTGGTTTATGCCTGGGACAAATGGGAGGCCACTCCTAGATCACCGGGTATGTCCACACGCCGATCTCGCTCAAGAAATAGGAGACAGGTTACTTTTACACCCAACCATATTCCACGTAGGGAGGTTTCAGATAGTCCACAAGGGGCACATGCAGCCATTTCTATGTCTACACCGGTCACATCCTCCACTAATGTACATCAGAACATGCATCAACCATCTCCTCCTCCAAAAAACGTACAGAACAGGCCCCCTTATTACAGGAGAAACAAGAAAATCCTAAAGAGAGGTCCAAAAGAAGGAAAACGAGGCGGGCGGGAGTTAAACATAATAATAGAGGTAACTCCACCTCTCATCCTTCTACTACACATGTGAATGTTGTTAACTTGTCCAGCTATACCCTCACAGATTCTGAATTTTCTTTGTTGTCTAAAGGGTTGTCTTTCTCTCCCACACATCACTTTGATGTATTTAATACACGTCTTGATGTAAACAAATTTATTAGATCCATACTCTTGAGAAAACACTTTAGATCTAACGGGGTGGTGAATCAAACAGACAGTCGATCACGGGCAGATATACCTGATATCGAGAATTTTCAGGACACTTGTGCCAGGTGGACGCTTGATTTTTTGGCGTCCGACTCTGCCGGTCTTGTCTCGACAGACGATGTGCAGCCCGTTAGAATCAGGAATCCTGATTTATATCCATTGACTGCCCGCACCACCCCGGTCAAAGTTTTCCAAGATTTGGTGGAACAGGAACTAGTCAAATTATCTAGCACCCCCTCTATCCAGCGTAAGTCTAATCTTACTAGGGCCGAGTGTGCAGCCCTTAATAAATTGCAGGATAATAAGGATATAATAATACGGAATGCTGACAAAGGGGGGACGGTGGTTGTCCTCAACAGGTCCGACTATAAGATGGAAGCTTTGAGACAAGTTGAGGACGACTCCACCTATATTAAGCTATCGGGAAATCCCACACAAGAGTTCCATAAACAACTACTCAATCTTATTAGTTATGGTTAGAGTTTGGGGGTGTTGGAACACAGACTCGCAGGGTATCTGAGTGTCACACATCCCGTTGTACCTGTGTTCTATCACTTGCCTAAAATCCACAAGCCAGGCACTCCTCCGGAGGGCAGACCCATTGTTGCGGGCATTGGGTCTCTGGGGGAGCGCCTGAGCGACTGGGTAGATTCACTACTCCAACCCTTGGTGCGGTGGCTGCCTGGGTATCTTAAAGATACCAGGCATTTGTTGGCAAGTTTGGAGGGGATGAGATGGGAAACTGACCATAGCTGGCTTACAATTGACGTTAAGGCCTTGTATTTGTGCATACCCCACAATCTGGCATTGACAGCCCTTCAATACCATCTTGAAAGATATTCTGAATATTCTGCGGATCTCCGTGTGTTCATTTGTGCAGCTGTAGACTATCTCCTGACCTGCAATTACTTTATGTTCGATGGTGTCTTCTACCTCCAGAGGTGTGGGGCATCAATGGGTGCCAAATTCTCACCATCCCTGGCAAATCTTTATATGGGGTGGTGGGAAGAGTTCCACATCTTTGGGGGTGGGGGACGTTTTAGGAACAGTATTGCTTGGTACGGGAGATTTATAGACGATATTCTGGTTGTCTGGAGGGGGGACCCAATTTTGGTCAATTCCTTCATGTCCTCCCTCAATAACAACCAGTGTAATCTGCAATTTACGCACACATGGCAGTGGTCTTCAATAGACTATTTGGATGTGACTTTGACAGACTATGTAGACTCTAATAGTATACATACCAAAACATATAGGAAACAATGTGCCGGTAACTCTACATTGCGAACTAATAGCTGTCATCCTGCGCATACCATCCAAGCGATTCCAGTTGGCGAATTCATTCGGGCGCGCTGGAATTGCTCGGACGAATCCTCTCTGCTGAATGAATTCTCCATTGTGGAGAAACGTTTACATGAGAGAGGTTATCCCAGATGGACTATACAGAAGGGCAAAAAACGGGCCCTTTCAATGTCAAGAGACCGATTAGTGCGAGGGTCTATTTCTGGCACTGGTCCCGTGGAAAGGCCTGTCTTTGTCACCACCTATAGTTCTGAGTTTCAGAACATTAAACATATCATCTCTAAGTATTTGCCCGTGTTGGAAGGTGATGAAGATTTGCAGCCTTTCTTACGGGAGGGTGTAAAATTTGCCACTAGGAGAGCACCTACATTAGGTAGCTCTTTATCTCCACGTTTATTTGGCCTTGAAGAATCACCTCCCACTTGGCTTACTATGAAGGGGTCCTATAGGTGTGGTGTTTCCACTTGTCATTACTGCTTTATGCATCATAAAACACAATCAGTAGTATCTTTTGTGAATGGTTATAGGGGCATGCTCAAACACTTTATCAATTGCAATACAAGCAATGTCATCTACCTGGTTTCGTGTAATGTATGCTTATTGCAGTATGTGGGCTGCACCACCAGACCCCTTAAAGCCAGAATTTCGGAACACTATTTGGGAGCATCGTGGTCTACTAGAAACATCTCAAATGTTGCCAAGCATTTTAAAAACATGCATGGTGGTGACATGACCGGTTTCTCTTTTCAGGGTATTGAGAGGGTCTTTGTGCCGAAAAGAGGTGGAGACAGATTGGCAATTATCTGTGGAGCACTGTGGATTTTTCGTCTGGGGACCAGAGCCCCAAAGGGACTTAACGCTAGATGGGATCTAGCTTTGGTTACAGGCTAGATATGTGATTTACTGGGGGGGGGGGGGGGGTCAGACTTTTGGATCTTTTATGGTAGTTCACTGAATATAGGTTCAGGTGGGTTTTGTTCGTATGAGTAGAGTTGTATTATATCTACATTTATATACATTTTTTGTATTCTTATATACATATATCTCATTCTGCGTGTTCAAATATTTGTTCTCTCTTGATTTTATACATTTATCTAATTTTTGAGATTTGTATTTTTTTAAATGTTGATGGTTCAATGTTTGCATGGGGGTTGGGACTACCCTGTGGGTGGCAGCATGTACCTGTAACATTGTTGACCCCTCCTACGGGTGGGCGAGTGCATGCCACACCCGGGTGTGTCGCACATACCTCTTCATTTTAAATTGAGAGGATCAAGCTGTACTTTTGTGTGCTATGATTAAGGGCCGAATGGCCTGAAACATGTCAGCTTATGTACTTTATATTTGCTGCAAGGATACGTCCTAAATAAATTACGGTATCTGTGGAGAG
The DNA here is from genome assembly GCF_040937935.1 of Hyperolius riggenbachi. NCBI lineage: Eukaryota > Metazoa > Chordata > Amphibia > Anura > Hyperoliidae > Hyperolius > Hyperolius riggenbachi. The sequence continues at coordinate 178,485,132 of NC_090647.1, read as the reverse complement.
AACTTGTTGCGGACCACATCTTTTCTAAGCTTGCCATAGAATTATTATTGTAGTGTGGTAAGTTGCGTTATTAGACTTTATAACGCAGCTCAGCAACGTGCCACTCTGAATACAACCTCAAAGTTGACTTTAAGGTGTTAACTCATAATGATTATTCATGTTGGAGACATCTAAATTGCTATATTTAGATGTTTAAATGTTTGTTATGATCCTTTCTTTCAATAAAAATAGTTTGAAGCTAAGGTGGACTTTGACTGGCTTTGCAAATAAGCTTTGATGGACATTTTTTTACCACCTGAAGTGTGGCAAAATTTGTACTAGATTTCTGGAGGTGTTTTTGCTCATCCCTAGTTGTGATATTGGATATAGTGCCATAGGCGTTTTCTCTTTTTATGTGGTTATAGTGCTAGACAAACATACATCCTCTGTTAGCAATTCAAATATATTTACAAAGCTCACCTTTCACATCTACACCTGTATTGCAAATAGAAATTATTGTTAAAAAATATTGCATTACATATTTAAACTATGGCATACAAAGGGTAGCTTTAACATTGTTCATTGACATTTTCAAGGGTCCTTGAAACAAAATAGTGATTTACTTACTGATTAGCTTCTACTCTCTCCAAGAATATGTGTTCTGCACGAACGCCCAGTCATATGCAGAAGAATTTTAACAATAACATTTTTTCTCCGCATATAGCTGGTTTTTAAGAGCAGCTACAAGTTTGCATGTGTATAGTAATCATAAGTCTATTCTTTTACTATTTTGCTATGCTTTTGCAAAATACAATATTGCCTTCATAATTTTAAGTAATTGCAGGCTATCACTTCCATTCCAGAACATGTCTAAAAAGCAAAGCAATATATCACAGCAATGGCAGGTATCATTTAAAAACAGTGAGCAATGGCATGCAATCCTCATTGGTAGATTTGTTTTTTTTTCCCTTGTTGGGGGGGTTACTAACAGCAGGTACGTAACACGTGTTGCACAGTAGTCAATGATGACCGAAAATGCCAAATTCTTTTTGCATCAATTTTCATGAAAATAATGTAAAATCACATTTTCAAGCACAAATGCCATTGAAAATTGTTTTGTTCATGATTTCTCGCATTTTTGTAAAGTTTTGCACTAAAATAAATTATTTTGAGCTTTTTGCAAATTTTCACATGGAAAAGTACAGATTTTTTCACAGTTTCTGCAGGTTTACGCTTTTCTTTGACCATATTGTAAAAATACAATGTATTTTTCGGAATATTTTCTTGAAACCGAAAATAGCATTTTCGATGCGAAAAATGACTTTGGTGAAAATTTGCAAGCAACATTGGCATTAGAAACAAAAAAACAAAAGACCGAGAGCCCAAATGGTGCGGTATTTCAAAACAGTTGAAGCTGAATTAATTAGAAAAAATTGTACTCACAAACACGGGTTGCCCCTAGGCAACCACTCCATATGCCGGTGGGGAGAATTAGCACCTGACCCCACTCAGGTATAAGATGTCACTCTCTGTAGAAAGAAAAATAAGAAGATTCCTTGCCACCATAGGTGGATTATGTGTTCAGGACAAGGTCCAGAGGCGCCAAAAAGAGTAAAAACAATGCTAAGATTAAAAATTGGGGGGAGACGTACTCACCACCCATCCGACAGACCAAGAACCAATATAAAACACAATGTTCAGTCGAAAGATCAGCAGTTTTATTGGTGCTCCTAGGTGCTACGCATTTCGCGGGATTATCCCGCTTCCTCAGGCAATCAAAACAGGAGCACAAGCTAAAAATACAAAACAATGATATACATAAATAACGGACCCCAACTACTTGTGATGAATTAAACAGAAGTCGGCGCTTCACCGAAAAAAGTGCAAACAATAGTACAGGCATATAACAGCACAGGCATATACTATAATATCCATAAATAATCGATCGCTATGATTTATTTTGGTATCTATCTCTGCAGATGTTCAAGGGAAAAAGCCTCTAAAGCTGGTGAAGATATGCTATAGACTACTATATTTAATGTCATAACCATCATGGCAATCACAACCCATTGTAAATTGACATCATATAATTGTGATAGTGTGTCAAATGTCAGACCAGGTCTGTAATGACATAGCCTGAAACAGAGTGGCCACAGGTTAAGTTAAATTATTAAAGTATAGTGCTCACATATTAATATGAAAAGGAGGATCAGGCATAGTGAGGATGAAATAATATAGTAGGAGGACTTACCAATTGGGGGTCTGAAACGAACTCAGCGCCTCAGTGAGGAAAGAGGCAAACTGAGCACTATAAATAGATTGAGTGAGCGGAGAACGCCGTCTCCGCATGGTGTTGCGACACTTCCGCTGTGCTGAGCGGACGTGGTGGTGAGCGCGCATGCGCCAGACGGTGTGAGCGCCATTTTGGAAATGGTGAGGTATTGGCACGCTGTGTACCGCTCGTATGCGGCTTTTCATCAGTCAAAGCGTCAATTATGACGCATACAAGTACGGGAAAAAAGGTACAATAGCCGCCTAAACGCCCCCAAGACGCTGAGACACATTGCGATGTCCAAAAAAACGCACATGATGTTAATATGTGGAAACGAGGGTAATTGGAGCTATATAATGGGAAAACCTGAGAGGTATTTTAGACAATAGAAATTAAATTGCATATATGTTATATAAACCTGGGGGAATCACTTTACTAAAATACAAGGGGAACTTAGCACTAATATCCTATATATCCTAGGGCATATACAATCCTATATATAATATCTGGAGACTCAAATAAATATATAAATCAATACAATAATGTACATAAAAACATAAATAAAAGTATATAAAAAGTATATAAAAATATATGTATAACAAGTACAACAGAAAAAATTCCCACAACACATGTGTTATGTATTGCAGTGGATCGAGATCAATAAAAGAGAGGACAAGTATGATAAAACATTCTATCAGTATCAATTATAGTGCCGCTGAAAGCACACATACAATTCGGCATCGTGTGATATAAAAAAACTCACTTTCTTTAAGTATTTAGTCTAAAAAGCTTTCTCTAAGACCTCATTAAGACCGTTAGGAACCAGACTTTTTAGGATATTGATCCAGTAGATCTCCTTCTGGCGCAAGGCTTCAAAGATTTTGGAGACGTGTGGGGGAATCGCTTCTATAAATGTAATCCGAAAAAATAGGGGATTTTGGTCATGGTGTGTGCCAAAATGTCTGGAGACGCTATGAAGTGCTAGGCAATTGATAATATTCCTCTTGTGTTGTCCGACCCTGCTGCGGGCCTCCTGTGTCGTGCGGCCCACATATTGGAGGCCGCAAGGGCAGGAGATGAGATAAATGATGAACCGGGAATCACAATTGATATGTTGTTTTATGGGGTAGGTATTAGATGTGACGGCCGAGTGGAAGGTGTCGGTATCATTGACAAACTGACAAGCCAAACAGCGGGGCTTATTGCATGGATAAGATCCGGGTCTAGTAATGCCTTTGTTCTGTATATTCTTAAGTCTGCTGGGTGCCAATAGGTTTCGTAAGCTTGGGGCTCTCCTGTATGTTAAAGGTGGTTTATCAGGAATAGCTAATTTTAAGTAAGGGTCTTGAAGTAGGAGGTCCCAAATGTTTTGTAGTATTGATCTGATGGTTTTATGTTGAGCACTGAATCTAGTAATGAATCGCGGAAAGGATGAATCCTGGGTAGTGGAAATTGTAGGTTGGGTGGGAGCAACTTGGGTAGCTCTGCGTCTGGCATCTCTAAGTAGCTTATTAGGGTAATGACGCTCCATGAATTTATTTGTCAGGATTACTGACTGTGAATGAAAGTCCTTTTGGTCGGTACAGTTGCGGAAGATGCGTTTATATTGGCAGTAAGGGGTATTGGTGGTCCAGGGTTTGTGATGATGACTGTTAAAATGGATGTAATTATTCGCATCAACTTTTTAAAAAAAAGTTTTGGTTTTAATTCTATTTCCGTCAGCATGTAGCGATAGGTCTAAGTATTCTATGGTGGTACAGTGGTGTTGGGCTGTAAATTGAAGGCCCGCTGCATTGTTGTTTAGGTATTGGACAAAGTGTGTAATACTGTTAGAGTCGCCCTGCCAAATAAAAATTAAATCATCAATATATCTTTTGTAAAATATGATATTATTTTGGAAGGGATGTTGGGAGTGAAATTTGTGGTGTTCCAGGAGGCCCATGGACAAGTTCACAAAAGAACTGCCCATGGCCATCCCGGTCAGCTGATGATAAAACTTGTTCTGAAAACTGAAGGAGTTATGTGTTAGGATAAATTCAACGCATTGCGTAATAAAAGTTCTCTGGGCCATAGGCATGTGAGTATTGTTGCTTAAAAAGAAGTCAATAGCTGTCAATCCAAAGTCATGGGGGATATTGGTGTATAAAGACGTTACGTCGCAAGTAAGCCAACAGTAATTATCCTGCCAGACGATGTCTTTTATCAACTGTATGAGGTGCTGGGAGTCCTTGAGGTAAGATGGAAGTGACCGTACATGGGGCTGGAGGTGATGATCAACAAAAACAGATAAGTTGCTTGTGGTGGAATCGATACCTGATATAATTGGTCGGCCCGGTGGTTTGCTGAGTGTTTTGTGTATTTTGGGAAGGTAATAAAAAAAGGGGGTTCTGGGGTGCTGATTAATGAGGAAAGTTCTTTCCCCCTTAGTGAGAATACCCTTCAGGAAGTTGTCATTAATGAAGGCTTTCAGTGTGTTGTTGTATTCCTCTATCGGGTCATGATCAAGGATGGCATAATGTTGGGGGTTATCTAATAGGCGGGAGGCCTCCTCCAAGTAATCCGCCCGATTTAAAAGAACAATGCCCCCACCCTTGTCCGCAGGTTTAATTACAACGCCATGCGTTGATTTGAGTCTATGGAGAGCAGATTGTTCTGCATGTGTGAGATTGGAAGGGGGGGGATTCTGTAGATTGATCTTAAGGAGATCTTCTAAGACTAGATCATGGAAGGATTGTAATAGATGGCCCTTGGATGCGGTAGGATAAAACCTAGAGCGTCCCTTTAGCTGAGTGGTAATATACCTTTCAGTAGAGACCTCGCCAGGGTTAACAGTAACAAGTGGTATTGATGGATTATCCGTAATAATCAAACTATTATTGAGGTTAGTAGATGACTCCTTATGTTTTTTTATAGCAAAATGGCGTCTTAAGGTGAGCTTACGTATGTAGGTGTTTAGATCCGTGTATAATTCATTGATGTGTTGGCAGGAGAGAATGATAAGCCTTTCTCTAATAACTTTGTTTCATGGGCGGATAATGAGTGATCAGATAGGTTGAAAATACTTCTTAGTTGTGAATTGGAGTTTAGACTGACTCCGGTGCATCTTTTTTTATGTGTTTTGCCTTTGCCCCGGCTGCCTCTTTTCCGGGGTCTGGGTGTGACCGCTTCATGTTGTGTCTGAGGTTCAACACAACTCGGTTGTTGGTAGGGCTCGGTAGAGGGAGAACCAGGGTGCTCTGGGATAGGGAGGCTGGTAGGTCTAAAAAACAAGCTGTAGTGAGAGTATTGTCCAGGTTCTCCGTAGTGTCTGGTGTGTCATTCAAAACAGTCAGGTCTGTAGTGCGATCCGAATTCTGTGTTGATGTACCGTAAACACTCAATTGAGAAATATTTATGTGGTCTGTAGTAGTGTTGCAGACATGGCTGACTTGTGCAACTGACTTTGGGTCAGGTACAGATGAGGCACATAGTGTGGCCGGTGGTGGCCCCTTGAGAAACTTAAAAAGTGGTTTTAGATTACTAGATTTGGGGATGTTTTTATTGTTTTTGATTTTGATGTTGGGTAGTTTTCCTTTCTTAGATTTGATTTTAAAAATTGGATCTTTTTTGGTTTTAAGTGTAGAAATGGTTTCTATCACTGATGTTGTTGTGGGGACCGCAGGAGGGTCGGCCAACCCTGTCTCCAAGGTGGAGGAAGAGGTTGCAACTGGCATAGCAAAAAGCGTCTTTTCAAGCGTAGTGGTATGGGCAAAACTGAATTTCGGTGGGACATATGCTGGGGGAGGTGGTAATGGCGTGACAGGTGCTGTGATAGGTGGTGGAAAGGTGGGTGGTGGCAGGGGGCAAGGTGGTGGATAAGAGGGAAAAATACGGGGTGGTGGGGAAATGGTGATACTCATAAGTGACGGCGGTGGGGGACGTGGAGGTATAGGATCGGTTATTGGGAATCGAGTTTTACGCTCGCGTTCCCTATGTTCTGCATATGCTAGCCGATCTCTGTTCAATTTCCTCAGTTTTGTGTCAATAGTGTCAACTTCGAATTTCTTCACCCGTGAAATGAGATTGGACATGTGATATTGATACGTTTTGTTTTTGGAGTGTTGGGCCAGTGTCTGTCTGAGTTCTAAAATAACGGGTTGGAGGTCATCGACTATGGAAGTTCTCTTCCTAATGATTCGCTCCATCATACCGCCCGTACAAGTTTCAAGATAGGAATACCAATCCTCCGTGTAGAGGAGGTCTTTGGGGAAGGAGGATAATGTTTTAATACGTATACCGTCCGGCGAGATTTTCTCGTCTATATACGTTTGCTGCATAGAGATGTCTGCTAGGTTGAAGAATTCATCCTTCAGCGCGGCCTCAAGTTTGTGGAAGATGGGTTTGAGATCAATATTGGGAGTCACAGGGTTATCCACTGTCGGTGTGGTTCGATGTTGCTCTTGAACTGTGCAAATAAGCAAGTCCTATGTATAGCGCGTTCATCAATGAACTCCATTCTACGGGCTGCTATCGGGTCTGACACTCCACCAGGGAGGCTTTGGATGCACTTCAGAAACAAAAAAACAAAAGACCGAGAGCCCAAATGGTGCGGTATTTCAAAACAGTTGAAGCTGAATTAATTAGAAAAAATTGTACTCACAAACACGGGTTGCCCCTAGGCAACCACTCCATATGCCGGTGGGGAGAATTAGCACCTGACCCCACTCAGGTATAAGATGTCGCTCTCTGTAGAAAGAAAACTAGGAAGATTCCTTGCCACCATATGTGGATTATGTGTTCAGGACAAGGTCCAGAGGCGCCAAAAAGAGTAAAAAACAATGCTAAGATTAAAAATTGGGGGGAGACGTACTCACCACCCATCCGACAGACCAAGAACCAATATAAAACACAATGTTCAGTCGAAAGATCAGCAGTTTTATTGGTGCTCCTAGGTGCTACGCATTTCGCAGGATTATCCCGCTTCCTCAGGCAATCAAAACAGGAGCACAAGCTAAAAATACAAAACAATGATATACATAAATAACGGACCCCAACTACTTGTGATGAATTAAACAGAAGTCGGCGCTTCACAGAAAAAAGTGCAAACAATAGTACAGGCATATAACAGCACAGGCATATACTATAATATCCATAAATAATCGATCGCTATGATTTATTTTGGTATCTATCTCTGCAGATGTTCAAGGGAAAAAGCCTCTAAAGCTGGTGAAGATATGCTATAGACTACTATATTTAATGTCATAACCATCATGGCAATCACAACCCATTGTAAATTGACATCATATAATTGTGATAGTGTGTCAAATGTCAGACCAGGTCTGTAATGACATAGCCTGAAACAGAGTGGCCACAGGTTAAGTTAAATTTTTAAAGTATAGTGCTCACATATTAATATGAAAAGGAGGATCAGGCGGAAGCAGGAGATTTGGGCGCATGAGACAAGTGGACAAAAAGGGCGCCCCATTCACTCCCATTATAAATATCGTTTAATGGGCGCCGAACAGGGAAAAAAAGGCGCCGGAGATTATTAACGTTTTAACAAACGGCGCCCGGAGATTTTTAAGGATTTATAACTATGTTTGTGGTGATTTAACTTTACAAAATGAGCCCGTGACGAATAACGTTTATACAGGTACTAAATCACTATGTCTAAAACATTTATAAAACATTATTATCCACCCAAAAAAAATATTTACATTTTTTTATTTACATTTTTTATGTATTAATCTCTGTAAAACATTATTATCCATAGGGGGTCTTAGGTTTAGGCACCACCAGGGGGGTCTTAGGTTTAGGCACCAACTGGGGGGTCTTAGATTTAGGCCTTAGGTTTAGGCACCAACAGTGGGGTCTTAGGTTTAGGCACCACCAGGGGGGTCTTAGGTTTAGGCACCAACAGGGGGGTCTTAGGTTTAGGCACTAACTGGGGGGTCTTAGGTTTAGGCACCAACAGGGGGGTCTTAGGTTTAGGCACCAACAGGGGGGTCTTAGGTTTAGGCACCAACTGGGGGGTCTTAGGTTTAGGCACCAACAGGGGGTCTAGGGGTTAGGGATAGGTACAGGGAGGGTTTTTAATAAACGAAAATATAAGTTTCAGTTTACAAACAGGGAAGATTGACGTTTTAAGAATTGCCGATCTCATACACATTATTTAGTGATTTATAAATTCTTAAAACTGTAAGGCTTGGTGGTGTATTTTCCACAGTCAGCATGCAACGCATGAGCTGACGTGGAGGAGGTACACACACTAGCACAAAGAAACAGGCTATCCCTAGTATAGTGGAGGGGAGGACTGACTCCAATAGGAGATTGTGGCGCACAGAGCTGGTGCAGATCTGACAGCCACAAACAATGCTTTCGTTATAACGTCTCAGCGCAAAGTAGCGCTGAGCGCATAAACCAGAACTGAGGAGATCAGGACAGGTAGACAGAATGAACGCTTGCTAGCTAGCGGCTACTTAGCGACAGCAAGCGTCCAAAACCAGACAGACTGGAATGAGGCAGCCAATGCGTTGCGGCGATGGCGTGCCTCACAAAGACAGGACAGGATAGTCAGGAAATAGCAGGATCAAGATAGATGAACATAACACAGACAAATATACAATAAGTATGTTTTCCTAGCGTATTACAATTACAGCTATCAATGAAACTATTTGTAACGTCTGACTAACATATGTATATATCGGCAATGAACCGATATATGACATAAGCAGGAACGCTGACTAGGACTGGAGTAATACAGGGAACAGGACTCAGAAGGATTCGCTATCTCTTCGCAGAGATGAACGCAATCCACAAACAGAAACAGAACAGGATTCAGAAGGATTCGTTATCTCTTCGCAGAGATGAACGCAATCCACAAACAGGACCAGGAACAGGATAACTAGCTCAGCACGGGTGCTCACGGTACGCGCAAACTACCAAAACGTGCTGGAAAACTGACTAACTGAACACAGGAAATAAACAGTTCGTGTACGTATATATCAGCGACACTGATGTATCAACGTAACACGAATACAAGGAAAATAATAAACGTGCTGGTATGCATATATATTGGCAATGAACCAATATATGATGCAAAACCAGCAAAGTATCTTTAGAACAAGAAACACGATCGGGGGCTGAAGCGACAGCAAGACGGGCTTAAACTGAAGCTATGAAAACCCAAGGAAACCCTGCAGGAAGCAGATCTTTATACTGAGGTCATCCAATGGGAGCAGACATGCAGATTTCCACACAGGTGAATGATAATCAGTCACAAGCTGACAGCAGGGAAAGACAGACAAAGCTATGCAGCTTGCATGGAAATAGATCAGAACTGCCTGAGCTGCAGCACTACTACTTCCAGGAATAGCTGCTGCAGCAGCGATCATTACAGTACCCCCGCCCTTAAAAGCGGATTCCAGACGCTTTTCAAAACTGAAATTCCCAACAAAACAGTCTGACTGATAATTCATGATGGCCGGGACAGCCCGGCAAGACCGAATTCCAGAATCAGTCCCCACAAGACTGGACCCATCAGAACCAGAACCTACAGAACCATGCCCATCAGTACTACAAGCCCCAGTGTGACACCCATCAGAACCATGATTTCCAGAAGAAAGCCCTCCGAAATTCCCTGAGCGATACCCACCACCTTCCAGGAACCGTTCAGAAACGCCAAAGCCTTTGCAATGCCCACCGGTACTGTCTTTACCAACACAAAACCCACTGTTGAACCAGTCCAAGGCACCAGGACAAGTTTTCTCAGAGACCTCCCAGAACACCTTGAAGCTCCAAAGAGATCCCCATAGGTCAGAATGCCCCTTAGGCTCACATGGAGAACTATCAAGAACCCCTATGGAACCTAGGGCAATTCCCGAGTCAGGGCCACAAGGACAAACATCAATATCAGGGCTTTCAGGGACCAGAACCATCTCTGGGCATGCAGGCAGACTGGCAACATCAGAACGTGTTCCCACTAAGGAAGCATCAGAGCACGCTAACACCTTAGACACACTTGGGCATTCTGGCACACCAAGAACATCTGGGCACACCGGCACAAGAGAAACCTCTGGGCATGTCAAGGAACTGTGAGCTTCAGGGTCAGCCAAGACAGGACCAAAACCAGGACTGGCCAAAAAAAAATCATCATGACTAAACTTCGCAACTACTGGACTTTTACACGAGAATGCTGGATCAGACTTAGATGTCGCTGATTCCAGCAAAGTCAGTAACAAATCAGATTCAGGGGCACTAACAAGACAGGACAAATCTTCTGATGTATGCACTGAACCAGATAGGGACTCCACAACTACCTCTGGACTGGACAGAGACTCATTTAATACACTGGATTGGAGCTCATGAGGCGCTGCAGAACAAGTCAGTATTGCAGCAGCCCCCACTGGACTAGGCAAAACTGAGGAATTCCCTGGACAGGAAGGGGACTCTGGAACCTCTGCCACAGCGGCCAGAGAACCAGAATCTTTCAGGATACAGGGCTGGGTTTCAGGAACACTCATCAGACCGGACTGAGATTCTGAGATTTCTATTATTTTGACCAGAGAATCAGAATTATCCATGTTACAGGGCAAGACTTCTGAAACATTCAGAGGACAGGGCTGGAGTTCCTTGGCTGTTACAACACTGGAGAGGGACTCAACAACATTGGTTAAATCAGACTGTGTACAGGGCAAGGTATCTAACACACTTGCTGACGAGGACAATATTTCAATGGCTTCTGCTTTGCTGGGCAGAAATTCATCAAGTTTTATTAGAGCAGACTGTAATTCCAAAACAGCTGCTAGACAAGTGAATATTACTGCAACACCAACTGAGGTAAGCAGTGCCTCAGACTCCTCTGCTAGAGGGTTTGAAATATCCAAAGTACTGGGTGAAGCATAAGACTCTGCGACCACAGCTTCACTGGACAGGATCACTGAACAGTCCATATTGCAGGGCAAAACCATGGAAGCACCTGCTGGACAGCATAATGATTCTGTGACCTGAGTTTCATTGGAGAGATCTACTGCACAATTCATGGTACAGGGCAAATTTATTGGAGCATTTTCTGAACAAGGTAATAATTCTGCGATTTCAGATTCACAGAGCAGATGCTCTGAGCTATTCACGAAACTAGAGCGAGGTGTAGAAACAGGAAGATCAAGACACAATGTTTGTGCATCTGAATCACCATTCAATTGTAAAATTGGAAAATTCAGATGCTGGGGTTCTGAGGTTTCTGGACAGGATTGCTGGGACTTGGAAACTGATGTAGTGCATCTATTGGCATCTGCTGGATCAGACAGGAGTTGAACTTTATTAACACGGGTAATTTCTGCAGAAGTGTTTGCAGAGACAGGCAAGATTTTTCTGGTGTCTGTTTCACTGAACAAAGACTCATGAGTACTGGCTAGGCTGGACTCAGAAGTCAGCAGGACCTCTGGATTCTCTGCTGAGAAAATTTGTGCAGGGCAAAGTTAAGAAAGTATCAGTGGCTTCTGTTTTACTGGGAAGTAACACTGAGTTATCCATGGTACAGGGTGGAGTTACAGGAACATTCACAAGACATGGCAGGGACTCAGTAACTGGAGAAGTGGGACAGTCTCCAATTGACAGTGTGTCTTCCCTGGTATCAACTGATTGAATCGCATAAAAATCATCCAAAATCATTTTCCACACATCGATCAATGGAGCCACAAAGTCATACCCACACACACCAGTTTTTATTAGGTTATAGGCAGACTTAATGCATGCATTCAATACTAATTCACTTTTTGCACTGTAAAATTGACAAAATGAACTTGAATCATTCTTCCATTCATTGACCAGAGCTTCCATCTCTCCTTTCTCAAATGGAGGATTCCAAGCATACTTAACAGGCAGATCACAGTTTGCAGATATGATTGTGGCAGGGACATATATTGGGTTAATTAGCAGGTGATTGGCAGATTCCTTATTCTTAAGAATCTCTAATACCTGTAGCAAGTGTTTAACTGTAGTGTATGCAAACTTTCCTTGTTTCACAAATAAGTTGATTTGTTCAATACTCTGTAATATCTCCTCATAATCATACTCAGATAATTCTTTTAAACAAAAATCTTTATTTTCCCTAGCCAGTGATGAAAGTTCATTAGTAGTTTCATAAGTCCATTTAACTCCCCTGAAAGACAATTGCATTTCATTATCTGTTAATGGCAGAATCTCATTATAGGTCTCAGTCGCTAAGGATAACGACTCTGCAGATCGGACACGTTTCTTAGAACGTTTGCGTTTTGCCTTAGACCCTACTGTTTTTGGTGATTTATTCAAGGCTGCAGGAAAATTATCAGGAACACTCTCTGCTTGCTGATCATTTTTGCAAACAATTGAAGGAGCAGCTGATTGGCCTGCTGCCAGGAGTTCATTTAGAGGAAAAGGCAATGGATCTATGCGCAACCAGTTATGGATCACAAACGCTAGAAATTCCAGCGGTCTCTCATTCAAATCGGAATGATTGAGAACATCACATGCCCACTGAAGCAATTGCCCTTTAAACAAAATATAAACTAGCTGGAGTGCCCAGGTTGAAACAGGAGTCGCTTGGAGATCGGGATTGGCCAGGAACCTGGCACATTCAGAGAAAAACTCATTTTCTGTTTCAGGGTTAAGTTCTTCAAATTTCTTAAAGGAACAGGAACCATAATTAACTGTGTCATACTTTCTGGGAACCCCCCCCCCCCACAATGGGGATTGGTAATGGGGTTTTCATAATGTAAGGCTTGGTGGTGTATTTTCCACAGACACATGAGCTGACGTGGAGGAGGTACACACACTAGCACAAAGAAACAGGCTATCCCTAGTATAGTGGAGGGGAGGACTGACTCCAATAGGAGATTGTGGCGCACAGAGCCGGTGCAGATCTGACAGCCACAAACAATGCTTTCGTTATAACGTCTCAGCGCAAAGTAGCGCTGAGCGCATAAACCAGAACTGAGGAGATCAGGACAGGTATACAGAATGAACGCTTGCTAGCTAGCGGCTACTTAGCGACAGCAAGCGTCCAAAACCAGACAGACTGGAATGAGGCAGCCAATGCGTTGCGGCGATGGCGTGCCTCACAAAGACAGGACAGGATAGTCAGGAAATAGCAGGATCAAGATAGATGAACGTAACACAGACAAATATACAATAAGTATGTTTTCCTAGCGTATTACAATTACAGCTATCAATGAAACTATTTGTAACGTCTGACTAACATATGTATATATCGGCAATGAACCGATATATGACATAAGCAGGAACGCTGACTAGGACTGGAGTAATACAGGGAACAGGACTCAGAAGGATTCGCTATCTCTTCGCAGAGATGAACGCAATCCACAAACAGAAACAGAACAGGATTCAGAAGGATTCGTTATCTCTTCGCAGAGATGAACGCAATCCACAAACAGGACCAGGAACAGGATAACTAGCTCAGCACGGGTGCTCACGGTACGCGCAAACTACCAAAACGTGCTGGAAAACTGACTAACTGAACACAGGAAATAAACAGTTCGTGTACGTATATATCAGCGACACTGATGTATCAACGTAACACGAATACAAGGAAAATAATAAACGTGCTGGTATGCATATATATTGGCAATGAACCAATATATGATGCAAAACCAGCAAAGTATCTTTAGTACAAGAAACACGATCGGGGGCTGAAGCGACAGCAAGACGGGCTTAAACTGAAGCTATGAAAACCCAAGGAAACCCTGCAGGAAGCAGATCTTTATACTGAGGTCATCCAATGGGAGCAGACATGCAGATTTCCACACAGGTGAATGATAATCAGTCACAAGCTGACAGCAGGGAAAGACAGACAAAGCTATGCAGCTTGCATGGAAATAGATCAGAACTGCCTGAGCTGCAGCACTACTACTTCCAGGAATAGCTGCTGCAGCAGCGATCATTACAAAAACACTATTTGTAAACGAAATTCTACACAATATTTCTATAAACGATAATACTGTTTATCGTTTACACCACGCGCCCTTTTTTCCCGACGCCCTTTTTTGATGTACGCAGATCAGGCATAGTGAGGATGAAATAATATAGTAGGAGGACTTACCAATTGGGGGTCTGGAACGAACTCAGCGCCTCAGTGAGGAAAGAGGCGAACTGAGCACTATAAATAGATTGAGTGAGCGGAGAACGCCGTCTCCGCATGGTGTTGCGACACTTCTGCTGTTCCTCTCTTTTATTGATCTCGATCCACTGCAATACATAACACATGTGTTGTGGGAATTTTTTCTGTTGTACTTGTTATACATATATTTTTATATACTTTTTATATACTTTTATTTATGTTTTTATGTACATTATTGTATTGATTTATATATTTATTTGAGTCTCCAGATATTATATATAGGATTGTATATGCCCTAGGATATATAGGATATTAGTGCTAAGTTCCCCTTGTATTTTAGTAAAGTGATTCCCCCAGGTTTATATAACATATATGCAATTTAATTTCTATTGTCTAAAATACCTCTCAGGTTTTCCCATTATATAGCTCCAATTACCATCGTTTCCACATATTAACATCATGTGCGTTTTTTTGGACATCGCAATGTGTCTCAGCGTCTTGGGGGCGTTTAGGCGGCTATTGCACCTTTTTTCCGTACTTGTGTGCGTCATAATTGACGCTTTGACTGATGAAAAGCCGCATACGAGCGGTACACAGCGTGCCAATACCTCACCATTTCCAAAATGGCGCTCACACCGTCTGGCGCATGCGCGCTCACCACCACGTCCGCTCAGCACAGCGGAAGTGTCGCAACACCATGCGGAGACGGCGTTCTCCGCTCACTCAATCTATTTATAGTGCTCAGTTCGCCTCTTTCCTCACTGAGGCGCTGAGTTCGTTCCAGACCCCCAATTGGTAAGTCCTCCTACTATATTATTTCATCCTCACTATGCCTGATCCTCCTTTTCATATTAATATGTGAGCACTATACTTTAATAATTTAACTTAACCTGTGGCCACTCTGTTTCAGGCTATGTCATTACAGACCTGGTCTGACATTTGACACACTATCACAATTATATGATGTCAATTTACAATAGGTTGTGATTGCCATGATGGTTATGACATTAAATATAGTAGTCTATAGCATATCTTCACCAGCTTTAGAGGCTTTTTCCCTTGAACATCTGCAGAGAAAGATACCAAAATAAATCATAGCGATCGATTATTTATGGATATTATAGTATATGCCTGTGCTGTTATATGCCTGTACTATTGTTTGCACTTTTTTCTGTGAAGCGCCGACTTCTGTTTAATTCATCACAAGTACTTGGGGTCCGTTATTTATGTATATCATTGTTTTGTATTTTTAGCTTGTGCTCCTGTTTTGATTGCCTGAGGAAGCGGGATAATCCCACGAAACGCGTAGCACCTAGGAGCACCAATAAAACTGCTGATCTTTCGACTGAACATTGTGTTTTATATTGGTTCTTGGTCTGGCGGATGGGTGGTGAGTACGTCTCCCCCCAATTTTTAATCTTAGCATTGTTTTTACTCTTTTTGGCGCCTCTGGACCTTGTCCTGAACATTGGCATTAGAGTTATGTAAATAGTTTAATGCATAAAACTAGGCAATGCGAGTCATCATTTTTGTATGACCTATGTAAGTGTTGGTTAATAGAGATGGCCGGAACAGTTCGCCGGCGAGCAGTATTCTGCTAACAACAGCAAGCATTTGGTTTGTTCAATTTTCCCCTTATACATCATCTTTGAGCTAAACTTTGACCCCTTACCTTACAGTTATCAGACACATGGCTGCCAATCAGCTAGCAACCCTTTCTGGACCCCCCAACCCCTTACCAAAAAGCAGTTGCAGTGGCCATATTGGATCAATTCTCTGCTGGCTGCTGACTGTTAGTAAGAGCAGGGTCAGACTTGCTGCTGATAGTTAGGAAAATTTTTAGCTAGGCCTGTGTTCTTGTTCTTACTTGCTGTGAAAGCACTCCAAACAGCCCTTTTGAGGGCTAGCACATCGGTCTCCTGTGTGTTTTTTTGTGTGTGTGTGACACTCCACAGCCCACTACTTATCTACCTACCTATGCCTAGCTAACTACTGGGGCACCTACCTATGCCTATCTACCTATACTGGGGTACCTACCTATGCCTACCTACATACAAGAAGATAATAAGGTCATTACTTCATTGTGGACAGACCAAATTTGATCAGCTGGACAGTCATTGAGCTACCACAGCCCGGCAACCATATGGGCTTGAAAACTGCCACGGCCTGCACTCTCGCCATGGTGCGCACCAGTCTAGCACTGCTGTCACTACGCAAACAGCTGTTTGCGGTGCGTTTGGTGTGTCAGTGTGAAACAGTACTCTAATTACACTCCCTGATTGATGTATACACATGCAAGATGTTTTAAAGCACTTTAGGCCTGCAATTTAGCATTCAATGTGATTTCTTCCCTTAAAACGCTGCTTTGCGTCAAATCCAGATTTTTTTCCCAGGGACTTTGGGCGTCTATCCCACTCATCCATGCAAAAACTCAGATGTTAGTCCCCTTGAAACACCTTTCCATCACTTTTGTGGCCAGCATAAGTGTTTCTAGTTTTCAAAGTTCGCCTCCCCATTGAAGTCTATTGCGGTTCTTGAAAGTTCGCGCGAACCGAACCTTTCGCGAAAGTTTGCAAACCCAGTTTGCGAACCTAAAATCGGAAGTTCGGGCCATCTCTACTGATAATCAGAAAAAAATAGATACAAGAAACTAAGACGAAAATAACTAACTACATGTGAAATACAAAAACACAGCAGACACAAAGCACAACAAAAACCCGCAACACAGCTCTGTCTGACCATTCTTTAGAAATTCTATCGCCTCTGTTCCTACTTATTATGCAAAGTTCCAAACCAGGGATGAGCGAAACTGAGCTTTCACACAAAACTGAACCAGCCTGTTCTGTGGCCTTGTACTGTGGCACAGAGTATTAACTCACCTATATCACCATCTCTGAACACTGCACGCTGTTCTTCATCTTTCTAACAGATCTGCCTTCACAAAACCAAAAGCTGGGAGGGTGGAGAGCAGTGTCCAGTGCAGCAGTGAGAGTAATACATAGGGGAGTCAGGTGACACGGGGTGACACATGGCAGTCAGGTGACACAGGGGAGAGATCATATGACAACTTGTGTTATACACAAATGTAGGCGTATTAGACAAATTAAACTCTGTAAATACATACAGGGTGCATTTCTCTGTTTACCCTGTGTCCTGTGCAAGAGTTCAGGTCAACTTTAGCCCTCTCTGCTGCAGAAAACTAAACTCAGTTTCACTTATCACTCATTACTACTCTAAACCGTCATCTCCGGGCTGGGAACACACTAGGCAGAAATGCTAGCGTTGTCAATGGTGAAACAGAGATATTGCGGTACAGTGTGTTTTTTTAATCGTTTTGCAAGTGTTTTATATGTGTCTAAAAAAAAACAAGTTTATAATGTATTTCCTCTTCCCGTTGACTTACTAGTGATTTGCATAACACGTATAAATAAATGCATGCAAAATGCATGTGTTTTGTGTATGAGAACCACAAACGCATTAAAACGCACGCAAAATGCAAGAAAAATGCATGTGCTGTAAAACCCGCAAAACTCAAACACACAGGAAATGCACTGCAAATGCACTAAAATGCACAAACGCATATGCAGCAAAACGCGACCTTTACCGCACTGCCTAGTGTGTTCCCATTCTGACTCTATTAAACACTTCCTGATAGGAACTCACCTATTACTAACCCCAAAAAGAAAAAAAAAACCAACTTACTCTGCTTTATGTAGCTTGATAATTTCTGAATGAAATGGCTCACCGCCTACGGCAGTGCAAGGCGGAGGGAGTTTCAATGGTGGCGCGGCTTGGCGTCTTCTGAACTGCGGAGGTTGATGCAGTGGGAGCCGTGTCCCGGTAGCACCAATTTACTATATGCTTGATACTTCTGACAGAATGTGAGTGCAACACTTGTTTTTAACTTTTTAATAAATATTAATTCACTATCCATACCACTTTTGAGTCCTAGTGCATTGCTGATTTGAGGTCTGAAGTGGATCCTGTTAATGTGTGCACAGTTGACCAGGGTATTAGAAGGACTTGGATACCTGTTGATCTACAGTACTACTCTATGTCACTTTTCTCTTTTTGTTTGAAGCAATTGCTTTTGGTGGCCCTTGACAGAGCATATCAGTTGGATGGCATTGATTGAATCTGCCTCATCCTTATTGGGACTGTGAGCTTGTAGTGCGATTCACTTTTTATTCTATGGTTTTATATAAAGTTGGTGACTTGTTTATTGCGCTCCACTTCTTTCAGCAATAGTGACATTTGCTTCTTGTCCTCAGCGCTGAATCCTTATCTAGTACAAAAATACATAACATGACACAACTGAAAGTGGACTCAAATTAAAAATGCAAGATTTCAGAAATAAAATCTATTTTCTAAATTATAATAATAAATGGCAGCCTTTTTTCAGCTGCATGATGAAAAATATAAAATATTTTACATTTATTGGAGGAACCTTTCCCTTCCTTTCAAATTGCCGGGAATTTTTCCGGCAAACTGGTGGAGTAGATGGTGTCTGGCAATGGAGGAATTGCTAATGGCTGCCCCCAGTATAACCCTAGCTATGAAAAGAGAAGGGGGAAAAGCATGCACTGAAATGATCATAGGTTTGAAGGAGTGTTTATTCATCTTTGTATGTGTCAGAGTGGTGCAACTAAATATTTTTAATTAAAAAAATGTTTGGTTTGGGTCCGCTTGAAGTGCTTTTCCATAATATGTGAAGAGCTTTTTTAAAATTGCTTTTTGCCTGCCCAATCCTTATTTTTACAGCTTCATTTGGTTTCAGGGTCTTTAATTTTTCATAACTTTTGCCTTTCCTAAACACTATATGATCACCACCATGTCTTAGCTTCATACAAACTGCTCTGATCCAACACAAAATCTGGATGTAACTGTTGCTTGTTTTTGACCTTTACCAAGTGAGGGCTGATTCAGATGGACAGCTACCAGTGTCCGTCCTCAGCATTTAACAACTGGGGTCCACCGCATCACAATTATGAAAACATTGAGATGAATGGGAACATTCATCTTATGTTTACAGTCTTTTGCTATTGCCTGATCAAGCCACATTTTCCCAGCATGCAATGTATCAGAGTCAATTGTATTCACTGTTACAAATAGCTCTCTATGGCTCTTAAATGCGACATGACGACATATGACAACCAACACTTTTCTAGAAAATAACAGAAACGCATTTCATTGTGACACAATGAGTCACTAGGAGGCATCTGTTTGAATCGGCCCTAAATATGCATGTATTCTGTAGACCCTATTTTAATAACAGAGGTTGATGGGCAGGGCAAATCACTTGCTGCTAGATAGTGTAATGGTAAAGCGCTCTGCCTCTGACACATAGCAGACTTTGAATCTTGGCTCTACCTGTTTAGCAAGCCAACACTTATCCAGTAAGGAAACCTTAGGCAAGGCTAGCACTGCTACTGTCTATAGAGCACACCCTAGTGGCTGCAGCTCTGGTACTTCGAGTCTGCCAGGAGAAAAGCCCAATATAATTCTTGTCTTGACATGACAAAATGATCACAAATTCATTACATCACAAATGCGCTACGTAGAAGCAAACCAAACTGAGATGATAAATAACCTGTTTAAAATGTTCACTAGGAACAAGCTATAACTCAGATTAACTCACATTTTTTGCACATCCCTGATACTTCAATGTTCATAAAAATAAGGACCATAACTAACTAGAGCTCCATTACATTACATCCATAATATGTGTATTTCTAAATTACTGATGATATCATAGTCTTCACTGCATATTTTTAAACATTCAAAGACATTATCAGGATCACTTATCCGCTGAGACGATTCAGCTGAGTGTCTCATATTTTCATTTAGAGCTCTTGAATTAACATAATGTAAATATTTCTACATTGCTTTCTTTTCTGTTTTTGGCATATACATAACAGAAAAAAATACTGATAAGGTTGCTGAGTATTTCCAAGTAAAGCAATTTAATGTCAGCTCTTTTGTACCGAGATCCTAAATTACAAAGCATTGAATATATTTAATCATTATCCATCAGCTATCAAGTGACGGTTTAAAAGCCTTTAATATGTTGTGGTGAGAACATCAGCAATTTAAACCATTAGTGCTGCAGAATAATTTCAGTTTGGTTCATGCAACACATAGTTCTGATAAGCCTTTTGCATGATACGTTTTTACTTTCTTTATCTGCATATATTTAAGTGTTTAAAGGGGAAATTTAGTTTCGGTAGAAATCGAGCTTGTAAATAGTTGCAAACAAAGATATTATGGAAAACTGCAATTTCCTTTCCGTTTGAAGCAAACCCTCACTTTTCTGTACCATAAACATTTCTCTTGCTTTCCCGTCCTTCTTTGAGTGTAACAGCATTCAGATTGTATCCTATTCCCTTGTAGTTGACCCATTGCTGCTGCTGGAAATATGCACTGAACTAGGGTACATATTACAGGAACGGTTTACTTCACTGGAGAGTTTTTTTTCCTTTCTGATGTTTTTTCCTTTCTGATGAAATATCTACAAAAGGTACAACATCTTAAAGTGGAAAAAAAAAAATCGTTTTTTTTTTAAATTATTTTAATTAAAATATCTATAAATCCAACCAATCCCCCTTCTCCAGCGCTATTCCACTTTGTCTGTCTCTTCATTGGCTGCCAGTTACACAAGTGACACAATTCAAAACCCTGACGCTCACCTACAAAGCACTTTACAACCTAGCTCCTTCTTATCTAAACAAATTTATTTCCAGATACCATCCTACATGCAATCTCCACTTTTTCCAACAATATTCAACTATCTTCCTCCCTGTCACCTCATTTCAATACCGCCTACATGACTTCTCTCAATCCTCTCCCCTTCTCTGGAACACCCTCCCTCAACACATCCACCACTTAACCCTTTAAACTGTAAGACCAATTGGCCGGAGCTCTCCTCCCCTTTTGTCTCACAATGCAGTGTAATGTGCATGCATATCTTCCACCATTTTGTAAAAATATGCATTTGATTTGCTCACTGAATAAACTGTAATCCACCATTATCTTGTACTGTTAACAGTGTCATGTACAGCTCTTATACAAAGTTAGTGACTGTTTTGATGTTCAATGGATACGCATTAAAGCTTTGCCCTACAAGGAGGACTACATAAGGGGTCATCCCCTGGCCTCTTTATGACCAGTTTCAATTGAATAGAGACCTGCACGAAAGTGAGACTCATAATTTCTGTGTACTTTGGAACTTGGATTTGAACTATGCTATCACCGATTGGAACTGTACATAATGCTGTGTGCATGCTAGCAGGATTACCCTGCGTTCATTTCCTATTTGATGCCTCTTCATGCTAGCTTTATTTGAACATTTTTGGGGACCCCCATGATTGTGACTGGCCAATCTTTTAACAAATTATGTCATTCCAAAGAGTTTGCTGCAGTAGTGCTGATTTCTTAGCTGTGTACTTAACTCCAGTTTTTTTTAAGTTTTTGTACACTGTTGTTTTGGTAAACCTTTTATATGTGTGAGAAATAAAAAATGGTTATTTTATTTTAGATTAACCCATAACTTATTAGATATTTTCTTTCCCCCTTAATATTTTTTTGATAAATTGGACTTCGGGGGCCTGAGGCCCAGTGGAAACATTTTATTGATTTGATTTAAAGGGAACCTGAGGTAGGAGAATATGGAGCCTGCCATATTTATTACCTTGTAAACAATGCCATTTTCCTGCCCCCCCCCTATTGATCTGACCTTCTGGCATAAGTAGTGTCTGAGTTAAAAAAAACAAAACCCTGGAACAAGTATATGGCTAATCCAGTAAAACCCAAGTCAGCTGAGTCAGAGTACCTGATCTGCTGCATGCTTGTTCAGGGTCTATAGCTACAAGTATTAGAGACCCAAAATCAGGACTGTCAGGCAACTGGTATTGTTTAAAAGGAAATAAATATGGCAGACTACATATCCCTCTCACCTAGGGTTCCATTTAAAGTGGCCTGACATTTCATTTATTATTATTCTTATTATTATTATTAATAGTACATGTATTTGTCATGTTGCAAACTAGCAATCTACGGTCCTTATCCAATTAACTTTCTCTCCTGCATTTTCTCCCAGGAGATCATTTTTAATCTTATTGAAAAAAAAAATAACTTTTCAGCACTTATTGAGTATTTTTTGCATGGTGCGAGCTTTAAAAATATCTTATTTTTAGTGTTTGAAAATATCTCTTGGAGAAAACTCAGGAGAAAAGTTAATAGGATATAGGCATGTGTCTAACACACAAAATTTCATTTTTGAAAATGTGAAGAAAAAAAAAAAAGAATGCCAAATGTTTACTCAGCAGCGTATTATACTGAGCTCTGTTACTATGTGGTGATGATGCCAGCATGCTGATAATTCATGCGGGATGAGATTTTTCTATTAGGAAGTGTCAGAATTTTTAGCGGCATCCGCGTCATTGTGAGTAAAACTAGCGATCACATGTATATGTTGGGTTGCATCATTCAATTTTTGAAAGTGTGAAAAAATAGTTTTGCTTCATGGATATGATCTTCATGGAGTTTGTATGTTCACCCTGTGTTTTGCCTGGGTTTCCTCTAGGTACTCCCATTTCCTCCTAGTTCCACATCCCATAAACATATCTAAAAAAGGGCCTGACAAGACTGAATACACTATATACACTAATTAAAAGTAATGCACAAACTGTCAATGGCATGCATAGTATCTATTAGCTTAATGGTTTAAAAAAAAAGATATTTGTTATATCAATATTACATCTATTTATTTATTTTTTAAATCGCAGAGTTCTACAAATGCAAAGTCACTTATTCATATTTTAGATATTACCTTTACAGCTTAGAAGCATTATAACAAAAATACATCAAGTAACGGTAACAACTCTTGTGAAGAAAAGTACACACAAGAAAATGATTGGAAACATTTTATGAATGGCAGAGATGCCAGCTCTTGACTGTAGAATAAGTGGTGAATGCCATTGACCTGCATGACAATGAGAAGCATGGGACTTTCTACTGTTTGGATGACATTTTAATCTACCTTCGGTCTTCCTCACTAAGCTGCTGTTCATAATCAGGAGACTGCATATTCTATACCATATATGGACTGGTAAAGGCTTGAAATAAAGGCAGTTTTTTAGCCCTCAACATTTTTTCTTCACATGAATTTGCTTTTAAGTATGGCTAATAATATTACAAGGCTACTATCCTTATATACTATCCTATATTAACAATAATGGCCCTTTCACCCTGTGCAGGTTTTGTTGCAATACCAACATAAAGCTGCTAAAAAGTCGCATTACATGCTAGACGTGTGAGGAAATTATATGATGAAGCATACAGTACAATGAAAGTATGCTTCTCTGGCTGACACTTTTAACACATGCGCTACCTGGTTAATGCCCGGCATGCTGTGTATTACTGCATCTGAACCTGCAGCACCATACCCAAAGTTGAAGCCCTATAGGATTATCATTGAATCGTGTAGCAATGATATTGTCCATTGCAACACAATGCAAGGGACACAGCATAACTGAAATTGATGTTTTGTCTAACAAATGTTTTGGATATAGGGTCTGTTAGTTTCTCATTGTACTCCTTAAAAAGGAACTCCAGTGAAAATAATGTACTAATAAAAGTGCTTCATTTTTACAATAATTATGTATAAATGATTTAGTCAGTGTTTGCCCATTGTGAAATCTTTTAAATCCCTGATTTACATTCTGACATTTATTACATGGTGACATTTTTACTGTTGGCAGGTGATGTAGCTGCTGCTTGATGTTTTGTCAGTTGGAAACAGCTGTAAACAGCTATTTCCCACAATGCAGCAAGGCTCCCAGACAGGAAACTGCCAAGAGTACGTACTCAGAATTTCTTTGTAGGAGGGGTTTCACCACAATATCATCCATAAAGCGCGCCCTGATGGTCTGTTTGTAAAAAAGAAAAGATTTCTCATGTAAAAGGGGGTATCAGCTACTGATTGGGATAAAGTTCAATTCTTGGTCGGGGTTTCTTTTTAAGAAAGCTTCTATCAAGATTTTATTTTTACTTAGCCTCATTATCACTAGACAACACTAGCAATTATTTGCAACTGTTTCCCTTTCCTGGCTCTGCAACATGGCAAGCTGTGAAAGCAACCCTGAACTAGAAAAAAAATATTAATTTAAAATTACCTGGGTCTTTTTTGCATCCTTTATAATCTTTGTAGTCACTTTGTAGTGTTTTTAGGGTCCCCTCTATTGTACTGCTGTTGCCCTTTTTTTAAAGCTCAAAAGCAGATGGGTCTCAGCTATGGCACATGCTCTGTCCCATCTGCAAGCCTCCGCAATAACAATCCCAAGCAGCTGTGTATGGCAGCCATAGCCAGGAGGCTTCTGCACATGCCTGGTTACAAATCCCTTGCAAGCCATTCATGCTTGCCCTTTCATGTCCTTCAAGCCCTTTCATGACTACTGTGTACAGCTGCTGGAAAGCTGATGGGAAAAAGATGATGGGATGGGACAGAGCATGCACCATAGCTGTGATCCAGCTGGGTTAGAGTTTTTAAAGAGGGGCAAAAATGGAGCGGTCCAAAAGAAACTGAGGGACAAGAAAGATTATGGTGGGCTGGATGAAGCCCAGGTGAAGCAGTATCTGATTTTTTTTTCCAGTTCAGGGGTGCTTTAGTAACTGAGGAATGATAGCAAGAGACTAACTTAAACAGTTTTCTGTGTATTTTAATAAAAAATAATCTTTGGCAAAAAGGAAAAAAAAACTTATTTAACATTTGGTCAGCCTTTTTGTTTACAAATGTGGTTATGTGATTTCACTTGACTGATTTTTTGACTGATAATTTCTCACTGTGACTACTATAAAACCTTCTTATGTGCCTTACAAACTAACTGACCTGCATGCCTCCCAACTATGCTAGAGATGGTCCGATGCAGTGAACCGCAAACTATATGCGAGTTTGACTCGCCCCCTACACCACATCATTAGGGTCAACTTGTACCCTATACATCACAGTCAGCAGACACAGGTTAGCCAATTTGGCTACACTCCCTCCTGGAGCCCCCCCCCCCCCCTTATAAAAGGCAGGCAGCGTCAGCATTTTCACTTACTCGTGTAGCATCAGTAATTAGAGAAGGGAGAGAACCTGCTGTAGACATAGGGAAAGCTTAGTTAGGCTCTTGTTAGGCTTGTTAGCTTGCTCCTTGCTGATGCTTATTGCTAAAAAGCACCCATCAACAGCTCTTTTGAGAGCTAATGTTGTTCTTGTAATCTATTTTTTTTGTGTGTGTCCCACAGACACTTGTGTTGCATATACAGCCCTGTCAGTCAGTCGCAGCTGGCCCTTGGCCCCTTAGTAATTCCTACTGTGCCACTGCTAGGCCCAGCACATTCAGTGACTAACTGTGTGTGTCACAGCTGCACATCTGTAATACCCATCACTGCATACCTACCTGTTCAGTGCACCTACCTACGTGAGCACACGCAGTGTTATATACCACCAGTCACTGCACCTGTTCATGGTACCCGTGTGTGTGACAGCTGCACATTTTTAATACCAATCACTGCATACCTACCTGTTCAGTGCACCTACCTATGTGAGCGCACGCAGTGTTATATACCACCAGTCACTGCACTTGTTCATGGTACCTGTGTTTGTGACAGCTGCACATTTGTAATACCAATCACTGCATACCTACCTGTTCAGTGCACCTACCTATATGAGCGCACGCAGTATTATATACCACCAGTCACTGCACCTGTTCATGGTACCTGTGTGTGTGACAGCTGCACATTTGTAATACCAATCACTGCATACCTACCTGTTCAGTGCACCTACCTACATGGACCACACGCTGTGTTATATACCACTAGTCACTGCACCTGTTTACGGTACCTGTGTGTGTGACAGCTGCACATTTGTAATACTAGCCATTGCATAATTGTTCACATTACCTGTGTGACCGCACGCTGTTTAATATACCAGTCCGTGCATACCTGTTAATTGCACCTGTGTGACAGCTGCACATTGTATTGTAATACCAGTCACTGCATACCTTTCACTGCACCTGTGTGACTGCACATTGTATTAGTCAAGTCAGTGCATACCTTTCACTTCATCCCCTCTGATATGGACAAAACAGGCAGAGGCAGAGGCAGACCCAGAAGCAGGCCACTCAGCAGGTTTGATCGAGGTCGTGCTGACGTGATTTCGTGTAGCCCTGGACCAAAGTCTAGTGCTCAGAAGAAGGCACGTCCCATCAACTCCCAAGATTGTCAGGACGTGGTTGACTATTTAACACAGAACACTTCATCTTCCGCAGCCACCAGCACTACTACAAGCACCACATCTACTGCATTTGACACTTTGCAGGAGTTATTTGGTGGGGAATTCACTGATTTACAGCCATTATTGTTACAACAAGATGAAGGGGCTAAGCAAGTTACACCACCTCATATGTCTTTTTTTGTAACACTGTTTTTATTGAACATACATTGTATCTTACATACGTTTGAAAATATCAGTATATGTCCATTTTTAACAAAAAGGAGAACATATCATGTTTACAATACAATAGCGTTGAAGGTATGTAACCTGTATTATTCTTATAGGTTTGTATTGTCCAGTGTTTCCAATTGTCCAAATAACCTATACAGAATAGAAAAAATAAAGACAACACACTAATATAATCCAAGCTAAGTTAGCATATGAGTCTTTTGTTCCTATGGTCTGTCCATCAATGCGGAGAAGAAAGCGTACCAGTTATGATTTGGGTTGTGCCCCATTAAGGAGGAGAAGCACCATAAATCATGGGTCATTATGGTATGTATCAGTTAAACCATTCAAAGTCTGAAAATTCCCAGATAGAGTTTGTTACCCAATTTATGTCCCATAGGTCATTTCAGTGGAAGTTAGGGAGTAAGATCACAAGTCAGGGAGGGATGTAGTTGAGGAAATATGTTTCCCATGGATCCCAGATTTGTTTAAATCTTTCTTCCGTGTCTCTTAGTAGGGAGGTGAGATATTCCATAGCCTTAGTCCAATTGATTTTGATAATGACTGCAGAGATTGTAGGGGAGAGAGGTTTACGCCAATAGGATGCTATGGACAATCTAGTGGCTGTGAGTATATGTGTGATCAGTCTCATCGTATTTTTCTTTATTCCGGGTATAGGTTTACCTAGGAGCATATATAAGGGGTCTAGGGGAATATTAGAGTTTGTAATCCTTGTTATCAGAGATTGGATTTCGACCCATAGTGGTTGAACTATTGGACAATACCAGAATATATGCTCTAGGGAGCCTACCTGATCACATCCCCTCCAGCAGTGGTTGGGTACATCAGGGTATATTTTTGATAACACTTCCGGCGTTCTATACCACCGAAACATCAACTTATAAATATTCTCTTTTACCTGTGTGCATATTGATGTTTTTTTCGCGTTTTCCCATATTGAGGCCCAATCTTCCAATTCTAAGGATTGTCCAAGAGCTTGTTCCCATTTATTCATATATGAGTGTTTAATTTTGAGGGTACCAGAGTTGTCCAGGAGTAGCATATAGATAGCTGAAATAAGTCCTTTTTGGTGACCTTTATTGTGACATAGTCTTTCAAAAGGGGTAAACGTGGGCAGGAGGTCTATTCCCCTAGTGAGAGTTCTAAGAAAGTGACTAATTTGGTTATATTCCATAAACAGTTGTGGCGTGAAAGTTATTTTTTCTTCTAAGGCAGTGTTATTGATAAGTTTTCTAGTGAGAACGTTCGTCCAATTATGAAGATTGGTGTACTTAAGACTAAACCATCTGCCCATGAAGTTTTCTGTCATACCCGGAGTAAATGCTGGGTTTCCTAGTATAGGATAGAGAGGGGATATTGAAGATCTGAGGTTAGCTTTTAGAACTGTCGAGTGCCATATTTGGATAGTAAATTTAATTGTAGGGAGTAGTTTAATTTGGGGTAGCTTGGGAGGAGGTGAGGACCAAATTAAAGAAGCCAGGGAAGTTGGGTAAACACTGAATGCCTCAATAAGGCCCCATTTAGTATATGTCTTAAGGTCCGACCATTCAGGGAGTTGGCGTAGATGGGCAGCTTGATAGTATAGTTTCAAATTAGGTAGGCCTAAGCCCCCTTGTTCCCTAGAAGCTAGTAGGACAGAGGAATGGATTCGTGGTTTAGAGTTGTTCCAGACAAACTTTAAAAAGGCTCGTTGTAGGATTTTAAACTGTAAGGAGGGAACTTGGACAGGTAGTGTTTCGAATAAGTATAGCAGGCGTGGTAGTATATTCATTTTTAAGGAGTAGATCCTACCTATCCATGAAATTTTGTAGGCTGTCCATTTATGTAAGTCTTGTAGGATGGATTGTATTAAGGAAGGGAAATTAGCTTTGTATAGGGTGGTGTAGGTAGTTGTTAATTGGATCCCTAAGTATTTAATAGAATGCGTCTTCCATTTATAGGAAAAGGATTGTTTTAGGTTTTGAAGCATTGTCTGTGGTATTTTAATGGGGAGTGCTTCCGTCTTATCCTGGTTAAGTTTGAAACCTGATATGGCTTCAAATTCTTTTAAAATTGTGTGTAGTACTGGGAGAGAAGTGAGAGGATTAGTGATCGTTAATAATATATCGTCTGCGAAAAGCGATATCTTGTATTCCTGAGTGTTTTGTTTGACTCCAGTGATATCTTGATTTTGTCTAATGGCACACGCCAGGGGCTCAATGCTTATTGCAAATAAGAGTGGGGATAGGGGGCACCCCTGTCGGGTGCCATTCGTTATTGGGAAGGGGGACACTGGGGCAAAGGGAAGTTTGACCATTGTGGATGGAGAAGAGTATAGATACCGGACTAACGTCAGGAAGGATCCACAAAAACCCTGACGTTCCATAACCCTAAATAGGAACGGCCACGACAATCTGTCGAAAGCCTTCTCTGCATCCAAACTTAGAAGCAGAGAAGGCTTCCCAGCTCTGTTCATCAATTCTATCAAGTTGATAGCCTTTCTAGTATTGTCTCCCGCCTGGCGACCCAGTATGAAACCTACCTGGTCATTATTAATCATAGAAATCAGGATTGGGTTTAGATGGTTTGCCATTACTTTTGTGATAATTTTTAGATCCGAGTTGAGTAGAGATATAGGCCGAAAATTCTGTGGTAGTTGTGGATCCTTACCCTCCTTGGGAATCATAGTGATTAAGGAGTTCAGGAATGAGTTGGGTGCTACATTCCCCTTCATAAGTGTGTTTGCTAATTTATTTAAGTATGGGACAAGGATGGTTTGGAGCTTTTTATAGTAGGAATATGGTAGGCCATCTGGGCCTGGAGCTTTTGTGGAAGGAAGATGTTTTATGACTTCTGTAATTTCTTCGTCTGTTATAGGGGCATTAAGTGATTTGATGTTTTCTGGAGTTAAAGAAGGCATATTTAATTGATCTAGGAACGCATCTATCTTGGGTAGATATGTTGAAGGATTGGGGTGTTTTGGTAGATTGTAAAGGATCTTATAATAGTCTGTAAAGATTTGTGCTACCTTTCTTGGGTGATAATGGACAGTCCCTTGGGTGTCTTTCATAGAGTATATATGGTGGTTAGAAGATTTTGGATTTAATTTGCGGGCAAGAATCGTGTGTGGTTTATTACCTCTTTCATAAAAAAGTTGTCTAGTCCATCTCATGCTTTTTTCCAGTTGTGTACATTGGAGGGTTTGTATTTCTTGTTTGAGGGTTTGTAGATTAGAATAATGCATCTGGATTGGGTTAGATTTGTATAATTTTTGGGCCGAGTCTAGGTCTGAGTAAAGCTTAGAGAGTCTAGAGGAGGACATTCTTTTACGTTTAGTAGCCTCTGATATACATATACCCCTGATGAAGGCCTTGTGTGCTTCCCATATCATCCCAAAGGAGGGAACTGAATCGATATTCACTGAAAAATAGGATTGCAATTCTTCCGTCAGCCTGGATAGTATCTTTTTGTCTTGTAGTAGGGTTTCATTCAATCTCCAGAAGATCGGTTTATGTGTGTGGGAGAGTAGGTCAATTTCTGTAATGACTGCTTGGTGGTCTGACCATGCAATTGGTAATATCTCTGCTCCCTTCAGCAATGACAGGAGACTAGATGTTGAGAAGAAATAGTCTAGACGGGAGTGAGATGCATGTGGGGGAGAAAAGAAGGTGTATTCAATAGAAGTGGGGTTAGAGATCCTCCACAAGTCAAGCAGTTTATACTGTCTCATAAGGATTCTAAACTCGCGGGAATTGCGGTCATGAGTGGCCGTTGAAGTCGTACTGGGGGGAACATATCGATCTTTAAGGTTAGAGAATGCTAGATTAAAATCACCTCCCAACAATAAGCAGCCTTTGGTATATTTGAGTAGTTTCTTAAGAAATGAGGTAAGGAAAGATATCTGACTATTATTAGGGACATAGACATTAGCCAATGTGATATCTTTACCTGCTAGTGATCCCTGTAGTATCAAATAGTGACCTTTTGGGTCAGATATAGTTTTGGAGATTTGTAGGGGGAAATCTTTTTTATATATGATTGCTACTCCTGCCTTTTTTGTGGGGCCGGAGGCCAAACACACCTCAGAATATAGTCTATTGTATAAACGTGTATTGTCAGTTTTGCGGAGATGGGTTTCCTGAAGGAATGCTAAGTCAATATCCAGCCTCTTCATATCTCGAAATAGTGAGAACCTTTTCTGAGGTGTGTTTAGGCCTTTAGTATTTAGTGTCAGGAATTTAACCATTTTTGAGATGTATATAAGGTAGTGTAGGTATTTGGTGGACAGACCCTGTGATGCTCATATGCCATATAAGGAAAAAAAAAAAAAAAAAAGAGAACAAGTATGAACAAACAATAAAAAGTAAAAGGTATAACCGTGTATATATACATGACGATATATATTGTACTGAGAATAACGTATTGTGGCTTAGCGTATCGGTTATCTAGAGGCAAGCCATATATAGACCAATGGCTAAACGTATGGGCAGCATAAAACTGCTGCCTAGATGGAAATCGTCCTTGATTGGCTAGCTGCCGTAGCAACCAGACAATTCGAAGGAGGGTCTCCCTGAGGTGCATGCCGAGACCCAAGAATAGAAACATTAGGGTAAACATAGTAATAAACATATCATGAACCATTAAGAGAAATACCGAGATAAGCTCCCTCCCGCCGCTCGTATAGACAAATCCCAGGAGTATGAAAACTGAGGGGGGGTGGTTACGCTATATATCAGAATGTAATTGAAGACATTTCTCCTGCTAGGCCAGGGAACAACATAAAGAAACATTCAACTATCAGTCAAAAAGATAGGGAGAAAAAAAAGAAAAAGGAGTATATGGAAGCTGTAATAACTTTCCATAATTGTTATGTAAAGCTATAGCGTTGTGAGGATATACTCAAGCGGGGTGGTCATCCATGTCTTCTGTTCTATCTGAAAACGTGAGGCTCCTCAGTGGTTGCTTAGTCCATTCAGAGATGTGGCGGATTTTCCTCGGTGGTGAAGAAGTTATCGCAGGGCGAATGAGGGATGCGGAAGTAGATGGGAGTTTGAGGCCTAGTTGTTTTAAGAACATGGGAGCATCGTCCACATCAGATAGAGTTAGGATAAGGCCTTGTTTATTAACAATTAGGCGAAAGGGGAAGCCCCATTTGTATGCGATGCCGGCATCCCTAAGTAGCTGTGTAACTGGTCTAAGGATCCTGCGTTTTGTCAAAGTTATTAGGGATAAGTCATTGTAGATAGCAATATCTTCTCCCTTAAAAGGGATGTTTGATGTGTTCCGCAGTGCTTTGAAGAGCGCATCCTTTGCCTCAAAGTAGTGCAGTCTAGCAATTATGTCTTTAGGTGATCTAGAGCCTGGTTTCCTTTCCCCCAACGATCTGTGTGCTCTGTCCATTCTCCACATCTCATCTGGCAAATCTGGAACAATAGTGTGGAACAACTCTTTCAGATAAGGAACAATGTGTTCATTTTTAAGAGACATAGAGACCCCTTTGATGCGCACGTTTTGCCTCCTCTCTCTGTTTTCCATATCTTCTTGGGCTAAACGCATTGCTTTTATATCAGATTGCATGAGTTGTTGATCTTCTGTTAAATCAGCCTGTTTTGTAGCAAGGGCATCTACTTTTTCCTCCAAGGCCTGTGTGCGCTCCCCCAGCCCTGCCATGTCAGCACGTATTTCCCCCACTGCAGCCATAATAACTTTCTGCAGAGAATCTTGCAAGCTGTGGTAGTGTTTGTCTAAAGAGAGTTCCAGGAGTGCTGCAGTTAGTGGCTGCGTAGCATGTATGTCACTTGCCTGGTCAGAGGAAGGAGCTTCTGGCTGGTCTGTGGGATCGGCGCCATCTTGGCTGGGGGAGGGACGGAGAAACTTGTCCATAGTGCCCGCTGGGGACGAAGATTTAGGGCCCCCTTTGGATGTCATTCCGGGCAGGAAGGTGTGCGGAGATTACCCCCAGCAAAAC
This sequence comes from Hyperolius riggenbachi, assembly GCF_040937935.1. Classification (NCBI taxonomy): domain Eukaryota; kingdom Metazoa; phylum Chordata; class Amphibia; order Anura; family Hyperoliidae; genus Hyperolius; species Hyperolius riggenbachi. Next base: position 178,452,335 of record NC_090647.1, on the reverse strand, counting down.
CGCCGCTGTCTGTTGCTTCTGGGGCGGAGGATGCGGCTGTGAAGAGCGGCGGTGAGCGGAGCGTATCTCCTATGCGGCCATCTTGGGTGGTTCGCGCATGCGCCCTCCACCTCATATGTCTGAGTTAGGAGACACTATGGACGTAACGTGTGAGGAGGAGGCTGATGAAGTACCTGCTGTTGGTGCAGTTTTGGAGGTGTCTGAGGCAAGCGAAGCTGGGGAGGATGATTATGATGATTATGATGATACGGATCTCACGTGTGTTCCCAATAGAAGAGATGGACAGGGGGACAGTTAAGAGGGGGAGTCAGAGAGGAGTAGGAGGAGACGAGTTCCTGAAAGAAGCAGGGGGAGCATGTCATCAGAAACAGCTGGTGGCAGTGTCCGGTGCCATGTATCGCCACCTATGGACAGCCAGCCAACATGCCCCTCAACGTCAGCTGCTGACGCCACCATAGTGCCCACACCCCAGGGATCAGCAGTATGGACACTTTTTTGTGTGTCTGCCTCAGATGAGAGCAATGCCATCTGTTCTCTCTGCCACCGAAAACTGAGCCGTGGAAAGGCCAACACCCACGTAAGGACAACTGCCTTACGAAGGCACATGGAGAAAAGGCACAGACTGCAATGGCAAGACCACCTGAGGAAAAGCAGCACACAAAAGCAAAGTCACCCTCCTTCTCCTCTTCCTCTTTCAGGTGCATCATCTTCAGCCACTTTCTCCCTTGCACATTCACAATCACAGCCACTCTCCTCCACTCCGCCTCTCACCTTAAGCGGTTCCTGCTTCTCTGCCCACAGCAGCAGCCAGGTGTCAGTGAGGGAAGTATTTGAGCGGATGAAGACAATGGGCCTGATTCACAAAGCGGTGCTAACAGTTAGCACGCTGGTGAAAAGCCCTTTATCATGCCTAAACTCAGTTTAGGCATGATAAGTTTAGGTGTGATAAGTTTAGGTGTGATAAGTTTAGGCATGATAAGTTTAGGTGTGATAAGTTTAGGCATGATAAGTTTAAGCACCAACTGCGTTAGCACCGCAGTGCACAGCTGATCAAAAGTTTTGCGCTAGCAAAGTCTGGTGCACATCGCATAGAGTTTAATGGCGCTGCTTTGCGTGCGGGACTTTGCACGCTATCTACACTTATCTAAACTTAGCATGCCAAAACTTATCACACCTAAACTTATCATGCCTAAACTTATCACGCTTAAACTGGCTTTTCACCAGCGTGGTGCAATGGTTATCATGCCTAAAGTCTCTAACTGGGTTAGCACCGCTTTGTGAATCGAGCCCCATGTCTGCCAGTCACTCCCTTGTCCGGCGTCTGACAGCTGGCTTGGCGGAAATGTTAGCTTGTCAGCTGTTACTATACCAGCTGGTGGACTCTGAGGCCATCCGAAAATTTGTGGCCATTGGGACACCGCAGTGGAAAATACCAAGCTGCAATTATTTCTCAAAAAAGGCGATACCCAAACTGTACCGTTAAGTTGACGTTGGGTCAAGGGTCCATCTGACCACGGATGCCTGGTCTGCCAAGCACGGTCAGGGCAGGTGCATTGCTTACACAGCCCATGGGTCAACCTGGTGACCGCTGGCAAGCAGGGAGTACGTGGCTGTGCAGCGGACCTAGTTGTGACACCTCCATGGCTTGCAGGCAGGCCTGCTGCCACCTACTCTCCTTCTCCTCCTACTCCCTCCTCCTGATACATCCTCTTTGCTGTTGTCCTCCTCCTCCTCCTTGGCTGAGTGGCAGTTCAACTCTACTGGTGCTGCGATCTCCTCTCCAGCTACACAGCCCCAGCTCCCCAGGGCCTATGCTGCATGCCAGGTACGACGTTGTCATGCCATCTTAGACATGTCTTGCCTCAAAGTGGAGAGTCACAATGG